>NC_138318.1:24407500-25120000 GCF_965601325.2 Salmo salar | reverse complement strand
GGCAAGATAGAACAGCGGCGTCTGGTAAGACAAGGGGTGGCAGACTATGTACACTACCATTCAAAAGTTTGGGTCACTTAGAAATGTCCTTGTTTTTGAAAGAAAAGTACATATTTTGTCCATTAAAATAACATAAAATGTATCAGAAATACAGTGTAGACATTGTTAATGTTGTAAATGACTGTTGTAGCTGGAAACGGCAGATTTGTAATGGAATATCTACATAGGCGTACAGAGGCCCATTATCAGCAACCATCACTCCTGTGTTCCAATGGCACGTTGTGTTAGCTAATCCAAGTTTATAATTTTAAAAGGCTAATTGATCATTAGAAAACCCTTTTGCAATTATGTTAGCACAGCTGAAAACTGTTGTCCTGATTAAAGAAGCAATAAAACTGGCCTTCTTTAGACAAGTTGAGTATCTAGAGCATCAGCATTTGTGGGTTCGATTACAGGCTCAAAATGGCCAGAAACAAAGAACTTTCTTCTGAAACTAGTCAGTCTATTCTTGTTCTGAGAAATTAAGGCTATTCAATGCAAGAAATTGCCAAGAAACTGAAGATCTCGTTCAACGCTGTGTACTACTTCCTTCACAGAACAGCACAAACTGGCTCTAAACAGAATAGAAAGGCCCCGGGACACAATTGAGCAAGAGGATTAGTACATTAGAGTGTCTAGTTTGAGAAACAGACACCTCACAAGTCCTCAACTGGCAGCTTCATTAAATAGTACCCACACACAGCAGTCTCAACGCCAACAGTGAAGCGGCGACTCCGGGATGCTGACCTTCTAGGCAGAGTTCCTCTGTCCTGTGTCTGTGTTCTTTTGCCCATTTTAATCTTTTATTTTTATTGGCCAGTCTGAGATACGGCTTTTTCTTTGCAACTCCGCCTAGAAGGCCAGCCTCCCGGAGTCACCTCTTCACTGTTGACGTTGAGACTGGTGTTTTGCGGGTACTATTTAATGAAGCTGCCAGGTAACAAAATGACAAACGAACATTAATCCTGAAGCGGGGAACAGAGCTAGGGAACAGATACCTAGGTGTCTGGTTAGACTGTAAACTCTCCTTCCAGGCTCACATTAAACATCTCCAATCCCAAATTAAATCTAGAATTGGCTTCCTATTTCACAACAAAGCCTCCTTCACTCATGCTGCCAAACATACCCTCGTAAAACTGACTATCTTACTGATTCTTGACTTTGGCGATGTCATTTACAATATAGCCCCCAACACTCTACTCAGCAAACTGGATGTAGTTTATCACAGTGCCATCCGTTTTATCACCAAAGCCCAATATACTACCCACCACTGCAACCTGTATGCTCTCGTTGGCTGGCCCTCACTATATATCCGTCGTCAAACCCACTTTCTCCAGGTCATCTATAAGTCTTTGCCATTCTTACAGTGTTCTCCCTGTACACCAAGTCAGAACCGTAGGATAAATAAAGGGGGCATATAAGCAGACAATGAAAGCTCTTACAATATTCAATGATTAAATTTCTCAAAAACAGGTTTTAGGCTACATGGGCACCACCAAGTCAGAACAGTAGGCGAAATTAAGAGGTGAAAATAGACCAAATTATTAGGGTGAGGCACATGGGCAACTAACATCTTGCTACACAACATACACATAGTATTACTTTCTTAGCTACAGTATACATATCTCCCTGTCATATTACATAATTTATGCAACCCCACCTTATCTCAGCTTACTGGTCACCATAGCAACACCCACCCGTAGCACGCGCTCCAGCAGGTATATTCCACTGGTCATCCCCAAAGCCAACACTTCCTTTGGCTGCCTTTCCTTCCAGTTCTCTGCTGCCAATGACTGGAACGAATTGCAAAAATCTCTGAAGCTGGAGTCTTATATCTCCCTCTCTATCTTTAAGCATCAGCTGTCAGAGCATCTTACCAATCACTGTACCTGTACACAGCCAATCTGTAAATAGCACACACAACTTCTGCATCCCCATATTATTACTTACCCTCTTGTTCTTTTGCACCCCAGTATCTCTACTTGCACATCATCATCTGCACATCTATCACACCAGTATTAATGCTAAATTGTAACTATTTATTGCCTACCTCCATCCTCTTCTACATTTGCACACACTGTACATAGATTTTTCTATTTTTCTTTTTTTTTGTGTTATTGACTGTACATTTGTTTATGTGTAACTCTGTGTTGTTGTTTTTGTCGCACTGCTTTGCTTTATCTTGGCCAAGTTGTTCTCAACTGGCCTACCTGGTTAAATAAAGGTGAAATAATATATTTTTAAATTAACAGATATAGGGGAGGAAATAAAAACAGGTGATTGAGTCCAGGTGAGTGCAATGAATCACTGATGTGCATGACGAGGGAAGCAGGTGTGTGTAATGATGGTGTCAGGAGTGCGTAATGCTGTGGAGCCTGGCGCCTTCAAGCACCCGGGAGGGAGTGTGGGAGCACCTTTCGAGCCAGCTAGGGTGTGGAAGCCCGATGAGCTGGCTTAGGCACCCCCAGTTCCATTGGCCGGCGGCCCCCAAACCTGACGTCACCACCAACCTGAAAGCCAGCACTCCCCGATGCTTTGTTTGATGGCTTCAGGATTCTGTAAGGACCGACGCTGGAAAAGAGAAGCAGGTACGGGGAGTTGAACATTTAATGTGGAACAGACATTGAACAGGACAGGAACAATGTCAGAACCAAGTAACAAAATGACAAACGAACATTAATATCCTGAGGCGGGGAACAGAGCTAGGGAACAGAAAGATATAGGGGAGGAAATAAACACAGGTGATTGAGTCCAGGTGAGTGCAATGAATCGCTGATGTGCGAGACGAGGGGAGCAGGTGTGTGTACTGATGGTGGCAGGAATGCATAATGCTGGGGAGCCTGGCGCATTCGAGCATCAGGGAGGGAGAGCGGGAGCAGGCGTGACACAAACAGGCAAAGTGTCAATACAGGACCAAGATCGAATTGTACTACACCGGCTCCGATGCTCATCGGATGTGGCAGGGCTTGCAAACCATTACAGACTACAAAGGGAAGCACACCCGAGAGCTGCCCAGTGACACGAGCCTACCAGACGAGCTAAACTACTTCTAAGCTTGCTTCAAGGCAAATAACACTGAAACATGCATGAGAGCACCAGCTGTTCCGGACGACTGTGTGATCACGCTCTCAGTAGCTGATGTGAGTAAGACCTTTAAACAGGTCAATATTCACAAGGCCACAGGGCCAAACGGATTACCAGGATGTGTACTGAGTGCATGCGTTGACCAACTGGCAAGTGTCTTCACTGACATTTTCAACCTCTCCCTGTCCGAGTCCGTAATACCAACATGTTTCAAGCAGACCACCATAGTCCCTGTGCCCAAGAAACCTAAGGTAACCTGGTTAAATGACTTCCGACCCGTAGCACTCACATCTGTAGCCATGAAGTGCTTTGAAAGGCTGGTAATGGCTCACATCAACATCATTACCCCAGAAACTCTAGACTCACTCCAATTTGTATACCGCCCTAACAAATCCACAGATGATGCAATCTCTATTGCACTCCACACTGACCTTTCCCACCTGGACAAAAGGAACACCTATGTGAGACTGCTGTTCATTGACTTCAGCTCAGCATTCAACACCATAGTGCCCTCAAAGCTCAACAATAAGCTAAGGACCCTGGGACTAAACACCTCCCTCTGCAACTGGATCCTGGACTTCCTGACGGGCCACCCCTAGGTGGTAAGGGCAGGTAACAACACATCCACCATGCTGATCCTCAACACAGGGGCCCCTCAGGGGGGTGTGCTCAGTCCCCTCCTGTACTCCCTGTTCACTCATGACTGCACAGCCAGGCACGACTCCAACACCATCATTAAGTTTGCCATTGCCACAACAGTGGTAGGCCTGATCACCGACAACGACGAGACAGCCTATAGGGAGGAGGTCAGAGACCTTGCCATGTGGTGCCAGGACAACCACCTTTCCCTCAACGTAATCAAGACAAAAGAGATGATTGTGGACTACAGGAAAAGGAGGACCGAGCACCACCCATTCTCATCGACGGGGCTGTAGTGGAGCAGGTTGCGAGCAGGTTTCCTTGTCCACATCACCAACAAACTAACATGGTCCAAACACACCAAGACAGTCATGAAGAGGGCACGACAAAACCTATTCCCCCTCAGGAGACTGAAAATATTTGGCATGGGTCCTCAGATCCTCAAAAGGTTCTACAGCTGCACCATCGAGATCATCCTGACTGGTTGCATCACTGCCTGTTACGGAGGGTAGTGCCTTCAGCCCAGTACATAACTGGGGCCAAGCTTCCTGCCATCCAGGACCTCTATACCAGGCGGTGTCAGAGGAAGGCCCTAAAAATTGTCAAAGACTCCAGCCACCCTAGTCATAGACTGTTATTTCTGCTACCGCATGGTCAGACTCCTGAACATCTAATCAAATAGCTACCCAGACTATTTGCATTGCCCCCCCACACAACCCCTCTTTTACGCCACTGCTACTCTCTGTTATTATCTATGCATAGTCACTTTAATAACTCTACCTACTTATTACCTCAATTACCTCGACTAACCGGTGCCCCCGCACATTGACCCCTGTATATAGTCTCGCTATTGTTATTTTACTGCTGCTCTTTAATTACTTGTTCCTTTTATTTCTTAATCTTATTTGTATTTTTTTAAACTGCATTGTTGGTTTGGGGCTTGTAAGTAAGCATTTCACTGTAAGGTCTACACCTGTTCTATTCGGCGAGTGTCACTAATTACATTTTATTTTATTTTATTTTATTTTGTGTTATTTGACCAGTAATGAGAAAAGAGTAGAAACAGTAAGTAGCCTTCTATAACCAAATACTGTATGTCCACTGATAAGGGATAGCAGTAGAAACTAATAACAGGATCAAGTCTGAAGCAGTGTGCCAGTTATTTCCCTTATGTAAAACTAATAGACAATGTGGACACTAATCCCTTGACTTAAAACCTCCTAGAATTTGTCAAATAAATAACTCTGGAACAGTGGAACTCCAACCAAAAGAGCTGTATCTTATCGAAGCAGCTGTGTATTTTAATGGCTAAAGCTTTGGAGGAAAGCACTGTAAATTGCTGTACGACGATGTTAATGCATCTGACTGTTGGGCATCCAATATGTCAAGGTATTAATTTTATCTGTCCCTATATAAGCAATACAAAAAAGGGAGGAAGAAGACAGGACAGAATGAAGAGACAAAAAATACACCGCGGGTCTGCATTCCAACAATCTAAGGACTCTATTCAATCCGCATTGTGGAAGTTCAGCTTTAAAGTGTGATTCAAATTTAAAAGCAATGTTCCCGCTTTAGCGGAGACTGCATTCACGGTAAACACTGTATATGTCGTCTCAATCTGAAATTACCTTTACATTTCTATTGCGGAATCTTAAAACGCTTTACAGATTAAACAGAGCCCTTAATCTTCCAGTGAGATGCTGAGGCGTAATACTTCTGACTGTTGAACAGCTGAACGACATTCTCTTGGCTATGACAGAGGACAGAACATCAAGCATTACAACTACTGAGGCTGAGTGTACTACAGAGCAGTTTCCCATGCCAATAAAGCCCTTAGAATTTAATTGAATTTATAGAGAGAGCGAGAGAGAGAGAGAGAGAGAGAGAGAGAGAGAGAGAGAGAGAGAGAGATACACTACAAGAGAGGAAAGCTTGATGAAGAGGACATAAATGAGAGAAGAGTGAGATAGCGGAGAGATAAAACAGAGAAAGAGTGGCAGTAAATGAATCTGGGCTGTATACAGTGTGCTACATTCTCAACACAACAGGAGAACGGTAATGATCAAGTCAGAGATAGATCTATACTGAGAACAAACACATGCAATCAAGAGAATGTTGTATGTGATGGGAGAGGCATCCAAGCTTAATTTGCTATAAACGTACACTTACATATTCTCCACAGAAAGTGTCACGTTCTTCCAGAGAAGAGTGTCATTTTACTAGTCAATCTATTTATGTGTTTTGGTCGTTATGCATAAGCACAGACACAAACGCACACGCAGGCATGCACACAAACACACACATACACAAACAGACACACAGAACAGGGACATGTAATCAAGAGACTATTGTATGTAATGGGAGAGGTAGCCAAGTGTCTCTCTTATTTTTACTGTACCCTCCTTCTTCCACAGAGAACAGCAAGGTTTCATCCCAAATAGCACCTTGTTCCCTACATAGTGCACTACTTTGACCAGAACCCTATGGGCCCTGCTCAAAAGTAGTGCACTATATAGGAAATGGGCTGCGTTTTGGGACACAGCTCGTGGTATTACTATTCAGTCTGTTTATGTGTTTATCGGTTTTGGTCATTAGGCAAAAGCTATATGAAAACAGCCTGCTAAAGGCAGAGATCGTGATCACTGATGTGTAGATTAGCTACGTACGCTGAGTATACAAAACATTAAGAACACCTGCTCTTTCCATGACATAGACTGACCAGGTGAATCCAGGTGAAACCTATGATCCCTAATTGATGTCACATGTTAAATCCACTTCAATCTGTGTGAAGGGGAGGAGACCGGTTAAAGAAGGATTTTTAAGACTTGAGACAATTTAGATATGAATTGTGAATGCCTGTCATTCAGAGGGAGAATGGGCAAGACAAAATATTTTTGTGCCTTTGAACAGGGTACTGTAGTGGGTGTCAGGCTTACCGGTTTGAGTGTGTCAAGAACTGCAACGCTGCTGGGTTTTTCACGCTCAACAGTTTCCCGTGTGTATCACGAATGGTCCACAACCCCAAGGATCTCGAGCTAACTTGACACTGTGGGAAGCATTGGAATCAACATGGGCCAGCATCCCTATGGAAGGCTTTCGACACCTTGTAGAGTCCATGCCCTGACCAATTGAGGCTGTTCTGAGAGCAAATGTGGGTGCAACTCAATATTAGGAAGGTGTTCCTAATGTTTTGTGCGCTGAGTGTATATCTCTCACTATAAATGAGAGAGGGCTATAGAAATGGAATTGACAATAAGAACAAACCCAATCTGATTAAATCTAGTTAGCCAAAATAATGATCAGACCCCAGCTCCCATATCTTACATTTTATCACAGCAGGATAGCCCGCTTAGCAACAATCATCACTGTTTTCCAGTGTAGAGAGATAATGATTGCTATTGGAACCCTCAACATTCTGATGCATTCCATTCTATACAAACAATCCATTCACTCACAATTCCATTACATTACATTTAAGTCATTTAGCAGACGCTCTTATCCAGAGCGACTTACAAAATGGTGCATTCACCTTATGATATCCAGTGGAACAACCACTTTACAATAGTGCATCTAAATCTTTTAAGGGGGGGGGGGGGGGGTTAGAAGGATTACTTTATCCTATCCTAGGTATTCCTTAAAGAGGTGGGGTTTCAGGTGTCTCCGGAAGGTGGTGATTGACTCCGCTGTCCTGGCGTCGTGAGGGAGCTTGTTCCACCATTGGGGTGCCAGAGCAGCGAACAGTTTTGACTGGGCTGAGCGGGAACTGTGCTTCCTCAGAGATAGGGGGGCCAGCAGGCCAGTGGTGGATGAACGCAGTGCCCTTGTTTGGGTGTATGGCCTGATCAGAGCCTGAAGGTATGGAGGTGCCGTTCCCTTCACAGCTCCGTAGGCAATCACCATGGTCTTGTAGCGGATGCGAGCTTCAACTGGAAGCCAGTGGAGAGAGCAGAGGAGCGGGGTGACGTGAGAGAACTTGGGAAGGTTGAACACCAGACGGGCTGCGGCGTTCTGGATGAGTTGTAGGGGTTTAATGGCACAGGCAGGGAGCCCAGCCAACAGCGAGTTGCAGTAATCCAGACGGGAGATGACAAGTGCCTGGATTAGGACCTGCGCCGCTTCCTGTGTGAGGCAGGGTCGTACTCTGCGAATGTTGTAGAGCATGAACCTACAGGATCGGGTCACCGCCTTGATGTTAGTGGAGAACGACAGGGTGTTGTCCAGGATCACGCCAAGGTTCTTAGCACTCTGGGAGGAGGACACAAGGGAGTTGTCAACCGTGATGGCGAGATCATGGAACGGGCAGTCCTTCCCCGGGAGGAAGAGCAGCTCCGTCTTGCCGAGGTTCAGCTTGAGCTGGTGATCCGTCATCCACACTGATATGTCTGACAGACATGCAGAGATGCGATTCGCCGCCTGGTTATCAGAAGGGGGAAAGGAGAAGATTAATTGTGTGTCGTCTGCATAGCAATGATAGGAGAGACCATGTGAGGATATGACAGAGCCAAGTGACTTGGTGTATAGCGAGAATAGGAGAGGGCCTAGAACAGAGCCCTGGGGGACACCAGTGGTGAGAGCGCATGGTGCGGAGACAGATTCTTGCCACGCCACCTGGTAGGAGCGACCTGTCAGGTAGGACGCAATCCAAGCGTGGGCCGCGCCGGAGATGCTCAACTCGGAGAGGGTGGAGAGGAGGATCTGATGGTTCACAGTATCAAAGGCAGCAGATAGGTCTAGAAGGATGAGAGCAGAGGAGAGAGAGTTAGCTTTAGCAGTGCGGAGAGCCTCCGTGACACAGAGAAGAGCAGTCTCAGTTGAATGCCCAGTCTTGAAACCTGACTGATTAGGATCAAGAAGGTCATTCTGAGAGAGATAGCAGGAGAGCTGGCCAAGGACGGCACATTCAAGAGTTTTGGAGAGAAAAGAAAGAAGGGATACTGGTCTGTAGTTGTTGACATCGGAGGGATCGAGTGTAGGTTTTTTCAGAAGGGGTGCAACTCTCGCTCTCTTGAAGACGGAAGGGACGTAGCCAGCGGTCAAGGATGAGTTGATGAGCGAGGTGAGGAAGGGGAGAAGGTCTCCGGAAATGGTCTGGAGAAGAGAGGAGGGGATAGGGTCAAGTGGGCAGGTTGTTGGGCGGCCGGCCGTCACAAGACGCGAGATTTCATCTGGAGAGAGAGGGGAGAAAGAGGTCAAAGCACAGGGTAGGGCAGTGTGAGCAGGACCAGCGGTGTCGTTTGACTTAGCAAACGAGGATCGGATATCGTCAACCTTCTTTTCAAAATGGTTGACGAAGTCATCCGCAGAGAGGGAGGAGGGGGGGAGGGGGAGGAGGATTCAGGAGGGAGGAGAAGGTAGCAAAGAGCTTCCTAGGGTTAGAGGCAGATGCTTGGAATTTAGAGTGGTAGAAAGTGGCTTTAGCAGCAGAGACAGAAGAGGAGAATGTAGAGAGGAGTGAGTGAAAGGATGCCAGGTCCGCAGGGAGGCGAGTTTTCCTCCATTTCCGCTCGGCTGCCCGGAGCCTTGTTCTGTGAGCTCGTAGTGAGTCGTCGAGCCACGGAGCAGGAGGGGAGGACCGAGCCGGCCTGGAGGATAGGGGACAGAGAAAATCAAAGGATGCAGAAAGGGAGGAGAGGAGGGTTGAGGAGGCAGAATCAGGAGATAGGTTGGAGAAGGTTTGAGCAGAGGGAAGAGATGATAGGATGGAAGAGGAGAGAGTAGCGGGAGAGAGAGAGCGAAGGTTGGGACGGCGCAATACCATCCGAGTAGGGGCAGAGTGAGAAGTGTTGGATGAGAGCAAGAGGGAAAAGGATACAAGGTAGTGGTCGGAGATTTGGAGGGGAGTTGCAATGAGATTAGTGGAAGAACAGCATCTAGTAAAGATGAGGTCAAGCGTATTGCCTGCCTTGTCAAAAGAGGAGAGGAGTGGAAAGAAGGAGGCAGAGAGGAATGAGTCAAAGGTAGACGTGGGGAGGTTAAAGTCACCCAGAACTGTGAGAGGTGAGCCATCCTCAGGAAAGGAACATATCAAGGCGTCAAGCTCATTGATGAACTCTCCAAGGGAACCTGGAGGGCGATAAATGATAAGGATGTTAAGCTTGAAAGGGCTGGTAACTGTGACAGCATGGAATTCAAATGAGGAGATAGACAGATGGGTCAGGGGAGAAAGAGAGAATGTCCACTTGGGAGAGATGAGGATTCCAGTGCCACCACCCCGCTGGCTCGATGCTCTAGGGGTATGCGAGAACACGTGGGCAGACGAAGAGAGAGCAGTAGGAGTAACAGTGTTATCTGTGGTAATCCATGTTTCCGTCAGCGCCAGGAAGTCTAGGGACTGGAGGGTAGCATAGGCTGAGATGAACTCAGCCTTGTTGGCTGCAGACCGGCAGTTCCAGAGGCTGCCGGAGACCTGGAACTCCAGGTCTCAATTCCCTCTAGTGTTGTATTTACATAAGTTATTGACAACACATTGTCTTTTACAATAATGACCTGATTGAACAGAGACAAATATACTGGTATACAACACAACTCATTACCCCGCCAATCACACACAGTGGCAGAAAATGTATGGCCCCACACAGCCAGTCAGCCTACACTACAAAGGGATGACACAGAGACATAGTGCTCTGTCAATAGGAAGTCTACTGGTCGCTTCAATATTTATAGACGCTGTAGATAAATCCTGGAAAGAGAGAACGTTTGGAGTCAAGCTATCTGTAAATCCAACAAATAAGTCAATAAAGCAACCAAGGAAACTTCCAGATCACAACCAAACTACCAATCTTAACCTACACCTGGCTTTAACATGCGACATTGTGATTGTGCATAAAACAAGAGGAAAGCAGCAACCACACTACCACCAAGCCTACAGTGCACCAATCTTAGCAAACTACCACCAAGTCTACAGTGTACCGATCTTAGCAAACTACCACCAAGTCTACAGTGTACCAATCTTACCAAACTACCACCAAGTCTACAGTGTACCAATCTTAGCAAACTACCACCAAGTATACAGTGTACCAATCTTAGCAAACTACCACCAAGTCTACAGTGTACCAATCTTAGCAAACTACCACCAAGTCTACAGTGTACCAATCTTAGCAAACTATCACCAAGTCTACAGTGCACCAATCTTACCAAACTACCACCAAGTTTACAGTGTACCAATCTTACCAAACTACCACCAAGTCTACAGTTTACCAATCTTAGCAAACTACCACCAAGTCTACAGTGTACCAATCTTAGCAAACTACCACCAAGTCTACAGTGTACCAATCTTAGCAAACTACCACCAAGTCTACAGTGTACCAATCTTAGCAAACTACCAAGCTCACACAGAGTTATCTTACACCGTGCATGCTTCAGCATGCGACATTGTAATTGTGCATAACATTCAAGTTAATTGCCTGTATGAACAGAGAATTCATCTGCAGTGTTTAGCTGAAACAAAGAGGCTAAGCGTTTGCTAACATATTCTAACCCAGCCGTTAATGAAGTGGGATGAATGAATGTTGGTCTGAGACACCGGTTTTCCATGTGCCACCCGTCTACTCTTCTACCCTTTTAATGAATAATTATTAATGAGTGAGTCTGCGCTGTCCCTCAGCTAGGGAGTAGGGACATCACAGTGTGTGTATGTGTGTATGTTCTCTTTTTCAGAATGAATTCACCAAACCCAATGGCCACACACACATTTAATGTCCTCCCCAGCTGTTGTCATGTCACAGTGTTGTATGACTAATGGTCCAGCTGTGTGTGTTGGGCATGATCACATTACAACCCCTCTCTCTTCTAACGGGTTCTCCCTCCATCCCTCCATCTCAACCCCACCCTTGGGATTCCTCTGAGAGCAAATCAAAGTTATTGCCACGAGTGTGTGTGTGTGTGTGTGTGTGTGTGTGTGTGTGTGTGTGTGTGTGTGTGTGTGTGTGTGTGTGTGTGTGTGTGTGTGTGTGTGTGTGTGTACGCCTGATCCTCAGAAAAAGGAATCCATTTGATCATCGTCGGCACAGTAACTGAAGGACAGACAGACATCCCCCATCTCAGTTGCGTTGCCATAGTTATCCAAAAGAAACATAAACACACACACGCTCTTCATCCTCAGACAGCCGAGTCCTCTAACGGATGTGACAGATGCCTTGATGCCTATTTGCATAGAACTAAAGGAAGTGTGTCTGATCCACCTGGACACATTAAAGAAGTGTGCCTAAACCAGCCAGAAACTTGTATCCATATCAGTGATAGAACTAATTGTAAAACCTCTTGTTGAGATTCAACCGAGTTAAGTGACAAGCTTTCAGCCTCTCTGTTCTCATGTAGTTGTATGTTCCTGTGTCTTGAATATACTATTGTTACAAAACCAATGAACTAGCCTGCTAATATTGTTGCACTCATTAAGTTCTAGGCCTAGTTGCATAGTCTGTAAACTGAATGAATGTGTGCAGCATTTGTGGACTGTGTTGGATGGATATTTTTTTATTTTGCCAGGCAAGTCAGTTAAGAACAAATTCTTATTTACAATGACATCCTACCAGGAAACAGTGGGTTAACTGCCTTGTTCAGGGGGAGAACAACAGATATTTTCCTTGTCAGCTCAGGGATTTGATCCAGCAGCCTTTGGGTTACTGGCCCAACGCTCTAACCACTAGGCTACCTGCCACCCCACATGTGCCCAGGGAGACAGCAACATTGCCTTGGTCCAGGGCCAGCTCTGTCTCTCTTGGCCTCCTGGTTGGCCAGTCCAAGCAGATTATTGTTGGTTCAGATGGTGACAAAAATAAACATACAAAACAGAAACGACAAACAGGCATACCCAAACTAAAGATTAAAAAAACATGAAAGGCCTCATGCCCACCAAAGTCCGCAGTCTCATGGCTCTACAAGCTGGCACTCTGACTGACAATCTAAATTGGCAGCACTTGTTGTGCTTATCAAGCATTGGCTCAGCACCTAGACCCGGTTGCTGCCACCTGGTGGATGGAGTGTGGAAGTGTATACTGGATAGTGTGTTTGTCCATGTCTTATTACTAACCTTTCCCCCCATATCATAACATTATAGTCACATAGGCCTGAAACAGCAGCAACAGCAGCCATAGACAGATGGAGACCCGGGAGCTGGGTCAATTGTGTGGCAATGCCAAGATCTTAGGTTCAGTTGCCGGTGGAATCTCATTGTACACATATGAAGAATGCACAGGTGGTTGGTGACACCTCAATTGGGGAGGACGGGCTCCTGGTAATGGCTGGAGCGGAATCAGTAGAATGGTATCAAATACATCAAACACATGGTTTCAATGAGGTTGATGCCATTCCATTTGTTCCTTTCCAGCCATTAGTATGAGCGTCCTCCCCTCAGCAGCCTCCACTGGAAGAATGTTGCCTATGTACTCACTGTAGGCCCACTATAAGTAGCTTTGGGTAGAAACGTCTAATTACTGACATCTACTAAACGCACACGGACGAACATACAAGCACACAAGACACACACACAAAACCAAAACCCATGTGGAAAAGAACGCACATAAATGATCACCATTACACAATCATTTGTAAAGCTCATCCTTTCAACTTCTGCTACCAAAATAAATTTCCCTGTCTTTTATACATATATACAGTACCAGTCAAAGGTTTGGACACACCTACTCATTCAAGGGTTTTTCTTTATTTGTACTATTTTCTACATTGTAGAATAATAGTGAAGACATCACAACTGAAATAACACGTATGGAATCATGTGGTAACCCAAAAAATGTTAAACAAATCAAAATATATTTTATATTTGATATTCTTCAAAGTAGCAGCCCTTTGCCTTGATGACAGCTTTGCACACTCTTGGCATTCTCTCAACCAGCTTCACCTGGAATGCTTTTTCAACAGTCTTGAAGGAGTTCCCACATATGCTGAGCACTTGTTGGCTGCTTTTCCTTCACTCCGCGGTCCAACTCATCCCAAGCCATCTCAATTGGGTTGAGGTCGGGTGATTGTGGAGGCCAGGTCATCTGATGCAGCACTCCATCGCTATCCTTCTTGGTCAAATAGTCCTTACACAGCCTGGAGGTGTGTTTTGGGTCATTGTCCTGTTGAAAAAAATGATAGTCCCACTAAGTGCAAACCAGATGGGATGGTGTATCGCTGCAGAATGCTGTTAAGTGTGCCTTGAATTCTAAATAAATCGTCTTGTCTTAAAGTAATGATGGACTCTCATTTCTCTTTGCTTATTTGAGCTGTTATTGCCATGATATGGACTTGGTCTTTTACCAAATAGGGCTATCTTCTGTATACCAACCCTACCTTGTCACAACACAACTGATTGGCTCAAACGCATAAAGAAGATAAGAAATTCCACAAATTAACTTTTAACAAGGCAAACATGTTAATTGAAATGCATTTCAGGTGACTACCTCATGAAGCTGGTTGAGAGAATGTCAAGAGTGTGCAAAGGGTGGTTACTTTGAAGAATCTTTTTTGGTTACTAAATGACTCCATACATGTTATTTCATAGGTTCGATGTCTTCACTATTATTCTATAATGTAGAAAATAGTAAAAATAAAGAAAAACTCTTGAAGGAGTAGGTGTGTCCAAACTTTTGACTGATACTGTATATATATATATATATATATATATATATATATATATATATATATATATACACTGCTCAAAAAAATAAAGGGAACACTTAAACAACACAATGTAACTCCAAGTCAATCACACTTCTGTGAAATCAAACTGTCCACTTCGGAAGCAACACTGATTGACAATAAATTTCACATGCTGTTGTGCAAATGGAATAGACAACAGGTGGAAATTATAGGCAATTAGCAAGACACCCCCAATAAAGGAGTGGTTCTGCAGGTGGGGACCACAGACCACTTCTCAGTTCCTATGCTTCCTGGCTGATGTTTTGGTCACTTTTGAATGCTGGCGGTGCTTTCACTCTAGTGGTAGCATGAGACGGAGTCTACAACCCACACAAGTGGCTCAGGTAGTGCAGCTCATCCACGATGGCACATCAATGCGAGCTGTGGCAAGAAGGTTTGCTGTGTCTGTCAGCGTAGTGTCCAGAGCATGGAGGCGCTACCAGGAGACAGGCCAGTACATCAGGAGACGTGGAGGAGGCCGTAGGAGGGCAACAACCCAGCAGCAGGACCGCTACCTCCGCCTTTGTGCAAGGAGGAGCACTGCCAGAGCCCTGTAAAATTACCTCCAGCAGGCCACAAATGTGCATGTGTCTGCTCAAACGGTCAGAAACAGACTCCATGAGAGTGGTATGAGGGCCCGACGTCCACAGGTGGGGGTTGTGCTTACAGCCCAACACCGTGCAGGACGTTTGGCATTTGCCAGAGAACACCAAGATTGGCAAATTCGCCACTGGCGCCCTGTGCTCTTCACAGATGAAAGCAGGTTCACACTGAGCTCGTGACAGACGTGACAGTCTGGAGACGCCGTGGAGAAAGTTCTGCTGCCTGCAACATCCTCCAGCATGACAGGTTTGGCGGTGGGTCAGTCATGGTGTGGGGTGGCATTTCTTTGGGGGGCCACACAGCCCTCCATGTGCTCGCCAGAGGTAGCCTGACTGCCATTAGGTACCGAGATGAGATCCTCAGACCCCTTGTGAGACCATATGCTGGTGCGGTTGGCCCTGGGTTCCTCCTAATGCAAGACAATGCTAGACCTCATGTGGCTGGAGTGTGTCAGCAGTTCCTGCAAGAGGAAGGCATTGATGCTATGGACTGGCCCGCCCGTTCCCCTGACCTGAATCCAATTGAGCACATCTGGGACATCATGTCTCGCTCCATCCACCAACGCCACGTTGCACCACAGACTGTCCAGGAGTTGGCGGATGCTTAAGTCCAGGTCTGGGAGGAGATCCCTCAGGAGACCATCCACGACCTCATCAGGAGCATGCCCAGGCATTGTAGGGAGGTCATACAGGCACGTGGAGGCCACACACACTACTGAGCCTCATTTTGACTTGTTTTAAGGACATTACATCAAAGTTGGATCAGCCTGTAGTGTGGTTTTCCACTTTAATTTTGAGTGTGACTCCAAATCCAGACCTCCATGGGTTGATAAATTGGATTTCCATTGATTATTGTTGTGTGATTTTGTTGTCAGCACATTCAACTATGTAAAGAAAAAAGTATTTAATAAGATTATTTATTTCATTCAGATCTAGGATGTGTTGTTTAAGTGTTCCCTTTATTTTTTTGAGCAGTATATATATATATATATATTTCGGACAGAAACGTCAGTCCATCATTACTTTAAGACATGAAGGTCAGTCAATACGGAACATTTCAAGAATTTTGAACGTTTTCTCAAGTGCAGTTGCAAAAACCATCAAGCACTATGATGAAACTGCCTCTCATGAGGACCGCCACAGGAAAGGAAGACCCAGAGTTACCTCTGCTGCAGAGGATGAGTTAAATATATATATATATATTTTTTTATTTCACCTTTATTTAACCAGGTAGGCTAGTTGAGAACAAGTTCTCATTTACAACTGCGACCTGGCCAAGATGAAGCAAAGCAGTGCGACACAAACAACAACACAGAGTTACACATGGAATAAACAAACGTACAGTCAATAACACAATAGAAAAAAGTCTATATATAGTAGTGTGTGTCATGTCCTGACCAGTAAGGGGGTTATTTGTTATTGTAGTTTGGTCAAGGCGTGGCAGGGGGTGTTTGTTTTATGTGTTTGGGGGTTTTGGTTTATGTTCTATGTTAGTATATTTCTATGTTTATTCCAGTCTGTCAATTTCTATGTTTAAGTTTCTTGGGTTGACCTTCAATTGGAGGCAGCTGTTCCTCGTTGTGTCTAACTGAAGGTCCTATTTAGTAGGGGTGTTTTTTCCTGTGATTTGTGGGTGGTTGTTTCCTGTTTTGTGTATGTTGCACCTGACGGGACTGTTTACGGTCGTTTTGTTGTTTTGTTGTTTGAGAGTTAAATAAAAGTGAATATCAGCACGTCACACGCCGCGTCTTGGTCCCCATTAGACGACCCCCGTTACGGTGTGTGCAAATGGCGTGACGAGGTAGGCAATAAATAGGCCATAGCGGCGAAGTAATTACAATTTAGCAAATTAACACTGGAGTGATAGATATGCAGATGATGATGTGCAAGTAGAAATACTGGTGTGCAAAAGATCAAAAAGTAAATAAAAACAAGATGGGGATGAGGTAGGTAGATTGGATGGGCTATTTACAGATGGGCTGTGTATAGCTGCAGTGATTGGATAGCTGCTCAGATAGCTGATGTTTAAAGTTAGAGAGGGAGATATAAGTCTCCAACTTCAGCGATTTTTGCAATTCGTTCCAGTCATTGGCAGCAGAGAACTGGAAGGAAAGGTGGCCAAATGTAGGTGTTGGCTTTTGGGAAGACCAGTGAGATATACCTGCTGGAGCGCGTGCTACGGGTGGGTCTTGTTATCGTAACCAGTGAGCTGAGATAAAGCGGAGCTTTACCTAGCGAAATCTTATAGATGACCAGGAGCCAGTGCGTCTCGCGACGAATATGTTGCGAGGGCCAGCCGACGAGAGCATACAGGTCGCAGTGGTGGGTGGTATATGGGGCTTTGGTGACAAAACGGATGGCACTGTGATAGACTGCATCCAATTTGCTGAGTAGAGTGTTGGAGGCTATTTTGTAAATGACATCGCCGAAGTCGATGATCGGTATGATAGTCAGTTTTACGAGGGTATGTTTGGCGGTGTGAGTGAAGGAGGCTTTGTTGCGAAATCGGAAGCTGATTCTAGATTTCATTTTGGATTGGAGATGTTTGATATGAGTCTGGAAGGAGAGTTTACAGTCTAGCCAGACACCTAGGTATTTGTAGTTGTCCACATATTCTAAGTCAGAACCGTCCAGAGTAGTGATGCTAGGCGGGCGGGCGGGTGCGGGAAGCGATCGGTTGAATAGCATGCATTTAGTTTTACTAGCGTTTAAGAGCAGTTGGAGGCCACAGAAGGAGTGTTGTATGGCATTGAAGCTCATTTGGAGGTTGAAGCTCGTTTGGAGAGAATCACCCACAGCAAGGGCAACATCGTTGATATATACAGCGAAAAGAGTCGGCCCGAGAATTGAACCCTATGGTACCCCCATAGAGACTGCCAGAGGTTCCGGACAACAGGCCCTCCGATTTGACACACTGAAGTCTATCGGAGAAGTAGTTGGTGAACCAGGTGAGGCAGTCATTTGAGAAACCAAGGCTGTTGAGTCTGCCGATAAGAATACGGTGATTGACAGAGTCGAAAGCCTTGGCCAGGTCGATGAAGATGGCTGCACAGTGTTGTGGTTATGATATCGTTTAATACCTTGAACGTAGCTGAGGTGCACCCGTGACCAGCTCGGAAACCGGATTGCACAGCGGAAAAGGTACGGTGGGATTCGAAATGGTCAGGGATCTGTTTATTAACTTGGCTTTCAAAGACTTTAGAAAGGCAGGGCAGGATGGATATAGGTCTGAAACAGTTTGGGTCTAGAGTGTCACCCCCTTTGAAGAGGGAGATGACCACAGCAGCTTTCCAATCTTTATGGATCTCAGACGACACGAAAGAGGTTGAACAGACTGGTAATATGGGTTGCAACAATGGTGGTGGATAATTTTCGGAAGAGAGGGTCCAGATTGTCTAGCCCAGCTGATTTGTAGGGGTCCAGGTTTTGCAGCTCTTTCAGAACATCTGCTATCTGGATTTGGGTGAAGGAGAAGCTGGGGAGGCTTGGGCAAGTAGATGTGGGGATGCGGCGCTGTTGGCTGGGGTTGGGGTAGCCAGGAGGAAAGCATGGCCAGCCGTAGAGAAATGCTTATTGAAATTCTCGATTATCGTGGATTTATCGGTGGTGACAATGTTTTCCTAGCCTCAGTGCAGTGGGCAGCTGAGAGGATGTGCTCTTATTCTCCGTGGACTTTACAGTGTCCCAAAACGTTTTAGAGTTAAAGCTACAGGATGCACATTCTTGTTTGAAAAAGCTAGCCTTTACATACATGAAGGGCACTTTTCGGCATTTGCTGTATGATTGATGAGAAACTCCATATTGCAAATGTACTAGACGTCCGCGAATGTTTCTAAAATTCGCGGACGGCGGCGGGCCGTGCACCGGGGCCAGATCTTCCAGGAAGTTATCGAACGAAGTCTCTCGGACATTCGGTTTCCGTTTTATAAAATGTTCAAATTTTGGTCATTATTCCACTGTCCCGGAAAATACCACCAGAGGGCGAATGTAATCATATTGCAAATGTACAAAACATCACCAATCACAACGTGGCCTTTTCTCCTAAACGGAAAAGACTTTGAAGACGAAACTTGGTGAGCATAGGTTTGGCATAATGGGCAGTTGGCCCCGAACAAGTTGGAGTCGAGGCCTAAACGCTTTTTGAGTTAACCTCTATGGGCTAGGTGGGACGCTAGCGTGCCACCCGTGGTGCACTCCATCAACAGCAGGTGCATTTCAAGAGCGGCAAATTTGAATCCAAATAAATGTCAAAATTCAAATTTTTCAAACATACAACTATTTTACACCCTTTGAAAGATAAACATCTCCTTAATCTAACCACGTTTTACGATTTCAAAAAGGTTTTACGGCGAAAGCATAAATTTAGAGTATGTTAGGACAGTACATTTACAAGAGTTGTGTGTAATGTTTTGTCAAGTCAAAGACAGGGTCACCAAAACCATAAAACCAGCTAAAATGATGCACTAACCTTTTACAATCTCCATCAGATGACACTCCTAGGACATTATGTTAGACAATGCATGCATTTTTAGTTCTATCAAGTTCATATTTATATCCAAAAACAGCGTTTTACTATGGCATTGATGTTGAGGAAATCGTTTCCCTCCAATAACCGGCAGTCAAGTCAGCGTCACAAATTAAATAATTAAAATTAGAAAACATTGGTAAAATATTATATTGTCATTTAAAGAATTATAGATTTACATCTCTTGAACGCAATCAACTTGCCAGATTTAAAAATAACCTTACTGGGAAATCACACTTTGCAATAATCTGAGCACTGCGCCCAGAAAAATACGCGTTGCGATACAGACTAGACGTCATGTTGGGGAGATCTAAAATCGAAAATACTATGTAAATAATCCATTACCTTTGATTCTCTTCATCAGATGTCACTTCCAGGTATCACAGGTCCATAACGAATGTAGTTTTGTTCAAAAAAGCTCATCATTTATGTCCAAAAATCTCCGTCTTGTTAGCACATGATCTAAGCCAGCCGGACTTCTCGTCATGAACGAGGGGAAAAAATATATTTCCGTTCGTTCAAACATGTCAAACGTTGTATAGCATAAATCATTAGGGCCTTTTTTAACCAGAACATGAATAATATTCAAGGTGGACGAATGCATACTCTTTTATAACGTATTGGAACGAGGGTACCCAACATGAACTCGCGCGCCAGGTGTCTAATGGGACATCATCGTTCCATGGCTCTTGTTCGGTCAGATCTCCCTCCAGAAGACTCAAAACACTTTGTAAAGGCTGGTGACATCTAGTGGAAGCAATAGGAAGTGCCAAAATATTCCTCAGCCCCTGTGTTTTTCAATGGGATAGGTTTAAAGTCAATACAACACATCAGGTTTCCACTTCCTGTCAGAAAATGTCTCAGGGTTTTGCCTGCAAAATGAGTTCTGTTATACTCACAGACACCATTCAAACAGTTTTAGAAAATTTAGAGTGTTTTCTATCCATATATAATAAGTATATGCATATTCTAGTTACTGGGTAGGATTAGTAACCAGATTAAATCGGGTACATTTTTTTTATCCAGACGTGCAAATGCTGCCCCCTAGCCCTAACAGGTTAAGGCCATTTTTCTGGGATTAAAGGTCAAAAACGACAATAGAGCGCTAATTTGACCGCTTCACGTCAAAGTACAGGAACCTATGGTGTCAGGAAAAAAGAACCAGACATTTATCTATCGTAATTTAAGAGAAATCGTACAATGTACAATTGGTGATGTTAAAAAAAAATAGCTTTTTTCAAAAAGGTTACAGATTCATTTGCAGCGTATTCAGATGAATCCGTTAAGGCGGGTTTCGGAGCTCTGCGAAATTTCTGTGATTTTCTGTGATTTTCTGAAATAACACACAGTCATTCGACCCTCTGTAAATAAGTCAGTTCTTAACCTCTATGGGCTAGGTCCTTTCCCCATTTGTTTGATTTTCACAGACTCTCTATATTTAACCTCTATGGGCTAGGTGGGACGCTTGCGTACCACCTACTCAACAGCCAGTGTAATCCCGTGGCGCGATATTCAAATACCTTAAAAATGCAAAAACTTCAATTTTTCAAACATATGACTATTTTACACCATTTTAAAGACAAGACTCTCGTTAATCTAACCACACTGTCCGATTTCAAAAAGGCTTTACAACGAAAGCAAAACATTAGATTATGTCAGCAGAGTACCCAGCCAGAAATAATCAGACACCCATTTTTCAAGCTAGCATATAATGTCACATAAACCCAAACCACAGCTAAATGCAGCACTAACCTTTGATCTTCATCAGATGACAACCCTAGGACATTATGTTATACAATAAATGCATGTTTTGTTCAATCAAGTTCATATTTATATCAAAATCCAGCTTTTTACATTAGCATGTGACTAGCATGTGACTAGCATTCCCACCGAACACTGCCGGTGAATTTACTAAATTACTCACGATACACGTTCACAAAAAGCATAACAATTCTTTTAAGAATTATAGATACAGAACTCCTCTATGCACTCGATATGTCCGATTTTAAAATAGCTTTTCAGTGAAAGCATATTTTGCAATATTCTCAGTAGATAGCCTGGCATCACAGGGCTAGCTATTTAGACACCCAGCAAGTTTAGCACTCACCAAAGTCAGATTTACTATAAGAAAAATGTTATTACCTTTGCTGTCTTCGTCAGAATGCACTCCCAGGACTTCTACTTCAATAACAAATGTTGGTTTGGTCCAAAATAATCCATAGTTATATCCAAATAGCGGCGTTTTGTTCGTGCGTTCAAGACACTATCCGAAAGGGTAAATAAGGGTGACGAGCATGGCGCAATTCGTGACAAAAAAAATCTAAATATTCCATTATCGTACTTCGAAGCATGTCAACCGCTGTTTAAAATCAATTTTTATGCCATTTTTCTCATAAAAAAGCGATAATATTCCGACCGGGAATCTGCATTTAGGTAAACAGACGAAAGAAAATAAAGCATGGGGTCGACTCGGGCACGCGCCTAAGCCCATAGTACTCTGATCGGCCACTTGCCAAAAGCGATAATGTGTTTCAGCCAGAAGCTGCCTCGATATCGTTCAGCTTTTTCCCGGGCTCTGAGAGCCTATGGGAGCCGTAGGAAGTGTCACGTTAGAGCAAAGATCCTCAGTCTTCAATAAAAAGTGCCAAGATGAACAACAACTTGTCAGACAGGCCACTTCCCATATAGAATCCTCTCAGGTTTTTGCCTGCCATATGAGTTCTGTTATACTCACAGACACCATTCAAACAGTTTTAGAAACTTTAGGGTGTTTTCTATCCAAAGCCAATAATTATATGCATATTCTAGTTACTGGGCAGGAGTAGTAACCAGATTAAATCGGGTATGTTTTTTATCCGGCCGTGTCAATACTGCCCCCTAGCCCTAACAGGTTAACGTAAAGACTTAAAACTCAACATTCTATAAGAGCCTAACCCAAGGAGGATATGTGTTCACTTTCAGCTTCCTGTGTCAACCAGAAGTGCCTTAAAATGGTGTCATAGGGGCTGTTTCGATGCGTTAAAAAGGTCAGATCTTTCCACAACTTCATATGTGTGATTAGGCAACCCTCATGAACTGTAAATCAGTCATTTCTCCCAACAGATGTAAAAAAACCTCTCTCACACACACACACACACACACACACACACACACACACACACACACACACACACACACACACACACACACACACACACACACACACACACACATAAAGGATGGAGTGACACAGTGCGGGGCTTAAAGACACACAGAGCCTGCAATGGCGTTACCATAATCTCTAGGCTGTGCCGAGTTCAACGAGATGCCTTGCTTGACCGTAGCTTGCTCGGTCTGAGCGCAGCGACCATGAAAAAAGTATGCCCATAATGAAGCCTGGCCCTAAATTGCAGGTGCTTTTGGGTGACAGTGGGTGAACCGTTAGGGTTAGAAGCACAATTCAACCTCAGGAACATTCCTGAGGTCCTCCCGATTTGTGCAAGCTTCACCTTGACCATGTGGCATTAACCCTTAACAGTGAAAAAAAGGTGTTTACATCAAACAGTTTGCAATGATTTCTCTCCCCATAGGAATACATTGCCTGCTCCCCTAAATTCAACCTGAAGCCTATGTGGGTTATGAATGCCTTATGAACCTGTCTTCGATGACAATTCATCAGGCCACTATGAGGTCTACCTGTGTTGATTCTAAGCTTCCTGGAGCAACCGGACGTGGTTAAATTCACCCTACGGTCACCCTACTGTCAAGGTGTTTTGATGCACCAAACCTGCAGTTTGTGAGAAATAGTGCATTCAACCCTGTGTAAATCAGTCAATTCTTTACGTAAAGATTTAAAACTCAGGATTCTGTGAAAGCCTACCCCAATGAGGATATGCGTTTACTTTTAGCTTCCTGTGTCAACCAGAAGTGCCTTAAATATGGGTCACATGGGCTGTTTCATAAGGTTAAACAAGACACATCTTTCCAAAACTTCATATGTGTGATTAGGCAACCCTCATGAACTGTAAATCAGTCATTTCTCCCAACAGATGTCAAAGAAAAGCTCTCTCTCTCACTCACACACACACACACACACACACACACACACACACACACACACACACACACACACCCCCCCCCCCGCAAGGATGGAGTGACACAGTGCGGGGCTTAAAGACACACAGAGCCTGCAATGGCATTACCATAATCTCTAGTCAGTGCCGAGTTCAACGAGATGCCCCGCTTGACCATAGCTCGCTCGGTCTGAGCGCATCGAACGTGAAAAAAAGTATGCCCATAATGAAGCCTGGCCCTAAATTGCAGGTGCTTTTGGGGGACAGCGGCGGAACCGTTAGGGTTAGAAGCACAATTCGACCTCAGGAACATTCCTGAGGTCCTCCCGATCTGTGCAAGCCTAACCTTGACCGTGTGGCATTAACCCTTAACAGTGAAAAGAAGGTGTTTACATCAAACAGTTGGCAATGACTTCTCTCCCCATAGGAATACATTGCCTACTCCCCTAAATTCAACCTGAAGCCTATGTGGGTTATGAACGCCTTATGAACCTGTCTTCGATGACAATTCATCAGGCCACTATGAGGTCTACCAGTGTTGATTCTAAGCTTCCTGGAGCAACCGGAAGTGGTTAAATTCACCTAAAGCTGTTTTGATGCACCAAACCTGCAGTTAGTGAAAATCACTGCATTCAACCCTGTGTAAATCAGTCAATTCTTAACGTAAAGACTTAAAACTCAGGATTCTGTAAAAGCCTACCCCAATGAGGATATGTGTTTTTACTTTTAGCTTCCTGTGCCAACCCGGAAGTGCCTTAAATTGGGGTCACAGTGGCTGTTTCGAAGGGTTAAACAAGTCACATCTTGTGATTAGACAACCCTTATGAACTGTAAATCAGTAATTTATCCCATCAGATGTCCAAGAAAAACTCACACACACACACAGCAAGGATGGCGTGACACAGTGTGGGGCTTAGAGACACACAGAGCCTGCAATAGTTACCTTTGTTCAAACTGTCAAAGAACCGTCAGACCTAGAGCTCTGAAACTTTAGAAACCTGTTCTAGAGCTCAAGTCGATAGTGCGTGGTGAGTTATGTGGCTCTAGAAGGTTCTCAAACTGAGAAACAGCCTCGTACATTTGCAATAACTTCAATTATTTTTGACATCACGAAAATGACGACATTTAGAAATGTCCCAGAGTCGCAGGACTAGGTGCATTGAAACCGCCTCGGCCCATAGAGACGGACCCCAATATTTCTGTCCGATAGCTCATTCAAGGACCCCATAGCAACGCCCGGAAAAAGTGGATTTTCAGCACCAATTAAGGTCGTTCCTTGGGCACCGAATGACCTATCGAGACAAAACTCGGGATTCGGGGTCACCTCACATAGGCCTACACATAAAGTCAGAGCTGGACCCACAGCTAGAACGTAACTACATGTTTTAAATTTTTATTATGGTTTAATCTAATGGCGCTGTGAATTATAGGCCTGCTCTGAAATATGTGATAGTTGGCTTCTAAACGAGTTGGAAAAAGTGGGTTTGGTGTCAGATGGTATCAGTTTGGTGTCAGAATGACTTTTGGGTTTGGAAACCAACTTCCTATGATTGTACATGGCAAATGGACAAAACATCCTGATTTGGCACATTCAATACTTTCATATTGCATTTGGACATTTCTTATGGCATTTGGCAAAAAAATGAAAAAGTTACTTTTGACTTCTACTTTTGACTTTCTATGAAATCATATTGCAAATGGACAAAACATATGCCTTATGGACAAGTTAAAAAAAAATTATGACAATAAAATATGACAAAAGTATGTTCATACAGTTGTTATACATGTATAATTGACAAGAAAAACAAAAGACTTTCGAAAAACGGTCCAATAAGCACTTTTTTAAGGGGGTGATAAGATTTTGAATAAATTTCATATTTTCAAAATTTTACTCTTGGGTCTTGACTTGTGTTACATTTACGGTGAAGCGCGCTCGCCATCTATTGGATTTTTGCTGTGTGACACTTGGCATTTGCCATATGACATTTGCAATATGTTTTGAATGAAACGGCGTCCAAATGAGTGGTATTGTACATCGTGTATATGTTTCGTACGGTGCCAATAAGATCCCATTCATTTTTGTTCATTTCAGGGGGGTCTTCCCTTACTTTCCTGACTGACTGCGTGTATTGGTTCCTGACTTCCCTAAAAAGTAGCATATCGCGGGGACTATTCGATGCTAGTGCAGTCCGCCACAGGATGTTTTTGTGCTGGTCGAGGGCAGTCAGGTCTGAAGTGATCCAAAGATCCTGTTCTTAATTCTAAATTTTTTGAATGGTGCATGCTTATTTAAGATGGTAAGGAAACTACTTTTAAAGAACGACCAGGCATCCTCGACTGACAGGATGAGGTCAATATCCTTCCAGGATACCCGTGCCAGGTTGATTAGAAAGGCCTGCTTGCAGAAGTGTTTTAGGGAGCGTTTGACAGTGATGAGGGGTGGTCGTTTGACCGCGGACCCATAGCGGATGCAGGCAATGAGGCAGTGATCGCTGAGATCCTGATTGAAAACAGCAGAGGTGTATTTGGAGGGCAAGTTGATCAGGATAATATCTATGAGGGTGCCCAGGTTTACGGATTTAGGGTTGTACCTGGTGGGTTCCTTGATAATTTGTGTGAGATTGAGGGCATCTAGCTTAGATTGTAGGACTGCCGGGGTGTTAAGCATATCCCTGTTTAGGTCACCTAACAGAACGAACTCTGAAGATAGATGGGGACAATCAATTCACATATGGTGTCCAGGGCACAGCTGGTAGCTGAGGGGGGTCTATAACAGGTGTCAACAGTGAGAGACTTATTTCTGGAGAGATTACTTTTAAAATTATATGCTCAAACTGTTTGGGCATAGACCTGGAAAGTATGACAGAACTCTGCAGGCTATCTCTGCAGTAGATTGCAACTCCTCCCCCTTTGGCAGTTCTATCTTGATGGAAAATGTTGTAGCTGGGTAAAGAAATCTCCGAATTTTTGGTGGCCATCAGGGTTGGTGGAGTGTGCTAAAGCAGTGAATAAAACAAATTTAGGGAGGAGGCTTCTGATGTTAACATGCATGAAACCACGGCTTTTACAGTTACAGAAGTCAAAAAATTAGAGCGCCTGGGGACACCCAGGGCCTGGATTAATCTCTACATCACCCGAGGAACAGAGGAGGAGTAGGATGAGGGTATGGCTAAAGGCTATCAAAACTGGTCATCTAGTGTGTTGGGGACAAAGAATAAAGGGAGCAGATTTCTGGGCGTGTGTCACGTCCTGGCCAGTATAAGGTTAATTGTTTTGGTAGTTTGGTCAGGACGTGGCAGAGGGTATTTGTTTTATGTGGTTCGGGGTGGTGTGTTTGTGTAAAGGGTGTTTGATTTAGTATTTCCGGGTTTTTGGTTGATGGTCTATGTGTTTCTATGTTTGGTTAATTGGGGTTGGGACTCTCAGTTGAAGGCAGGTGTTGTCTATCTGCCTTTGATTGAGAGTCCCATATATTAGGGTGTGTTTGTGTGTGTGATTGTTCTGTGTTGAGCTTTGCTTTGCCAGACTGTTTGTTAGTTGTTCGTTTTTCGGTTTTGTGATTTTGTATGTTCATTTTTGAAGATAATTAAAAATCAAGATGAGCATTCACGTACCTGCTGCGTTTTGGTCCTCATTCACCGACGACAACCGTGACAGCGTGGTAGGATAGATTTAGGGCATAATGTACAGACAGGGGTGTGGTAGGGTGCATGTACAGTGGAGGTAAACCTAGGCATTGAGTAATGATAAGAGAGGTTTCATCCCTGGATGCACTAGTTATGCTGGATGAGGTCACCGCATGTGTGGGAGGTGGGACAAAATAGTTATCTGAGGCATGTTGAGTGGGACTAGGGGCTCTACAGTAAACTAAAACAATAATAACTATCCTCAACAACAGTATACAAGGCATATTGACATTAAAGAAAGGCATAAAGCAATCACATGTGTTGATTGGGAGATCAACAACGGGTAAGACAACAACAGCTAATCAGCAAAGACAACAACAACAGGTAAAATGGCGATGAACGGGCAGAGGGTCAGTTAACTACACACAGGGCCTGAGTTTGAGGCTGGGGCTGACAGATAAACAAAAAGAAACAAAATGGAGTACCGTGATTAATGAACAGTCCAGCAGGCATCAGCTATGTAGCCAAGTGATCATAGGGTCCAGTGAACAGCAATAGATGAAACAGGGAAGCCGCTGGGTAGTCGTTACTACGCTAGCAAGCGAGAGACACAGCATTAAAAAACATTTTTTTAATTAGCAGTCTGTGGCTAGTAGAAGCGTCTACTTCGACGTCCGGCAAAGGCTGGTTGAGGGCACAACGGATGGAATTACATCTGCAGACCAGTCGTGATGGAATGGCGGGGCTCCGTGTCAACAAAGGGTCCAGGCCAGTTGGCAAAAGAGTTTTTGTAGCTGGAGTAATTTTGTTTGCTAGCTGGGAGATGCGCCTGGCTCGTGGCTAACTGGTGCTAGCTTTGGGACAAGGGCATTAGCCACTATAGCCACTCGGTAGCAGCTAGCTAGCAGCGATGATCCGATGCAAAGTTCCAGAGCTTACGGCAAGAATCCGGTGGAGTAGGGGATTCTACCGGATTCTTGCCGTGTTAGTGAAGAGTCCGGGAGGCATTAGCTGTGTAGCTGAGTGATCACTGTGAAGGCCAGGAGGTGGGCCAGGCTCAAAGCTAGCTTCGGGGCTGGGACACTCGGTGACAGCTAGCTAGCTGTGAGGATCAGGAGGTATGGTCCAGGGCTTACGGCAGAGTTAGAGTTAGAGTTATTAGCCTCAGAAATTGCAGCCCAAATAAATGCTTCACAGAGTTCAAGCAACAAACACATCTCAACATCAACTGTTCAGAGGAGACTGTGTGAATCAGGCCTTCATAGTCGAATTGCTGCAAAGAAACCACTACTAAAGGACACCAATAAGAAGAGACTTGCTTGGGCCAAGTAACACGAGCAATGGACATTAGACAGGTGGAAATCTGTCCTTTCGTCTGATGAGTCTAAATTGGAGATTTTTGGTCCCAAATGCTCTTTGTGAGACGCAGAGTAGGTGAACGGGTAATATCCGCATGTGTAGTTCCCACCTTGAAGCATGGAGGAGGAGGTGTGATCGTGTGGGGGTGAGTTTGCTGGTGACACTGTCAGTGATTTATTTAGAATTCAAGGCACACTCAACCAGCATTGCTACCTCAGCATTCTGCAGCATTAAGCCATCCCATCTGGTTTGTGCTAAGTGGGACTATCATTTGTTTTTCAACAGGACAATGACCCAAAACACACCTCCAGGCTGTGTAAGGCCTATTTGACCAAGAAGGAGAGTGATGGAGTGCTGCATCAGATGACCTGACCTCCACAATCACCCGATGAGTTGGACCGCAGAGTGAAGGAAAAGCTGCCAACAAGTGCTCAGCATATGTGGGAACCCCTTCAAGACTGTTGGAAAAGCATTCCAGGTGAAGGTGGTGTAGAGAATGCCAAGAGTGTGCAAAGCTGTCATCAAGGCAAATGGTGGCTACATTGAAGAATCTTAAATATAAGATATATTTTGATTTGTTTAACACTTTTTTGATTACTACATGATTCCATGTGTGTTATTTCAGAGTTTTGATGTCTTCACTATTATTCTACAATGTAGAAAATAGTAAAAATGAAGAAAAAAACATTGAATGCGTAGGTGTCTTCAAACTTTTGACTGGTTCTGTAAATATATATATACTACATGACCAAAAGTATGTGGTAACCTGCTCGTCGAACATCTCATTCCAAAGTCATGGGCATTAATATGGAGTTGGTCCCCCCTCTGCTTCTGTAACAGCCTCCACTCTTCTGGGAAGGCTTTCCACTAGATGTTGGAACATTGCTGTTGGGACTTGCTTCCATTCAGCCACAAAAGCATTACTGAGGTTCGGAACTGATCTTGGGCGATTAGGCCTGGCTCGCAGTCGGTGTTCTAATTCATCCCAAAGGTGTTCGATGGGGTTGAGGTCAGGGCTCCGTGCAGGCCAGTCAAGGTCTTCCACACCTATCTCAACAAACCATTTCTGTATGGACCTCACTTTGTGCACAAGGGTGTTTTCATGCTGAAACAGGAAAGGGCCTTCCCCAAACTGTTGCCACAAAGTTGGAAGCACAGAATAATCTACAGTGTCATTGTGTGCTGTAGCATTAAAGATTGACCTTCACTGGAACTAAGGGGCCTACCCCAAACCATGAAAAACAGCCCCAGACCATTATTACTCCTCCACCAAACTTTACAGTTGGCACTATGCATCCGGGCAGGTAGCATTCTCCTGGCATCCGCCAAAGCCAGATTAGTCCATCTGGACTGCAAGATGGTGAAGCTTGATTCATCACTCCAGAGAACGCGTTTCCACTGCTCCAGAGTCCAATGGTGAGCTTTACATCACTCCAGCTGATGCTTGGAGTGTGCATGATGATCTTAGGCTTGTGTGCGGCTGCTTGGCCATGGAAACCCATTTCATGAAGCTCCCGACAAACAGTTCTTGTGCTGACTTTGCTTCCAGAGGCAGTTTGGAACTCGATAGTGAGTGTTGCAACCGAGAACAGTTGATTTGTATGCGCTACGCACTTCAGCACTCGGCGGTCCTGTTCTGTGAGCTTGTGTGGCCTACCAATTCACAACTGAGCTGTTGTTGCTCCTTCACAATAACAACACCTACAGTTAACTTGGGGCATCTCTATCAAGGCAGACATTTTACGAAATGACTTGTTGGAAAGGTGGCATCCTATGACGGTGCCACATTGAAAGTCACTGAGCTCTTCAGTAAGGCCATTCTACTGCCAATGTTTGTCTATGGAGATTGCATGGCTGTGTGCTCGATTTTACACACCTGTCAGCAATGGGTGTGGCTGCAATAGCCTAATCCACTAATTTGAAGTGGTGTAAGTGCAGTGAAGGGGTCTGAATACTTTCCGAATGCACTGTATATATTTGCTATGGGGAGACAAACAAATTGCTGTGCTAAAGTCAATTCCTCTAAAAGACCAGATTCATCATCTCTCAATAGCTTCCCACCATTATAGTTTGTGTTTGTGTGTCTGTGTGTGCACGTATGTGCACGTGTGTTAGAGTATATCCATATAGATGAAAAAACAGGAAGGACTTTTAAACATCAATGGACCTCCTCAGGGTGATCATTTCTGCAGCCTTGAGTTAAGTGAATCATTATCTGAAGGTAATGCCTTGTAATTGACACTCAGCCTGGGGGTGAATGCAGTATAATGGCCTCTGATTAGTCATTTGTTCAAACCAGCGATCCTCACCAGTCTTGAGTGGTAATAGTAAATGAGGCTCAACTGACATCTTCCATTAGCATGGGTACCAGTCTCTTTAGCTAATCATCTCCCTGTACTCCATGTTATGTGCTAAAGAGACTGGCCTTTCTGCCATCTTCAAATATGAACATTTTATCATTAATGAGCTCGAGGAGAAGAGAGGATTTTATCCTGATTCGATCACCCTCACAGCTATCCTCCAATCACAACAATTATGCAAATATTGGAACAATCAAATTTTTTTCAGCACAGAACAGCATTGGTATCTGGTTGCTAAACAACCGTTTTTTGTTTGTCCAGAGATGAAACCAGTCAGAAGTTGTTAGCTCAAGTCTAAATTCTCATTAAGTGATAATGCCCGAGAAGCCAGTGTTTGGAGGAAATATTGGCACAGGTGTTGTTAGGCCGGAGACGAAGTCGAGGGCCGGAAAACCATTCCAATTTATCCTCCAAACACCGGCTTCTAGGGCATTATCACTTTTATACAAAGGTTACCAACATATTAAAGTAATGATTTACATATTTTCATTTAAAACGTTATTTTTCATTAATTTATTCATACTATTTCATCCTTCCACAAGATATAGTCCTGACACAAATCTAGAGTTGCTACCCAAGCCGGCTGGTCATTCGTTCTATCGGTTCGGTTGCTAGAGACGCGACCCAGTCGTTTAGTCTTTTTGTTCTGTATCGATGGATACAGAACAAAGCGACCCAGTCGTTGTTTCTAAATGTTTCATTGCCATACTCACTGGCAACGTTTTTATCCCTTGCTTGCTAGCTAGCCAACTACGGCTAACTTACAGTCACGTCGATACAGCTCACTCATCAAGACACTGTTGCTCAGAGGAGCTAGCCAACAACACAGCTAACACAATCACTTCAAACTGAAGCTGGAAAGACTGCAAACTAGCTGCACTTCGTTTTGTTTGAACTTTTTTCAATTGACATTTCTTTGTATATTATATCCATAAAATGATTAAATCAAATCAAGTTTTATTTGTCACATGCGCCAAATACAACCGTGAAATGCTTACTTACAAGCCCTTAACCAACAATGCAGTTTTAAGAAAACAGAGTTAAGAAAATATTTACTAAATAAACTAAAGTAAAAAAGTAGCACAATAAAATAACAATAATGAGGCTATATACAGGGGGTAGACGAGGTAATTCGTACATGTAGGCAGGGGTAAAGTGACTATGCTTAGAAAGCGAGTAGCAGCAGTGTTAAAAAAAAGGGGGGGGGGGGGCTGTCAATGCAAATAGTACAGGTGGCCATTTGATTAATTGTTCAGCAGTCTTATGGCTTAGGGGTAGAAGCTGTTAAGGAGCCTTTTGGACCTAGACTTGACACTCGGGTAACACTTGCCATGCGGTAGCAGAGAGAACAATCTATGACTTGGGTGACTTGAGACTTTTACAATTTTTTGGGCCTTCCTCTGACACCGCCTAGTATATTGATCCTGGATGTCGGGAAGCTTGGCCCCAGTGATGTACTGGGCCGCACTACCCTCTGTAGGGCCTTACGGTCGGTTGCCGAGCATTTGTCATACCAACAGCTGATTCATGATTTCGACTGGCTGAGAAACACTGCCTGTCTGTCTCATCCCGACTCCCGACACATTCATTACTATGGGACAGCTGAAGATCGAATTTGAATATTCAAACAATGTTGCAAATGTCTGAGAGGTTTATACAAAAACCTCCGCTGTTAAAAACTAAATGTTAGTCTAAAATAAATATGAGATAATGTCTAGATGCTTTTAACGTCATAGATTTAGCCGGTGGTAACTTGTGGAATAGACACCGGCTGGAATGTGCTTTTAACCAATCAGCATTCAGGATTAGATCCACCCGTTGTAAAAAAAGTACACTTGAAGTCGGAAGTTTACATACACCTCAGCCAAATACACTTTTTCACAATTCCTGACATTTAATCCTAGTAACAATTCCCTGTCTTAGGTCTGTTAGGATCACCACTTTATTTTAAGAATATGAAATGTCAGAATAATAGTAGAGAGAATGATTTATTTCAGCTAATTTCTTCATCACATTCCCAGTGGGTCAGAAGATTACATACACTCAATTAGTATTTGGTAGCATTGCCTTTACATTGTTTACCTTGGGTCAAACATGTTGGATAGCCTTCCACAAGCTTCCCACAAGTTGGGTGAATTTTGGCCCATTCCTCCTGACAGAGCTGGTATAACTGAGTGAGGCCTCCCTCACACACGCTTTTTCCGTTCTGCCCGCAAATTTTCTATTGGATGAGGTCAGGGCTTTGTGATGGCCATTCAAATACCTTGACTTTGTTGCCATTAAACCATTTTGCCACAAATTTGGAAGTATGCTTGGGGTCATTGTCCATTTGGAAGACCCATTTGCGACAAAGCTTTAACTTCCTGACTGATGTCTTGAGATGTTGCTTCAATATATCCACATCATTTTCCATCCTCATGATGCCATCTATTTTGTAAAGTGCACCAGTCCCTCCTGCAGCAAAGCACCAACACAACATGATGCTGCCACCCCCATGCTTCGCAGTTGGGATGGTGTTCTTCGGCTTGCAAGCGTCCCCCTTTTTCCTCCAAACATAAAGATGGTCATTATGGCCAAACAGTTCTATTTTTGTTTCATCAGACCAGAGGACATTTCTCCAAAATGTACGATCTTTGTCCCCATGTACAGTTGCAAACCGTAGTCTGGCTTTTTTATGGCGGTTTTGGAGCAGTGGCATCTTCCTTGCTGAGCGGCCTTTCAGGTAATGTCGATATAGGACTCGTTTTACTGTGGATATAGATACTTTTGTACCTGTTTCCTCCAGCATCTTCACAAGGTCCTTTGCTGATGTTCTGGGATTGACTTGCACTTTTCGCACCAAAGTACATTCATCTCTAGGAGACAGAACGCGTCTCCTTCCTGAGCGGTATGACGGCTGCGTGGTCCCATGGTGTTTATAGTTGCGCACTATTGTTTGTACAGATGAACGTGGTACCTTCAGGCGTTTGGAAATTGCTCCCAAGGATGAACCAGACTTGTGGAGATCTACAATTTGTTTTCTGAGGTCTTGGCTGATATCTTTAGATTTTCCCATGATGTCAAGCAAAGAGGCACTGAGTTGGAAGGTAGGCCTTGAAATACATCCACAGGTACACCTCCAATTGACACAAATTATGTCATTTAGCCTATCAGAAGCTTCTAAAGCCATGACATCCTTTTCTGGAATTTTCCAAGCTGTTTAAAGGCACAGTCAACTTAGTGTATGTAAACTTCTGACCCACTGGAATTGTGATACAGTGAATTATAAGTGAAATAATCTGTCAGTAAACAATTGTTGGAAAAAATACTTGTGTCATGCACAAAGTAGATGTCCTAACCGACTTGCCAAAACTATAGTTTGTTAACAAGACATTTGTGGAGTGGTTGAAAAACGAGTTTTAATGACTCCAAACTAAGTGTATGTAAACTTCCGACTTCAACTGTAAATACAGTGCATATTGAACTTTGAGATTGCCGAAAAGCCAGAGTCTTTGGCAATTATAAAGAGAAGCAAGGACTGGAATGTTAGCTAAAGAGACTGGTACTCAGACTACTCTTCCATACCTTCATAGGAACAAATGATATGTGTGTGTTGTCTCTCTCTCTCTCTGTATATATGTGTGTATGCGCATGTGTGATCTGTATGCTGTCCCAATCTCCTCAACCTCTCTGTTGTTGTGTAATGTACTCCTGCACAGACATTTTACAGTTTACTCATTTAGCAGACGCTCTTATCCAGAGCAATGTACAGTAGTGAATGCATACATTTCATAAATTTTTTCTCCATACTTTTCCCCCATGGGAATTGAACCCACAACCCTGGCATTGCAAATACCATGCTCTAACAACTGAGCCTACAGCACTGCTGTAGGACTATAACTTCTACTTGCACACTGGGGACATTACAGGAGCTGGCTGGTTACAAGGTATTTCATCACTCTGAGGACACACAGGCATGATGTGTTATACAGCTGGGATGTTGATAGACTGAGCCAGGCGAAGATTCTCACTGACTTATAACTTATACCTCTCAAAAGAAGTGCACTATATGGGAATAGGGTGCCATTTCGGACACACCCACACTGTTTTGATTAATGCTTCAGTCTCTCCACAACTTTGGCGTCGCTAGCTAGTACCATGCAACTGAGCCACACAATTTAGTGGTCCTTCCAACTTCCACAATCTCCAAATGGGTGGCACTTCCTATTGCTACCTTGGACTCATCTCTGCTGAGCTAGTCATTTTTCCCCTCAACACACCTTCACTACAGCTGCTACACTGGTTTGTACCCTTGGGCTGACTTTGGCCTGAATATGTAAGTTCTGGAATACATACTGTACAGACATAAGTTATTCAATGAATACTGTACGTATCTATACCACAATGTCTGACTGAGATGATATGTTGAGGAAAATAAATGCTGCACTACCTTACTTTTAATTAAGCTAAGGTGCATGGACATTGAAGCAAACTGAAAATCTTCAGAAACTGTTGGTAGGACAATGGAAGTTTGCTTCAAAAATCTATCTATTATTATTGAAACCTTGTATTGGCCTTGGATCTATTGCCCTTCTGCTGCCCATGCCACACCAAGCCAACCTGGCCAAAAGTAGGAGGACATCTGCCATTGACATGCTCTCATCTTCAGTCCTGGCATGATCTCACTGCAACACCTTTCACACTTCTGAATTGAGCTGACCTGGTTACTCAACCACCATAGAACAATGCTGGAAAGGACGTGCAAAGAAAACATGAATAATAATAAATAATTATAGAATATAGAACATCTGAATCAGCACAGTTGTCTGAATAGTGTGAAAAGGGTCATAGAGATAGGCTACATGCACTCCTCTTCAAGACTGGCACCGTATCTAAGACTGGCACAACCCTCGCTGTGACAGGAGGCACGGGGCACAGAACGGGCAGATGACAGAGCCATGGGAGATGGGCAAAGGGAAAGGAACAACTCTCACTTCCATGGTTGTTAATCAATGTCAATTGGAGGGTGGGAGTGAGGGAGGGAGCAGAACAAGATGTGGGAGGAGGCTCTGTCTGGAGTACTGCAGGGAGCAGCACACGGACCTTACCAGCCTGGTGTCTAAGACAGAGATGCTTCTGGTCCAGAGGGAGAGCAGGGAGGCCCATCCCACCACAGCACACATGTGGACCGACCTGCACTACCTAGCTGACCGCTGCCTGCGGGTGAACAGGGACCCCTTGGAGTACGAGAACTGTCCCCAGGGTAGACAGCCCTAGTGCACCACCTGGAACCTCCGCTGTGGGGCCATGGCAAAGGAAGGAGTGTAAGGGGCCCGGGACAGCCAGGAGAGAATGAACTTAATCTGCTACCAAAGATAGGAGCTTCTTAGGGAAGGGGGGCTGTGAACCTCCTCGGGTTCATATCATAGTTCGAAGCTGTTTTCTTATTTATTTCAACATATTTCATTGTTTTGTAACCAAATGTAATTTCTGCTAATCAAAAAATAATATATATACTATATTATAAAGTGAATTCAATAAAGTGAACTCTAATGAATAGAATATACTCTAGTATATTATTATATGACTAGATAATACAGTACAAGCTCTTAGAACCTTGTGATGAGAGAGATATCTTACTTTCAACAAACTGTAGTCCTGTTCCACATTCAGGTTTCACTTCATTGTGAGTTACTGAGGTAAGCAATTATGTCTCTTTAATGATGCTCATCAAAGCACCCACCAGGATACAGCATCAGCATTATGCCATTTTATTTGGAGACACTAATAGCTTTCATATTCTTCCCCAGAAAATCACCTTTGGTTCTGACAGTGGGGCTGAAGAGAAGACAATTATGACTGTTTCTGCATTTCCGTTACGAGTGTGTCGGGTTTTACATTTTCTTTGTCAAATGAAGTTGGTGCGCCTGTGCTAATAGCGTTTTTGACACATGCACATTGGAGAAGAACAGCAGATTATGACCGAAGGGTCGAATGGAGAAAAGGTGCTCATTGGAACAGGTTGCAATTACAGTACTGTTTACTGACACAACGGACCAGAATACAATTAGTAATTATCAAACCCAGCAGTTTGGCAGAAGGAGGCTGCAGAGTGCCCATTCAATGCTTAGGGCACTTTGACATATTGCCTGTACACTCTTACAAAAAATGGGTACCTAAAGGGTTCTTTGGCTGTCTCCATAGGATAACCCATTTTGGTTCCAGGTAGAAGACAGCACTTATTTTTCTAAGAGTGTATGATCTATACTGAACAAAAATATAAATGTAACATGCAACAATTTCATTGATTTTACAGGGGTGCGGCCAATCAGTTTCCCCCCACAAAATGTCTTTATTACATACAGAAATACTCCTCTTTCATCAGCCATCCGGGTGGCTGGTCTCAGACAATCCCGCAGGTGAAGAAGTCAGATGTGGAGGTCCTGGTGTGGCGTGGTTATACATGGTCTGTAGTTGTTAGGCCGGTTGGACGTACTGCCAAATTCTCTAAAACAACATTGGAGGTGGGTTATCGTACAGAAATTAACATTCAATTTTCTGGGAACAACTCTGGCGGACATTCCTGCAGTCAGCATGCCAATTGCATGCTCCCTCAAAGCTTTTGACATCTGTGGCGTGTTGTATGACAAAACTGCACATTTTAGAGTGGCCTTTTATTGTCCTGCGCACAAGGTGCACCTGGGTAATGATCCTGCTGTTTAAATCAGCTTCTTGACATGCCACAACATTTTAGAGAATAAGCTTTTTGTGTGTATGGAACATTTCTGTGATATTTTATTTCAGCTCATGAAACATGGGACCAACACTTTACATGTTGCATTTATATTTTTGTTCAGTATAAATTCTGGAGTGTTTGGTACCCTGATCAGCGCTATAAAGCATGTGTCAAAAGCAAACGAACGCTGAAAAGGGGAACTTTTGCCTGACAAGCTAGCTTGCTAAAGTCATGTAGAATGTGTGTCTCGCTAATCAGCCCCTGAAATGGGTATTTACAGGTCTTGTGAAACCAAAACCTATTTTGGAGAATTCTCACAAACGCTACAGGAAACTGAACCAGGGTACCGAATTAAATATGTGAAAACGCCCTTAACCTGTTGGGTCTAGGGGGCAGCATTTGCACGTCTGGATAAAAAAAATGTACCCGATTTAATCTGGTTACTAATCCTACCCAGTAACTAGAATATGCATATACTTATTATATATGGATAGAAAACACTCTAAAGTTTCCAAAACTGTTTGAATGGTGTCTGTGAGTATAACAGAACTCATTTGGCAGGCAAAACCCTGAGACATTTTCTGACAGGAAGTGGATACCTGATGTGTTGTATTGACTTTAAACCTCTCCCATTGAAAAACACAGGGGTTTAGGAATATTTTGGCACTTCCTATTGCTTCCACTAGATGTCACCAGCCTTTACAAAGTGTTTTGAGTCTTCTGGAGGGAGATCTGACCGAACAAGAGCCATGGAACGGTGATGTCCCATTAGACACCTGGCGCGCTACTTCATGTTGGGTACCCTCGTTCCAATACGTTATAAAAGGCTATGCATTCGTCCACCTTGAATATTATTCATGTTCTGGTTAAAAAAGGCCCTAATGATTTATGCTATACAACGTTTGACATGTTTGAACGAACGGAAATATATTTTTTCCCCTCGTTCATGACGAGAAGTCCGGCTGGCTTACATCATGTGCTAACGAGACGGAGATTTTTGGACATAAATGATGAGCTTTTTTGAACAAAACTACATTCGTTATGGACCTGTGATACCTGGAAGTGACATCTGATGAAGAGAATCAAAGGTAATGGATTATTTACATAGTATTTTCGATTTTAGATCTCCCCAACATGACGTCTAGTCTGTATCGCAACGCGTATTTTTCTGGGCACAGTGCTCAGATTATTGCAAAGTGTGATTTCCCAGTAAGGTTATTTTTAAATCTGGCAAGTTGATTGCGTTCAAAAGATGTAAATCTATAATTATTTAAATGACAATATAATATTTTACCAATGTTTTCTAATTTTAATTATTTAATTTGTGACGCTGACTTGACTGCCGGTTATTGGAGGGAAACGATTTCCTCAACATCAATGCCATAGTAAAACGCTGTTTTTGTATATAAATATGAACTTGATAGAACTAAAAATGCATGCATTGTCTAACATAATGTCCTAGGAGTGTCATCTGATGGAGATTGTAAAAGGTTAGTGTATCATTTTAGCTGGTTTTATGGTTTTGGTGACCCTGTCTTTGACTTGACAAAACATTACACACAACTCTTGTAAATGTACTGTCCTAACATACTCTAAATTTATGCTTTCGCCGTAAAACCTTTTTGAAATCGTAAAACGTGGTTAGATTAAGGAGATGTTTATCTTTCAAATGGTGTAACATAGTTGTATTTTTGAAAAATTTGAATTTTGACATTTATTTGGATTCAAATTTGCCGCTCTTGAAATGCACCTGCTGTTGATGGAGTGCACCACAGGTGGCACGCTAGCGTCCCACCTAGCCCCAAGAGGCTAATCAACCAATCAGACCTCTTTCTAAGGTTATTAGACCGGAAGTGTGCCACACAAGGGGTGCCACTGCCACAGCAAACTGAGGTGATTACCACAGCACCAAACTCCCGGCTGTAGGCTTAAAATTTGGGGTCACACAATGAAACCTCTGCATTAGAGGTTTTAATATTGTTACAGAAGGTTGTCTAATAACTTCACACTGTAAATCGAGATTAGAATTCACCCCTCGCCATGGGCTTATTGGCCATCTGGCAATTCTGGCAAATTTTTGTTGGGTGGGCTGGTCGAAATGTACCCCAAAAAGTTAGACACACAAAAGGAACACAGCCTGCGGCCCAAGGGCCTAATGATTTTATGATTTTTGCCCAATTTCTCTGTTTTCATAATAATATATTTGAGCATTTGCCTGATCAGTGGGCAATGGCCACCGGCCAGGTTTTCTGATTGGCTGAGCTGAGGTCGGGCAAAAATTCACATTCAAAGTCAAACGTGCATCAGCAAAGAGACCTGCTCTGACTCTGTCATCAGTCAGCCCAGATCATGGATTGTAAAAAAACGGATTCCGCTGGGCAGAGTGCTGTGAAATGATGCTAGGCTTAGCACCGACAGATCAGCTGCTGCTGCAGAAGACGGTGCAGTTGTGGTGAAAACAGAGAAAGACACACACACACACACACACACAGATTTAGCCTACTGCTGACAGTTAATTAAGGATCTGCCGCTTTTCACCTACAATGACATACCCAAATCTAACTGCCCGTAACTCAGGCCCTGAGGCAAGGATATGCATATTCTGGGTACCATTTGAAAGGAAACACTTTGAAGACCCATCTCCCGGCTAGGGCTCCTGGGCTATTCCTGAAGCCCACTCCTCGGCTACAATATCCGGACCCCTTCTACTGCCGGTACGGGGCATGAAACCCTGCCGATCCTTCACGACTGGAATTCCGAAATAATCTGCCTGAGGATCCCAACAGGCCCCTCAGGCACGACGTCCCCTGAAGGCCCATTCTGCTAACCACGGCCTGCTAGCTATCTATAGCATATTGGACTGTTAGCTGATCCACCGGACAGTTTCTTGGACCACTATACCCATTTTGCCAATTGGACTTGGACCCCTCTGCTACATGGAACCCTACTAACGCCACGACTGGTCTATCGACGTCCACACGTGAGGAGGCAAATACAGACTTTTCCCCCATCGCGACGTCCCTCTAAGGCCCTTATGCTAGCTTGCTACCCCCGGCCTGCTAACTGTCTGAATCGCCGTGTCCCCAGCCATTCCAACCACTCACTGGACCCATACGATCACTTGGCTACGCATGCCTCTCCCTAATATCAATACGCCTTGTCCATTACTGTCCTGGTTAGTGATTACTGTCTTATTTCACTGTAGAGCCTATAGCCCTGCTCAATATGCCTTAACCAACCATGTTGTTCCACCTCCCACATATGCAATGACATCACCTGGTTTAAACGTCTCTAGAGACTATATCTTTCTCTTCATTACTCAATGCCTAGGTTTACCTCCAATGTACTCTCTTCCTACCACAACTTTGTCTGTACATTATGCCTTGAGTCTATGCTATGTTGCCCAGAAACCTGCTCCCTTTACTCTCTGTTCCGAACGTGCTAGACGGCCAGTTCTTATAGCGTTTAGCCGTACCCTTATCCTATTTCTCCTCTGTTCCTCTGGTGATGTAGAGGTTAATCCAGGCCCTGCAGTGCCTAGCTCCACTCCTACTCCCCAGGTGCTCTCATTTGTTGACTTCTGTAACCGTAAAAGCCTTGGTTTCATGCATGTTAACATTAGAAGCCTACTCCCTAAGTTTGCTTTATTCACTGCTTTAGCACATTCTGCCAACCCAGATGTCTTAGCCGTGTCTGAATCCTGGCTTAGGACAACCACCAAAAACCCAGAAATTTCCATCCCTAACTATAACATTTTCCGCCAAGATAGAACTGCTAAAGGGGGCGGTGTTGCAATCTACTGCAGAGATAGCCTGCAGATTTCTATCGTACTATCCAGGTCTGTACCAAAACAATTCGAGCTTCTACTTCAAAAAATTTACCTTTCCAGAAACAAGTCTCTCACTGTTGCCGCTTGCTATAGACCACCCTCTGCCCCCAGCTGTGCCCTGGACACCATATGTGAATTGATTGCCCCTCATCTATCTTCTGAGCTCGTGCTGCTAGGGGACCTAAACTGGGACATGCTTAACACCCCGGCCATCCTACAATCTAAGCTAGATGCCCTCAATCTCACACAAATTATCAATGAACCTACCAGGTACCACCCCAAATCCGTAAACACGGGCACCCTCATAGATATCATCCTAACTAACTTGCCCTCCAAATACACCTCTGCTGTTTTCAACCAAGATCTCAGCGATCACTGCCTCAATGCCTGCATCCGTAATGGGTCTGCGGTCGAACGACCACCCCTCATCACTGTCAAACGCTCCCTAAAACACTTCTGCGAACAGGCCTTTCTAATTGACCTGGCCGGGGTATCCTGGAATGACATTGACCTCATCCCGTCAGTAGAGGATGCCTGGTTATTCTTTAAAAGTGCCTTCCTCACCATCTTAAATAAGCATGCTCCATTCAAAAAATGTAGAACAAGGAATAGTTCACTCCAGACCTGTCTGCCCTTGACCAGCACAAAAACATCCTGTGGCGTTCTGCATTAGCATCGAATAGCCTCCGTGATATGCAACTTTTTAGGGAAGTTAGGAACCAATATACATAGGCAGTTAGGAAAGCTAAGGCTAGCTTTTTCAAACAGAAATTTGCATCCTGTAGTACAAACTCAAAAAAGTTCTGGGACACTGTAAATTCTATGGAGAATATGAGCACCTCCTCCCAGCTGCCCACTGCACTGAGGCTAGGAAACACTGTCACTACCGATAAATCCACTATAATTGAGAATTTCAATAAGCATTTTTCTACAGCTGGCCATGCTTTCCACCTGGCTACCCCTACCCCGGTCAACAGCCCTGCGCTCCCCACAGCAACTCGCCCAAACATCCCCTGCTTCTCTTTCATCCAAATCCAGATAGCTGATGTTCTGAAAGAGCTGCAAAATCTGGGCCCCTACTAATCAGCCGGGCTAGACAATCTGGACCCTCTCTTTCTGAAATTATCTGCCTTAAATTATTGCTACCACTAATACTAGCCTGTTCAACCTCTCTTTCGTATCGTCTGAGATTCCCATAGATTGGAAAGCTGCCGCGGTCATCCCCCTCTTCAAAGGCGGAGACACTCTAGACCCAAACTGCTACAGACCTATATCTATTCTACCCTGCCTTTCTAAGGTCTTTGAAAGCCAAGTTAACAAACAGATTCCCGACCATTTCTAATCTCACCGTACCTTCTCCGCTATGCAATCTGGGTTCAGAGCTGGTCATAGGTGCACCTCAGCCACGCTCAAGGTCCTAAATGATATCATAACCGCCATCGACAAGAGACATTACTGTGCAGCCGTATTCATCGACCTGGCTAAGGCTTTCGACTCTGTCAATCACAACATTCTTATTGGCAGACTCAACAGCCTTGGTTTCTCAAATGATTGCCTCGCTTGGTTCACCAACTACTTCTCCGATAGAGTTCAGAAGGTCAAATCGGAGGGCCTGTTGTCCGGACCTCTGGCAGTCTCAATGGGGGTGCCACAGGGTTCAATTCTCGGGCCGACTCTCTTCTCTGTATACATCAATGATATCGCTCTCGCTGCTGGTGATTATTTAATCAACCTCTACGCAGACGACACCATTCTGTATACCTCTGGCCCTTCCTTGGACACTGTGTTAACTAACCTCCAGATGGGCTTCAATGCCATACAACTCTCCTTCCGTGGCCTCCAACTGCTCTTAAATGCATGTAAAATGCTCTTCAACCGAACACTGCCCGCACCTGCCCGCCCGTCCAGCATCACTACTCTGGATGGTTCTGACTTAGAATATGTGGACAACTACAAATACCTAGGTGTCTGGTTAGAATGTAAACTCTTCTTCCAGACTCACATTAAACATCTCCAATCCAAAATTAAATCTAGAATCGGCTTCCTATTTCGCAACAAAGCATCCTTCACTCATGCTGCCAAACATACCCTCGTAAAACTGACCATTCTACCGATCCTCGACTTTGGCGATATCATTTACAAAATAGCCTCCAACACTCTACTCAGCAAATTAGATGCAGTATATCACAGTGGCATCCGTTTTGTCACCAAAGCCCCATATACTACTCACCACTGCGACCTGTATGATCTCTTTGGCTGGCCCTCGCTACATATGAGAACTTGTTCTCAACTAGCTTGGTTAAATAACCTGGTTAAATAAAGGTGAAATTAAAAAAAATTATAAAAATTCGTCGCCAGACCCACTGGCTCCTGGTCATCTATAAGTCTTTGCTAGGTAAAGCTCCGCCTTATCTCAGCTCGCTGGTCACGATAACAACACCCACCCGTAGCACCTGCTCCTGCAGGTATATCTCACTGGTCATCCCCAAAGCCAACACTCCCTTTGGCCGCCTTTCCTTCCAGTTCTCTGCTGCCAATGAGTGGAACGAATCGCAAAAATCGCTGAAGCTGGAGACTTATATCTCCCTCACTAACATTAAGCATCAACTATCTGAGCAGCTAACCGATTGCTGCAGCTGTACATAGCCCATCTGTAAATAGCCCATCCAATCTACCTACCTCATCCCCATATTGTTTTTATTTACTTTCTGCTCATTTGCACACCAGTATTTCTACTTGCACATCACCATCTGCTCATCTATCACTCCAGTGTTAATTTGCTAAATTGTAATTACTTCGCTACTATGGCCTATTTATTGCCTTACCTTCTCATGCCATTTGCACACACTGTGTATAAACTTTATTTTTCTTCTTCTATTGTGTTATTGACTGTACGCTTGTTTATTCTGTGTGTAACTCTGTGTTGTTGTTTGTGTCGCACTGCTTTGCTTTATCTTGGCCAGGTCGCAGTTGTAAATGAGAGCTTGTTCTCAACTAGCCTACCTGGTTAAATAAAGGTGAAATAAATAAAATAAACACACAATCCATGTCTCAATTATCTCAAGGCTTAAACATTCTTCTTTGACCAGTTAAATGTAACTAAATATAATCGAAAATGTAATCTACATAATCCCAAAAAGTAATTATTTATCATGAGAGGGCCATGGATTTATCAACAAGCGCTCAGTCTCACTGCAGAATTAGACATTTATCCACGTTTCTCCAAACGTCAAATTTAGAAGGTTAAGTGCAAATTACCGGGGAGCCAGGATGAGACATGAGCTCTTCTAAAGGCAACAAAAGTCAAACTTTGGGCTGGGGTTCTAAATATTGATAATTTGACTGAGATGCACGCCAATAGCAAGACGCATCAATCTCACCAGAGAAAGCATCAGAGTGAGCGAAATAGCGCCCCCCTCTGTCTCAGTATGTGTAGCCCATGTATCTGATGCTGTCTGGACATACTGAGACAGAGGGGTGCTGTTTCTCGCGCTTGGAAGCATTCTCAGGTGAGAGATTCAGCCACTTGTGAATTGAAGGTCAATTTTAAGACATTATTTTATCTGTTTTTTCTTCTTTTTTTCTTGTTCACATTTTTATGGAAGCATTGCTTCCCTTCGCATATGAATACGCACCACTGTAGTTGGCTTAATGACAATCGCCAAATGTCATTACACTTATGTTTATAACTAATGTCTCTTTCCAATCATCAAATGGCGCGTGCACAGTTTGGATGCTGGAATTATTTTGGAGTGGACGAACTTGCGCACCCGCAAGCCTACTTTTTGTGATTTGTTTGACAATGATGAAAACATCATGACTGGTTATATTCATGTCACATTAAAATGGAATACATTTTTACCATTAAATATCTCCACTATTAGGCCCATTCATTTCTTAGGGTGACCCCAATAGAGGCTCCCCCAAATGTCACAGTAGAGTTTGCACTCTGCGGTTAAGGTTTTGGATAGGGTTAAAACATAAAGTTTAGGCACTCATTCTGAATGGTTTTAAGATAAGGGGTTTGGGATAGGGTTAAAATAAAAAAATACAGTCCACCACTGGGACCAACCTTCTGATACAGAGTCATGGGATTATGCCCATCAGCCAACCCCATCCACAGTGCCCAAGCAAACCCAAGCATACTTGATGGTAGTTAGATACCAACATGGCAAAAAAGAAAACACGAAGCAGACCAAACTTTTGATCCTTTAAAAACCTGCTGTATGTTAAATATTGTGTGCTATAGCTTGGAAAATAAATAAATGTGACTCTGGATGACATTTTTACATTTTAGTCATTTAGCAGACGCTCTTATCCAGAGCGACTTACAGTAGTGAATGCATACATTTCATACATTTTTTTTCCTGTGCTGGCCCCCCGTGGGAATCGAACCCACAACCCTGGCGTTGCAAACGCGTTGCAAACACCATGCTCTACCAACTGAGCTACAGGGAAGGCTGACTCTGGATGACAACATAATGATGTTTGTTTCCAACATTATGGCTGCTTTCCTAAAGAAGTTAAATCCGTTTTGTGTTTTGTTTCCTTGCCACAATACATACGAGTATCGCGATACTGGTATCGTCCCGGCCCAATAGTAATAGCGCTCACTGTTGCCCCTAGTGCCGGTTTTAAAGGCATTTCCTGACTTCCTCAGCAAATGGCTAGATGTCCAATCGAAGTCACTCGAGCGATCTGCCTGGATTTATTGCTTGCCTTATTGGGTTGCAGTGTAAGAGGTGGAGGCAGGTAATCCATACGTCTGGTTCTCTTGTTTTGTCCCAAATGGCACCTTATTCCCTACATAGTGGACTACTTTTGACCAGAGTCCTAAGGGCCCTATGGGCAATATGCAGGTAATAGGGTGCCAATTCATACCCTCTGTCTTCAGCCCCCAATACCCATCCACTCGTTCAGAGGTAAATGTTGTGTCACATCAAAAATCACTTTCACCTTGTCTGAAGAGCGAGGTATTACAGCCATGGGAGTGACCGACAGCAGCAGCAGTGTGTGTGTGTGTGTGCATGTGAGCCATGGGAGTGACAAACAGACAGCATCTTTCATAGAGCCATGGACACTCTGTCACAGATCACTGAGTTATAGTGGAAGGGATGGCCCTGTCGCTATGAGGAAGTGGCCTAGTTGTTATGGGGAAGTAATCACTTAGAGTGAATCTGTCTGATAACATTGAGTTTACCACATCAATCACCGGCTTCATTAATAAGTGCATCGACGACGTCATCTCCACGGTGACCGTACATATACAGTACCAGTCAAAAGTTTGAACACACCTACTCATTCAAGGGTTTTTCTTTATTTTTTATATTTTCTTGTCACGTCCTGACCCTAGTAAAATGTCATTTTCTATAGTAGAGTAGGTCAGGGCGTGACAGGGGGTGTTTTGGGTGGTTTTTCTATGTTTTCTATTTCTATGTTTTAGTTCTAGTTTTTCTATTTCTATGTTGTTTTTTGGGGTTGATCTCCAATTGGAGGCAGCTGGTCCTCGTTGTCTCTAATTGGAGATCATATTTAAGTTGGGTTTTTTTCTATTGTGTTTGTGGGTAGTTGTTCTCCGTTTAGTTGTATGTTGCCTGACGGAACTGTTTGCTGTCGTTTTTGTTTCTTTGTAAAGTGTTTAATTTTTTCATTAACTTTTTAAGGTATAGGGGGCAGTATTGTTTTTCGGATGAAAAGCGTGCCCGGAGTAAACTGCCTAATACTCAGGCCCAGAGTCAAATATTTGCATATTATTAGTAGATTTGAATAGAAAACACTCTGAAGTTTCTAAAACTGTTTGAATGATGTCTGTGAGTATAACAGAACTCATATGGCAGGCAAAAACCTGAGAAAAATCCAACCAGGAAGTGGGAAATCTGAGAATTGTAGTTCTTCTTTTGAATCCCTATCGAAACTACAGTGTCTGTGGCCTCACGTTGCACTTCCTAAGGCTTCCATTGGCTGTCAACAGCCTTTAGAAACGTGTTTCATCCTTCTCCTGTTACTGGGCAGAAAATAGGAGCTCAGTCAATGAGTGGACTGCCTGAGGACAAAGGACTTGGTGATGTGCGAGCCCACCAGCGCGCCGGTCTTCTTTTTCTTCTTGAATGAATACGCTATTGTCCAGTTGGACTATTATCGACGTTCTATGTTAAAAAGACCCTAAGGATTGATTGTAAACAACGTTTCACATGTTTCTACGAATGGTAATGGAACTATTTGACTTTTCGTGTCTGGATTTACGCTCGCGCGTTATGCCTTTGGATAGTGATCTGAACACACGAACAAAATTGAGGTATTTGGACATAAATATGGAGTATTTCGAACAAAAATAATGTTTCTTGTGGAACTAGGAGTCCTTGGAGTGCATTCTGACGAAGATCAGCAAAGGTAAGAGAATATTTATAATATTAATTCTGAGTAAAGTTGACCCCAGAACTTGGCGGGTATCTGTATAGCATGCTTTGATGGTTGAGCTATGTACTCAGAATATTGAAAAATGTGCTTTCTCCGTAAAGCTATTTTAAAATCTGACACAGCGGTTGCATTAAGGAGAAGTATATCTATAATTCTTTCAATAACTGTTGTAAATTTTATCAACATTTATGATGAGTATTTTTGTAAATTGATGTGCACATTCACCGGCTGTTTTGGTGGGAATACATTTTCTGAACATCACGGGCCAATGTAAAATGGGGTTTTTGGATATAAATATGAACTTTATCGAGCAAAACATACATGTATTGTGTAACATGAAGTCCTATGAGTGCCATCTGATGAAGATCAAAGGTTAGTGAATATTTTAGCTGTATTTTTGGTTTTTGTGATGCATGTCCTTGCTTGGAAAATGGCTGTGTGGTTTTTCTTGTGAAGTTTATGTCCTAACATAATCTAATTTTATGCTTTTGCCGTAAAGCCTTTTTGAAATCGGACAATGTGGTTAGATTAATGAGAAGTTTATCTTTAAAATGATGTAAAATAGTTGATTGTTTGAGAAAATGAAATTAAGAGAGCTTTGCTGTTTTGTATTTCGCGCCATGCTATTGCCATGCTGTTGAATAGTGTGTCCCGCCACCTAGCCCATAGAAGTTAAAGAATAATTATGAGCACTCAACATGCCACGCCTTGGTCCCCTCTATACGACGCCCGTTACAGAACTACCCACCACGATTGGATCAAGCACCGTGTCCGGGCAGAGATGGATATCTGGTCTAATGAGGATTGGATTGAAAGGAGAAAATGGACTTGGGGCCAGGTAATAGACAGGTATCGTAGCCTACCGGGGAAGAATGAGAGGCAGCCCCCCACACGGGTAGTTTGGCTGGGCCAGGGGTGAGACCTGAGCCAACTCCCTGTGCTTATTGTGGTGAGCCTGTGCCTGCTCCCCGCACTCTCCCTCCAGTGCGCCTCCATAGCCCAGTACGTCCTGTGCCTGCTCCTCGCACTCTCCCTCCAGTGCGCCTCCATAGCCCAGTATGTCCTGTGCCTGCTCTGCGCACCCGGTCCTCAGTGCGTCTCTCCAGTCCGGTGAGACCTGTTCCAGCTCCACGAGAAAAGCCTCCAGTGATAATCTATGGTCCGAAGCCTGTAGAGATGATCCATGGCATGAAGCCTATAGTGATGATCCATGGCCCGGAGCCTGTAGAGATAATCCATGGCAAGAAGCCTGTAGGGATTATCCATGGTCCGGAGCCTGTAGTGATAATCCATGGCAAGAAGCCTGTAGAAATGATCCATGGCCCGGAGCCTGTAGAGATGATCCATGGTACGAAGCCTCCAGTGATGATCCTTGGCGCGGAACTTGTAGAGATGATCCATGGCATGGAGCCTGCAGCAACGGTCCCTAGTCCGGAACCTATAATGACGCTCCTCAGTCCAGAACCTCCGGCGACGCTCCTCAGCCCGGAACCTCCGGCGACGCTCCTCAGCCCGGAACCTCCGGCGACGCTCCTCAGCCCGGAACCTCCGGCGACGCTCCTCAGCCCGGAACCTCCAGTGGTGGCCTGCAGCCCAGAACCTCCAGCGGCGGCCTGCAGCCCAAAACCTCCAGCGGTGGCCTGCAGCCCAAAACCTCCAGCGGTGGCCTGCAGCCCAAAACCTCCAGCGGGGGCCTGCAGCCCAGAACCTCCAGCGATGATCTACAGTCCGGTTCCTCCGACGACGATCCACGGTCCGGTGGTACTAAAGCAGAGGGATCAGCGGGTGGAGAGGGGATTACGCCCCGAACCAGAGCCGCCTCCTCTGCTGGAGGTTAAGGTTATGTGAACTGCATTTGAGCCGCCATAGACAATTATCACCCTCCCTACAGTGAGGGAAAAAAGTATTTGATCCCCTGCTGATTTTGTACATTTTCCCACTGACAAAGAAATGATCAGTCTATAATTGTAATGGTAGGTTTATTTGAACAGTGAGAGACAGAACAACAACAAAGAAATCCAGAAAAACGCATGTCAAAATGTTATAAATTTATTTGCATTTTAATGAGGGAAATAAGTATTTGACCCCCTCTCAATCAGAAGGATTTCTGGCTCCCAGTTGTCTTTTATACAGGTAACGAGCTGAGATTAGGAGCACACTCTTAAAGGGAGTGCTCCTAATCTCAGTTTGTTACATGTATAAAAGACACCTGTCCACAGAAGCAATCAATCAGATTCCAAACTCTCCACCATGGCCAAGACCAAAGAGCTCTCCAAGGATGTCAGGGACAAGATTGTAGACCTACACAAGGCTGGAATGGGCTACAAGACCATCGCCAAGCAGCTTGGTGAGAAGGTGACAACAGTTGGTGCGATAATTCGCAAATGGAAGAAACACAAAAGAAATGTCAATCTCCCTCGGCCTGGGGCTCCATGCAAGATCTCACCTCATGGAGTTGCAATGATCATGGGAACGGTGAGGAATCAGCCCAGAACTTGTCAATGATCTCAAGGCAGCTGGGACCATAGTCACCAAGAAAACAATTGGTAACACACTACGCCGTGAACGACTGAAATCCTGCAGTGCCTGCAAGGTCCCCCTGCTCAAGAAAGCACATATACATGCCTGTCTGAAGTTTGCCAATGAACATCTGAATGATTCAGAGGACAACTGGAGAAAGTGTTGTGGTCAGATGATACCAAAATGGAGCTCTTTGGCATCAACTCAACTCGCCGTGTTTGGAGGAGGAGGAATGCTGCCTATGACCCCAAGAACACCATCCCCACCGTCAAACATGGAGGTGGAAACATTATGCTTTGGGTGTGTTTTTCTGCTAAGGGGACAGGACAACTTCACCGCATCAAAGGGACGATGGACGGAGCCATGTACCATCAAATCTTGGGTGAGAACCTCCTTCCCTCAGCCAGGGCATTGAAAATGGGTCGTGGATGGGTATTCCAGCATGACAATGACCCAAAACACACGGTCAAGGTAACAAAGGAGTGGCTCAAGAAGCATATCAAGGTCCTAGAGTGGCCTAGCCAGTCTCCAGACCTTAATCCCATAGAAAATCTGTGGAGGGAGCTGAAGGTTCGAGTTGCCAAACGTCAGCCTCGAAACCTTAATGACTTGGAGAAGATCTGCATTCGGAGTCTCCACCTTTTGGGGGGGGGGGGGGGTACTGTCACGTCCTGACCCTAGTAAGATTTCATTTTCTATAGTAGAGTAGGTCAGGGCGTGACAGGGGGTGTTTTGGGTGGTTTGTCTATGTTTTCTATTTCTATGTTGTTTTTTTTGGGGTTGATCTCCAATTGGAGGCAGCTGGTCCTCGTTGTCTCTAATTGGAGATCATATTTAAGTAGGGGTTTTTCTTCCTGGGGTTTTTGGGTTATTATATTTGAGTAGTGTTTGTTTCTCTCTGCGTCACGTTTTGTTGATTCAGTTATTTATGTATTGCAAAGTTTCACGGATTTAATAAAATGTGGAACTACAACCACGCTGCACTTTTGTCTGCTCCTTTCGGCAGCCGTGACATTTCTACATTGTACAATGATAGTGAAGACATCAAAACTATGAAATAACACATATGGAATCATGTAGTAACCAAAAAAGTGTTCAACAAATCAAAAATATATGTTATGTTTGAGATTCTTCAAAGTAGCCACCCTTTTTTCCCGGCAAAAAAGAAATAGCAGAGGAGAAGGACCTTGGTCAGGGAGGTGACCAAGAACCCAGTGGTCACTCTGACAGAGCTCTAGAGTTCCTCTGTGGAGATGGGAGAACCTTCCAGAAGGACAACCATCTCTGCAGCACTCCACCAATCAGGCCTTTATGGTAGAGTGGCCAGACGGATGCACATCCTCAGTAAAAGGCACATGACAGCCCACTTGGAGTTTGCCAAAAGGAACCTTAAGGACTGTCAGACCATGAGAAACAAGATGCTCTGGTCTGATGAAACCAAGATCCAACTATTTGGACTGAATGCCAAGCGTCACGTCTGGACAGAACCTGGCACCATCCCTACACTGAAGCATGGTGGTAGCATCATGCTGTGGGGGTGTTTTTCAGCGGCAGGGACTAGGAGACTAGTCAGGATCGATGAACGGAGAAAAGTACAGAGAGATCCTTGATGAAAACCTGCTCAAGAGCTCAGACTGGGGCAAAGGTTCACCTTCCAACAGGACACCGACCCAAGCACACAGCCAAGACAAAGCAGGAGTGGCTTTTGGACAAGTCTCTGAATGTCCTTGAGTGGTCCAGACAGAGCCTGGACTTGATCCCGATCTAACATCTCTGGAGAGACCTGAAAATAGCTTTGCAACAAAGCTCCCAATCCAACCTGACAGAGTTTGAGGATCTGCAGAGAAGAATGTGAGAAACTCCCCAAATACAGGTGTGCCAAGCCTGTAACATTCTACCCAAGAAGACTCGAGGCTGTAATTGCTGCCAAAGGTGCTTCAACAAAGAACTAAGTAAAGGGTCTGAATACTTATGTAGATATTTCAGTTTTTTATTCATAATACATTTGCAAAACTTTATAAAAACCTGGTTTTGCTTTGTCATTATGGGGTATTGTGTAGAGATTGATGAGGGGGGAAAAAACGTTAGAATACATTTTAGAATAAATCTGTAACCTAACAAAATGTGAAAACATCTAAATACTTTACGAAGGCACTTTATATAAACCAGAGGCTTTCACAAATATTAGAGACATCATTTCACAATGTCAAGGTTCTCTGGAGGTCTCTGATAAGCAGCTTTGGCTTTATCCTCATTCTACCTCCAAAACAAACCTTGTGAGTTACCTGTGTTACCTGTGTGACACACAATATAAATGCTTATGTCTGTCTGTGATGGGAGAAAAGGGGTGGAGACATTTGCTGTTTCGTTTAGTACAGATTTGAACACCGAAGTCCTCTGAATCATATTGAGTAGCCAGCCGGTGCACGTGATATTTGGTACCAGGTTCTAAGAATAGTAGCCCCCCTACACTTGGCATATACCAAGAATAGAAACTAGTGCTTTCCACGATATTGTAGCGGTTTCAGGGGTTGTGTGGTGGATGGACGTTATGTGCCTGCGAGGTTTCTTCGTTTTTTTGGCTGCTATGTCCACGGACAGCAATGTGAAGTATTCCCCAGAGGCAGGACCACGGACAGCAAGGGGAAAACTTCTAGATCGCAGCAGGACAGACACGCCTGTCTCCAGTTGTAATCAGAGCCAAACTGCAGACAGGTGAAACCAATCAGTGCCTCTACTTAACTACGCCCTGGATTTTCAAGCTTTGTCTTTTCTTTGGCCCCAGCTGGTGAAGGAGTAGGAGGTTATTGGAGAGACAGTGTACGGTGGAGAAGGAGGTTTTTAAGAAGAAAGGAAATCATGATTTCAACAAGGATTGAACCCCCAAAGACCAAGTATGGAGGACCTTCCACTGGTGACGAAGTGTTGTTTAGAGTTTTGTATTTTAGGAACGCTGCCAAAGCCTGATAGTAATAAACCTCTTTAAGCCTTGACTTGGGCTGGTGGTGTGTGTTTCTATGTGTAAACTCTGCCTTTCAAATGTCTTGGTGCTGAAACCGCCACAATATTCAAGAAAGTGTACATATGACAGAGGAAGATGGTGGGAGGAGCTATAGTAGGATGGTCTCATTGTAATGGCTGGAAGGGAATCAATGGAATTGTAGCAAACACAAACACATGGAATCAACCTGCTTGACTCCGTCCTATTCATTCCATTCCAGCCATCGCAATGAGCCCATCCTCCTATAGCTTCTCTCACTAGCCTCCTCTGACATACTGTAGGACATATGGCATACAGTGCATTCGAAATGTATTTAGAACCCTTGAAAAAGTGTCTGAATACTTATGTAAATAAGGTATGTTTATTTTTAATACATTTGTTAATTTCTAAAAACACTTTCGCTTTGTCATTATGGGGTATTGTTTGTAGATTGAGGCAAAACATTTATTTAATACATTTTAGTATAAGGCTGTAATGTAACAATGTGGAAAAGGGAAATGGGTCTGAAAACTTTCAAATGCACTGCATGCAGGCCCATTATCCAACTTTCACAGAAAAATGCATTGAAAGTAATGGGAGCGTAACTTTTTTTCACCTCAACTGGCTATCGGAGTTTACCCACCAATTTATTTTACTACATCACTGCAGACAACCAATCAGTGCCACTCCATATCACCCAGTGACAGTTTACCTGTTTGTCCCAGTTTGTTCACTAGTCAACCATGTCTGTCGTCTCTGGAGAAACAGAGGTAGCGCCTTATTTGTTATTTCGTACACCACCTTTGACCCGGGCCAAAAGCAGTGCTAGATAGGGAATAGGGTGCCATTTGCGACACACAGAGTTTAATCCAGCCGTGAGACAGAATGCTGCCTCGGCCTGGTCCTCGATCGATACCTGCCGTCAAAAGAGGAAAAAGGGAGTCCTGACAAATGTCCTTAGGAAATTCTCAAACTCAATTACTTCACTTAGCACAACACGACAAATTATTCAGGCAGGCAATGACACAGCAAGACGACCACACACAAACAGATAATAAAAACAATGAAAATAAAAACGGAAATATTTACTACACAACAAATATAAGAGGATAAAAAAACAATAACTGAACAACTAAAAAGCACCCCAAGGAAAAGCAAAGCTAAAATCACACACTGCTCAGCGGCCCTACTCTCCCTCTCACAAAGCTGTAAGCACACCCCTAAACACAACACACAAACATAAATGTACACCCCATTGATATAATACTCACCCACATACAGTAACTGTACATAATCAAGCAGTACATTAAAGGCTCATGGTCCCACATGACCCACTCAATCTTGTTTTCTTGTTTCTCTCTCCCTTTCTCGCTCTCTATTACTCTTTCCCTCCTTCCAGTGCTTCAGCTGGCCTCCTATGACCTAGAAAAGAGCCATAGAAAGCAGGCCATTGAGGCCAAGGACACTAACTAGCACAGGCAGGTCGATCGCCTCTAAATGCGTTTTTTGACATTTGTCCAATGATAGATATACAGCGATGTTTGTAGCAGTTGAATAAACTTCTAATATCAACCGAATCTCCTGAGATCATGTTGAACTAGTATCAGTCTACCAGAAGTCAGGCCATCATCTCTCACTGAGCAGCTGAGACACTGAATGTGCCTCCTATGGGCCCTGGTCAAAAGTAGTGCACTACTGTAGGGAATAGGGGACCATTTGGGACGAAAGCCCTGCTTCATTGGTCCTCTCCGTTCTCCACTCTACACACTGGATCTGGAGTTTTGTTTTCAAATGAGATGCGCTTTCTCGCTCTTATTAATAGTGTGTATATTCATTTGGAGGATGCTACATGAGGACAGAAATAATGTAGCCTTCATTGCATTATTTTGAAAACAAATTTTAAAGGAAAAATGATCTCAGTTGAAGAAAAACTTCTTTGGATTCAGCGCAGCCCTACAATCTGCATGTAGCCTACTGTGGTATTTCATACACAGCGTGTGTATGAATACACAACAGTGTATTCAGACCACTTGACTTTTTCCACATTTGTTACTTTACAGCCTTATTCTAAAATGGATTATAATGGGGTTTTTTTCCCCCTCATCAAGCTACACACAATACCCCATAATGACAAATGTCATTATGGGGTATTAAACATTATTAAACATTTTTGGGAAAAACTTGTTATCGCTTTGTCATTATGGGGTATTGTGTGTAGATTGATGAGGAAAATCTTTAATTCAATCCGTTTTAGAATAAGCCCTGTATGGTAGAAAATGACAAGATTATGTTTTAATACTGTTTATGCATCAAATAAGCCATGCAATCTCCAATCCCCATAGATAAACATTGGAATGGCCTTACTGAAGAGCTCAGTGACTTTCAACGTGACACCGTCATAGGATGCCACCTTTCCAACAAGTCAGTTTGTTCAATTTCTGCCCTGCTAGAGCTGCTCCAGTCAACTGAAAGTGTTGTTATTGTGAAGTGGAAACATCTAAAAACAAAATAAATAAATACACACACACATTTATATACATAGTTTGAACAGACTGTAGTAGGCTACTAGTGGCACTGCAGGGATAAGGGGCCCCTTATGCTACAAAGTACTGGAAAATATCAAAACAACGAAGGCTTCATTAAAAAGTGTCAAATTAGAGGAGCAACATACTTATAATTCTGAAAAGTTGTTGCAACAACAACAACCACCATTTCCCTTCTCATATATGAACTGCTAATTCCTGCAAATATAAAACTGTATGCCAAATGGCATACTGCTCCCTATAGTACATTACTTTTGACCAGAGCCCTAGGCAAAAGTAGGGTCCCTGGGCAAAAGTGGTGCGCTACATAGGGAATGCAATTGGGATGCATTTAAAATGCAACCTAGTTTTACAGTATTTCAACACAGTACCCCTTACAATACATAGACACGACCAGCAGCTCTGTCAGCCTGAAAGTGTCTCCTGAACTAACAGAGTGACGGCTGGGCCATCACTAATTAGGCATTTCTCCTGTCCTGGTCAAAGCCGTTAGCACTAAGGGGAGAGGAGAGGTCTTGGTCTCCACTGGGCTTTGTTAGCACTAAGGGGAGAGGAGAGGTCTTGGTCTCCACTGGGCTTTGTTAGTGCTAACGGGAGAGGAGAGATCTTGGTCTCCACTGGGCTTTGTTAGTCCTAAGGGGAGAGGAAAATTGTACTGAGCACACAGCTATTTTTTCATACAATGCAACAAATTGTATCAGAAACATGCCTAAGACATGCTTAAGATGTCACAGCGCAGTTAAATCAAAGCAAGCAGGATGTCTTGGTAATTACAAGTGATAATGCAAGTGAAGCCATGGTTTACAATATATGTGTAATTATAAATCCTATTGCCTTTCTGTTTATGTAACTAGTCTTTGTGTACATCTCAAATGGCACCCTATTCCCTACATACAGTAGTGTACTAATTTTGACAGCCCCAGTGATGGTCTATAATTAGAGTGGTGACAACAGACTGAAGTCATAAGTGGAATGTAAACTACAGTACATAATGCTTTATTTGTGTTGGTGGACGGTGAAGTGAACATCTTGCCAAAAGACCTGACACACACACACACACACACACACACACACACGCCGTATCTGTGATTCTGGCCTCAGGGTGAACACTACACTGTATAACAAGCAGGCCCCCTGCCAGATAATAAACTTTGTGCTTCTATGGGTGCTTTGTTTTCTGACAGGGTGGGCCAGAGCCATGTACTGTATATATAGTACATATTGTATACAGAAATATGCCATATCTAGAGTAGGCAAGGCTTTACTATTACTAATGCCAGGAAGATCTTTTCTCACTCTCGTGTCACAATGATTGATGGTGGCCCATGCCAACTGCAAAGAGCTGGATAGACTGACACTGAACCTGGCAGAGATTGGTAATGAGGTAAGCTTCTATGATGAAGGATTTCAGATATAAGGAATAACATATTTGTTGTTGTGCCTGAGAGTTTGAGTTTAAAATGTGATTAAGTCTGCATCTATGAGTGTACGTTCATCTAGGTGTGTGTGTGTGTGTGTGTGTGTGTGAAATTTAAGAGATAGTCTGTGTGTTCATGTGAATAGCAAATAAGACAGGTGTGGTGACAATAAAACAGCACTTGTTCAGTCTTTATACTGAATGAGTTATGGAGAGTGACATAGTAGATTTGGCTTTCTGTGAGTGGAGTTATTACTTTTTCTCTAAAATATCCACCTCATTTTCGAACGCTTTTAAAACACAGAAGACAAAATGGGGAAACTTCCTCTGTGCATTATCATAATTCATATGCGTTCCACTAGAAAACCCTGCATTAGAATGTTTCTGTTAGCCGATACTTCCTGACAAAATACCATACTACTGGCCTGTTAATATGGCTGGACCTTATATGCTAAACTGCTGTGAAAATAACCATAACTGATCCAAATGGTAGCCCAATCAGGAAGGCTAGATGCAGTCATTTCAAAATGATCATGCATTCAAAATGCCAGGCATTTGAGCAGATATTCTAATGGGCTATTAACTGCAGTTTACAGCCTAGACTAGAGACTTGTACTCACTAGAAAACAAAACATTCATAATATTGTGTTGGGGGAGGGGGGGGGGGGGGGGGCATCTAAAGCTAATTTCCTGCATTTTTACACAATCCAATATGCCGTCTTCATTTAGAACAAAAAGTAAGTAAAAATGCCCACAGTCATCAAGCTAGGTAAGAAATCATTATTAAATATGTTTAAGTGGTTAATAAGGCTGAACTAGATCAAAGGTAATTCAATAATAAATATTGTATTGCTCCCTTAAAACCTGTTGGGGCTAGGGGGCAGTATTTGCACGGCCGGATAAAAAACGTACCCGATTTAATCTGGTTACTACTCCTGCCCAGTAACTAGAATATGCATATACTTAGTAGATTTGGATGGAAACACTAAAGTTTCTAAAACTGTTTGAATGGTGTCTGAGTATAACAGAACTCATATGGCAGGCCAAAACCTGAGAAGATTCCATACAGGAAGTGGAAATCTGATTTGTGGAATCACCTTCAACACTTTGCCTATGAAACACACCGTGAGTTAGGATTCATTTAGCACTTCCTAAGGCTTCCACTAGATGTCAACAGTCTTTACAAAGTGGTTTGAGTCTTCTCCGGTAGAAACTGACCGAAAGAGAGGCTTGGAAAGTTGGTCATAGGGGGAGGGCCATTACTACTATGACGCGGGTGCCCGTGGCTACCCTCTGGTTCCGAAACGTTTAGTAAGACAATGCAATCATCCGCCTTGAATATTATTGAAGCTCTGATTGTAAAAGGCCCTAAAGATTTATGTTATACAACGTTTGACATGTTTGAACGAACGTAAATATATATTTTTTTGCACATTCGTGACGACAAGTCCAGCGCCTCATACATTAAGAGTAGCCTTCGGGACGCACTAACAAGAAGGAGCTATTGGGACATAAATTATTAACTCGAACAAATTAATTCGAACAAAACTACATTTGTTGTGGACCTGGGATTCCTGGAAGTGCCTTCTGATGGAGATAATCAAAGGTAAGGGAATATTTACAATAGTATATTTGATTTAGATGGTTCCAAGATGGCGCTAACCTGTATCGCCTAGCCTATTTTTCTGAGCATAGCACCTCGTTTATTGCAAAGTGTGATTTCCTAGTAAAGTTATTTTTAAATCTGGCAATGCGCTTGCATTCACAAGATGTTAATCTATAATTCTTTGAATGACAATATTAAATTTTAACAATGTTTTCGAATAGTAATTTTGTAAATTGTAGCGCTGCTTCACCGGAAGCATTTGAGGGAAAATATTTTCTGAACGTCACACGCCGATGTAAAATGCTGTTTTTATATATAAATATGAACTTTATCGAACAAAAAATGATGTCCTAGGAGTATCATCCGATGAAGATTGTCAAAGGTTAGTGCTGCATTTAGCTGTGTTTTGGGTATTTGTGATGCATGCTAGTTGCTTTGAAAATGGCAGTGTGATTATTTTTGGCTGGGTACTCTCCTAACATAATCTAATGTTTTGCTTTTGCTGTAAAGCCTTTTTGAAATCGGACAACGTGGTTCGATTCAGGAGAGGTGTATCTATAAAATGGTGTAAAATAGTCATATGTTTGAGAAATTGAAGTTATAGCATTTATGAGGTATTTGTATTTCGCGCGACGCGATTCCACTGGCTGTTGACTAGGGTGGGACGCGTCCCACGTTTCCCAGACAGGTTAACCCATAGCCTAACAAATGAACAACTCTTGAAAAAATACAAAGGCTTTTGTCTTTATTAAGACATCCTCTATATAACATTTCAGCAAGACCGACCAGCCAGCCTGAGCCGCCTTCACGCCCGACCCCCAGCAGTCTAGTCAACAACTTAACTCTCTCCCAACAATTTCCTTCCCAGTTCACACCTTACATTTTTTTTTATTCCCAAGGGAAAGGTTTGGAACAACCAACAAAATATATACATTAACACACAGAAACAGCAAATCCTCCATATAATTAATCTCATAGGACTAATAGTACTGTAGAGCTCTTTTTACTTGCACACAATATGGCTGGGTTGCCCCGTCCTGTCCCTAGGGGTCCACCACCCTGCAGTGTCCCAGCCCAACACACCCCACTCAGCTTTAGGATCTTAGTGAAACATTCAATATTGGTTTTGGGTGTGTTAAGCCAAGGCCAGAGTGACAACCCACAGGACGGCAGACCTGCGCAGCTAGGGATTGCCGAAACAGGTATCTCCCATGACGAGGGCATGTTTTCAATACAGACTCCTTTAGTCATACTGTATTCCATATAAAGCATCCAGACCTTATGGAAGTTTCCCAGTATACCCTCAGTGGTGGAAAAAGTACCCAATTGTCATACTTGAGTAAAAGCAACGATACCTTAATAGAAAATGACTCAAGTAAAAGTCACCCAGTAAAATACTCCTTGAGTAAAAGTCTTTGGTTTTAAATATACTTAGGTATCAAAAGTAAATGTAATTGCAAAAAATATACTCAAGTATCAATCAAATCAAATGTATTTATATAGCCCTTCTTACATCAGCTGATACCTCGAAGTGCTGTACAGAAACCCAGCCTAAAACCCCAAACAGCAACCAATGCAGGTGTAGAAGCACGTGGCTAGGAAAAACTCCCTAGAAAGGCCAAAACCTAGGAAGAAACCTAGAGAGGAACCAGGCTATGAGGGGTGGCCAGTCCTCTTCTGGCTGTGCCGGGTGGAGATTATAACAGAACATGGCCAAGATGTTCAAATGTTCATAAATGACCAGCATGGTCAAATAATAATAATCACAGTTGTCGAGGGTGCAACAAGTCAGCACCAAGAGTAAATGTCAGTTGGCTTTTCATAGCCGATCATTGAGAGTATATCTACCGCTCCTGCTGTCTCTAGGGAGTTGAAAACAGCAGGTCTGGGACAGGTAGCACGTTCGGTGAACAGGTCAGGGTTCCATAGCCGCAGGCAGAACAGTTGAAACTGGAGCAGCAGCACAGTCAGGTGGACTGGGGACAGCAAGGAGTCATCATGTCAGGTAGTCCTGAGGCATGGTCCTAGGGCTCAGGTCCTCCGAGAGAGAGAAAGAAAGAAAGAGAGAGAGAGAATTAGAGAGAGAGCATACTTAAATTCACCCAGGACACCGGATAAGACAGGAGAAATACTCCAGATATAACAGACTGACCCTAGCCCCCCGACACAAACTACTGCAGCATAAATACTGGAGGCTGAGACAGGAGGGGTCAGGAGACACTGTGGCCCCATCCGACAATCAAGTTCCTTATATTTCAAATTCCTTATATTAAGCAATCCAGATTGCACCATTTTCTTGTTTTTGTTATTTACGGATAGCCAGGGGCATGCTCAGATACTCAGACATCTTTACAAACTAAGCATTTGTGTTTAGTGAGTGCGCCAGGTCAGAGGCAGTAGGGATGACCAGGGATGTTCTCTTGATACACTACATGTCCAACAGTATGTGGACACCTGCTCGTTGAACATCTCATTCCAAAATCATTGGCATTAATATGGAGTTGGTCCCCCCTTTGCTGCTATAACAGCCTCCACTCTTCAGTGAAGGCTTTCCACTAGATGTTGGAACATTGCTGCGGGGACTTGCTTCCATTCAGCCATAGGAGCATTAGTGAGATCGGGCACTAATGTTGGGCAATTGGGCCTGGCTTGCAGTCGGTGTTTCAATGAAGTTGCTTCCAGAGGCAGTTTGGAACTCGGTAGTAAGTGTTGCAACCGAGGACAGATGATTTATACACACACTACGCACTTCAGCACTCGGCGGTCCAGTTCTGTGAGCTTGTGTGGCCTACCCCTTCGCAGCTGAGCCGTTGTTGCTCCTAGACATTTCCACTTCACAATGATAGCACCTACAGCACGAACGGACTTGTTGGAAAGGTGGCATCCTATGACGGTGCCACGTTGAAAGTCACTGAGCTCTTCAGTAAGGCCATTCTACTGCCAATGTTTGTCTATGGAGACTGCATGGCTGTGTGCTCAATGCTATACACCTGCCAGCAACAGGTGTGGCTGAAATAGACTAATCCACTCATTTGAAGGGGTATCCACATAGACTATATATACAAAAGTAAGTGTGAATGGACCATTTTCCAGTACTTTTGGGTGTCAGGTGCAAAAAGGACATGATTTTCTTTAGGAATTTAGGGAAGTAAAAGTAAAAGTTGACAAAATCTAAATAGGGAAGTACAGATACCCAAAAAAACTACTTAAAAAGGAAAGGTTCACCCATTTTAAATGTTACATTGTTTTTGTACATCTCTGAGCAATGTTCTATTGATTCCCTGGGTCATTTCATGTGTATCTGAGTTGTTGGCGTTCAAGCAGGCAGAAATCTGGCAGGTATGACGTAGCACTGTGATAAAGTCGTTCTCATTACATTGGAAGTTAATAGGAATATGACTTTTAGATTGCTAAAACGTCTATCATACATCACATTTCAATACTGGCTGATGTCATAACTTCGGAGGATGTCTTCTCTCGAATAAGCCTTTGGTCATATTTTTGCGATATTCCTTCCTCAAGAAATGTGCAATTTAACAAAGGGTCAAGCACATTTTTCTCCTTCTTCTATGATATAATGGCAGTCTGCAAACAAACATTAAAGGTGCATGCTGCCACCTACTGTGCTGGAGTGTGTTGTCAATCACAGTTTACAACATTAGCTCCACATTTCTAAATCCTCCTACCTAACTCAGTACTTCTGAGAAAATAAAGAGCCCTACTAACTTCTAATAGACCCTCCCCCATCCCCAAAATCCCATCCAACCCCCGTCCAACCTCAATGACCGTACACTTCAATCTTTCCCTCTCTTCAATATACAACAATATAAGCACATTTCTCCTATTTGTCCGCCTCTTTAGTCCAGGGTGCATTGCATGGCGCCATTGCCAGAGATATTCGAGAAAGGAGATAGGAATCCAATGAATGAAGAACGTATAATGCCCCAGCCAGTAGACTGCCGCCCGATCGTGTTCATGTTCATGTTGACAATTAATCTTGATGGTTGTACAGTCGTCTCAAATAAAGCTGTGAAGGACCTCGGCGTTACTCATATCAAGACTGTTTCAAGGACAGCTTTTTTCCCTCTACGTAACACTGAAAAAAATCAGAAACTTTCTGTCCAAAAATGATGCAGAAAAATTAATCCATGCTTTTGTCACTTCTAGGTTAGACTACTGCAATGCTCTACTTTCCGGCTACCCGGATAAAGCACTAAATAAAACTTCAGTTAGTGCTAAACACGGCTGCTAGAATCTTGACTAGAACCAAACAATTTGATCATATTACTCCAGTGCTAGCCTCTCTACACTGGCTTCCTGTTAAGGCAAGGGCTGATTTCAAGGTTTTACTGCTAACCTACAAAGCATTACATGGGCTTGCTCCTACCTATCTTTCCGATTTGGTCCTGCCGTAAATACCTACACGTACGCTACGGTCACAAGACGCAGGCCTCCTTACTGTCCCTAGAATTTCTAAGCAAACAGCTGAAGGCAGGGCTTTCTCCTATAGAGCTCCATTTTTATGGAATGGTCTGCCTATCCATGTGAGAGACTCAGACTCGGTCTCAACCTTTAAATCTTTATTGAAGACTCATCTCTTCAGTAGGTCCCTATGATTGAGTGTAGTCTGGCCCAGGAGTGTGAAGGTGAATGGAAAGGCACTGGAGCAACGAACCGCCCTTGCTGTCTCTGCCTGGCCGGTTCCCCTCTCTCCACGGGGATTCTCTGCCTCTAACCTATTACAGGGGCTGAGTCACTGGCTTACTAGTGCTCTTCCATGCCGTCCCTAGGGAGGGTGTGTCACTTGAGTGGGTTGAGTCACTGACGTGATCTTCCTGTCCGGGTTGGCGCCCCCCCCTTGGGTTGTGCCGTGACGGACATCTTCGTGGGCTATACTTGGGCTTGTCTCAGTAAGTTGGTGGTTAAAGATATCCCTCTAGTGGTGTGGGGGCTGTGCTTTGGCAAAGTGGATGGGGTTATATCCAGCCTATTTGGCCCTGTCCGGGGGGTATTGTCGGGCGGGGCCACAGTGTCTCCTAACCTCTCCTGTCTCAGTCTCCAGTATTTAGGCTGCAGTAGTTTATATGTCGGGGGGCTAGGGTCAGTCTATTATATCTGGAGTATTTTTCCTGTCTTATCCGGTGTCCTGTGTGAATTTAAGTATGCTCTCTCTATCTCTCTTTCTTTCTCTCAGAGGACCTGAGCCCTTGGACCATGCCTCAGGACTACCTGGCCTGATGACTCCTTGCTGTCCCCAGTCCACCTAGCCATGCTGCTGCTCCAGTTTAAACTGTTCTGCCTGCGGCTATGGAACCCTGAACTGTTCACCGGACGTGCTACCTGTCCCAGACCTGCTGTTTTCAACTCTCTAGAGACAGCAGGAGCGGTAGAGATATTCTGAATGATTGGCTATGAAAAGCCAACTGACATTTACTCCTGAGGTGCTGACCTGTTGCACCCTCGACAACCACTGTGATTATTATTATTTGACCATGCTGGTCATCTATGAACATTTGAACATCTTGGCTATGTTCTGTTATAATCTGCACCCGGCACAGCCAGAAGAGGACTGGCCACCCCTCATAGCCTGGACTGGCCACCCCTCATTCCTCTCTAGGTTTCTTCCTAGGTTCTGGCCTTTCTAGGGAGTTTTTCCTAGGGAGTTTTTCCTAGCCACCGTGCTTCTACACCTGCATTGCTTGCTGTTTGGGGTTTTAGACTGGGTTTCTGTACAGCACTTTGTGACATCAGCTGATGTAAGAAGGGCTTTATGAATACATTTGATTGATTGATTGATGTTGTCATGTTGCATCGCGCGGTTGTTAATTGTCATGCAATCCCTTCTCAAAGTGACGATTTTCCTCAAAAGTACGTTATATCACGATTCCAAAGCTATACAATTTTACAGATAGCAAGTTACTTATCTCACATTTTGTAAAAGATTTGTAATATTGTACTTCTTGTTGATGAATTTTGTTCTAATTTGCATTTTTTGAGCTAGCGCCCAATAGACTCCCATTCACTCCTTGAAGGAGAGCAATCCTTGTCCCACAATCACCCAGAATGCACCGAGCGGCCCGTTGACGTATCATGGGAAATGTTTCCCATCTCCTCAAAAGTATATATGCCGTTGCAACTGTCAGTCTCCACTCTGTGAGGCACATCAATCTGCAGGTTGAACATGGTAAGATTGTAGACTCCTAAATTGATAGTGCATATTTTTTAGGCAATTTTACAACTACATACTTTACATGCTGATATTGTTTTTGCTACGTTTGCTAGCTAGCTAGCCACCCATCTAGCAATTGTTATACTTAAGTAAAATTAAATACTAGACATAAAATTCCTTATTTTAACCAGCATTTATTTATTTTTTTCAGTTAAACTGTTCTGACCAGAAAAATACAGTTCTGAACCGTTTTGAAGCACCCCAAAAATATCAGTTTATATTGTTCCTTTCTGTTCCTTTGTAAACCTCAGAAATGTATATTTTTACACACTTAGCTTGACATTAAATTACTTCACCAATCAGTGCGGATATACTGTAGCAGCTATGGAGCGGGTAAGCGATTTAATCTGTATCGAAAAGTCAATAAGAGCAAATTGTATTTTGCCATAACAGCATGGTTTAATCATAATGAAAGACAAACATACACACACGGTATACGGCGCGAGGCAACTGAAATTTTGCGGGTGAGGAGAGACCGAGAGTCAGAGAGGATGGAGGAAGCTTGCCTTGAAGCGCTGAGCATCTTGTTATGACATGCATTATCTGTTGGTTTGACGTTGGACCAGATCAAACGTTAGCTTGTCTGTGCAGAGCAGCACTAGAATTAAAAACGTCTTACCTTTTTGTAGCTAATAAAATCAATGGGAAATGTGATGACTATAGTATCCTTACAGCCTGAATGCATCCCTAATGGCACCCTATTCCTTAAAGTGCACTATATGGGCCCTGGTCACCTATGGGCCCTGGTTGATCAAAACTATATATGGAATATTGTGTCATTTGGAGCCCAGTCCAGTCTTCGCTCCCGTCTTTTTCCTTGCAAATTACCAAGACGACCCAAGTTTAGTAACTGGCAGTGGTGCAAAGTAACTAAAAATACTTTTAAGTACTACTGCCTGCTTCAAATCAAGGGTTGGAACAGAACAGAAAAATAAAGAAATTATTTGAGGAACAGAGCTCGAACCGGAAACGAAAGTGATCTATTCAGTTCTGGATCATAACCGTTATTTTAAAAGCATGGGAGGACATTGTTTTCCAGTTCCACAAAAATCGCAACAAAGCGCTTATGCAAAGCCCTCACTCTGTCACTCAAAAACTTATTCCAGCATCTGCCTGCAAGCTGGAAATCTTTGCCAGTGGGTGTCTGTAGGCTACCTGCCCCTCCTCTTTGAAAGATAGGTTACTGTAGCCTACTGACGATGTTACAAGTATTATTCCAAAATTAGGAAGAGATTAAAAGAATGGATTCTTTTTCCAATGCTAGTTAAGGGTGAAAGATGCTATGATTTCTCCATTATTTCAATGTAATTTCCAGAGATAGCGGGAGAGCAGGTTCAAACAGGGACAGTCTCTAACTGCTATGGGGGATGAGATCTGCAGGGCATCAGAGGAGAAGAAAAGATAGAGAGATGGTGTAAAGAAATGGAGAGTTGGGAAAGGGAGGAAAAGAAAAAGAAAGCTCTCCAGGAGCAATCAGGGACTTCCCTGAAAGGCTGCCTAAAGGGACCGAGGGACACCGGCACACACCGCACGCCTTCTTTAATCCCTTGCTTACACCGCCCACTGTATGAGCATAGAGACACATGAAACAGGCCCCCAGTAACAGCTTTGCGGGAAGGAGAGAGGGGAAGCAAGAGATGATAGCAGAGGAGGAGAGGTCAGTCTAATCTACTGATACTTTCCAATACATCATGCCATCAGAGACTAGAGAGACGCAGGGGCCATACTTGCGAACATTAGAAAGCCGTCTAAAAATGCACATCAGACAATTAAAATAGTTGATTTACTTACATATGATAGAACGCAATTAGTGTAGGCCTAATATGTAAGCCTACAGTGTGCCACCCCACCAAGCCATTTGAAGTGAGTGATTTAGGTTGTTTCTATCAGGGTTCCAGGTAAGACCCAAGTTCAGACTGTGTCAAGTAACAATGTTTATTGTAACAGGGGCAGGCAAACGACAGGTCAAGGCAGGCAGGGGTCGATAATCCAGAGTAAAGGCCAAGGTACAGGACGACCGGCAAGCTCAGGGTCAGGTCAGGCAGTCGGTAATCCAGAGGTGGAGCAAAGGTACAGGACGGCAGGCAGGCTCAGGGACAGGCGGAGTGGTTAGGCAGGCGGGTACAGGGTCAGGACAGGCAAGGGTCAAAAACCAGGAGGCCGCGAAAGGCGCGACTGGGGGAAAACCAGGCGCTGCGACAAACCACTGGTAGGCTTGAACAAACAAGACAAACTGGCACAGACAGACAGGAAACACAGGTATAAATACCAAGCGGATAAGTGGGGAAGATGGGCGACACCTGGAGGGGGTGGAGATAAGCACATTGACAGGTGAAGCAGATCAGGGCGTGACAGTAAATCAGGGCGTGACAGTTTCGCAAATATGGTTTTGCATAGGCTATTACCGTGTTTGTTATAGACTAGTTGAGGAAGCAGGCTTGCTCTTGTTAATTGCTCTATGTAAAACAGGACTACAGCATAAGCCAAATTAACTGTCGAGGAAAGTTGAGAGAAAGTGAGTTGGTGTGATTACTTTGGCTGGTTATGATAACATTGTTGCACTGATGCATTGCACATAGTTGCACAGGACAGACAGAGATGAGCACAGTGAAAAAGAAGACAAAGGAATTGACAACTATTAGAGAAATGGAAATCACTTGGAAACCACTTGAGCAAGGAGGCAAGGACATTTTGTAAATTATTTGCAGGCTAAACTGTTTGCTGTTTAATTGCTACAGTTAAATATTTGTTGTATATTATTTTTCAATGTATGTAGCCTACATTGAGTATTATTTACAGTTGTTACTATGACAATGCACACACCCTGAAAGCACTGAATGGTCTGTGTTAGCAACTTAATAGTCTTACAGTGTGCAGTAGGATGGGTTGATTGACAGGCATACTGTAGAATGATAAACTTTCCTCTAGTGTGGATCGTCGCCAATGTGGGTTCCAGTCCGGACTCACGATAAACTCCTTTAAAGTAACTAACACTGTTACTGCAATACTGCCATCTGTAGGATGATAACGAGAGTGCTTGGTTTTTGTTAAGGACGTTCTTATTGAAAACTGTTTGTACAATTCCATCTACGTCAACATGTGTAATTGACTGATGCGGAACTTGTTCAAGGAAATAATCACTGTCATTTGGTGAGGTCGGTATACACTCCTAGAAAAAAAGGGTTCAAAAGGGTTCTTCAGCTGTCCCCATAGGAGAACCCTTTTTGGTTCCAGGTAGATCTCTTTCGAATTCCAAGTACAACCTTCTGTATAAAGGGTTCTACCTGGAACCAAAGGGGTTCTACCCGGAACGATTATTTTTAGGTTCTTCGAAGAGTTTAGGGCTTACGTGTGCCAGGTTATTTCATGGGACCAGCTACAATGTAGCGTTCTATCACGTGCAAGTAAATCAATGATTTTAATTGGCTGATGCGCATTTTGAGACAGAGAAACTGTGTAATTACAGTTACACAAGACTCATTGGCCCTCAGACCATCTCTGGCTGGACAGAGGATCCTCTGTGTCCTGGAGAAGTGCCAGGGACCAGCAAGTTATGGTCCTTGCTCCTGTGAGGTCTGCTTTGTCTAAAACCAATACTTGAGAACTGACTTTAAATCAGTGCCAGCTAAATATCTGCAGGACCGTTCAGCAACATCCCAGTTACTGACACTGGTGAACGGATAATAAACATTGCTGTAGGCTACCCAAGTGGTTCAGCAGTCTAAGACACTGCATCGCAGTGCTTGAGGCGTCATTACATAACCGGGTTCGATCCCAGGCTGTGTCACAACCGGCCGTGAACGGGAGTCCCATAGGGCGACACACAATTGGCCCAGCATTGTCCGGGTTGGGGGAGGGTTTAGCCGAGGGGATCTTGTGGTGGGCTGGGCGCCTGCAGGCTGACTTTGGTTGTCTGTTGAATGGTGTTTCCTCCAACACATTGGTGCAGCTGGCTTCAGGGTTAAGCGGGCGGATGTTAACTGCTTCAATAGAGGCCCACAGTGGAGGTTCTCTATAGAGAGCAGCTATTGGAGGGGAGCTAGGGAGCTAGCTCCCCTCCAATAGCTGGTGTCTATCAATCGAAGCAGCTCCCTAGCTCCCCCCCCCCCCCATAACTGCTGTCTATCGATAGAAGCAGCCCCCTAGCTCCCCTCCAATAGCTGCTGTCTATAGAAGCAGCTCCCTAGCTCCCCCACAATAACTACTGTCTATAGAAGCAACTCCCAAGCTCCCCCCATAACTGCTGTCTATAGAAGCAGCTCCCTAGCTCCCCCTCAAAAACTGCTGTCTATCGATCGAAGCAGCTCCCTAGCCCCCCCCCCCCCCCCAATAACTACTGTCTATCGATAGAAGCAGGGAGCTGCTGCGATAGACAGCAGCTATGGGAGGGGAGCAAGGCAGCTGCTTCGTTAGACAGCATTTATTTGAGGGGAGCTAGGCAGCTGCTAGGGAGCAGCTATTGGAGGGGAGCTAGGGAGTTGCTTCGATGGACAGCAGCTATTGGAGGGGAGCTAGGGAATTGCGTCGATGGACAGCAGCTATTGGAGGGGAGCTAGGCAGCTGCTAGGGAGCAGCTATTGGAGGGGAGCATAATGATAAATTGTTGCTGACAATATTTTTCACGATTGAAAACGTTGTTTGAAACTGCCTTTTTTTTATTGTTTCTTTAATAAATCATCTACCATAGATGATTGATGCAATCCCAGGGTAATGTTGCTAAGAAAGTTTTGATGGGATTGTGGAGAGAGAATATAAAGAATCAACTTAGTGTTGAATAATTGCACTAGAGTAACTCAGACTAAAAATGCAGTACTTTTGGAGTTGGCTGTGTGTGAGCAAGAAAGAGGTTTCAGACAAAAGGGTTTTAAACTATATTTTAGTCACTGCAGCCAACTCAAGGGCTTGACTGCAGACTCTTCTGTTTGCTGTTTAGATGCATGTCACATTGATCTAAAAAGGCATATTCCGCTACATAGAACAATGAAAGACTATTTTTGACAGATTAAAGCAATGCCTGTTCTATAGTATGGCAACATGATTAAGATCAGACTGGGTAATTGAAGGCAAAGTGAATTCACACTGACAGGGGGTTGAGAAATAGTGAGAATTAAGCGATAAAAAGAGATGTTTGTTAATACCAGCTGTAATCTACATGTAACAGTGCTGATAAGTCTGCTTCCCTAGATAACCACTGATGAGATGACATCAATCATCATCTAACTCCTTTACGAAGTACCAATCTCTCTGTTGACTGGCTAAAGCAGAATCTACACTGTCATGCACACAATGGGACATCTGTGTTAAAACCTGTTGGGGCTAGGGGGCAGTACATGCACAGCCGGATAAAAAACATACCCGATTTAAACTGGTTACTACTCTTGCCCAGAAATGAGAATATGCATATAATTAGTAGATTTGGATAGAAAACACTCTACAGTTTCTAAAACTGTTTGAATGGTGTCTGTGAGTATAACAGAACTCATATGGCAGGCCAAAACCTGAGAAGATTCCATACAGGAAGTGCCCTGTCTGACAATTTGTTGTCCTTCAGTTGCATCTCTATCGAAAATACAGCATCTCTGCTGTAACGTGACATTTTCTAAGGCTTCCTTTGGCTCTCAGAAGGCACCAGAAAGTGTAATGGGGTGTCTGCAGTCTCTGGGCGAAGTACAGCAGCTCTGTTTGTGAGTGGTCAGCCTGGGAACAGTGAGACTGAGAAGCGCGTTCATGAGAATTCTCCATTTTTTTCTTTCAGCCTTTGAATGAATACAACGTCGCCCGGTTGGAATATTATCGCTATTTTACGAGAAAAATTGCATAAAAATTGATTTTAAACAGCGTTTGACATGCTTCGAAGTACGGTAATGGAATATTTTGACTTTTTGTCACGGAATGTGCTCGCACGTCACCGTTTGGATAGTTACCTGAACGCATGAACAAAACGGTGGTATTTGGATATAACTATGGATTATTTGGAACCAAAACAACATTTGTTGTTGAAGTAGAAGTCCTGGGAGTGCATTCTGACGAAGAACAGCAAAGGTAATCCAATTTTTCTTATAGTAAATCTGAGTTTGGTGAGGGCCAAACTTGGTGGGTGTCAAATTAGCTAGCCATGATGGCCGGGCTATGTACTCAGAATATTGCAAAATGTGCTTTCGCCGAAAAGCCATTTTAAAATCTGACACCGCGATTGCATAAAGGAGTTCTGTATCTATAATTCTTAAAATAATTTATGTATTTTGTGAACGTTAATCATGAGTAATTTAGTAAATTCACCGGAAGTTTGCGGTGGGTATGCTAGTTCTGAACATCACATGCTAATGTAAAAAGCTGGTTTTTGATATAAATGTGAACTTGATTGAACAAATCATGCATGTATTGTATAACATAATGTCCTAGGAGTATCATCTGATGAAGATCATCAAAGGTTAGTGCTGCATTTAGCTGTGGTTTTGGTTTTTGTGACATATATGCTTGCTTTGAAAATGGCTGTGTGATTATTTTTGGCAGGGTACTCTCCTGACATAATCTAATGTTTTGCTTTCGCTGTAAAGCCTTTTTGAAATCGGACAATGTGGTTAGATTAACGAGAGTCTTGTCTTTAAAATGGTGTAAAATAGTCATATGTTTGAGAAATTGAAGTTATAGCATTTTTGAGGTATTTGTATTTCGCGCCACGCGATTCCACTGGCTGTTGACTAGGTGGGACGCAAACGTAGGTTAAGTTAGCGTTGTTAATTGCAAAGCGTACTGTATACTGACTGTCCTCAGTCTCAACAACTTTATCAGGCCGTCTCACTGCTCATTATCAACCTATTTATCAATTGTGTTGTGTCAGTGTCAGTAAGGGATGGTACTTTATGAAGTAGCTTGGTTCACATTATCACATCTTACAAATTATGGGGAAGACTAAACCTAACGTTGAATACAAGGAAATTGTTTTATTCTCACTGCACAACTTTGGATGCTCAAAATTATCAAGACAATATCTCTGCCAGCTCGGTCACCGTCTCTGCTGATTAATTAGTGTTTCAAATAAATTTACGCAGGGACAGAATACCCTGAAGTGTTTATTTTATCTCTGTCTGACGCCCGCACCGCAAAAACCCCTGCCTAACAATATCCTTTCCATTTTATTCACGTTAATGTTCACTTTGCACTATACACATGGCAATAACTATATATAAATAAGCTTTGTTTTTTATATCCCATACATAACTTTATTGCAGAAATGTAGTTTGACATTTGCTATTATTGTTTTCTGTTGAGTGAACGCTTCATAGTTTACGTGGTAACAGTCATTGGTATAATTTAACTAAAACTTTTTTCCCATGAGTTTAAAATAGCGAAGTACATTGATATTGTGTATGGTTATTGCGAAAATAATGCTTGTCTTTAAGAACATGATCTGTATATCTAAACATTACAACATTGTCTAAATGTAAAACTTGATGGTTTGCAGACTCCCCTTGGAGCATGGAATGGAACTGGCCACTCCCCTTAGTTTCTGTGAAGCACCATTTCAGTTGGTTGGTTTATGTACGTTCTCTTCCTGCACGTTAGATCTTAGTTATTTTTTAAGTTAAGATTTTATATGACGGTCCAATTTCTAATTTCAATTCATTTAGTATATTTTAAAGCGCTGGTTTATTTCCTTATCATTATTTGTATTTTCTATGTTGAGGAATAAAACCCTACTCCGTTGTCTCTCGTTGCCTGCTAGGTCATCCCTGACAGTGTGTCACTTGTAACCTACCCTCTTCAACTCCAGGAATACATTTGTCATCATAAAAATTCTGGAAAGTTAGTTTAACACGGCGACACTTCATCTTAAAGTGTTTAACCGTGAGACAGACACTTCTTGAAGAGAAGAGGGAGGAAACACTAATTTGGGTACTCAAGTGTCACCATCTCTACAGGGATTGTTATTGTAGTGGGGGGGGAAAACATGACACAGTAGATCAGCTTGTCTGTCTCAGACTTCAATTGAGATCCAAATATAGGCCTGTGGTCTTTCTCCTTAAACTGAGTCACATCTCCATATGCCAGAGACACATTGTTATTGTGGAAGAGAATCAGGAGATTATGTAGACAGCAGAGTTGTACTACATAGAGTTTAGTCAGCAGCTGAATCTCCTTCCATCTACATGCACTGATACAGCATCCTCAATCCTCACTTACACAATGTCCAACACATACATCAGGGAGAAATGATTACAGAAGTGCAATTACCACAGACACGCTCATCACACACAGGGCATTGAGAGCAGCTGAATTATTGTACAGCTACAGCATCAATAACAATGCATGCACACACTACCACCCCCGCACAATGTTCTCTCTGCAGTCTCACAATGTACATGATCGGATTCCCAAGTGTCCATTTTAGCTGGGTTTGTACACATTGTACAAAACACTGTTCATAATCACCTCTTTCCATGACAGACTGACCAGGTGAAAGCTATGATCCCTTATTGGCACTTGTTAAATCCACTTCAGTGTAGGTGAAGTGCTGGTTAAGGAATCTAAAGCCTTGAGACATGGATTGTGTACAGTATGTGCCATATGTATGTGCCATTCAGAGGGTGAATTGGCAAGACAAAAGATAAGTGCCTTTGAACGGGGTATCGTAGGTGACAGGCGCACCGGTTTGTCTGAACTGCAACACTTCTGGCTTCACGCACAACAGTTTACCCATGTGTATCAAGAATGATCCACCACCCAAAGAACATCCAGCCAACTTGACAACTGTGGGAAGCATTGGAGTCAACATGGGCCAGTGGAATGCTTGCGACATTGTAAAGTCAATGCCCAGACGAATTGAGGCTGTTCTGATGCCAAACGGTGGTGCAACTTATTTGGAAGGTCTTCTTAATGTTTTGTACACTCTATGTACTACAGTCGTGACATGTGCCGAGTTTGACAGACAAGATTAAGACGGCATATGTAATCAAATTGTAATAGTCACACGCGCCGAATACAAAAGGTGTAGACCTTACAGTGAAACGCTTACTTACAAGCCCCTAACCAACAATGCAGTTAAAAAAAATACAGATAAGAAATAAAAGTAACAAGTAATTAAAGAACAGCAGTTAAATAACAACAGCAAGACTATATACAGGGGGGTACCGGTACAGAGTCAATGTGCGGGGGCACCGGTTAGTCGAGGTAATATGTACATGTAGGTAGAGTTATTAAAGTGACTATGCATAGATAACAGAGTAGCAGCGGTGTAAAAGAGGCGGGGGGGGGGGGGTGGGGGGGGGGGGGGGGGGGCAGTGCAAATAGTCTGGGTAGCCATTTGATTAGATGTTCAGGAGTCTTATGGCTTGGGGGTAGAAGCTGTTCAGAAGCTGCTTGGACCTAGACTTGGCGCTCCGGTACCGCTTGCAGTGCGGAGAAAACGGTCAATGACTAGGGTGGCTGGAGTCTGACAATTTTTAGGGCCTTCCTCTGACACCGCCTGGTATAGAGGTCCTGGATGGCAGGAAGCTTGGCCCTAGTTATGTACTGGGCCTGTACTCACTATCTTCTGTAGTGCCTTGCGGTCGGAGGGCCCGAGCAGTTGCCATAACAGGCAGTGATGCAACCAGTCAGGATGCTGTTGGTGATGTGGACACCAAGGAACTTGAAGCTCTCAACCTGCTCCACTACAGCTCCGTCGATGAGAATGGGGGCGTGCTCGGTCCTCCTTTTCCTGTTGTCCACAATCATCTCCTTTGTCTTGCTCACATTGAGGGAAAGGTTGTTGTCCTGGCACCACACTGCCAGGTCTCTGACCTTCTCCCTATAGGCCATCTCGTCGTTGTTGGTGATCAGGCCTACCACTGTTGTGTCATCGGCAAACTTAATGATGGTGTTGGAGTCATGCCTGGCCATGCAATCATGAGTGAACAGGGAGTACAGGAGGGGACTGAGCACGCACCCCTGAGGGGCCCCTGTGTTGAGGATCAGTGTGGCAGATGTGTTGTTACCTACCCTAATGTGGGAGATTTAACAATAATTATAAACTGGGTGGGTCAAGCACTGAATGCTGATTGGCTGAAAGCCATGGTATATTAGAGCGTATACCACAGGTAAGACAAAACATTTATTTTTACTGCTTTAAATTACACAACCAGTGTATAATAGCAATAAGGCACCTCAGGGGTGTGTGGTATATGGACAGTATACCACAGCTAAGGGCTGTATCCAGGCACTTCACATTGCATCATTTCTATAACAGCCATATACCACACCACCTATGGCCTTATTACTTAAATAGCCTACTCTTGTAGCCGTAATATACCATATTTTAGACGCGAGGTGAAGTCCTCAGGACTAAGCTAAACATAGCGTTCTTTGCGTCAAGGACTGGAGCATGGGAATCAGACAATGTCAGGGTGCAACCATTTATTCTCAGAGTCACAAGGCAATCTCCATAGGCCTACTTCATGTCCATACATGCTCTCCAGCTCCAGGAGCACCGTACAACTGTCCTTCAAGAGACTTCAACAGATAGCAACATGAGAGCTCAAACAAATATCAACAGGTTTATTCACATAGTCAAACAGACAATAATGTGTTGCAACACTCACAGAGCGTGCCCAGGGAGAATGAGAACAGGTCTAGGTGGAATATGGGCACCAATGCCTAAAAACACCACATATACAATAATCCCTATTTCTCATACTTACTTTGTTTCAAAAACCACCGTCACCACTCCCATCCTCCCAAGGCCCACTGACCAGCACATAGTAAGGGTATCCCCCAAATGAAATGAACAGGAAGGCTTTTCTACAAAAGGCTAGACCCTTAATTAACAATCACATACACCTGGCACGGGCAGACAAAAGAGTGCGTTCAATATAGGTTGACGTTCTACCCTGTTACACATGCATGTGTGCATCAATGGATGCTGCTGAGGGGAGGACGGCTCATAATAATGGCTGGAATGGAGTGAATGGAATGGTATTAAACCAATGAAAACCATGTGCGTTTGATACCATTCCATTTACTCCATTCCAGCCATTGTTATGAGCCGTCCTCCCCTCAGCACCCTCCACTGGTGTGCATGATTATGCGAGCATATGTGAATGTGTGTGTGTGGGCCTTACATTCCTAATATCACCCAGAGGATTGCATTATAGATCTTCATTAAACACACAGTGTCACTACCTCAGGGGGGAAACAGGAAGCGTGCTGCTGGTGTACTTGAGACAAAGTGTGTGTGTGTACTAGAGAGAAGGCTCCTGATACTGCGGAGTCTCTCTCTCACACACACACACACACTGTGTCTCGGCATAGGAAGAAGCCAGAGGGATTACCAAAGGCAATACGCATGAAATCCAGCAGGCTCACAGCTTGTTTACTGACTTAACAGAGAGCTTACATTACCAACACCACACAAATACACACACACACACCATGAACCACCCTCGTTGCTGACGTGATGACTAATCTTGCCTTGCCATCCCTCTAGTGGTGTGGGGGCTGTGCTTTGGAAAAGTGGGTGGGGTTATATCCTGCCTGTTTGGCCCTGTCCGGGGGTATCATCGGATGGGGCCACAGTGTCTTCTGATCTCTCCTGTCTCAGCCTCCAGTATTTATGCTGCAGTAGTTTGTGTCGGGGGGCTAGGGTCAGTCTGTTACATCTGGAGTATTTCTCTTGTCTTATCCGGTGTCCTGTGTGAATTTAAATATGCTCTCTCTAATTCTCTCTTTCTCTCTTTCTTTCTTTCTCTCGGAGGACCTGAGCCCTAGGACCATGCCTCAGGACTACCTGGCATGATGACTCCTTGCTGTCCCCAGTCCACCTGGCCATGCTGCTGCCCAGTTTCAACTGTTCTGCCTGCGGCTATGGAACCCTGACCTGTTCACCGGACGTGCATGTTGCACCCTCGACAACTACTATGATTATTATTATTTGACCATGCTGGTCATTTATGAACATTTTAACATCTTGACCATGTTCTGTTATAATATCCACCCGGCACAGCCAGAAGAGGACTGGCCACCCCTCATAGCCTGGTTCCTCTCTAGGTTTCTTCCTAGGTTTTTGGCCTTTCTAGGGAGTTTTTCCTAGCCACCGTGCTTCTTTCACATGCATTGCTTGCTGTTTGGGGTTTTAGGCTGGGTTTCTGTACAGCACTTTGAGATATCAGCTGATGTACGAAGGGCTATATAAATAAATTTGATTTGATTTGAGACCTGAAGACTTGTGTTGTCTCCTGAAAGTAATGCATACCTAATCGGCACAGACGTCAATTCTACGTCTATTTCACGTTGGTTCAACGTAATTTCATTGAAATGACATCGAAACAACATTCAGTCAACCAGTGGGTAGGCTTTAGTTCAGAGGGATTATACAATCTTGCAGGAAACCCAGGGTTTGTAACAAATAGGAATCTCCTCTTACCTGTAGTAACACTTTCCAGATCTTTACCTGACCTTTACAAATAATGAGGGAATTATAATTATTTTCAGAAGTCAATCTTAAGCATTGATTATGATTATGCTTTCTATAGTTTACAAGGCTATAATGGTGGACCATTGCATTTATAATGATATGCTGTTTTGGACACATAGATCAATAGTATTTCAATCAGTACTTCACCTGTGCTATCGCTTTGTGCTTCATGCACACACGTGCATGCATGAACGCATTCACACATGCCTCCGAATGTCTTTGCGTGTGTGTGTGTGTGTGTGTGTGTTCGTCCATCCATCTGTGCATGCATGCGTACTGTTTATGATATTTTTTTATTGATTTATTTCACATTTATTTAACCAGGTAAGCCAGTTGAGAACAAGCTCTCATTTACAACTGCGACCTGGCCAAGATAAAGCAAAGCAGTGTGACACAAACAACAACACAGAGTTACACATGGAATAAACAAATGTACAGTCAATAACACAATAGAAAAGTCTATATACAGGGTCTGCAAATGAGGTAAGATTAGGGACGTAAGGCAATAAATAGGCCGTAGTGGCGAAGTAATTACAATTTAGCAAATAAACACTGAAGTGATAGATGTGCAGAAGATGAATGTGCAAGTAGAGATACTGGGGTGCAAAGGTGGAAAAAAATTAAAAAATAAATAACAATATGGGGATGAGGTGCCTTTGGAAAGTATTTAGATCCCTTGACTTTTTCCAAATTTTGTTAGGTTAAAGCCTTATTTTTATTCTCATCAATCTACACACAATACCCCATAATGACAAAGCAAAAACAGGTTAATAATTTTTTGCTAATATATATTTTAAAGAAGAAATATCACATTTGCATAAGTATTCAGACCCTTTTACTCAGTACTTTGTTGAAGTACCTTTGACAGCAATTACAGCCTCAAGTCTTCTTGGGTATAACACTACAAGCTTTGCACACCTGTATTTGGTAAGTTTCTCCCATTCTTCTCTGCAGATCCTCTCAAGCTCTGTCAGGTTCGATGGGGAGCGTTGCTGCACAGCTATTTTCAGGTCTCTCCTGACATATTCGATCGGGTTCAAGTCCGAGCTCTGGCTGGGCCACTCAAGGACATTTAGAGACTTGTCCCGAAGCCACTTCTACGTTGGCTGTGTGCTAAGGGTCATGGTCCTGTTTGAAGGTGAATCTTCACCCCAGACTGAGGCTCTGGAGCAGGTTTTCATCAAGGATCTCTCTGTACTTTGCTCTGTTCCTCTTTCCCTCAATCCTAACTAGTCTCCCAGTGTCTGCCACTGAAAAACATCCCTGCAGCATGATGCTGCCACCACTATGATTCAGTGTAGGGATGGTGACAGGTTTCCTCCAGACGTGACACTTGGCATTCAGGCCGAAGAGTTGAATCTTGGTTTGATCAGACCAGAGAATCTTCTTTCTCATGGTCTGAGAGTCTTTAGCCTTTTGGCAAACTCCAAGCGGGCTGTCATGTGCCTTTTTGCTTAAGAGTGGTTTCCATCTGGCCACTCTACCATAAAGGCCTGATTGGTGGAGTGCTGCAGAGATGGTGGTCCTTTTGGAAGGCTCTCCCATCTCCACAGAGGAACTCTAGAGCTCTGTCAGAGTGACCACTGGGTTCTTGGTCGCCTCCCTGACCAAAGCCCTTCTACCCTGATTGCTCAGTTTGGCTGGGCGGCCAGCTCTAGGAAGAGTCTTGGTGGTTCCAAACTTCTTCCATTTAAGAATGATGGAGGCCACTGTGTTCTTGAGGACCTTCATTTTTTTACTCTTCCCCACATCTGTACCTCGACAAAATTCTGTCTTGGAGCTCTACGGACAATTCCTTCGACCTCATGGCTTGGTTTTTGCTCTGACATGCACTGTCAACTGTGGGACCTTATATATACAGGTGTGTGCCTTTCCAAATCATGTCCAATCAATTGAATTTACCACAGGTAGACTCCAATCAAGTTAGAGAAGCATCTCAAGGATGATCAATGGAAACATGATGCACCTGAGCTCAATTTTGAGTATCATAGCAAATGGTCTGAATACTTATGTAAATAAGGTATTTCTGTTTTCCCTTTTTAGTACATTTTCAAAAATATACACCTACTCATTCAAAACCAAAACCAAAACTAAAACCATCAAGTGCTCTGCTGCAGAGGATAAGTTCATTAGAGTTAACTGCACCTCAGATTGCAGCCCAAATAAATGCTTCACAGAGTTCAAGTGACAGACACAGCTCAATATCAACTGTTCAGAGAAGACTGTGTGAATCAGGCCTTCATGGTCAAATTGCTGCAAATAAACCACAAAAGGACACCAATAAGAAGAAGAGACTTGCTTGGGCCAAGAAACATGAGCAATTGACATTAGACCGGTGGAAATGTGTCCTTTGGTCTGGAGACCAAATTGGAGATTTTTGGTTCCAACTGCTGTGTCTTTGTGAGACGAGGTGTGGGTGAACGGATGATCTCCACATGTGTATTTCCCACCGTAAAGCATGGAGGAGGAGGTGTTGTGGTGTGGGGGTGCTTTACTTGTGACACCGTCTGTGATTTAGTTAGAATTCAAGGCACACTTAACCAGCATGGCTACCACAGCATTCTGCAGCGATACGCCATCCCATCTCATTTCTTTTCAACAGGACAATGACCCAACACACCTCCAGGCTGTGTAAGGGCTATTTTACCAAGAAGGAGAGTGATGGAGTGCTGCATCAGATGACCTGGCCTCCACAATCCCCCGACTTCAAAGAAATTGAGAAGCAAAAGCAGCCAACAAGTGCTCAGCATATGTGGGAACTCCTTCAAGACTGTTGGAAAAGCATTCCAGATGAAGCTGGCTGAGAGAATGCCAAGCGTGATTACATTACTACATGATTCCATATGTGTTATTTCATAGTTTTGATGTCTTCACTGTTATTTTACAATGTAGAAAATAGAATAAAAAATGTTTATCCTTGAATGAGTAGGTGTTCTAAAACTTTTTACCGGTAGTGTATAAAAACCTGTTCTCGCTTTGTCATCATTGAAAGGTTCGAAGCAGGAGATGAGAAGCAGGTACAAGGAGTGAAGGTTATAGGAGTCCCGCTAGCGGGACAACTTCCGGTGAAACTGGAGGGTGCGCAATTCAAATAAATAATCATAAATATTATGGATTTTAAACATTTAGGTAGATATGTGTCTTATATCGGCTGAAAGCTTAAATTCTTGTTAATCTAACTGCACTGTCCGATTTACAGTAGCTATTACCACGAAAACATGCCATGCGATTGTTTGAGGACAGCGCCCCACATCAAAATATTTTTCAACTGGCACAGTTTTCATAAATTCACATATAACGTTTAAATATTCGCTTACTTTTTGAAAATCTTCCTCTGATTTGTCATCCAAAGGGTTCCAGCTATAACATGCATGGTCGTTTTGTTAGATAAAATCCTTTTTTATATCCCAAAAAGTCAGTTTAGTTGGCGCCATCGATTTGAGTAATCCACTCGTTCAACTTGCAGAGAAAGAAATCTGAAAATGTACCCCTAAACTTTGTTTCAACAACTCAAAATATGTTTCTCTTTACTCCTCAGATACCCTAAAATGTAATCAAACTATAATATTTCTTACGGGAAAGAAGTATGTTCAATAGGAAACCAATTTTAGCAGGTGCGTAATGTCTTCATGGCGCACGCAAACACGAATTTCCAGGACTGTGTCCTCCCAAGCCCGACGTCACCAACAAAACAAAACCCTTAAAAACTCCCTGATGTTTCTTGTAATGGTGTCCACATTCTGAAAGGATCAATACAGGAGATGAGAAGCAGGTACAGGGAGTGAAAGTTTAATAACTGACGGACATGAAACAGAACAGGAACATCGTCTGGACAGGAACACAACAATTAATGCGGACACATGGAACACCACCGAGGAACAGACAGATATACAGGGGGGTAATCAACCACGTGAAGGAGTCCAGGTGAGTCCAATGAGCACAGCTGCGCGTAATGATGGTGACAGGTGCGTGTAAAGACGGCTAGCCTGGAGCCCTCGAGCGCCAGGGAGGGGGAGCTAGAGCAGGCGTGACAATCATGGGGTATTGTGTGTAGATTGCTGAGGATTTGTTTTTATTTAATCGATTTTAGAAAATAGCTGTAACGTAACAAAAAGGTGAAAAAAGTCAAGGGGTCTGAATACTTTCTGAATGCACTGTATGTTGATATTCTTCAAGTGTAAAGAATGAAACACAGGACCTCACGATAAGACAATGAAACACAAGACCACACGATGAGACAATGAAACACAAGACCACACGGTGAGACAATGAAATACAAGACCACACGATGAGCCAATGAAACACAGGACCACACGATGAGACAATAAAACACAGAACCACATGAGACAATGAAACACAGAACCACATGAGACAATGAAACACAGAACCACATGAGACAATGAAACACAAGACCACATGATGAGACCCATGCTTTGAGGACCAGGCAGTATGGTGCTGTGAAGTGTGTGCGCGTGCATGCGTATGGGTGTGCGTTTGTGTGTCTGTTTGAACGTGCACGTGCGCGCATGTGTGTGTGTGTGTGTGTGTGTGTGTGTGTGTGTGTGTGTGTGTGTGGTGCGCATGCGTGAGTGGATGCGAGAGGGGTGGAGGATCCTGAAATGTAAAGCCTAGCCATTTAACGCTGCATGGCAATCAGCAATATTACAGCAGGCACTTTATCAATAAGTCCTTCTTCCGCCTTCCCGAGGCTCACACAGTATGTGTGTTCTGCCAGCGTGTTCTCTTCTCTCGTTGTTAAGACCGAGCTTGTCCCTATATTCAAAACTCACAACAAACTCTCATCTACTCTCTGTGTGTCCATATAAACCAAACACATTCCCAAAGCATGTGTGGTCCTGTGTAGTTAAGTTTGAAACAGCATGGCACCAGCAATGCCAAGGTTGTCGGTTCATTCCTGCAGGGATCACATAAACAGTACATATATTATGTGCATGTATGGTTCATGTATTGATAGAGTTGCATTATTGCCCCAGACACTGAAACTTTGTGAATGCGGGCCCAGAAGCATCTCAGAGTAAAAGTGCTGCTCTAGGATCAGGTCCCCAGGGTTCTTATGCATTTAACTCATTATGCATGTTTTGACTTGCTCCTAGCACTACACAGCTGAATCAAAATCACCAACTCATCTTCAAGTTTATTTGAATCAGCTGTGTACTGCTAGGGTAAAAACCAAAATGTGCACCGAGGGGTGCCCAGGACCGAGTTTGGGAAACCCTGCTCTAAAAAGCTAAACCGATCGTAGATCTGCAATCCTACTCTAGGACTCTCTGTGAATACAGGCCCAGAACTACACCCTGTATAATGTATCACCATTAAAGTATTATCAATATCTTAGCAGCTAAACAGCAATAGTGTGTCTCTTTCTTCTAAGTGTTGCTCTTTTTAACTGCAGCAACTAATGTTCCTCTGACTGTTGTGAATGTACTGCTGCTATACTGTTATAACTACCAGCCTGTCTCTGACTGTAGCTCTGCATATTGAATTTATAATGTCGTTCATTATGTAAGCTGCACTCTCACTGGCAGTGACAAAAGGAAAGAAAGAACGATGGCTCAATGTTTCCCCCAAACCAAAACGGATGCAAGATAACAATTGTGCCCATCCATCATTCCTCCCTCCCTTCTCCATCTGTCTCTGACTGCCTTCCTCCCTCTCTCTCGCTCTCTCCCGCTTTCTCCCCTTCTCTCTCTATTTCGCTCTCGTTGACTCTCTCCCCCTCACCCCCACTCTCTTTCTTTCCTTCTCTGTAGTGCACTACATAGGGAATAGGGTGCCTTTTAGGACATGGTTTCTCTCATCTAAGCTCTTCATTATGCATTATAATTGGTAGTGGGCCTATGAAATGGCTTTTACTATGCTAATGTGATTCAGGCTGTGTGTGTGTGTGTGTGTGTGTGTGTGTGTGTGTGTGTGTGTGTGTGTGTGTGTGTGTGTGTGTGTGTCTGCATGTGTGCATGCAAGTGTGTGTTAGTGTGCAAGCCAACTGTGTATAACTCAGGGTTGCTTGGGGCCTTAAAACATATTCCTACGCAGATCCAGGAATATTGAGTATTACTGGTCAAAGGTTTTTACTGTAATACGATATTGTCCCAGGGGTCTAGCTGGAGTGGTTGCTATGCAACTCCTACAGTTACTATCAGAGTTACAGTATATAGCCTAAACCAGATAATAGGATGGCTCAGAGCATGGGTCAGCTATCACAGTAGATAAAAGACCACTTATGATTGAGGAATATGCACTTGCATAATATACTATCAATAATTTAATGTACTGAGGTTTTATGTCGTTTTTCTGTTCCTGATCATGGTTTGGATCCCATAAGAACACATTACTGTCATAAAGTGAAGCAAGAGGTCAAGAAATCCTAATGTCTGTACCTAGTGCTCAAGCACTTTCGCTATCAGGAGCTAAAAGGACAGGCATAAGTCAACCCCTACTATTACATCTGCCCAATCCCCATTCTGAGACCTAAGAGGTATGTATCAGATGCTCAACATGCTCTGCTCAAACCTACTGTGATGGTCCGGGCCTAAACCACACAAAAACAACACTAGACACAATGGAACACAAAGCTTTTACTATCTCATCCTGGAATATACAAGGTCATCGGCCTTAGGCCTCAAGAGCAGGAACCTGGACTTCTAAGAAATTGGAAATACAGACATTGTCATCCTACAAGAAACGGACCCACTGGTTGTCCTCTAGGTTACAGAGAGCTGGTATCCCATCCACCAAACTACCAGATGTGAAACAGGGAAGAGACTCAGGGGGTATGCTAATTTGGTATAGAGCAAACCTAACCCACTATTACATTTGTCAAAACAGGAACAATACAGACATTGTCATCCTACAAGAAACGGACCCACTGGTTGTCCTCTAGGTTACAGAGAGCTGGTATCCCATCCACCAAACTACCAGATGTGAAACAGGGAAGAGACTCAGGGGGTATGCTAATTTGGTATAGAGCAAACCTAACCCACTATTAGATTTGTCAAAACAGGAACATTTTACATCTGGCTAGAAATTAATAAGGAAATTCTGAGAAAAATGTCCTCATGTGTGCTACCTATATCCCCCCAATATAATCCCCATACTTTAACCTCTTAGGGCTAGGGGGCAGTATTTACACCGCCGGATAAAAAACGTACCCAATTTAATCTGGTTACTACTCCTACCCAGTAACTAGAATATGCATAAACTTATTAGATATGGATAGAAAACACCCTAAAGTTTCTAAAACTGTTTGAATGGTGTCTGTGAGTATAACAGAACTCATATGGCAGGCAAAAACCTGAGAGATTCCTTTACAGGAAGTGGCCTGTCTGACCATTTATTGGCTTTCTTTGACATCTCTTTCCAAAACAAAGGATCTCTGCGGTAACGTGACACTTCCCACGGCTCCCATAGGCTCTCAGAGCCCGGGAAAAAGATGAACGTCGTCATTCCAGCCCCAGCCTGAAACACATTATCGCCTTTGTCAAGTGGCCGATCAGGGGACAGTGGGCTTAGGCGCGTGCACTGGTCGCCCCCGTCTTTCTTTTTTTCTCCTCTATTTACCGAAACGCAGATTCCCGGTCGGAATATTATCGCTTTTTTACGAGATAAATTGCATAAAAAATTGATTTTAAACAGCGGTTGACATGCTTCGAAGTACGGTAATGGAATATTTAGAAATTGTTTGTCACGAAATGCGCCATGCTCGTAACCCTGATTTACCATTTCGGATAGTGTCTAGAACGCACGAACAAAACGCCGCTGTTTGGATATAACGATGGATTATTTGGGACCAAACCAACATTTGTTATTTGAAGTAGAAGTCCTGGGAGTGCATTCTGACGAAGAACAGCAAAGGTAATAACATTTTTGTTATAGTAAATCTGATTTTGGTGAAGGCTAAACTTGCTGGGTGTCTAAATAGCTAGCCCGTGATGGCTGGGCTATGTACTTAGAATATTGCAAAATGTGCTTTCACCAAAAAGCTATTTTAAAATCGGACATATCGATTGCATAGAGGAGTTCTGTATCTATAATTCTTAAAATAATTGTTATGCTTTTTGTGAACGTTTATCGTGAGTAATTTAGTAAATTGTTAATAAATTCCCCGGAAGTTTGCTAGTTCTGAACGTCACATGCTAATGTAAAAAGCTGTTTTTTTATATAAATATGAACTTGATTGAACAAAACATGCATGTATTGTATAACATAATGTCCTAGGGTTGTCATCTGATGAAGATCATCAAAGGTTAGTGCTGCATTTAGCTGTGGTTTGGGTTTATGTGACATTATATGCTAGCTTGAAAAATGGGTGTCTGATTATTTCTGGCTGGGTACTCTGCTGACATAATCTAATGTTTTGCTTTCGTTGTAAAGCCTTTTTGAAATCGGACAGTGTGGTTAGATAAAGGAGAGTCTTGTCTTTAAAATGGTGTAAAATAGTTATATGTTTGAGAAATTGAAGTAATAGCATTTTTAAGGTATTTGAATATCGCGCCACGGGATTAGACTGGCTGTTGCGTAGGTGGGACGATTTGGTGCCACCTACCCTAGAGAGGTTAACAATGACAGCTTCTCCATCTTAATGGGGAAATCAACAATTTCCAGGCCCAGGGACATGTACTAGTCTTTGGCATCCTAAATGCCAGAACTGGACAAGAACCTGACACCCTAAACACACAGGGGGAAACACCTACCTGGAGGTGACAGCATTCTCTCCCTCATATTCCCCCTAGACACAACTATGACAACATAACCAACAAAAACTCCTGCAGCTCTGTCGGATGCTGGGTATGTACATTGTCAATGGTAGGCTTCGAGGGGACTCCTATGGTAGGTACACCTATAGCTCATCTTTTGGCAGTACTACTGTAGACTACTGTCATGACGTTGGCCTGTGGGTAAGGTTTATGACCCCCCATAACCTCTCTAGGGCAGGCGGGACGAATTCGTCCCACCTACGCAACAGCCAGTCTAATCCAGTGGCGCGATTTTCAAATACCTTAGAAATGCTATTACTTCAATTTCTCAAACATATGACTATTTTACACCATTTTAAAGACAAGACTCTCGTTAATCTAACCACACTGTCCGATTTCAAAAAGGCTTTACAACGAAAGCAAAACATTAGATTATGTCAGCAGAGTACCCAGCCAGAAATAATCAGACACCCATTTTTCAAGCTAGCATATAATGTCACAAAAACCCAAACCACAGCTAAATGCAGCACTAACCTTGATGATCTTCATCAGATGACACACCTAGGACATTATGTTATACAATACATGCATGTTTTGTTCAATCAAGTTCATATTTATATCAAAAACCAGCTTTTTACATTGGCATGTGACGTTCAGAACTAGCATACCCCCGCAAACTTCCGGGGAATTTACTAACAATTTACTAAATTACTCACGATAAACGTTCACAAAAAGCATAACAATTATTTTAAGAATTATAGATACAGAACTCCTCTATGCACTCGATATGTCCGATTTTAAAATAGCTTTTTGGTGAAAGCACATTTTGCAATATTCTAAGTACATAGCCCAGCCATCACGGGCTACCTATTTAGACACCCGGCAAGTTTAGCACTCACCAATATCAGATTTACTATTACAAAACTTTGATTACCTTTTGTTGTCTTCGTCAGAATGCACTCCCAGGACTGTTACTTCAATAACAAATGTTGGTTTGGTCCAAAATAATCCATCGTTATATCCGAATAGCGGCGTTTTGTTCGTGCGTTCCAGAAACTATCCGAAATGGTAAATCAGGGTCGTGCGCATGGCGCAATTCGTGACAAAAAAAATCGAAATATTCCATTACCGTACTTCGAAGCATGTCAACCGCTGTTTAAAATCCATTTTTATGACATTTTTCTCGTAAAAAAGCGATAATATTCAGACCGGGAATATCCTTTTAGGTAAACAGACAAAGGAAAAGAAAGCTTTCGGTCGACGCGGGCACGAGCCTGAGTCTCACAGTACTGTAACCAGCCACTACCCAAACGCACTACTTTGTTTCAGCCAGAGCCTGCAAAGCCACGATTCAGCATTTTGCCGCCTTCTGAGAGCCCATGTGAGCCGTAAAAAGTGTCACGTAAGAGCAGAGATCCCCTGTAATTGATAGAGATAATCAACAAGGCCAAGAAATGGTCAGACAGGGTACTTCCTGTACAGAATCTTCTCAGGTTTTGACCTGCCATTTGAGTTCTGTTATACTCACAGACACCATTCAAACAGTTTTAGAAACTTTAGGGTGTCTTCTATCCAAAGCCAATAATTATATGCATATTCTAGTTACTGGGCAGGAGTAGTAACCAGATTAAATCGGGTATGTTTTTTATCCAGCCGTGTCAATACTGCCCCCTAGCCCTAACAGGTTAAATACCTTTCTCCCTTCCCCTCTCTTTCTGACCCTACTGAAGGACTGCAGAATAGCCTGTGTTAAATATAGAGAGTCTGTGAACATCAAACAAATGGGGAAAGGAACCATATTTTGGTAATAAAACCAGTTGGAAATATGCTTTGGAACGTAATGAGTATGGATGTCAGTTCAGTTGTCATCTGAGACATTATGACTGATGACAGGACGACATAAACTGTACCTGGGAAAGTATACACCCTCTAGTTATCAGAGTCACATGGAATTGTTATGCAATTTAAAATGTTTGATATTGAAATTGTTTGTTAGGAGATCAAATGTAATTTTAGCTTCCAAATGAGAGAATTGGGTTTTCATAAGGAAAGTGCCCTGCTTGATCAGTGGCCCACCCCTGTGAAGAGACAGGGGTTATAAATGATGAAACACATCCTTCCCCCTCTCCACTATATAAGCCTTTGACGAAAAGATAACCATTGTTCCAGTACGTGAGGTCTGCAGCCTCTACGTTAGAAGGACACACGTCAAGTACAGAACTAAGCTAACCTCGGCGTGAGCTTTGGTGGCGAATGGTATGAACTTTGAGCTTATTCACTACAGAAGTGATACTTCCTAGACGTTGAGTTAGCAGCGGCCGCTGTAGACGTGGGCTAGGAAAGGACGGACGACGGATCCAGTCTAACAAACAGACGAAGATACCACCACGTATCCAATGTACCACCAGAGACATTCTTCCGAGGACAGGAAGATCTGTTGGCCAACCCAGCCAGCATCTACGACCAATCTACCGAAGTGCAGCTCAGAGTAAATATTTATTGCATTTTCCTTTTCCAAATGTGCGGTAATTTAGAATGCATAAGATACTGTATTTACGATAGCATAGCTGCTGTTTCTTTGTTCCTAAGTCTTCCCGCTCTTTCATTCAAGCCCAACCCCCTTTCCTTTGTGTAACCAGCCATCATACAGTTTCCGTCCACCAGGGATGTTTTCTGTATGACATCATTTGTATTCTGTGTATTTGTAATTCTGTGTGATTAGTTTAGGTATTTAGTAAATAAATAATTAAACCCAATTTTGTATTGCTGATTCAACTTGTTAGCCAGGGTTCGTGAAGATAGCCAAGAATTTACAACTTTCATTATGAGACTGAAAATAAGATAAGGGTTAATATTGACTGCTATCGATGTAAAATATTACTAAGTATTTTAAGAGTTTATTCGGAAGATAACGGCTCTATAAACGTTCTTCCGTGGTGCCCCGACTTTCTAGTTAATTACATTTACATGATTAGCTTAATCAGGTAATATTAATTACAGAGAAAGAATTTTATAGGTTAGCATGTCATATCACTTAATCCGGCATAGCCAAAGACACGACACTACTTTATCACTGACCTCAACCCAGTGTCTCTTAGAGCGTTCACAGTCAGTCCACTAACACCCCTATCAGATCACAGCAAAATCACACTACTTGAACAGAGCTATGTTCAATCATGAGGCATCAAAGTCAAAGGAACTGAATAATATTAAATCATGCAATAGATGGAAGGAGAGTAGTGTGGAAATCTACCAAAAAACAATCAGACAACAAATTCAATCCCTTCTAGAATATTTCCTGGACAAAATGTTTGTCACACCCTGATCTGTTTCACCTGTTTTGGGGATTGTCTCCACCTCCCTCCAGGTGTTGCCCTTCTTCCCTGTTTTCCCCCGTGTATTTATACCTTTGTTCTCTGTTTGTCTGTTGCTAATTCATCTTGTTTGTCAAGCCAACTGATAAGGGAATGTATATGTTTAAAGGTAATGACTAAACAATTCCACCCTGAAATGTAATTATGACATTATGTAACATATACAGTGGGGGAAAAAAGTATTTGATCCCCTGCTGATTTTGTACGTTTGCCCACTGATAAAGAAAGGATCAGTCTATAATTTTAATGGTAGGTTTATTTGAACAGTGAGAGACAGAACAACAACAAAAAAATCCATAAAAACGCATGTCAAAAATGTTATAAATTGATTTGCATTTTAATAAGGGAAATAAGTATTTGACCCCCTCGCAATCAGAAAGATTTCTGGCTCACAGGTGTCTTTTATACAGGTAACGAGCTGAGATTAGGAGCACACTCTTAATGGGAGTGCTCCTAACCGCAGCTTGTTACCTGTAAAAAAGACACATGTCCACAGAAGCAATCAATCAATCAAATTCCAAACTCTCCACCATGGCCAAGACCAAAGAGCTCTCCAAGGATGTCAGGGACAAGATTGTAGACCTACACAAGGCTGGAATGGGCTACAAGACCATCGCCAAGCAGCTTGGTGAGAAGGTGACAACATTTGGTGTGATTATTCGCAAATGGAAGAAACACAAAAGAACTGTCAATCTCCCTCGGCCTGGGGCTCCATGCAAGATCTCACCTCGTGGGGTTGCAATGATCATGAGAACGGTGAGGAATCAGCCCAGAACTACACGGGAGGATCTTGTCAATGATCTCAAGGCATCTGGGACCATTGTCACCAAGAAAACAATTGGTAACACACTACGCCGTGAAGGACTGAAATCCTGCAGCGCTCGCAAGGTCCCCCTGCTCAAGAATACATATACATGCCCTTCTGAAGTTTGGAACAATGGACAACTGGTGAAAGTGTTGTGATTAGATGAGACCAAAATGGAGCTCTTTGGCATCAACTCAGCTCGCCGTGTTTGGAAGAGGAGGAATGCTGCCTATGACCCCAAGAACACCATCTCCACCGTCAACCATGGAGGTGGAAACATTATGCTTTGGGTGTGTTTTTCTGCTAAGGGGACAGGACAACTTCACCGCATCATTTGACGGGGCCATGTACTGTCAAATCTTGGGTGAGAACCTCCTTCCCTCAGCCAGGGCATTGAAAATGGGTCGTGGATGGGTATCCCAGCATGACAATGTCCCAAAACACAGCCAAGGCAACAAAGGAGTAGCTCAAGAAGAAGCACATTAAGGTCCTGGAGTGGCCTAGCCAGTCTCCAGACCTTAATCCAATAGAAAATCTGTGGAGGGAGCTGAAGGTTCGAGTTGCCAAATGTCAGCCTCATAACCTTAATGACTTGGAGAAGATCTGCAAAGAGGAGTGGGACAAAATCCCTCCTGAGATGTGTGCAAACCTGGTGGCCAACTACAAGAAATGTCTGACCTCTGTGATTGCCAACAAGGGTTTTGCCACCAAGTACTAAGTCATGTTTTGCAGAGGGGTCAAATATTTATTTCCCTCATAAAAATGGAAATCATTTTATAACATTTTTGACATGCGTTTTTCTGGATTTCTTTGTTGTTATTCTGTCTCTCACTGTTCATATAAACCTAACATTAAAATTACAGACTGTTAATTTCTTTGTAAGTGGGCAAACGTACAAAATCAGCAGGGGTTCAAATACTTTTTTCCCCCACTGTATAATGAATAATTAGACAAACGTAACTATTAGTAATTATCAGATTCTGTAACATGTATAATGAATTAGAATGATAAACTTCAGTCTAATAAGATTTGGTCGAGACAAGTAGAAATGTGTGCGTGACTAAGAAAATACCGAGAACAATTAAACTGTGTATGACCTGACCTGGCTAGAACTCTGAGAAACTTACGGCAGGAAAGGGAGTCCCATCAAGGTCCCTCTAATCTCGGGGGAATGGAACTGCCAGCTTGGTAGTGATAAACAGTGGTGAGAACTATGGGGAAGGATACATCCCACCTACTGTTCGTGTGTATGTATGTGCGTAGGCTATCTACTGTTTGTGTGTAGGTATGTGCGTAAGTAGGGTGGGAGGGAGGGAGTTATAAAATGACATGTTCTTTGTATTTTGACTTTAGAACGTTCTCGTGAATAAACTTTACGGACCTTTTGCATAAGCTGAGTCTTTGCCTAATTATGATTAAACCCAGAGTCTTACAAACCTTGGGGATTGGTCAAAGCTTATTGATTGTTAGTTATTATCATTAGGATTGAAAATTCTTGTGACAGCTTGGTCCTTCGAGGCCAGATTTCAATATCTTTTTCTGTCGTTCCATGGAGACGCTGAAACCGTGCACGGGCGGATGAAATATCCGTAGATTAAAGACCTGGCCCCAGTTTGAGGGTTCTTCACAGGCCGGTGGCGAACTGGTATACGACAGAAACGGTGACGAGATCCAACCAACATTGAAACTCTGCTGCAAAAAATACGGTCAGTGCTTTTTATTATTATTATTTATCTGTATGATTGCATTAACCTCTCTAGGGTCGGCGGGACGAAATCGTCCCACCTACGTAACAGCCAGTGGAATCCTGTGGCGCGTTATTGAAATACCTTAGAAATGCTATTACTTCAATTTCTCAAACATATGACTATTTTACACCATTTTAAAGACAAGACTCTCGTTAATCTAACCACACTGTCCGATTTCAAAAAGGCTTTACAACGAAAGCAAAACATTAGATTATGTCAGCAGAGTACCCAGCCAGAAATAATCAGACACCCATTTTTCAAGCTAGCATATAATGTCACATAAACCCAGAAGACAGCTAAATGCAGCACTAACCTTTGATGATCTTCATCAGATGACAACCCTAGGACATTATGTTATACAATACATGCATGTTTTGTTCAATCAAGTTCATATTTATATCAAAAACCAGCTTTTTACATTAGCATGTGACGTTCAGAACTAGCATACTAGCAAACTTCCTGTGAATTTACAAAACATTTACTAAATTACTCACGATAAACGTTCACAAAAAGCATAACAATTATTTTAAGAATTATAGATACAGAACTCCTCTATGCACTTGATATGTCCGATTTTAAAATAGCTTTTCGGTGAAAGCACATTTTGCAATATTCTCAGTAGATAGCCCGGCATCACAGGGCTAGCTATTTAGACACCCAGCAAATTTAGCACTCACCAAAGTCCGATTTACTATAAGAAAAATGTTATTACCTTTGGTGTTCTTCGTCAGAATGCACTCCCAGGACTTCTACTTCAATAACAAATGTTGGTTTGGTTCAAAATAATCCATAGTTATATCCAAATAGCGCCGTTTTGTTCGTGCGTTGAAGACACTATCTGAATGGTAAAGAAGGGTGACGAGCACGACGCATTTCGTGACCAAAAATTCTAAATATTCCATTACCGTACTTCGAAGGATGTCAACCGCTGTTTAAAATAAATTTTTATGCCATTTTTATCGTAAAAAAAGCGATAATATTCCGACCGGGAAACCGTGTTTTAGTACAAAGAGAGAGAAAATAAAAACATGGGGTCGACTCGTGCACGCGCCTCAGTCTCATTGTCCTCTGATAGACCACTTGCCAAAGGCAATAATGTGTTTCAGCCAGGGGCTGCCTCGATATCATTCAGCTTTTTCCCGGATTCTGAGAGCCTATGGGAGCCGTAGGAAGTGTCACGTTACAGCAAAGATCCTCAGTCTTCAATAAACAGAGACAAGAAGCTCAAGGAATGGTCAGAGGGCATTTCCTGTAAGGAATCTTCTCAGGTTTTTGCCTGCCATATGAGTTCTGTTATACTCACAGACACCATTCAAACAGTTGTAGAAACTTTAGGGTGTTTTCTATCCAAAGCCAATAATTATATGCATATTCTAGTTTCTGGGCAGTAGTAATAACCAGATTAAATCGGGTACGTTTTTTATCCGGCCGTGTAAATACTACCCCTACCCCCAAAAGGTTAAATGAGGTAAATGATTTTAATGTACTTTGGGTGTTAGACGCTAAAATATCCGAAGAAGTTTATATCTGGTGACCTGTCTTTAGAATTTTGTGTGGATTTTTTTTTTAAAAGTGAACCAAGTATTCTCTGCAAATGGAAGATAGGAATTAAGTGTAAATTCAACAATGAAGTAGGGTCCGAAATGACCCTAGGCAACTGTGCCCACTGCCGATTTAAAATAGCTAATGGTGAGACCTAAAATGTATAATAGGGTAAAAAGACGTAGGCAGAAAAACATAAATTGGATGGCGAAATATAATAATCGAATTATAGGAGAGGAGGTCAGAGACATGATTATATTAATATAGGTTGCCTGTCTAAATACGTTTAAATAGAAGGGGATAGTCGGATCTTTCGGAGGCGCACATCTAGGTCTGATTATCCAGTGAAGAAGGGAAACCTAATATAGCGGTGTAAGATACAAGATATTAATCAGTCAAAAATCACAAGGAACAACGGAGAAATGGGCTGCTAACTAGGACCATACACACCCTGGGTAATAGCTAATAGTTGTATACATGTGAGACCTAATGTCCGATCGAAAGACACCTCTATAGATAAAGTTTCAAGAAAGGAAAAGCACACACATAGGAGGGAGATACACATAGATTGTGAGAAGAGATACACATATAAATAAATAATCAGAGTTTTAAAAACACACACATAGAAAGTTTTGAACGAGGATAAGAAGATAATTATTTGCGTGTGAGATAGATATATTGATCAGTCAAAAGTCATAAGGAACAACAAAAATATAAGTAAAACTTGTGATTGTATATGTGTGAGACCTAAATAATATATCAGGATTCATACAAATAATTATTCTAAAATTCTAGGAAAGATTAACTGGAGGTATTTATCAACATATGTTAAGGATAATAACGGTAGAAAGCACACACATAGAGAGTAATAGCACATACACATTGATTGTGAGAAGAAGCATAATAACAACAATAGTAATTGACTAAACATGGGTAGTAAATCCTCTAAGGGATTCTGGAATTAACCGCAGATGAGAGATATATTTACATTTTAGTCATTTAGCAGACACTCTTATCCAGAGCGACTTACAGTAGTGAATGCATACATGTCATACATTTTCTTTCCATACTGGTCCCCCGTGGGAATCGAACCCACAACCCTGGCATTGCAAACACCATGCTCAACCAACTGAGCCACACGGGACTACCATATGCAGGGCAAGGATAAAAGAAACATATATTTTGGCCCGAAATGGAGAAAAAAAAAGTATGAATTTGATGGACGTTTAAATATAGAAAAAATAGAATTAATGATCAGACAGATACATAAGGTATGTGGGGATAAGGCAGAGAAGCAACAGACAGAAGGGCTTGACACCGCTAGGTTGTGGCTGGCTGAAGCTAGAAAGAGAGCGGAGGGGGCAAACAAAAAGGTAGCTACTAAGGGGGAAGAATTAGGTAGCCAGGAGCAGACAGAGAGGACTCCCACGGCTCCCACAGAGACACCACCTAAACCCAAATTATACCCCTCCCTGGTAGATCAGGCGGGGAGGGAAAATCCAGGCGATGAGGTGGTGGTGATGAAACGGGGGCAGCCAAACCCGGTGCCGCCCGTCCCGTCACTACCTCCCCCATATGCTGCTCCTCAGGGAGCCGAGGGAGGGAGGGAGGGAGGAAGAGACACAGAAAGGAGCACAGGATTTGGCAACCTTATTGAGAAAGTGGATAGAGGTAGAGAAAGGGAGAAAGTCGAGAAAAGTGGACAGTCGAGAGAGGGGGAGATAGATGCTTTAACTGTCACAAACCGGGTCATTTTGCTTGAGATTGTGAGGCGCCGTGTAAACACTGCAATAAAGTAGGCCATAATTACCGAGACTGTAAAAAGAAAGAACAGAAAGGAGCAGAGCAGCTAATAATAACTATCGGGGTAATTGTAGATAAGCATAAAGGAGGCTTTAAGGGAAAGGGACCTAAGAGAGAAGGGAAAAAAATGGACAGGATCAGACGATAGAAAGTGTTTTAATTGCGATAAAACAGGACATTTCGCCAGGGACTGGAAAACACCCTGCAAATACTGTAACAAAGTAGGACACAATCACCGAAACTGCAGACATAAGGGGAAAGGCAGGCGTGACAATCGGGGTGGGAAGGGAGAGAAGAACAATAGGCGCCCACAGAGGAGAAAGAAGAAGAAAATGAGGCGTGACTAGATCTAGAGGTAAGGCAGAACGTTGTTTGAGTAGGGGTTATATTTTTGCCTACTGGTAAGAATAGGTGAGTTAGTTGTGCTCGCTGGGTTATATTTGGCTGTAAGGCATTCAGGTCTGAATAGTTGAATAGTAAAGGTTTTGTGATAGTTTCTGATTATGGTTTCTTGGTTTTACTCTTTAGGTAACACCAGTGAATTGAGCAGGAAGTTAATATATTCGAACATTATAATCTGTTTCCATTACGTGGAACAATGTCAGGTCATTAAAGTGGTTTGCAGTTTGAGTTAATTAAAATGTTTACAGGGACAGTGCACATTAATCACAGTTGTGTGTGTCTAATGGCAGGGTATTCCAGACATGGGAAGCTCTCACACTGAAAGCAGATTGACTAAAGGTGCTTTTCCTTAACCTGTCGGGGCTAGGGGGCAGTATTTTCACAGCTGGATGAAAAACATACCCAATTTAAACAGGTTACTACTCTGGCCCAGAAAACCAGAATATGCATATTATTAGTAGATTTGGATAGAAAACACTCTGAAGTTTCTAAAACTGTTTGAATGGTGTCTGTGAGTATAACAGAACTCATATGGCAGGCAAAAACCTGAGAAAAATCCAAGCAGGAAGTGAAAAGTCTGAGAATTGTAGTTCTTCTTTTGATTCTCTATCGAAGCTCCAGTGTCTGTGGGGTGACGTTGAACTTCCTAAGGCTTCCATTGGCTGTCTAAAGCCTTCAGAAAGTTGTTTGAGCATTTTCCTGTCACTGGGAAGAGTATAGGAGCTCAGTTACTGAGTGGTCTGCTTGGCAACAAAGGGATTGGATATGCTCGGTCCCGCGAGCACGCCCCTCCTTCTTTTTCTTCTTGAATGAATATGCTATTGTTCGGATGGAATATTATCGCAATTTTACGTTAAAACGACCATAAAGATTGATTTTAAACAGCGTTTGAAATGCTTGTAAGTACGGTAATGGAACATTTTGACTTTTTGTCTCTCGTTCTGCGCTCACGCGTTATGCCTTTGGATAAGTGATCTGTACGCACTAACAAAACTGAGGTATTTGGACATAAATATGGATTATTTGGAACAAAAACAACATTTCTTGTGGAAGTAGCAGTCCTGGGAGTGCATTCTGACGAAGATCAGCAAAGGTAATACAATATTTCTAATACTAATTCTGAGTTTAGGTTGCCCCGAATTTGGCGGGTGTCTGAATAGCTCGCCGTGATGGCTGAGCTATGTACTCAGAATATTGAAAAATGTGCTTTCTCCGTAAAGCTATTTTAAAATCTGACACAGCGGTTGCATAAAGGAGTAGTCTATCTATAATTCTTAAAATAATTGTTATGTATTTTGTCAACGTTTACGATGAGTATTTTTGTAAATTGATGTGCACATTCACCGGCGTTTTGGTGGGAATACATTTTCAGAATATCACGAGCCAATGTAAAATGCTGTTTTTGGATATAAATATGAACTTTATTGAACAAAACATACATGTATTGTGTAACATAATGTCCTAGGAGTGTCATCTGATGAAGATCGTCAAAGGTTAGTGCTTCATTTTGCTGTGTTTTGGGTTTTATTGACACATGTCCTTGCTTGGAAAATGGCTGTGTGGTTATTTTGGTCTATGTACTCTCCTAACATAATCTAATGTTTTGCTTTCACTGTAAAGCCTTTTTGAAATCGGACATCGTGGTTGGATTCAGGAGAGGTTTATCTTTCAAATGGTGTAAAATAGTCGTATGTTTGAAAAATTGAAATTATTGTATTTTTGAGGTTTTTGTATTTCGCGCCATGCAATCCCATTGGCTGTTGGCTAGGGGTTCCGCTGGCGGAACGGGGTTCCGCTGGCGGAACGGGGTTCCGCTGGCGGAACGCCTAGATGTAAGAGGTTTTAACACAACAAGGCTGTAGAATTGATATTATAGTATTATCAGATATTTTTTTAATTGAATAAGTTTATAAAGTTAGTAAGAATACGTTTTTATTATGGTAGACTTATGTTAAGTATTTAGGACATATTTTAAGCCTGAAGGAGTAAGAATAAATGGGGAAAACATTTTTGTCAGTTCAGCTTCTGGACATCAGACAGTGGAAAGACTGTCTGCTCCATTGGTTATAAAACATGAGATGTTGGGAGGGCAGGCATGCATTCCAGTCCTTGACTCGAGGTTATGTCCAGTTAATATGTTGAGAAGAGATACAATAACTCTGTTGAATGTGGCCGTCACCCCCACAGAAAGCCCGAGGCCATAGAAGAGATTACTCCCAGCTTTGAGGACTTGGTAGAGGGGGGTGTAATTAGAGCAAGAGATGCACAGTGCAATTCTCCAAGGTTTTGGCAAAGAAAGCAGCCCCAGTTGAGAATTCAGCCACAGAGGTATGGTAAATACCTCTGGGAAACCTATTGCACATGCTCAGTTGATTTTGAATCTATTACATGCTGTACTTTTGCCAGAAAAGTTAGCTATTTGTAAGTGTGAGGCTCATAATAAAGGCACAGATAGTATCAGCCTACCTAAGTCACTGTTTAGATATGCGGCAATATTGACACATGGAAGAGCCAGGTGTCAACAGGGAGGAAGGATGGTAGAGCAGGTGGTAGAGCAGGTTAGGAAACACTGCAGGTTAGATGATAGGCAGGTGGTAGAGCAGGTTAGGAAACACTGCAGGTTAGGAAAGACTTAGTGGCCTAGAGAATAACTACTTTCAAAAAATGGTAGAATATCCATTCCAACAATTGGAAATGGACTTCATTGAACTATTCCGAAGTGAGGGAAAGAAGGGGTGTTTAACAATAATAGATAAGCATATTAAATGGGTAGAAGTGTTCCCAACTTACTTGGTGGACACTATTAGGGCAGCTAAAATATTAGGTCCAGATATTATCCCTAGAGTTGGTTTACTAGGATCTATTTCTTTAAACAATGGATTACATTTCAGCTAATCAGGTAGACCATATAGAAATGCCAGAGTTAGGGAGACCCGAACAGGTAGACATAGAAGTTGAAGATATACTAGCAGAACACATGAGAAGACTGTTTGTTAACCAAACCCGTATGTCCAAGATTTTGTGTCCAACAGGTGAATTACAGGAGAAGGTGATTCACTCAATTCAACCAGGAGACTGGGTGTGGATCCAGTCCCTGAGGAGAAAGGACTGGAAGCAGCCCCGTTGGGAAGGCCCATACCAGGTTCTGTTAAACCACTGCCTTTGCCATTAGAATAGCGGAGAGAGTCACTTGGGTCCATGTTACCCACTGCAAAAAGGTATGTACACATACAAGCATTGCTGATCACCCACAGAGTTAGGAGAAGAACCGAGTACCAACAGGGTCCGGGGGTTACCTCCTTAACGAAGATTGCCTAACCCGACCGTTCCTCACTGTGGGTGCTCCTAGAAGTGTGTGTATGGGGTGGTACCTAGCAGACCGACTAAGGGCAGGAGAGGGTTGGTGGTTTTGGGGAATATTAGAGACTCTAAGCTGCATCATAGTCTTGGCAATCTTTCTGATACATTCAGATCCACCACCTTCCGGTACTAATTATACGACGCTGTTGTCATTGATAAGAAGTAAAAGATAAACTATATAATACACTGACCATCAAGGATGAGTGACTTACAAAATAGGAGTCAAAGGAGGTCAAGATGTAGTGTTTAACCGGTTAGGGCTAGGGGGCAGTATTTACACGGCCGGATAAAAAACGTATCCGATTTAATCTGGTTATTACTACTGCCCAGAAACTAGAATATGCATATAATTATTGGCTTTGGATAGAAAACAACATTTTTCTTATAGTAAATCTGACTTTGGTGAGGGCTAAACTTGGTGGGTGTCTAAATAGCTAGCCCTGTGATGCCGGGCTATCTACTCAGAATATTGCAAAATGTGCTTTCACCGAAAAGCTATTTTAAAATTGGACATAGCGAGTGCATAAAGGAGTTCTGTGTCTATAATTCTTAACTTCTTGGGGCTATGTGGGACGCTAGCGTGCCACCCGTGGTGCACCCTATCAACAGCAGGTGCATTTCAAGAGCGGCAAATTTGAAACCAAATAAATGTCAAAATTCAAATTTTTCAAACATACAACTATCTTACACCCTTTGAAAGATAAACATCTCCTTAATCTAACCACGTTGTCCGATTTCAAAAAGGTTTTACGGCGAAAGCATAAAGTTAGATTATGTTAGGAGAGTACATTGACAATAGCTGTGTGTAATGTTTTGTCAATTCAAAGACAGGGTCACCAAAACCATAAAACCAGCTAAAATGATGCACTAACCTTTTACAATCTCCATCAGATGACACTCCTAGGACATTATGTTAGACAATGCATGCATTTTTAGTTCTATCAAGTTCATATTTATATCCAAAAACAGCGTTTTACTATGGCATTGATGTTGAGGAAATCGTTTCCCTCCAATAACCGGCAGTCAAGTCAGCACCACAAATTAAATAATTAAAATTAGAAAACATTGGTAAAATATTATATTGTCATTTAAAGAATTATAGATTTACATCTCTTGAACGCAATCAACTTGCCAGATTTAAAAATAACCTTACTGGGAAATCACACTTTGCAATAATCTGAGCACTGCGCCCAGAAAAATATGCTTTGCTATACAGACAAACGGCCATGTTGGAGAGATCTAAAATCGAAAATACTATGTAAATAATCCATTACCTTTGATTCTCTTCATCAGATGTCACTTCCAGGAATCCCAGGTCCATAACGAATGTAGTTTTGTTCAAAAAAGCTCATCATTTATATCCAAAAAGCTCCGTGTTGTTAGCACATGATCTAAGCCAGCCGGACTTCTCGTCATGAACGAGGGGAAAAATATATTTACGTTCGTTCAAACATGTCAAACGTTGTATAGCATAAATCATTAGTGCCTTTTTTAACCAGAACATGAATAATATTCAAGTTGGACGAATGCATTCTCTTTTATAACGTATTGGAACGAGGGTACCCAACATGAACTCGCGCGCCAGAGTCTAATCGGCCATCACCGTTCCATGGCTCTTGTTCAGTCAGATCTCACAGTAAAAGACTCAAAACACTTTGTAAAGGCTGGTGACATCTAGTGGAAGCAATAGGAAGTGCCAAAACATTAATCAACCCCTGTGTGTTTCAATGGCATAGGCTTAAAGGTAATTCAACACATCAGGTATCCACTTCCTGTCAGAAAATGTCTCAGGGTTTTGCCTGCCAAATGAGTTCTGTTATACTCACAGACACCATTCAAACAGTTTTAGAAACTTTAGGGTGTTTTCTATCCATATATAATAAGTATATGCATATTCTAGTTACTGGGTAGGATTAGTAACCAGATTAAATTGGGTACGTTTTTTTATCCAGCCGTGAAAATACTGCCCCCTAGCCCCAACAGGTTAAAATAATTGTTATGTTTTTTGTGAACGTTTATCGTGAGTAATTTAGTAAATTCACCGGAAGTTTGCGGGGGGTATGCTAGTTCTGAAGCCAGTGGAATCGCGTGGCGGGAAATACAAATACCTCAAAAATGCTATAACTTCAATTTCTCAAACATATGACTATTTTACACCATTTTAAAGACAAGACTCTCGTTAATCTAACCACACTGTCCGATTTCAAAAAGGCTTTACAACGAAAGCAAAACATTAGATTATGTCAGCAGAGTACCCAGCCAGAAATAATCAGACACCCATTTTTCAAGCTAGCATATAATGTCCCATAAACCCAAACCACAGCTAAATGCAGCACTAACCTTTGATGATCTTCATCAGATGACACTCCTAGGACATTATGTTATACAATACATGCATGTTTTGTTCAATCAAGTTCATATTTATATCAAAAACCAGCTTTTTACATTAGCATGTGATGTTCGGAACTAGCATACCCACCGCAAACTTCCGGTGAATTTACTAAATTACTCACGATTAACGTTCACAAAATACATAAATTATTTTAGGAATTATAGATACAGAACTCCTCTATGCACTCGATATGTCCGATTTTAAAATAGCTTTCGGCGAAAGCACATTTTGCAATATTCTGAGTACATAGCCCGGCCATCACGGCTAGCTAATTTGACACCCACCAAGTTTGGCCCTCACCAAACTCAGATTTACTATAAGAAAAATTGGATTACCTTTGCTGTTCTTCGTCAGAATGCACTGCCAGGACTTCTACTTCAATAACAAATGTTGGTTTGGTTCAAAATAATCCATCGTTATATCCAAACAGCGGCGTTTTGTTCGTGCGTTCTAGACACTATCCTAAAGGGTAAATAAGGGTGATGAGCATGGCGCAATTCGTGACAAAAGAATTCTAAATATTCCATTACCTTACTTCGAAGCATGTCAACCGCTGTTTAAAATCAATTTTTATGCCATTTGTCTCATAAAAAAGCGATAATATTCCGACCGGGAATCTGCGTTTAGATAAACAGACAAAGGAAAAGAAAGCATTCGGTCGAAGCGGGCACGCGCCTAAGCCCATAGTACTCTGAGTGGCCACTTGCCAAAAGCGATAAAGTGTTTCAGCCAGAGCCTGCCTCGATATCGTTCAACTTTTTCCCGGGCTCTGAGACCCTATGGAAGACGTAGGAAGTGTCACGTTATTGCACAGATCCTGAGTCTTCAATAAAAAGAGCCAAGATGAAACACTACTTCTCAGACAGCCCACTTCCTGCTTGAAATCTTCTCAGGTTTTGGCCTGCCATAGGAGTTCTGTTATACTCACAGACACCATTCAAACAGTTTTAGAAACTTTAGGGTGTTTTCTATCCAAAGCCAATAATTATATGCATATTCTAGTTACTGGGCAGGAGTAGTAATCAGATTAAATCGGGTACGTTTTTATCCAGCCGTGTCAATACTGCCCCCTAGCCCTAACAGGTTAACTATTTGCACATCGTTACAACAACATCGTCACAACACTGTATATAGACATGAAATGTCTTGGGGGGCGGAAGCAGGTGCAACCTTTTAATAAAATAAAACCAAGAACACAACACTAACATAAGGCAGAACGCCAATACACAAGAACAATACCAACTGGTGAGTGAACCTGGGAGAGTGACATAAAGGGGAGGAAATTAAGGTAATGGAGTCCAGGTGTGAATCATAATGAGTCACAGGTGAACGTAATGGTGAGTGCCAGGTGTGCGTAATGATGAAGCCCAGGACCGGTACTTAGTACTCTGGCGACATCGTACGCCGGAGGGGAGGAGCAGGCGTGACAGTACTCCCCTCTGACGTGTGGCTCCAGCCACAGGACAACGCTGACCAGGGGGACGACCGAGGAGCAGGTCGGTCCGGGCGGTGAAGGTGGAAATCACGGATGATGTTGGGGTCCAGAATGTCCTCCACCGGTATCAACACCGCTCCTCTGGGCCATACCCCTCCCAATCCACCAGATACTGGAGCCGGCCATCGCGTATGGTAGAGAGCCATACGCAATGGCCTTCTTACGATGGACGGTGCACTGGAGTCGCACATGTTCATTGTTCCACACTTCTTCAACAGGCAGGAAACACTCATCTACAGCAGGAGCTGCAGTCTGGCCCGGGGTGCACGGGGCCAGGGCCGGCTGGAAACTCAAAACAGACTGGAAGGGGGTCAACCCAGTGTCGAGTTCTGGGCATACTCTGCCCAAGGAAGGAAATGTGCCCACTCAACCTGCTGGTACTGACAGTGCCTCCTCAGGAACCTCCCGATTCATCCCTCTCCACCTGTCCATTAGACTGAGGCCGATATCCGGATGTGAGGCTAACTGAACGAGCTTCTCCAAGAAGGCCCTCCATACTCGGGATGTGAATTGGGGGCCATGGTCCAAGACGATGTCCTACGAAAGGCCATAATGCCAGAAGACCTGCTAGAAGAGTGCCTCAGCAACCTGGAGAGCAGTGGGAAGACCAGGAAGAGGGATTAAACGACATGACTTGGAGAATCTATCCACCACCAGAATGGTGGTGAAACCATCAGAAGGGTGAAAATCAGTAACAAAGTCAATGGATCGATGGGACCAAGGTCGCTGAAGCACGGGATGTGGCAGGAGCATTCCGGGGGGGACTTGGTTTGAGAACACACGGAACAGTTGTTGACATACCGCGTAACATCCTGCACCAAGGTGGGCCACCAGTATTTCTCAGTGATGGAATGGACGGTATGAGAAATACCAGGATGTCCAGCGACGTCAGCTGTGTGACCAGGTCAGCAGCCTATCCCTTATCCCTGTGGGAACGTAGATGCATGCGAGAGGACAATTCTGGGGTGTGGGCTCCCTCTCAAGAGACTGGCGCATGTCCACATCTACGTCCCACACCACTGGACCCACGACGCAGGAGGATGGGATTATGGGTGCCGTCTGGACAACAGCCTCTCCCGAATTGTAGATACGGCCTTGATGTGGGTGATAGGTCAGTGTGAAGTCGAACCTGGTGAAGAAGAGGGCCCACCTGGCTTGGCGCAGATTCAGTCTCCTCGCTGTCCGTATGTACTCAAGGTTCCGATGATTGGTGAGGATGACAAATGGTTCCTTGGCACTCTCCAGCCAGTGTCTCCACTCCTCTAATGCCAACTTCACCGCCAAGAGCTCACGATGTCTAACGTCGTAATTCCTCTGTGGAGGACTGTTTCTTGCATAAGAGAGCACAAGGATACAATTTTAGTGGGTCCCCCTGTCTTTGTGACAAAACTGCCCCTACACCCACCTCCGATGCGTCTACCTCAACCACAAAAGGTAACGTGGGATCTGGGTGTTTTAGCAAGGGGGCAGAGGTGAAACGCCTCTTGAGGAGACGAAAGGCTTCGTCAGCTGCTGGAGACCAAACCAACCTACGAGGCCCACCCTTGAGGGGGGAAGTGAGAGGGGCGGTGATGGCACTGAAGTTCCTGATGAACCGGCGGTAAAAGTTGGCAAACCCCAAAAACCGTTGTAACCCCTTGATGGTGGTTGGGACTGGCCATGACCTTACCACATCTACCTTCTTGTCCGCCATCCTCACTCCCTGCGGGCTGATTTGGTAGCCCAAGGAGGAGACAGCCCTCTGGTGGAATTGGCACTTCTCCACCTTGACGAACAGGTGGTTAGCCAAGCCAAGACGCATTCCAGGACTGCCCGAACGTGAGTGATGTGATCCTCCAGGTTGGTCAAGAAGATCAGAACGTCATCGATGTACACAATCACCTGATGTCCGAGCATGTCCCTGAACACCTCGTTGATGAATGCCTGAAACACTGACGGAGCATTGGCTAAGCCAAAGGTCATAACCAAGTACTCTTAGTGACCAGACATTGTGCTGAATGCCGTCTTCCACTCATCCCCTCCCGGATGTGAATGAGATTGTAGGCACTCCGCAGGTCCAGTTTGGTGAAGAACCGGGCCTCATGGAGCTGCTCGATGGCTGACGGCACCAGCGGGAGAGGGTACCGATACGTCGTGGTGATGTCATTGAGTCCACGGTAATCGATATAGGGGCGTAATCCTCCCTTCTTGGCCACAAAGAAGAAACCAGCGGACGCAGGGGATGTGGACCTGCAGATGAAACCCTGTTGGAGTGCCTCTTGAATGTAGTCCTCCATGGCCTGGGTCTCAGCCACTGACAGACGGTAGATGTGTCTGCGTGGAGGTGTAGCACCGGAAAACAGGTTAATGGCACAGTCCCAGGGGCAATGAGGAGGGAGACAGTTAGCGCGGGTCTTGGAGAATACCTCCCTTAGATCCTGATATTCCTCCGGGATGTTGGGCTGGAGGGCAACCAAAGGACTCTCAACCAACGTGGAACCACAGGGGACAGGAAAGCAGGTCTTCCGGCATTCAGGTGATCAGTCAGTGATTCTCATCCTCGACCATGAGATGGTAGGGTTATGGCGCTGAAACCAAGGTAGGCCGAGGATGATCTTGTGAACTGGTGCACTGGTGTTGAAGGGGATCTTTTCCTGGTGATTGGGCACCACTGTGAGTGATGTGTGTGATGGTTCCAGCTCCTAGAGGCCAACAGTCGAGACCTTGAACCGGAAAAGGAGAGGAGAGTGGGTAGGTAGTAATATAGAGAGAGTAGGCAAGGGTCTGATCCATAAAGTTCACCGCGATGCCGGAATCCACTAAAGCTGTAGACACAGGGCATGAGGGACAGTCAGTCAGAGTGATGGTACTAAAAGGAATCTAACAGGAAGAGCAGTAGATGGAATACTCACTCCTGGTCCAGGGGATGTAACATCACGTGACCATCCCTCTGCTCTAGCGGATCCTGGATTCTGAAGTAACATACACCGCTGGTGCTTGTGCCCTCCCTGGCCACAGTACAGACAAAGCCCCAGTTGCATCCGTCTGCGTTGTTCCAACTCGTGAAGGCGTGTGACCCCTACCTCCATGGATTCAGGCTCTGATCTCAAACACTCGCCGAAGGAGGGAGAGAAGCGATGTAGATGTCGTCGCTCCCAGAGGAGGTTATCCAGACGGAGGGACATCGCAATGAGTGCGTCCAGGGTGAGGTTGTCATCTCGGCAGGCCAGTTCCGTCTGGACGTCCTCGCGCAGACCTCTTCTAAATAATGTGCTGAGCGACAGCTCATGCCATCCACTGGAAACTGCTACTGTCCGGAAGGTAAGCGCATACTCAGCAGCCATCTGATTCCCCTGCTGGAGCTGAACTGAGACGCTCACCTCCCTCTCTGCCCTCTGCGGGATGGTGAAAATACATTTTAAACAGAGCCATGAACCCCACAAGACTCAATCTCCTCCTCTCCCAGACGGCCGTAGCCCATTCCAATGCCCGCCCAGTCAGCATAGAAATAACCATGGCAACCTTAGACCTCTGAGGTGGGAGCTCCCATCTCATGTGCGAAATAGAGGGAGCATTGAAGGAGGAAGCCATGACATTTGGATGGTGTCCAATCATATTTCTCTGGGAGGGATAGACGGGCATCACTGACCTGAGCAGGTTGCTGAATGGGCTGGTGTGCTGACTCGTTGGGTAGACTGGCTCTAGAATATCCTCCGCTGTTGAGACATTGTTGACTGCGGAGAACCTCTTCCATGGCCGTCCCCAGTTGAGCCAGCTGATCATGGTGTTGACGAAGAAGGTCACCTTGTTCATTGATCGTCTGGGAGATGACCGGTTGTCCTGCTGCTTCCATATTTTGAGTTGGTATTCTGTAATGATGGGGCGGTGAGTCGGAAGCAGGTGCAACGTTTTAATATAACAACAAAACCAAGAACACGACACTAACATAAGGCAGAACGCCGATACACAAGAACAATACCAATTGGTGAGTGAACCTGGGAGAGTGACATATAAAGGGGTGGAAATTATGAAGGTAATGATTGTGTGAAACGTAATTATTCACAGGTGGGCGTAATGATGAGTGCCAGGTGTACGTAATGATGAATACCAGGACCGGTGGTTAGTACTCTGGCGATGTCGTACGCCGGAGGGGAGGTGCAGGAGCAGACGTGACAGTCTTTATTATTTTGGAACTTTTCTGAGTGTAATGTTTACTGTACATTTTGTATTGTTTATTTCACTTTTGTTTATTATCTGCTTCAATTGTTTTGGCAATGTAAACATATTTCTCCCATGCCAATAAAACCCCTTAAATTAAAATTGAATTAAGAAATAGAGCGAGGGAAAGGGAGAGGGAGGTGGCAGAGAGACAGAGCGCGAGAGAGAGAGAGAGAGAGAGAGAGAGAGAGAGAAAAAAAAGAGTGAAAGTGCTGCTGCTCCAGTTTCAACTGTTCTGCCTGCGGCTAAGGAACCCTGACCTGTTCACCGGACGTGCTACCTTTCCCAGACCTTTTCAACTCTCTGGAGACAGCAGGACCGGTAGAGATACTCTGAATGATCGTCTATGAAAAGCCAACTGACATTTACTCCTGAGGTGCTGACCTGTTGCACCCTCGACAACCACTGTGATTATTATGGTCATCTATGAACATTTGAACATCTTGGCTATGTTCTGTTATAATCTCCACCCGGCACAGCCAGAAAAGGACTGGCCACCCCTCATAGCCTGGTTCCTCTCTAGGATTCTTCCTTGGTTTTGGCCTTTTCGGGAGTTTTTCCTAGCCACCGTGCTTCTACACCTGCATTGCTTGCTGTTTGGGGTTTTAGGCTGGGTTTCTGTACAGTACTTTTTGACATCAGCTGATGTAAGAAGGGCTTTATAAATACATTTGATTGATTGAGAGAAAGAAAGAGTGAGAGAGAAAGAGAGAAAGGGAGAGGGATAGGTGTGGCAGAGAGAGAGAAAGAGAGAGAGAGAGAGAGAGAGAGAGAGAGAGAGAGAGAGGGAAAGAGAGAGAGAGAAAGAGAGGAGAGGGAAAGGGAGAGGGGGTGAGGCTGCCCCCCTGTAGCTCAACCCCCTGTGGAAAGAAAATTTCATGAATACAATTTAAATGTTCCCCCATTCCACCCTCTAATGCTTCTCACAACTCCTCAAGGGCTTCCCGGCAGGGCTGGGTGTGTGTGGGCCACGGGTGAAGGAGAGAAGGATAAGAAGAGCAATGGGTGGGTAATGCTGAGAGAGAGAGAGCAAGAGAAAGAGAGAGAGAGAGAGAGCCTGGGGTGAAGGATGAGAGAAGCGATGGGTGGGTAATGCCAGTGTGATGGAGTCCCCCATTTACCCTGCGGTGCTTTGCCAGCCTCACCGCACTGACACTCAGCGGCGGTGGGAAGAGACTGAATACCCTGTGTTTGTGTCATCCCTCTGCAGGCTCTGTATCATTAGGCTCCTACATGATACACACAGCTACTCAGCTGGGATAATACCAGGGTCGTGACTGGCCCACAGGCAAAACAACTCTCCATGCAGTTTGATGAAGAAGGAACTGTGGGATATCATATCTGTGCTGTTATTTTACTCTTGGGAAACTGATATAGGGGATTTTAATGATATGCTGATGCTAAATTTAACACAGTGGTAGATTACACACAAAGGGGAGTGGTAGATTACACACAAAAGAACAGTGGTAGATTACACACAAAATTAGAAATGGAAAGGGGGATACCTAGTCAGTTGTACAACTGAATGCATTCAACTGAAATGTTTATTTCGCATTTAACCCAACCCCTCTGAATCAGAGAGGTGCAGGAGGCTGCCATAATCGACATCCACGTCTTCGGTGCCCAGGGACCAGTGGGATAACTGCCTTGTTTTCCTTGCTCAGAGGTAGAACAACAGATTTTTAACAGATTTTTACTGGCCCAATGCTCTAACCACTAGGCTACCTGCTGAGTGGTACATTTAAGTGATAATGCCTGAGAAGCCGGTGTATGGCGGATATATTGGCACGGGTGTTGTTTAGACCGAGACGAAGTTGTATTACACATAATGGAACAGTGGTAGATTACACACAAACTGTCTTACTGTCTACATTACTGTCACTCAAGTAATTTATTTCATGGTAACACAATTATTGTTATTTTTTGGTATCCTGCCATGCTAAGAAACACTTTAAACCAGTACCTGTGTAGCCTGCTGCTCACTGTTATAGGTAACAAAAGAAAATAACAACAGCACAAAGCAGAGACACGGCACCACAACACAGAAAGTGCAGTAGCATGCTGAACAAACACTAATGGATGTCAGGGGAGCATGTAGAGTGTGTATCTTTGGATTTGTGTGTGTGTGTGTACGTGTGTGCAGGTCTGAGAGTGTGTTGTGATAGTAGGACAGAGGAATTTTACCACAGGAGACTGTTGCATTGTAACAGGTTCTGGGAGTCTGGCCAAAGATATCACCTGGGCAGCCATCCCTATTATGCTGTAGCGAAATTACATTTGATTTGATGGATCCTAGCGATGGAGGACGGAGAATCCCGGAATCCAACTGTGGAGAGACAACAGTACAATTAGTCTACATGTGTTTCAACAAGAGTGTAATGTCCATTATTCTGACCTTCTAGCCAACTCCTTGCACTAAACAGCACTTACATATACATTACAATTCAGTCATTTAGCAGATGCTCTAATCCAGAGGAGTTTACAGTTAGTGCATTAATCTTAAGGCACAGATGTTATAGGTACAACAACCACTTCTCACAGTCATAGTAAGTAGTATGTTAGTGCAAGAAAGGAAGTACTATGAGAGGGTGTTTGTTTTCTTTGTTGCACAAAAGCTATTATGGCTACTCAAATCAAATCAAAGTTTATTCATCACGAGCACAGGATACAGCAGGTGTAAACGGTACAGTGAAATGCCTACTTGCAGCCTTCCTCAACATTGCAGTGCTACTGTAGAGTTTTGTATGTGCTATTGGGTTTTATTGATAGTATTCAAAACCAAAGCACAGCAATGACATACAGGAGAGTCAACACGTAATGGTAGGCTATATGTTGTGCTCTGAAGAGAACATATATACAGATGTAGGATCTTAATTTGAGCCAGTTTGCTACAGCAGGAAAATAATACTGCAGCAACAGGAAAGTTAATTATTATGTGGATTATAATTAATGGACATTTTTTGTTAGGGTTGATACACTCTTCGTTAGGGCAAATCAAGTCTGACATTTTAAAGTGCTAATTACTAACTTTAGAAACCTTTTTAAACCTTGAATAAACTACAAGGTTGCATCCAGTAAAAAATCCATGCAGTAGTGTCCACGGATGATGCAGTGTTTTCAGATGTGATCATGTGGAAAAGAGGTGGGCTAATGTGTGTGTGTGTGTGTGTGTGTGTGTGTGTGTGTGTGTGTGTGTGTGTGTGTGTGTGTGTGTGTGTGTGTGTGTGTGTGTGTGTGTGTGTGTGTGTGTGTGTGCGCGTGCGTGCGTGCGTGCGTGGGTGGGATAAGAAGAGGTAACAGCTGACAGCAACTTCTCAGTTGCAGGGTTGAGTAACCGGGTGTAGGCTGGCTAGTGATGGCTCTTTAGTCTGATGGCCTTGAGATAGAAGCTGTTTTTCAGTCTCTCAGTCACAGTTTTGATGCACCTGTACTCACCCTCCTATCATCCAGAAAGGCGAGGTCAGTACAGATGCATCAAAGCTGGGACCAAGAGACTGAAAAACAGATCTCAAGGCCATCAGACTGTTAAATAGCCATCACTAGCTGGCTACCACCCAGTTACTCAACCCTGCACCTTGGAGGCTGCTGCCCTATGTACATAGACATGGAATCACTGGTCACTTTAATAATGTTTACATACTGCTTTACTCATTTCAAATGCATATACTGTATTCTATTCTACTGTATTTCTGCTGTAATATATATATATATATATATATATATATATATATATATATATATATATATCTTAATTCTATTATTTTACTTTTATATTTGTGTGTATTGTTGTGAATTATTAGATACTACTGCACTGTTGGAGCTAGGAACACAAGCATTTCACTACACCTGCTATTACATCTTGTCACGACTTCCGCCGAAGTCGGTCCCTCTCCTTGTTCGGGCAGCGTTCGGCGGTCGATGTCACCGGCCATCTAGCCATCGCCGATCCAATTTTCACTTTCCATTTGTTTTGTCTTTGTCTTACACACCTGGTTTAAATCCCCCAATTACCTGTTCATTATTTAACCCTCTGTTCCCACATGTTTGTTTGTGAGTGATTGTTTCTATATAGGTAGGTCCGTTATTGTGGGCTCTGTTTTTGTATTACATTTATTATATGTTGAGGAAAATACTTTTATTTACTCCTATCTGCTGTCCTGCGCCTGACTCCTATACACCAGCTACACATAGACCTCCTGACACATCTGCTGAATATGTGTATGTGACCAATAAAAATTGATTTGATTTGATGACATTTTAACCAGGCAAGATGAAGTCATACTGCCCTGCATGGACAGGTATCATGACCTACAGTATAGTCCTCATACTCCACTCTAGACCTCGAAGGCAGTTCCACTGCATTTTTTTATAATTTCCCTCTAATCAGGGACTGATTTAGACATGGGACACCAGGTGCATGCAATTAATTATCAGGTACAACAGAAAACCAGCAGGCTCTGGAACTTGTAGGGTAAGAGTTGAATGCCCATGGCCTACAGCCTTGTGATAAGAACAGTTAAGGTCATACCATTATCAAGTGTTTAGACCCAGTAGCAAGATTGACTTGTTAATTTGGAATTTCCACTGAGTCATTTGCATGCCTGACCAGTGACCATGCACAAACAAACTCCCTTGTACACAAGCTCATACTGTATGCAGACCCAACACAGATATTCCAGATATTCCATAGGAACATCACACAATAACAAAATCATACAGCTGAACCTTTGGAAATTTCACCAATACACATTGTGCACATTCTCCGTTGAGGTTACCTCTTGTACATGGGCTTCATTCGAGTCAAGATTTCTGATATGTTTTGTTGTGACCATACACATATAATCTATAGAAGTGGCTTAGAGCCTCTAACTCTCACAATTTGACTGTTAAAAGCATGGTATTGTGATGCAATAATGTTTATGATAATTTTGAATGTTCTATCAACTGATGCTGGAATGCCATGGTAATGTAGAATATACATTCAAATTATGCTAAATGAATGCCTTTCTTGTAATGTCGATTGATGGAAATGGCTGCCAGTCAACTCGAATGAGTCTGAAAAAGCTCCTAAAGGTTGCAAAATATATTTTTGGGAGCTCATCGCCAAATGGGGAAACACAGCAGACACTAGCTACATCTGACAACGATGGAGATAATCTGGACGACGCTGACAATAATCTTGATGTGCCTCAGTGCCATAGGCCTACTGGTGTGGTTCAGATGTCCAAGACAGTCTCTATGGTGATTTTCTCTAGTCCTCCTTCAACTTTTTACAGACCATGAGACTGAAGGGTCAACTGAAGATCTCTGAAGAACTCCTCACTGACATTTCTGTAGAATTGGACAAATGTGGACAGCCGCTGCCCAAGTCCATACAGAGACTTCAGTCTGAACCGCCACCATCCACTACACCAACCAAGCCTATCCAGACTGAACCGCCACCATCCACCACACCTACCAAGCCGATCTAGACTGAACCCCCATGCCTACCACTACCACGGGAGTCTCAATGCCAACCACTGTTGAGACAGCGTGGAGCCGTGAACTTTACATGAACCTTTCAAGAAAGCCCGGAGTAGTGCCCGAAAGTATGTGGAAGTGGATAATCATGGAGCTGATTTGATGCCATATAAAGCCAGCGCTCCTTATTCGCGTCTTCTCTCTGAGAAAGCCGCCTTTGCCGTAGAGGAAGGAGAAAAAGGTGCAGATGCACAATTTAGCTGTCCGTGTTTAACTTTGACACCAGCCATCAAAGAGCGAACATACAGTCCCAGTCAAAAGTTTGGACACACCTACTGATTCAAGGGTTTTTCGTTATTTGTACTATTTTCTACATTGTAGAATAATAGTGAAGACATCAAAACTATGAAATAACACATATAGGATCATGTAGTAACCAAAAAAGTGTTAAACAAATCAAAATATTTTATATTTGAAATTCTTCAAAGTAGCCACCTTTTGCCTTGATGACAGCTTTGCACACTCTTGGCATTCGCTAAACCAGATTCATGAGGTAGTCACCTAGAATGTATTTCAATTAAACTCTATGTGCTAGGTGGGTCCCACCTACGCAACAGCCAGTGTAATCCCGTGGCGCGATATTCAAATACCTTAGAAATGCTATTACTTCAATTTCTCAAACATATGACTATTTTACACCATTTTAAAGACAAGACTCTCGTTAATCTAACCACACTGTCCGATTTCAAAAAGGCTTTACAACGAAAGCAAAACATTAGATTATGTCAGCAGAGTACCCAGCCAGAAATAATCAGACACCCATTTTTCAAGCTAGCATATAATGTCCCATAAACCCAAACCACAGCTAAATGCAGCACTAACCTTTGATGATCTTCATCAGATGACACTCCTAGGACATTATGTTATACAATACATGCATGTTTTGTTCAATCAAGTTCATATTTATATCAAAAACCAGCTTTTTACATTAGCATGTGACTAGCATGTGACTAGCATTCCCACCGAACACTTCCGGTGAATGTACTAAATTACTCACGATAAACGTTCACAAAAAACATAACAATTATTTTAAGAATTATAGATACAGAACTCCTTTATGCACTCGCTATGTCCAATTTTAAAATAGCTTTTCGGTGAAAACACATTTTGCAATATTCTGAGTAGATAGCCCGGCCATCACAGGCTAGCTATTTTGACACCCACCAAGTGTGGTACTCACCAAACTCCGATTTACTATTAGAAAAGTTTGATTACCTTTGCTGTTCTTCCTCAGAATGCAATCCCAGGACTTCTACTTCAATAACAAATGTTGGTTTGGTTCCAAATAATCCATAGTTATATCCAAATAGCGGCGTTTTATTCGTGCGTTCAAGACACTATCCGAAGGGTAAAGAAGGGTGACGCGCCCGACGCGTTTCGTGACAAAAAAATTCAAAGTATTCCATTACCGTACTTCGAAGCATGTCAAACGCTGTTTAAAATCAATTTTTTATGCGATTTTTCTCGTAAAAAAGCGATAATGTTCCGACGAGTCGTTGTTTTCGTTCAAAGAGAGAGAAAGTAAACATGGTGTTGGCTCGTGCATGCGCCTCCAGTCTCATTGTCCTCAGATCGACCACTATCCAAATGCGCTACTGTTTTTCAGCCATGGCCTGCAAAGTCACCATTCATCGTTCTGGCGCCTTCTGAGAGCCTATGGGAGCGTTAGAAAATGTCACGTTATGCCAGAGATCCCCTGTTTTGGTTAGAGATGATCAAGAAGGCCAAGAAATAGTCAGAGAGAGCGCTTCCTGTTTGGAATCTTCTCAGGTTTTGGCCTGCCAAATGAGTTCTGTTATACTCACAGACACCATTCAAACAGTTTTAGAAACTTTAGGGTGTTTTCTATCCAAATCAAACAATTATATGCATATTCTAGTTACGGGGCAGGAGTAGTAACCAGATTAAATCGGGTACGTTTTTTATCCGGCCGTGCAAATACTGCCCCCTATCAACAGGTGTGCCTTTTTAAAAGTAAATTTCTGGAATTTCTTTCCGGGATCGGACCCTTTTTTTCCATTTTCGTCTAAAATGACATACCCAAATCTAACTGCCTGTAGCTCAGGACCTGAAGCAATGATATGCATATTCTTGATACCATTTGAAAGCAAACACTTTGAAGTTTGAGGAAATGTCGGAGAATGTCGGAGAATTTTGAGGAAATGCCAAACCTAATGTCGGGGGAATATAACACATTAGGTTTGGTAAAAGATAATGCAAAAGATAAAAACATGCATTTTTTATTTTTTGCAATCATCTTTGAAATACAAGAGAAAGGCCATTATAGCACTTAGGAGTCGAGGCTCAATTTAGACTTTGGGCACTAGATGGCAGCAGTGTATATGCAAAGTTGTAGACTGATCCAATGAACCATTGCATCTCAACATCAACTGTTCAGAGGAGACTGCATGAATCAGGCCTTCATGGTTGAATTTCTGCAAAGAAACCACTACTAAAGGACACCAATAAGACGAAGAGACTTGCTTGGGCCAAGAAATGAACATCAGACTGATGAAATTCTATCCTTTTGGTCAGAGTTTAGGTTACAACCGCCATGTCTTTGAGAGACGCAGAGTAGGTGAACGGATGATCTCCGCATGTGTGGTTCCCACCGTGAAGCACGGAGGAGGCGGTGTGATGGTGATTTGGTGGTGACACTGTCTGTGATTTATTTAGAATTCAAGGCACACTTAACCAGCATGGCTACCACAGCATTCTGCAGTGATACACCATCCCATGTGGTTTGCGCTTAGTGGGACTATCATTTGTTTTTCAACATGACAATGACCCAACATACCTCCAGGCTGTGTATGATCATGAAGGAGAGTGATGGAGCATTGCCTCAGATGACCTGGCTTCCACAATCACCTGACCTCAACCCAATTGAGATGGTTTGGGATGAGTTGGACCGCAGTGAAGGAAAAACAGCCAACAAGTGCTCAACATATGTGGGAACTCCTTCAAGATTGTTGGAAAAGCATTCCAGGTGAAGCTGGTTGAGAGAATGCCAAGAGTGTGCAAAGCCGTCATCAAGGCAAAGGGTGGCTACTTTGAAGAATATCAAAACTAAAATATATTTTGATTTGTTTACTACATGATTCCATATATGTTATTTCATAGTTTTGATATCTTCACTATTATTCTACAATGTAGAAAATAGTAAAAATAAAGAAAAACCCTGGAAATAGTAGGTGTTTCCAAACTCTTGACTTGAACTGTATGTCCAGCTATCCTTCGGGTCCAGTATACATGGCTGCTCTGCAGGAGCGATTTTGGACACTTTGGCCAGAGGAGACATCTCTGAGACCATTCCTCCTTATGATGGATTCTACCGCATTGGTTTGAATAATATGGGACAAATTGTTGTCTACGAGGAACCCATCAGGATTCCACTGGAATCTATGTGGACGAGGAATCCTGACCCTCACCATGGTCAGATGTCTTTCAACGATGCGCACAGCCGACAACACCTTTACACTACCGTCTTCTCAAGAAAAGGGAAAATAAGGTTTCTTTGACATCATCATTTTTAGTTTTTCACAAAGGTATCTTCAGAAAGTGTTAAACAGGATGGGTCAGTGAAAATGGTGGAGCTCATTGGTTGAAGGTTCTTGTTGATTGCATGGGAGTTATTTTGGTTATTTTTTTTACAAGGAAAGTTTCACTACTTCATTAACTATACTACATATAAGACTGGCTTTAAGAGTCAGGCTGGTTCCCAGACTTGCCCTCTACACGATCATCAGCAGACTCCATCACCATCATCTACCATGCTCTGACCAGTTATCTCCATTCAAGCCATGAACTGACTCTCTTTATCTTCAGAGGACACAGCTTTCAATGACTTGGCCTCTATTGGTTGACCTGTCATGATGCTGTATATTGCTTGTTTGATTTTTGCTCTGAGACTCTATGAAAAGTGCTATAGAAATGCAATTTATTATTATTATTATTCATATTCATATTAAATGTGGGTCTTTCTATAAGTTAGGGTGCCAGTGATGATATTGGAGGCCATTAACTTTGCCAGGCAATAAATATGGATCTAACATTTTATGCAATCACATCTTAGATAGAGATCAGGAACAAGCTAATTTTCTGATTGAGATTCAATCTACTTGGCGTTTTACAGCATCTACAGGACCAGTTTTATTACTGTGGGTTAAAATATACCACAACTTTAGAAAAGAGCTAGCTATGGCTACAGGAGAGGAAATGGTAAAGAGGGAGCAGGAGTTGACTTACAATCCACATCACACAATTTTGTATCTTTGTAGTTTCAAGACATAGGGCCTAATGTATTTTCAATAGATCTGATATGGAGTCTAGCCAGGAGATATTGGGGAATATGTCTAATAAATAGCCTACCTGGAATGATTAATGCACCTCTGCACTACAATGTATGTAAAACAACTACTGCAGCCTAGTATGTGGTCAAATGTTTTCATGAAGGCCTAGGTTGTTGTGGACACCCCACAAATAGGTCAAATTCACGAGATAATATTCAGACTTTACTATTATGATACTATATCAGAGATGGTATAGAATCTCTGACTATACCTACCAGATGCAAATGTTTGGTTCCAGATGCGTGTACGTCACATTACTGTAGTTTTGTTAAGCCAATATCGATCTAGTGGTTTACAGTGCCCTCATCTGTTCAGAGCTTCCACTGCATCTTCACACAAAGGATACACCCCCAAGTCATGCTGCATCCCTGGCTGCAACCAACAGAAGTTGATTTAAAAGCTATTTTGTTACATTTTAACAGTAACTATTCAACTGAAAACAGCATGGCTAGCCACACCTTTACGTTAGCTCACACAAAACATGGTATGGACATGTTTAGCGTTGCTAGCCGCCTAAATGTATTTAGATGTATGTAGTTCTGTCCTTAAGATTCAGAGATTCAGTGTTTAATAGTCACCTGTACATGGTTGCAGGTGTGATTGCAGGGTACAGTGAAAATCTTGTAGGACTAAGTGAAATGAAATAACGTAAATGGTAACAAAAAACAACACAAATATAAATAGCACTATATGCATCATAACTGTAGCAGTGATGAATAAATACATGTCAATAGGGGTGGAACAAGAGCAAAGACTGTTTAGAGGGTGTGGGGGAATGACCATAGCGGAGCAGCATGACCATTGAGGGGGGTTTGAGGACCAAGCTGTTCTTGTCTATGTTCTGTATTAGCCTATGTCATATATTTTATGTTTGTGTAGACCCCATGAAGAGTAGCAACAGCTAACGGGGATTCTAATAAAATAGTGATACTAGAGAAAGAGACGAAGCTAGAAGGTTTATTCCGCACCAAAGCTGTCTACAAAACTAAGCCCATGAAGTGAGGATTTTCTGTATGGAGGTCAATGATTGTTGAATTTGGTCAACACTTTTTTATTGCTAATTTGCTACGTGCGGCTTATTTGGTCGAATATAAGTATTAAAATCCTTCGGGTGTTACGAGTGTACTTATAAGTGCACGGCAACCATCTGCCCGCTCATTTGCTAGAATGTTCCCATCTGGTCTCGCCTCCACCGCCTGCCTTCCGACTTTGTGGACAACATCTCCCATTGTTATGTCGGAGACACGAGCAACATCGTCATTGTATCCACAATTTCTGCTAATACTAAAGATTGAACAAGGACGTGTCTAACACCCCGAAATCAAACACAGTAAAACTGAAGTCAGAGATTACCAAATTCCCAATTCTTTTAAATCCGCATTAGGTTTAGCCAGCCTGTGTGTACTCTGGTTTAACCATGTGATGAATAGACTCCATGATTCGGACTTGAGCGAGTTCCCGACATGACGCGATCAAACAACTCGGAAATCTCAGACTTCCAACTTCACGACTGGGAAAAATCGTTCTGAACGGTCATCCAACTCGGAATTCCAGTTCGGAAACGCGGGCGTACTGAAAATCACGTAAATCATGATTTGACCTCGTTTTAATTCGAGTTCCCAGTTGTCATGAAAGCACCAACTGTGTCACCCCTTTGTCTGTTGAAATCTAGTACCGACTAGCATGTGAACGCTGCAACACTGGCATTGTTTGTCCCACTCTGCTCGCCGTAGCTTAATACTCTGTCGCTCATTTTGCTCCACGTCGGCTGCACATGCGCGCTACACTGGTCACCTGCAAGAAGAGACGAGTAACCAGGAATAATACTAAATACAGAAATTACATTACAATAAAATACATTTCGCTTGGAAGTAACAACATCTGGGTGAAAAGATGTTCAAGAAACTAAAGCAGCAAAAGATAAACGAGGAGCAATTGCCGCAAAGGAATGCGCAGTCACCGCAACAGGCCCAGGTTGGTATAGGAGTTGTCAAACTCAGCTGTTCGAACTATGTCATGGTAGCTAGGGCAGAAACAAGTATTTTGATTTGCCTAGCTAGCTAGATTACTAGTGCGCTAGGCTAGTTGGTTTGCTACCTTAATGTTTTCGCTAAAACACAACAACCATAGCCACATTCAAATGTCTAGTATCTTCCCACTATTCTGCAAAACGACTAAGTTGCTAGCTGCTCAGAACCGAAAGTGTGGCGATTCCCTAAAATCACGTCAATTCGATACAGTTACAACCGGAAGTGACCCCTTTTGTTGCAGGTTAGCAGAATGCCTAATTATCCTAATCTACTGCGTAATACCGCGTCAAAAACAACTGGGTACTCGGAAATCTCAGACTTCAGTGTGTTCAAGGCCACTAGGAACATGGACGAAAACAAGCTCGGACTGGGAAAAATCTTTTGAATGGTCCTCCAATTTGGAATTCCAACTCTGGCAGAGTTCTGACCTGAAAATCGCTGACGTCATGATTTTCCGAGTTCCCAGTTGTCTTGAAAGCAACATATGTTATTTTAACCACAGAGGTATAATAAGAACTCCTAACCTGCTACTAAACGTTTAAAGCCAGTGATATTTTTTTTTATCGTTTGGAGTGTGAAGTCCTGTGTAGGTGTTTGAGCAACACTGGGCTGTGACATGAGCAGAGAGGAATGGAAAGGTAGCTAGGGGGGTTAGGAGTTGAGAATGGGAAGAAGTGGAGTGGTAAAAGGTGGAGGTAGAGTAGTGAGAGTAAAGGTTAAGAAGATGAAGCCTGAGGAGCCTTTGCAGGTCTTGTTGGGGGACAGTAGTGATAAGGGAGGTTCGTTTTCAGTGTTGTACTGAGAAGTGGAGTTCAAGGTGTTGATGAAATTTAATGATGAGGGTAGAGTCATGGCGGTCCGATCGTGTTGGCTAGGGAGTTGGAGAGTAAAGTAGGAGAGGTTGTGTATGCTAAAGTTCTTTGTGATGGAAGTTTGGTGGTGTGTATCAATGTTAAACAGTATGAGAAGGCGCTCAAACTCAAGCAGGTTTTTAAACGTGCGGTGGATAGTAGCATACCGGATCAAACTGGACGGCAGTGGGTGAAGGGAGTTATTAAAGGAGTTCCAGAAATTGTTAACGTGAAGTAAATAAAGGACCACTTGAAGGGAGGCTCTCTTAATGAGGCAAAGTGCCTTCAGATGATACGAGATGGGAAGAAGGTGGATAGCCTGTCAGTGCTACTAAACTTTAAGGATCAGGTACTGCCAGAAAAACGTAGGATTGGTTATGAGTTATCATGTGCGAGCTTATGTTCCGAAACCATTGTTACAATAACTGTCAAAAGGTTTGGGCATGTGGTGGCAGTGTGTAAAGGATGGGGAATCTGGAGACTGGGTCCAGTTAAAGTGCTGTAACTACTATCAACCCATAGTGTGGCTTATGGGGGTTGTGCAGTGATGAAAAGACAGGTGTAAGTGCAGCAGGTGAGGAGTGAGCGTAAAATCTCCAATGCAGAAGCAGTGAAGTAGTTCACACAGAAACAAGCGGGGAACCTAGAAGAGCAGGTATTCCAGGATAGGTCGGGTTGCAGGTTGGGCGTGATGTAGTGAGCAGAATGGGGGAGAACACAAGACTGGCAGGAGACATGAGGAAGGTTGTTACATTTGTGATAGCAGCAATCAATTGCACATAGAAATTACAATCTAAGACTTAAGAAGATACTGATCGTAGTGGAGCAGGCAGTGAAGTATCTTGGGATCACAGGACTGACGTGGGAAAATGTACAGGATGACCTCAATAAGATTGAGAATCATTCTAGCCAGGAATCATTTATTGGTTAATTGTCATAATGATGTTAATCCTTCAATGGAATGCCAGAAGTTTGATGGCTAATGGGCAAGAGTTCAAACAACAGTTTCTTGAGGAGTTACCAGCCAAAACTGATGTGATATGTCTCCAGGAGACATGGCTTAAACCTACTCTAGATTTTTTTAATACAAGGTTATGTTGCAGTCTGTAGAGATGGGGGAGGAGGGGGGTGTGCTACCTTTATAAAGTGGGAGATCCCATATAGGCATGTGGGAGAGGGAGTTGAAAAGGATTATGTAGTGGTTGGGAGGGGAGAATATGCTCATAGTGAAATGTTATAATCCCTGTAAGAGAGTTGCTGGTCCTTGGGAATGTAGAAGGTTAAGATGGGAGACGGGTAATGTGGTGTGGGGATTTTAATGCTCATAGTACGCTCTGGGGAAGGGTACGGATAGATGTAAATGGACAAGTGTTGGAGGAACTACGTGATGAGAAAGGGCTTGAGTCTAAATGACAGCCGGGGAACCAGGATTGACCCAGTAACTAGAAATGAATCTGCTCTGGATCTTACTCTGATCTCAAGTTCACTGGCAGGTAGATGTAGTTGGGAGGTTTTGGAGGAATCTACAGGGGGTAGTGATCACTATCCTATCATGTCTACTGTGGAAATGAGGGTGGAAAATTCAGTAGGACATTCCATTTTTGTTAATTGAACCTTTTATTTAACTAGCCAAGTCAGTTAAGAACAAATACTTATTTACAATGAAGGCCTACACCGGCCAAACCCGGACGATACTGGGCCAATTGTGTGCCGCTCTATGGGACTCCCAATCATGGCCGGTTGTGATACAGCCTGGATTCGAAACAGGGTCTCCATAGTGAAGCCTCTAGCACTGAGATGCAGTGCCTTAGACCACTGCGTCACTCAGGAACCCAAATGGATTGAGGAGATGGATATTTGGGAAAGCAGAGTGGGGTCAGTTTCAGGACTTGAGTGAACAGGAGGTATCTCAGGTTGATCTCAATTCAGTGAATGATAGAGTAAGAGGTGCAATAGTAAGGGCTGCAAGCCAAGTGATTCCTATGGGTACAGTAGGGCGAACGAGTAACTCAGTTCCCTGGTGTAGAGAAGCTGTGAAAGGTAGGAAGCGGGCTTTCAGAATGTTGAAAAGGTCCCATAATTTCCAGCACCGGATTCCGTATAAACAAGCACAAGCAGTAGTAAGGAGGATCATTAGGACAGCTAAGAGGCAGGATGACTCCTGTAGGAGAGGTTTGGGGGATGATTTAGAAGATGAGTAGGGTCAGATGAGATTGGGATCTCCCTGTGCTGAAAAGTGGGGAGATGGTTGCAGTGAGAGATATGGAGAAGGTAGAGATGTTAGCCCAGGCATTTGTGAAGATGCACAGCTCAAATAATCTGACAGAAGAGGGGCAGCGTGGGAGAGAGAGGGTCAGAGGAGAACATCTGGAGGTCCTGGATCAGAGAGCGATGGTGGAGGATGCATTGAATGCCCCTTTTATCTGGGCTAAGATGAAGAGAACTTTAGATTAAGCTGGGGTAGCATATCCTGGGAGGATGAGATGTTACATCATGATGGTTCGTCTCAGTGACACTGCAATGGGGAAAGTATTGTGCCTTTACAATAAGGTGAGGCAGGAAGAGAAACTGCCTGGAAGTTGGAAGCAGGCTTTAGTGGTGCCGATGCTGAAACCAGGGAAATACCCTACTAATCCTTCAAGCTATAGGCCGATAGCATTCACATCTCATGTATGTAAACTTATGGAAAGGATGATAACAGAAAGGCTGACTTACTTTCTGGAGAGTAGAGGACTAATGTCATCAGATCAAAGTGGGTTCAGAAAAGGCAGGGGAACGATGGATCCGGTACTGTGCCTTGAGTCAGTCATACGGAAGGCACAGGCAAATAAGGAGGTGGTAGCTGTTTCCTTCGATGTAGAGAAGGCCTGATATGACGTGGAAGGATGTCAGGGGGGTTGGAGGAAAGGTTTTTCTTTTGGCCGATCAATAGAAGTGAGGGTGCGGAGCTCTTTGTCAGAAAGCTTCGAGGTAGATAATGGTAACCCCCAGGGAACTGTCATTAGTCCTTTGTTCTCTATTATGATTGACCATGTGTTATCCTAGGTGAGACCTGATATTGGGAGGTCATTGTTTGCGGATTACTTGGCACTGTTGAAGAGAGGGAGAAATATTACCCATACAGCCAGGAAAGTTCAAGAAGCTATTAGTGAAGTTGATCAGTGGTCCCTCAGGTGGGGCTTTGAATTTTCAGTTGAGAACACCGTTCTTTTTTTCTACTTGAAGGTTGTGGAGGAAATATACTTGAAGCTGTATGGAAGGAATCTGGAGAGGGTGGGAGGGTTTAGGTTGCTGGGGGTCTGGGTTGACACTCAAATGACATGGACAGAGCATATTAATAACAGTAGATCTCAAAGGAAAGAAAATATTGAATATGATGCGTTGCCTGTCAGGAATGGAGTGGGGGGCAGATAGAATGGTGTTAAATGCTATATATAGCGCTGTTAAGGTCCTCACTGGATTATGGAAGTGTAGCATATGGATTAGCAGCTCAGACATCTTTAAAAGAAAAAAAGAAGCTCGATGTAATCCAGTGCCAAGCCCAAAGAATATGTTGTGGAGCACTCAGGACATCCCCAGTGGCAGCGATGCAGGTAGAGTTGAGAGAGTTGCCGTTAAAGTTAAGACAACAACTAACCATGACATATTGTATAAATCTACAAGGACATAAGGTTACACATCCTAAATTAAAGGTACTCCTATGGTGCTGGGAATACTAACAAAATCCGAATACAAGTTTTGGGTGGATAGTCAATGGCATGGCGAGAGAGATGGGGTTGTTTGGGAGGGAGTTTAGCCCCTCTGTGGTTCTTCCTGCTATCCCACCTTGGTTGCTCCCTCAGCCAGTGATAGATTTAGGATTGCTTGAGAGGGTAAGAGCTATTGAGGAAAGAGTAGATTTAGTTGTAAGTGAACATTTTAAGAACACAATACTATGCTTTCTTGAACATATTCACATATGGATCTAAGGACCCCAAACAGCTTTTAGTGTTCCTGAGTTTAAGGTGGCAGTGACAAAAAGCAATGGATCATTTATCTGTTTACACAATGGAGTTCATGGCCATACTCTTTGCTGCAGAGTGGGTGGAGGAGGTGAGGCCAGGCAGGGTAGTTATCTGCTCTGATTCCTGTGTCGCACTGATGAGCTTAAAACCATTTGTGTCTCGGAGCAGACAGATGTGTTGTATGAGGTTTTGCAGTGCTTGTAAAGGGTAAGACAGATGGGGATGTTTTTGATGTTCCTCTGGGTACCAGCTCATGTGGGAGTAGAATTATTATTTATTTTTTTGTTGATATATATATTTTTTAAACATAACCTTTATGTAAGTAGACAATTCAGTTAAGAACAAATTAGTATTTACAATATCGCCAAGCAGGCTCTTAAACATCCTAATGTTGAGATGGAATTGTCAATCAGTAAAGCAGAAGCAAAGGGGTTGGTTAAAAACAAATGGCGAGAGTTGTGGAAAAGGGAGGGAAACAGAAAACACCTGTATAAGGTTCAGGAAAAGGTGGGGGTAGGGAGGTCCTCAGGCTGAGCGACAAGGGCGAAAAGTGTAGTCACAAGGCTTCGACTGGGACATACAAGGCTCAATAGTACATTTGAAATTGGTGGGGACATATCCAACTGGGAGTTGTAATCATTGACAGGTGGAGATGGAGACAGTGGAACACATTCTATTTCAATGCCAGAAATATGGGAGGGAAAGGGAGCGATTGTTATTATATTGGAGAAATAATGTGGTTGAAGAGCCAAGATGAAGTGAACTGCTGGGGAAATCTTCAGGGGATGTAGTATTTAATTATGTATTTTGTTTCCTTGATGCAAGAATAGACCTTCCCTGTCTCTGGTCCACACTCCAGTCCAGTTGGTGGCGGTAATACACCTTAAAGTTGGTTGCCAACCGCTATTAAAAAAAATCCACAGAAGAAGAAAGGGCCTCCTGAATGGCGCAGAGGTCTAAGGCACTGCATTGCAGTACTTGAGGTGTCACTAAAGCCCCGGGTTTGATCCCAGGCTGTGTCACAGCCGGCCTTGACCGGAAGACCCATGAGGCGGTGCACAATTGGCCCTGCGTCGTCTGAGTTTGGGGAGGGTTTGGCCGGCCGGCGCCTGCAAGCTGACTTAGGTCACCAGTTGGACAGAGTTTCCTCCAACACATTGGTGCGGCTAGCTTCTGGGTTACGCGAGCAGTGTGTCAAGAAGCAGTGTGTCTTGCCAGGGTCGTGTTTTGGAGGACGCATGGCTCTCGACCCGACTCCGTAGCGGAGTTGCAGCAATGGAACAAGACTGTAACTACCTATTGGGCATCATGAAAATGTGGAGAAATGGGTAAAAGTACAACAAAGAAAGAAAGAAGAATGCTACGGAAAGTCACTTCCGGTCGTAGATGTATCGAAGTGTCATGTTTTTAGGGAGTCGTGTCTGAGCAGCTTCGAACCAAAGTCTAGCTAGCTAGCTAGGCTAATCTATACTAGTGTCATGTGACTTTAACAAAAACATAATAACAGAACAATAATCATTAGTTTTGTCTACATTTAATCAAACAATTGTAGCTGTCTGTGGAACCATTACATTTGTCCCAGCCAGCCAGATCATCTTTAAATAATTGATTGACTGGACTTGTTAGTACTGTAGCTACAGTTCCTTGTAACTGTCTAGCCAGTCAGCTGGTGGCTTCATTTGGACAGCTCCATGCATGTCACTCCTACTGGATAATAATTTAATTTTAACCCATGATGTCTGTGTGTCTCAAGGTAATGTGTTTCCATAGTCTGTGTCAATAAAACCTGTCTGTCAAGCTGGCAATGTTTACAGAAAATAGTAGCCTATTGTTTAATAAGGGTAGCTTGGTCTTTTAGTGAGTCAACACTAGAATCTTACCTAAAGATAGCCAAGGAAAAAATCAATATTATCTAGCTTTAACAGATGCATATTTCTTGTGTAGAGTGAAATCCTTACTCTGTGGACTTGAACATGTTGGACAAATGTGTTGTTTATATCATGATAAATATCAATAATTTTCCCTAAGATGGGCCCTGGAGAGAGACGTAGCAGCCACACACACCCCTCCCTGCACCAAGATACCTCAGCCTCACCTAGTGATAGAGAGGTAAGACATGAGCCTCAATGACGTATGTAATATCATCTGACATACACTACAGTCTTCTGTTGATGTGCTTTGGCTCTACACTGCAACAGCAACTTGTGCAGCCAGGAGAAATAGGCCTACAGTATGCACTGCCTTCTTAGGATCACTTTCTTGTAAGGATTGCTTGCAATAATGTTATGTTAGTCCTAGATCTTACGCTTCGGGCTAGTTTCTCGGAAACATATGAAGCCTAGTCCTGCCCAGACTACAAAACACTTTTCAATGGAGGTTCTAGAAACTAAGATTAATCTGTGTTCAGGAAACTGTCCCTTAATGTTTGTCATTAGACATAGATGATATGATGTGTAGGTCCCAAAGCCATGGTTACCTTCTCTTCCTCCAACACCTCTTGGATTGATGACTTAGGCCAGGGCTCTTCAACTCGGGTCCTGGAGGGCCGAAAAACTTCTGTTTTTCACCCTCTCCTTCGAATCAGGGACTGATTCAGACCTCGGACACCAGGGGCCTCATTTATCAATATTGCGTATATGCTATTCTAAAATACTACTTCCGAACGGAATTTAGAATGTTCGTACGAATAGAAAAGGTGTGATTTATCAAATAATCCTATGAGCCTCATACGTAGACCGGTAGGAGGTAACTATCATGGAAATTCTAACCAAAAAGAAGAGAGACTGTAGATTCTTCAAACAACAACTTGGAGCAGTTAACAATCACTCAATCGTGCAGAATTAAGGGCCCAATGAACAGAGTTGGGTTTCAGCTTTTATAGGAAAGTACAACGTCTTTGTTTACGTGGTGGTTAGCAGATGTGTGGAAACAGGGGCGGGAACATGGTGTAAAAGGTGATTCGCTTGTCTGCAGATTAAGATAGCTGACGTTGCCACAGCTCACACCATTGTCTGTTCCTTCCTGCACGTTTCCACACAGCTGAGTTCCTGCAGATAGTAAAACGGGATGTGTCACATGCTGCAGTCGCATCCAAACGTCTCTTAGCTATACACCCAGTGTTATGACTAAGTCACACAAAGACACGTTTGTATCAGTAAAAAAACACTAACAAATAACAATAGATCGTTCTCTTAAGTGAAATGTTTAATTTGTCATTTTCCCCTACATAACCATTGATAAATACCAATTGTTCTCAGTGCTTGTGTACTGGTCATGCATTTCGATATATGGTCAAATTCCCCCCTTTAAAGCCTGTGGGGAATATACAACGAGGTGAGTTGCTAGTGTCAGAGATTGAGTACAACCAAAAGTTTGTATTTGACTCGCTCAGTTGTGGCTTGACCAGTAACAATAAAAACATGGCAACATAGAGAAGACCATTAAGACAATGAGTTGCTTTAGCAATGACAAATCTACTTCAAATGAGTAGGCAACACTCACCAATAAGCCATCCATCCTCGACAGCTCCCTCCTGTAGGCGTTTAGGCCAATATTGCTTTTATGCAGAATGAAAGAGTTGTGCGTACCATCACATTCAGCAATGTCTTTTGCGCATCATATAGCCTATCACCTGCGCATTAAGAGTGGAAGCCTTCACATACAGTACCAAAAGTCAAAGGTTTGGACACACCTACTCTTTCAAGGGTTTTTCTTTATTTTTACTATTTTCTACATTGTAGAATAATAGTGACAGCATCAAAACTATTAAATAACACATATGGAATCATGTAGTAACCAAAAAAGTGTTAAACAAATCAAAATATATTTTAGATTCTTGAAAGTAGCTGCCCTTTGCCTTGTTGACAGCTTTGCACACTCTTGGCATTTTCTCAATCAGCTTCACGAGGAATGCTTTTCCAACAGTCTTGAAGGAGTTCCCACATATGCTGAGCACTTGTTGGCTGCTTTTCCTTCACTCCGCGGTCCAACTCATCCTAAACCATCTCAATTGGTTTGAGGTCAGGGGATTGTGGAGGCCAGGTCATCTAATGCAGCACTCCGTCACGCCCCTTGGTCAAATAGCCCTTACACAGCCTGGAAGTGTGTTTGGGGTCATTGTCCTGTTGAAAAACAAATGATAGTCCCACTAACCGCAAACCAGATGGGATGGCGTATCGCTGCAGAATGCTGTGGTAGCCATGCTGGTTAAGTGTGCCTTGAATTCTAAATAAATCACAGACCGTGTCACCAGCAAAGCAACATCGCACCACCTCCTCCGTGCTTCGCAGTGGGAACTACACATACGGAGATCATCCGTTCACCTACTCTGCGTCTCACAAAGACAAAGCGGTTGGAACCAGAAATCTTTGATTTGGACTCATCAGACCAAAGGACAGATTTCTACCGGTCTAATGTCCATTTCTCGTGTTTCTTGGCCCAAGCAAGTCTTCTTTTTATTGGTGTCCTTTGAGGCAATTTGACCATGAAGGCCTGATTCACACAGTCTCCTCTGAACAGTTGATGTTGATATTAGAGGTCGACCGATTTATCGGAATGGCCGATTTAATTAGGGCCGATTTCAAGTTTTCATAACAATCGGTATTTTTGGCCCCGATTTGCCGTATTTTTTTTTTTTTTTACTCCTTTATTTAACTAGGCAAGTCAGTTAAGAACATATTTTCAATGACGGCCTAGGAACGGTGGGTTAAATGCCTTGTTCAGGGGCAGAACGACAGATTTTTACCTTGTCAGCTCGGGGATTCAATCTTGCAACCTTACGGTTAACTAGTCCAACGCTCTAACCACCTGCTTTACATTGCACTCCACGAGGAGCCTGCCTGTTACGCGAATGCAGTAAGAAGCCAAGGTAAGTTGCTAGCTAGCATTGAACTTATCTTATAAAAAACAATCAATCAATCATAATCACTAGTTAACTACACATGGTTGATGATATTACTAGTTTATCTAGCCTGTCCTGCGTGGCATATAATCGATGCGGTGTGCATTCGCGAAAAAGTGTACCTAACCATAAACATCAATGTCTTTCTTAAAATCAATACACAAGTATATATTTTTAAACCTGCATACAGTGCCTTGCGAAAGTATTCGGCCCCCTTGAACTTTTCGACCTTTTGCCACATTTCAGGCTTCAAACATAAAGATATAACACTGTATTTTTTTGTGAAGAATCAACAACAAGTGGGACACAATCATGAAGTGGAACGAAATTTATTGGATATTTCAAACATTTTTAACAAATAAAAAACTGAAAAATTGGGCGTGCAAAATTATTCAGCCCCTTTACTTTCAGTGCAGCAAACTCTCTCCAAAAGTTCAGTGAGGATCTCTGAATGATCCAATGTTGACCTAAATGACTAATGATGATAAATAGAATCCACCTGTGTGTAATCAAGTCTCCGTATAAATGCACCTGCTCTGTGATAGTCTCAGAGGTCCGTTTAAAGCGCAGAGAGCATCATGAAGAACAAGGAACACACCAGGCAGGTCTGAGATACTGTTGTGGAGAAGTTTAAAGCCGGATTTGGATACAAAAAGATTTCCCAAGCTTTAAACATCCCAAGGAGCACTGTGCAAGCGATAATATTGAAATGGAAGGAGTATCAGACCACTGCAAATCTACGAAGACCCGGCCGTCCCTCTAAACTTTCAGCTCATACAAGGAGAAGACTGATCAGAGATGCAGCCAAGAGGCCCATGATCACTCTGGAAGAACTGCAGAGATCTACAGCTGAGGTGGGAGACTCTGTCCATAGGACAACAATCAGTCGTATACTGCACAAATCTGGCCTTTATGGAAGAGTGGCAAGAAGAAAGCCATTTCTTAAAGATATCCATAAAAAGTGTTGTTTAAAGTTTGCCACTAGCCACCTGGGAGACACACCAAACATGTGGAAGAAGGTGCTCTGGTCAGATGAAACCAAAATCGAACCTTTTGGCAACAATGCAAAACGTTATGTTTGGCGTAAAAGCAACACAGCGCATCACCCTGAACACACCATCCCCACTGTCAAACATGGTGGTGGCAGCATCATGGTTTGGGCCTGCTTTTCTTCAGCAGGGGCAGGGAAGATGGTTAAAATTGATGGGAAGATGGATGGAGCCAAATACAGGACCATTCTGGAAGAAAACCTGATGGAGTCTGCAAAAGACCTGAGACTGGGACGGAGATTTGTCTTCCAACAAGACAAGGATCCAAAACATAAAGCAAAATCTACAATGGAATGGTTCACAAATAAACATATCCAGGTGTTAGAATGGCCAAGTCAAAGTCCAGACCTGAATCCAATCGAGAATCTGTGGAAAGAACTGAAAACTGCTGTTCACAAACGCTCTCCATCCAACCTCACTGAGCTCGAGCTGTTTTGCAAGGAGGAATGGGCAAAAATTTCAGTCTCTCGATGTGCAAAACTGATAGAGACATACCCCAAGCGACTTACAGCTGTAATCGCAGCAAAAGGTGGCGCTACAAAGTATTAACTTAAGGGGGCTGAATAATTTTGCACGGACAGTTTTTCAGTTTTTTATTTGTTAAAAAAGTTTGAAATATCCAATAAATTTCGTTCCACTTCATAATTGTGTCCCATTTGTTGTTGATTCTTCACAAAAAATTACAGTTTTATATCTTTATGTTTGAAGCCTGAAATGTGGCAAAAGGTCGAAAAGTTCAAGGGGGCCGAATACTTTCGCAAGGCACTGTATTTAGCTAAAAGAAATCCAGGTTAACAGGCAATATTAACCAGGTGAAATTGTGTCACTTCTCTTGCGTTCATTGCACGCAGAGTCAGGGTATATGCAACAGTTTGGGCCGCCTGGCTCGTTGCAAACTAATTTGCCAGAATTTTACGTAATTATGACATAACATTGAAGGTTGTGCAATGTAACAGGAATATTTAGACTTAGGGATATCACCCGTTAGATAAAATACGGAACAGTTCCATATTTCACTGAAAGAAAAAACATTTTGTTTCGAGATGATAGTTTCCGGATTCGACCATATTAATGACCTAAGGCTCGTATTTCTGTGTGTTTATTATAATTAAGTCTATGATTTGATAGAGCAGTCTGACTGAGCGGTGGTAGGCACCAGCAGGCTCGTAAGCATTCATTCAAACAGCACATTCGTGCGTTTTGCCAGCAGCTCTTCGTAATGCTTCAAGCATTGTGCTGTTTATGACTTCAAGGCTATCAACTCCCAAGATTAGGCTGGTGTACCCGATGTGAAATGGCTAGCTAGTTAGCGGGGTGCGTGCTAATAGCGTTTCAAACGTCACTCGCTCTGAGACTTGGAGTAGTTGTTACCCTTGCTCTGCATGGGTAACGCTGCTTCGAGGGTGGCTGTTGTCGATGTGTTCCTGGTTCGAGCCCCGGTAGGAGCGAGGAGAGGGACGGAAGCTATACTGTTACACTGGCAATACTAAAGTGCCTATAAGAACATCCAATAGTCAAAGGTATATGAAATACAAATCATATAGAGAGAAATAGTCCTATAATTCCTATAATAACTGCAATCTAAAACTTCTTACCTGGGGATATTGAAGACTCATGTTAAAAGGAACCACCAGCTTTCATATGTTCTGAGCAAGGAACTTAAACGTTAGCTTTCTAACATGGCACATATTGCACTTTTACTTTCTTCTCCAACACTTTGTTTTTGCATTATTTAAACCAAATTGAACATGTTTCATTATTTATTTCAGGCTAAATAGATTTTATTGATGTATTATATTAAGTTAAAATAAGTGTTCATTCAGTATTGTTGTAATTGTCATTATTACAAATAAATAAAAAGAATAGGCCGATTAATCGGTATTGGCTTTTTTTGGTTCTCCAATAATCGGTATTGGCGTTGAAAAATCATCGGTCGACCTCTAGTTGAGATGTGTCTGTTACTTGAACTCCGTGAAGCATTTATTTGGGCTGCAATTTCTGAGGCTGGTAACTCTAATGAACTTATCTTCTGCAGCAGAGGTAACTCTGGGTCTTCCTTTCCTGTGGCGGTCCTCATGAATGCCAAGAGTGTGCAAAGCTGTCATCAAGGCAAAGGGTGGCTACTTTGAAGAATCTCAAATATAAAATATTTTTATGTAACACTTTTTTGCTTACTACATGATTCCATATGTGTTATTTCATAGTTTTGATGTCTTCACTATTAATCTACAATATAGACAATAGTAAAAATTAAGAAAAACCCTTGAATGAGTAGATGTCTAAACTTTTGACTGGTACTGCAGTTGAACTCATTGGGATGGTGTTTTTATGGTGACGTTTCTGCCGTCTTGCGGCGTTCGTATTTGGGAACCCATTGATGGCAAAGAAAATCCTCTTGACTTCAACCTGTTGTGCGATGGTGTATGGAAATTGTATGTTAGTTTGTTTTGCTGCTGATTTGCATTCAAAACATTGTCTCATCGAGGGCTGTGAGATGCCGCTCAGCAAGCTCCCGCTAAAAAGTGTCCGTTGCCAAAAACCCGAGGGTGGATAGCACTTGGATGTGCACCAGAATGGCATGTCTTTGCCTTTTTAAAGTAGGTCTTAAATCCTTGCAAAAATTCTTTGACTGGTTTTGGGAAATGATATCAGATGAGCCAATCTGTACTTTCTGCAAAAAAAAAGTCACACCTGTCTCTTAAAAACACGTTCTCTGCTAAATGCAGCGTGTGACAAATCTTCCAACAGAGCAAGATCAGCCTAATTAGATTTCCTATTATCAAATCATTTTTTTGTATTTCAACAGTGGTTTCACTTTCACACGTGCCTCTTATTTAACAAATTACTGTAGTTTATATGGATTATTATCGTAACAAATGCACTGAGGTGGTCAGATGATATGCCTGTCAAGATATGTTGCATGAATTCACAATGGAATTACAATGAAACTGAAAATTATTCAGACATTTTCAAGATATATTTTCCACATTCTACGCCTGACAAGCAGCAGTTCCCTTATTCCACCACTTGGCATGGCTGTCTAAATTTACACACACTCTCAAGCAAACGTTCATATTGATAAATCTCACACTTTCCGTGGAAATTATCCTACACATGGTTTATGCACAGATTTGTGCCTTTGCATGATTGATAAATAAGGCCCCAGGTGAGTGCAGTTTGCTACCAGAAGTGTTTTGGCCCTCCAGGACCTGAATTCAAGAGCCCTGACTTGGGCCTATGTCTGCAGTGCTTCCAGAGGACTACGCCGCCATGCTCTGCTGCATCATAAAACTGCCCTAATGCATATCCAAGGGTTTAAAGTTTCTGTAGCCTCACTCAAAGGATAAACTGTGCAACCAGTATCATCCCTTAAGTCTCAGCCCTGCATCGATTTTAAAGCTGATTAAAACAAACCATGACCAACACGGATGGAGGCAATTTAGCCTAATTATTGGAAATTGGGGACTAAGTAGTCAGACCATTCAGGGTCCCAGGGGTTCAGTTAAGGACCTGCTTAATTTCAATCACTTATTAGGCCTGAAAACTAAGTTTTTATCCAATAAATTACCAAATGAATAGGGTTAAGAAATATTGCTACTATTGAAAAGAAGCTAAACCTTTTTGACTGTCTTCACCAAGTCCTAGCCAATTGTTTGGTTATTTTATTGTTCAGGTCTAGGATAGTACTTCAATTAATTCCATGAGTGAACCACAATGTGTCGGCATGCCAAGTTTATTTCTAATGACCTCTGCCTTTGGAATGTAGTCTAAACAAGTGAAGTGACGTGTTCTCAGGTAGACTGCTCAGAGGAGGTAGTCTAGGCCATTATGCAGCAATTAGGCCTTCTACAATCAATCATCGTCTGAAGACTGCTGGTGGAACTCGGATCAATTGAGACAGACTTTTAACTTTAGTTAAGGTGTAGGTGGATGGATCTCAATGAATGGCAATAAATACAGCAACATTTTTAATATTAGAACTTTGACTTATAGTGTTTTGTACAGTAAATCCAATTTGGCATATCCACGTCGTCAGATAAAAATATATACATTTTGCCAAAGATCATAGGCTAAACAACTTTATTTTCAACACATCCATTTCAAAATCCATTGTAAGAAATAAGCTACCTCTGATTGATTCTGCATTTTAAATCTCAACTCAAGCCTAAGATATTCACCAACCAAATCCAGCCAGTGAATTGTAGGCTAGATGTTTCAGGCTTCCAGCCCTTTGACAGCACCCGGGTTTATCATCTCCCCTGAAGGAAGGCCATCCCCACCATATGGCTTCAGATAGCCTAGAGGCATCTTCTTCCTCCTCATCGTATTCAAATCATCTCTAGCTCACCGTCAGCTCCAGCCTTTACTCCTTTGACTTCACTGTTTCTGTGCCCCACAAAAATGTAGGCAAATTAGCCTAAAATTTTTTTAGCTTAATGATGACTTGGACATCCTCGTTTAAAAGACAAGATATTAACATTTAGGCCTACCTTTCTATCATTCTCATGAAAGGCTATTTCACAATGGAGGACACAGATACTAGGATGTCAAATTCAGTAAATGCCACATAGCCCTAATGTTGATTGGGTGTTCTTTCCATCTTTTCTTTCTCTCTGTCTCTCTTTGACCAGTCTCTCGCTCTCTCTCTGTGTTTTTCCTCTGTCTCTTTGTCAGATTCTCTCCCTTTCGTTTTCTCTCTCTGACCAGTGTCTCTCCAGAGACTCTGGGTAGAGACTACACTCTCCTCAGCACTGTTTCACTCACTCTCATGGTGTTGTTTTTCTCATTGCTCTCTGTCCCCCCCCCCCCTCATCTGTCGTCCCGTTGACACACTGACCTTTGACCTGGGGTCAGGTGCTGGCCGGGATGATAGCCGAACCTGCTTTTCTCTCTGAGTATACTATCTTTGCTCTGGACCAATCAAAGCCACCCCTCAAAGCACCTCAGGCTCAGGTTGCTCAGGTAGCCAGTGCGGTGAGTTCGGTTCCCCCCCTCACACCCACCCCTGCCTCCTCTCCTCTTCCTGCCCCTCTCGTTTTCCTTTCCTCGCTCCTGGGTAGAGGGTAGAGGAGCTGGCCTGCTGTTTAGAACCAGTGAAGACTGCTTGCACCCTGCTCTCTCTGTCTTTTCCTCCTCCTTATCTGTTTTCTTTGATGTTCGTAACTTGAAGGCATCTCACCACCTCCTAACCTTGCATCTAATCCCTTGGGAGTGATTGTCGGTTTGTAAATGTGACTGTTGGGATAGAAGCTTGTTGTGCTTTCTTCAGTATGCCGGTTTGTTGTTATCCAATAGTCTCTCTTTCAGTTGTCTCTGAATTCACAGAAATGGATGGTATCCCAATTCCCCTTTTGACTTTAGTTATCCTTTATAGTTGCTTGCCCCTGAAATCCTACCAAACTCTTGTATAGTTAACTATAGATTTTATTCCCTTCCTCGTTCCCACTTCTCACCCCAAAAGTCTTCTTTTTGGAGAGTTTATAGTCATGTGATCCATCTCCGGACCTTCTCTACTAAGCTTGCATTGTTAAAACTTTTCCTAGAGCCATGAAAGATTTTCCTTTATTTCGTTTTATACATATTTACCCTTCGCAATATAATTGATTAGTAGTGGTCAAACAAACAGCCCATCCAACAATACAATACCCTTCCGATTGGTGTTGAGTGACATATTTATATTAAAAAAGATCGTACACAAAAACAACCAAGCTGGTGTTGGGAACTAGAATAAGGCATTCCTATTCCTCCTCACTTCATCTATTGAAATACCATTGGAAAGTACCACACAATACATTGGTCTCAATCTCATACTCTTAGAATAGACCAAGTTGTCCCCCCTTAAACATTTAGCTAGCCAGCAGGGTTGGGGTTGACATTCCAATTGACTTCCTGAATTGAAATGGAATTGACCCCACAGACAGACTAGGCTACAGGCTAGATTGCTGTTGAAAGACAGCACAATGGGCGGGCTAGCCTCATCTGTCTGTCTGGAGGATTTGCACATGATCTGCATTTAGAGATGGGCTTAATCCTTTTCTAGGCTGTCATCACACTCATCTAGAATTAACAAGTTATCGTTACTCATTCTGTATCTATTATTACTTTTATTAGGTGTTTTATTTTTCTATATTTTCTTTCTTTCTGCATTATTGAGAAGGGCCGGGGACCATTTAACAAAATATCATCACTCTTCACCTGACTATAATATAGTATGTGTTTTACTATAACTGTGGAATCAACAGATATTGCAAATGATAGGCTATTTGTTTAAATAAAGGTAGTGACTCAGAGATATGTTACTGTTTTGAGCAATGTTAAGTTGGAATCACTTCCTAATATTAGCCCATAAATGAAATCTGTGTGTGACCATGTGTGTTTGTATAAAACCTTTAACTTGAAAGTAAATGGTAAATGTGCCTTTTTATAAACACACAGCCTATTTGTTCTTCATAACTGCAGAGAGCTGTTCAGTTTAACACACTGACATACTAACCTGTCCTTAGCCCTCTTGGAGTCCTCTAGCAGCTAACCTATTAGCCTAGTTTCTTACTGTGTTTGAGTGCAGAGACTGCAGACGTCCTCTACTTCTGACCTTAAAAAACACAGTACCAGTGTAGCTGTGATTTCCACCGCCTGGTGTCTGGAAGCCAAGCCAGGCTGGCATAGTTGTCTGTTGACACAGTATCGTTAGTCATCTGTTGGCTTGGTACAACTGCAGAGGGGAAACTACGATGTGTCCTGAATGTCAGGGATGCACCCTATTCCCAACAAATGGAATACATAGTGCACTATGTAGGGAACACAGCCTACATCCTTCTGTTTGGCTAGATATCCCTTTATATGCCCTGCCAGATTTTGTACAACTACAAAGACTATGGCACATGTTGCTGGTACGCTAGCCTGACTGTCTGACATAGTACCACCATACCAGTACTGTTGTCATCTGCTAAAGATATCCCTTACAAACCTGCCCTGGCACATCCCGCTCCAGCACTACACTGCTTATACCTATCCAGCCCCCTTAGATCTGTCAACATCGATGGGTTGGGGCCAAGGGGAAGGAGTAGAGAGCTAATTAGACAACCGGCTTACACACCCTGACAGACTGTGTAAAACTACAGAAAGACTGCATCCTACTGTCTTCAGTCTTCCCATCCAGACTGTCAGTACGGTTAGTCATCATGCCTTGGCCAGTAGCCTGACAGACTGTGTACAACAACTAAAACTAGGCTGCTGATTAATGATGCCATTGCCAGTCTTCACATCCAGAGTGACAGTACTGTTTTCCTCCTTTTGTGTGACCTGTCTGCACACACAGCCTAACCTAAACAGCATCTTGGAATGACTGTTTGGGTGAGGTTGTAGGCATCCTTCACAGTCTGGGTTGTGGGGATGGATTGTGTCTAGACATTAGGCCATGTATAATTCATTGATTGAGTGCAAGTCAGGCCTGTTTTCCACTACTCTGAGCCTCTCACTCAGCCACTCTGGGGCTCTTCCCTTTGTCTGCCTGGAAGGCAGGGTTAGGAGGCATTGGTTTGACCTACAAACACTCACACTCAGATCCAAAGTCAAATGAAATGACTTGTTCTAGTCAAAGCAGACCCTGCTGCTTTGTAGCCTCACAGCAAACCAGACACATTGTGAAATGTGTCCCTTCTCATCAGTCTCAAATCGCGACCTCAAACTCCCATAATACATTTGTATAGAGGTTTTCATTTTTTGAACATCATTTATTAATATTTTTGATACTTTGCAATGGGTGTATAACTCTGTCTGTAATACGTTTGTTTCATGTGTAAGTGTGCTCTCAACATTTCTTTGTAATTGGGACAGCTTCTTGACTGGTAGGATTTAAAGATCACACTTGCAGAAAACCCCTTGCTTTTCTTATCTAGTATCAATGTTAGTCGAAGGAGGGGAGGAAACTGTTAACAAGCTTACAAGTAGGCCAACAACTGGGTCGTGTTCATTAGGTCACTCTGTAGCAAAATATTTAAAAACCTTTTTAAAACTGAAGATGACAATTTCAGGCAACCCCTCCCTCTTTCAGTCCATTTTCTTCTGTTTGGTGGCTGATGCACCAAACTGATCTTTTCAATAACCAACCAGCCAGGCTACCCAGTTAATGTTCACAACAACACTACTACACATGTCTCTACTATGTTCTGGTTAACCTACAATAACATCCTGCTGCAGTGATCCACAGCAATGCCAAACCTTTACCTTCAACCTCTTCATCTACTGGCTCCTCTAATCAAGTTTGACTGTTTGTTTTGACCTCATGGCTGCTGTGTAGAACAATGGCTACCAGTTGTAGTTTTTAATGGCTACTAGTTGTAGTTCTATTTTTACTCCTATCTGTTCTGTTACTGTATGTGGTACAGTAGAGATGCCTTCTATCTTGTAATTTAACCCCTCTGTTTAATCCAAGTTTGCATGAGGGTACCCAACTACAGTACCCATAAGCCCCTGCATTGCTCCTGTCCTAGCAATACTAATATTCAGAGCCATGTATATTAGATGGCTCTGCTAATATTGCTTGATCCTATACAGAGTAATCAAGGTGTAGCGGTACGGTGCACGATGGCTGGGTGTGGGACATATGGAAGACTAACAGGTTCAGGTACCAGGGCTGCGTCTGAAATTGCACCCTATTCACTATGGCCCCTATATAGTGCACTACTTTGTCACCTGGGCCCATAGTCAAAAGTAGTGGTCAAAAGTAGTGCACTACAGTATATAGGGAATAGTGTGCCATTACAGACACAACCCTGGTTAAACCATGGCCTAGGTTGTTCTAACCTCTTTCTCTCCTGCTTCCTGCTAGAGTGGCAGGAGAAGTGCCACAGGATCACCTAGAGGAAGCATCAATGGAGATGGGAGGGCTTCTCCTCAGGCAAGTTACCTCATTCTCCTAACACCTTTCTCTGGCTTTTCCGTTTCCATTTAAATGTGGTTATTGAAGTGTCCTGAAGAGGTAATAAAGCAACTAAGAATACAAGTTCAGATGCTATGCCAGTTAGGCCTAATCAGCTGCAGAGGAATATGCATTCTGATAAGTGTGCCATTTTGGATAAAGTCTAGGCCTAACAATAGGAGTGGTTTAGTTGATTATCTTTAACCCATGCATGTGGAAACACTCATTCATATCCCACATGTCTCCAGCTATCTATGTACATTCCCATGTGTTTCAGTTCAATATAGTTGACTGCCATCTGAAAATGAATAACTTAAAGTAATACACTCTCCTGTCCATCCTCATACAGAGAGAAGAGCCCCAGTCGTTTGCCCAGAAGCTACAGCTCCGCGTCCCCTCTGTGGAGTCTCTCCTCCTCCGCGGTGCCAGCCGGGCCGAGGGCCTCTTCCGTTCCCCGTCTAAAGAGAGCCTGAACCGCAGCCCCTCTCTCAACTCCCTCACCCCCCTGGGGGAAAATGAGCCCCTGGCCTCACCCTCTGCCACCCCAGCCTACGACCCTTCATCAGACATCGAGAGCGAGGCAGAGGAGTCGTATGGTAGCCCTGAGTCCCTGCCGGCCCTGTCTAAAGAACAGCTGATCCATCGGCTACACAGGGTGGAGAAGAGCCTGGGGAACTACAGAGGGAAATACTCAGAGGTGGGGGTCATGAGACACTACAGCAGTGGTACTACATGGTACTCCTTGAGTGACGCTTGTGGAAATCAGTCTCAAAAGAAATCAGTTTAATCACTAAATAATTTTCAGGTAATTACCAGTTCAACAAGTCATTCCGAACGGCTAAAACAGGGAGGTGGCCTGCTGTATGTCTACATTACACCTCTATGGGATGTACAAGTCACTATGATCAGTCTTCTCTCGCTCATCCAGTTGGTCTCAAATACAGATGACCAGAATTAGGGAGTTGGCCTGCTATGCATACAGTGCATTTGGAAAGTTTACACATTTTGTTACATGCCTTATTCCGAAATGGATTAAATAAATAAAAAAATCCTCATCTACACACTACCCTATCATGACAAAGCGAAAACAGGTTTTTAGAAATGTTTCCAAATGCATTAAAAATAAAACACAGAAATACCATATTTACATAAGTATTCAGACCCTTTGCTATGAGACTGAAAATTGATCTCCGGTGCATGCTGTTTCCATTGATTACACAGCGTGTACGAGATCTCCAGATACTCAACTAGTCTAAAGAAGGCCAGTTTTATTGCTTCTTTAATCAGGACAACAGTTTTCAGCTGTGCTAACATAATTGCAAAAGGGTTTACTAATGATCAATTAGCCTTTTAAAATTATAAACTTGGATTAGCTAACACAACGTGCCACTGGAACACAGGAGTGATGGTTGCTGATAAGGGGCCTCTGTACGCAATTTCTAAGAATCTGTTTTTGCTTTGTCACTATGGAGTATTGTGTGTAGATTGAGGGGGAAAATTATTTTATCAATTTTCAAAATAAGGCTGTAATATAGCAATGTGGAAGTCAAGGGGTCTGAATACTTTCTGAATATACTGTATATCTCTGTGTGTACAGCTATGTTTGATTTACCTTTCTAACCATTCTCCTTCTCTCTCTGTGTGTGCCTGTCTCTCTACAGTTGGTCACTACCTACAGAACAGTCCAGAGAGATAAAGAGAAGACCCAGGTGATTTTCATAAACCACCTCAACACCAGATTACAGATAGTGATGCTCTGTACTATTGGGAGGATGGAGGAACGCTTTTATCCACACTCGCTGAATGCTGATGTAGTCTTTTCTGCTTTTCTCCTCAGGCCATTCTCAGTCAGAGTCAAGACAAATCTCTCCGTAGGATAGGGGAGTTAAGAGAGGTACGAGTATGACCATGAACACCATCTGTTTCTGTTAAATACCTGTATATGTCTGTACTATTTTTGTATTACTATCCCTATCAAAGTACTGTCTACGGGGCCTTATTTTACTCTGTTATGACCCGTTAGTCTCTCTGAACTCAAAAGCTTTTAGGATGCAGGCAACCGCTGAGTCACAGCATTAGAGGTGGAAGTCCTGACCCAAAAAAACAGGAGCTGAGCCAAAGGAAGGAAGCCAAGGAAGGAGCAGTAGGTTAGCTAAGCCAAAGTGAGGAAGGAGCAGTAGGTTAGCTAAGCCAAAGTGAGGAAGGAGCAGTAGGTTAGCTAAGCCAAAGTGAGGAAGGAGCAGTAGGTTAGCTTAGAAAAGGAAAGGGAGGAAGTAGCTAAGCCAAGGAAAGAGAGGAATGAGCAGTAGGTTAGCTAAGACTTGGAGAGAAAGGAAGGAGCAGTTGATTAGCTAAGACTTGGAAGGAGCACTTGGTTAGCTAAGCCAAGGAAAGTGAGGCAGGAGCTCAGCTAACTCAATGAAAGAGAGGAATGAGCAGTAGGTTAGCTAAGACAAGGAAAGAAGAAGGAGCGGTAGGAAGTGGAGAAAACAGCATATTTTCATGATCAAAACATAAGGCATTGCAGGTGACTTATTTGAACTTGTGTGATGTAATTCACTGAGACTCTCACCTGTGTTTGTAGGAAAGAAACCTTTCCTTGGTTTAAATGGTGTAGTGTGCCCTGCATGTAGGAAGTACAGGAACACTTCTCTGGCTCATAATTGTGATAATAAGGCGATCAGTGTGAGCAAGGCAATTCACAGAACTACTAATCTGGATCTCATAGTGAGTAGTTATTAGGGAAGTAGGGTGTTATTTTAAATCAGTCATTCTGAGTGGTCCGACTGTAGTGTAGTCGATCGCAAACGCACTATATTCCTCACCAAGAGCTGTGTGTATCAAGGCAATGTGTTCTATGACAATGTTTCTCCCCAGGAGTTGCACATGGACCAGCAGGCTAAGAAGCACCTTCAGGATGAGTTTGATGCTGCCCTGGAGGAGAAGGACCAGATGATTACTGTGCTTCAGACCCAGGTGTTTATATACAATACAGTGCAGTTTTCACATTTTGTTACATTTTTGTTCAATGTAAAATGCATCATGTTGGGATTTGCCCCCACTGATCTGTACAACAACATACTCAAAGTATAAGAACAATGATAACATTTCTACAATTGATTTAAAATAAAATGTGTTTCAATGAGTGTATGCTGAACACTGTCAGTATAATCTTGACTGTAGAATAATATCTGGTCTTCAGCCTGTGTTGCTCTGTATTTTGACTGTGTGGTCCCTCCTCCTCTACCAGGTTGCCCTGATGAAGAAACATCTGAAGGGGGTTCCTGGTGGAGCTGTGGCCCCTGAGGTTGAACATCCTCTCCAGGCTGAAGATGCTCCAGACTCTGCCTCTGCCCCACAGAGCCCCTTCAAAGACGCGGGTACTATACAGTACAGACACTATGCTGTCTCACACCCCTGATAGATGATGATGTGTGGATGGACAGTAGCAGACCTGGGTTCAAATAGTATTGTCTGGTGCAATGTAACCAATTGAATAGTGCCTAAGGTGCAAACCCTCTACACCTCTGGCACTCTAGGCAGGCTCAACCAAACACTTAGTGTTTGGATTTCAAATACTATTTTGACCCAGGTCTGAGTAATGTAATGTAGTGTTGACATGTTTAGAGCCATTTGTCTGTTATCACATTTATTGAGTATATTTAAAGGGATTAATCACCAAAATTACACATTGGTTTCCTTACCCTGTAAGCAGTCTGTAGACAAGGTATGACGGCAATCCATGCACTGTTTAAACATTCTAATGTTTTAGCGTTTGTGGCACAAATCCCATTCAAGTCATGGGACCGATTATTAGCATTTTACACACGTTTTATTTATTTTATTTAACGTCAATTAAAATCATCAGAAAGTATCTCAAATCGATTGTAAAGCTCAACAAAGTGACTTATAGATGTTTTGAACATGATGTGTGAAAAATGCAAATATCGGTCCCATGACTTAAATGGGATTTGTGCCTCAAATGCTGAAACATTAGCATGTGGAAACAGTGCCAGGGACACTAAACCAAAGCATGGATTGCTGTCATACCTTGTCCGTAGACTGCTCACAGGGTAAGGAAACGAATGTGTAATGTAGGTGAACTATACCTTTAACACACAAAACCACAACACCAATCCTCTGATCCAGAGGGGTCGGGTTAAATGCGGAAGACACATTTCAGTTGAATGCATTCAATTGTACAACTCACTAGTTATCCCCCTTTCCTTAACGCCTCAGTACTCCCCCTTTTCTGACTTACCTCGTCTAAACTGCAGAAGGCAGCGCTGACCGAGCGAAAACCATGGATAGGGACAGGATTAGAACATATTGTAACGGTTTTGACTTGAGGTTATCGTTTATAGGGGTGCCAGGTAGGTTGCACCTACCAGAGAAAATATTGGTTTCTCCTTTTAGTTTGGGAGGGAATGAGTCCCATCTTGTCTGTCAAGTCTACACCAATACAAAGGACTCATGTAAAAGTCAGGATGGAAATACACTTCATAAACCCTTAAAACATTGGAAAGAACTTCAAAAACAACTGTATTATTTTGCGTGGGTTGTATTAACAATATAAATGATCACACACAACAATATAACAGTAATGAGCTTTAAAGAGCTCTGGTTCCTCCAGAAATGTCCTGTACCTCGGGCCTAAAGAGTCCAGCCCAGTAAACAAGTTCAGGGAACTCAAGTGACCTTAGTCACGCAATGTTTGTGTTCATACCAGTGTAGCATAAACCCAGTGTCAATCATACAATCAAAATAACACATATTTTACCACACAACTATAAAGCGTATCACATCTTAATAAGTTCTCAACTACAACTAACTACATAAATCATCACTGTATATATCACACCAAAACAAATGAAATACCGTATACAAAAAGGTTGTAGTCAGTCGGTCGGTCAGTCAGACAAGCCAATCCGCCGACAGATCTCCAGCGGAGGAAGGCCATGAAGAACAACAGAGTGGATCCGGTCCTGGGTAAACTTGCTATTAGGCTACAAAGCACACTTTTAAAGCAACACAACAAACGGAAGAGAGAAGCTTCAGAACTGAGGGTTGAACACATTCACATTCATGTCTCCATCACAACCCCACTTTTGCACAGCTGATGCTGGCTATTTAATTGGGAGTTAAAGGGAATGCGCCCTATTGGAAGGAGAAGCACAGACGGTTCAGAAAAATTCAGGGCCGTCACAATATGTACAGTATGTATATCTATATAATAGATCATGTGGGAATCCTTTTCCCACCAAGCTGTGTCACCTCTTCCAAACAGCAGAGGGCATCACTGACCCATCTAAAAGCATGGAGGTGCTGCAGAAGAGGGTGACACGCCAGGAGAATCTGCTCCAGAAGTGTAAGGAGCTGCTGAGGACACACAAGGAGCGCAGTGCCCAGCTGACCAGTGAGAATGACACTCTGCAGGAGCAGCTGCAGGAGAGACTGCAGGAGCTGGAGAAAACCAAGGTGTGTTAACCAATGTCAGTGGAGGGAGAATTTTTATTTTACCTTTTATTTAACTAGGCAAGTCAGTTAAGAACAAATTCTTATTTTCAATGACAGCCTAGGAACAGTGTTGTTTAGGAGCAGAACGACAGATTTGTACCTTGTCAGCTCGGGGATTCGATCTTGCAACCTTTCGGTTATTAGTCCAACGCGCTAACCACTAGGCTACGCTGCCGCCCCAAATGGAGAGGATGTATTGTGATAGTATTCCATGGCTGGAATGGAGTGAATGGAACGGTATGAAACACGTAATCATAAATTAGAAATATTGCATTCCGGCCGTTACAATTAGCCATTTTATTTAGAAACCGTCACATGGCTCTTCTAATCAACTTTTCTGGAAAGATAGCTTACCCTTCACCCTGGAATACACATTCTAGAAGACCATTTTCCACATATGGCCACCTGTACTTAGTACACTGTAGTTTTGAAAGGAGTTCATTATATGGGGCTGAAGAGTGAGTGTGAACCACAGAATTCAACACTATGGTGTGAACAGTAACACCATGTTTCACAACACTGTGTTATAAATCATTCAGTGGAGTCTTGATGGTTTAGTGATCATGTGCCTGGTCTGTGGCTTCACTATCTATTTCTATGACACACACACACTATCGCTCGGAAAGCGTGTGGAGCTCTGTCTTATGAGGCCCTCGTAATGAGATAGAGCTCCAAAGTACACAATGTATGGAAAAGGGTGCCATATGTAGGGAATAGGGTGCTATTTACCACTCATCCCAGGGGCTGACCGAGCTCATGTCATTTAGCTAACTTTGTGACATTTATTCTGTTTTATACCACAACATTGTTCTTTGGTGGAATAATGATAAGTACATAGTTTAGTTTGGCTGTGGTGTCTGTCGTTTTCACTAGCGGCTGTGAGTGATGCTGGGCGCCAGAACAGGCCTGTGATAACAGACAATAGCTCTGCATCTAAGTGTGATGGGCAGAGGTTTGTGTGTGTGTGTGTGTGTGGAGTTGCAGAATTTGTGTGTGAGGTACAGAGGTATGTGTGTGTTGAACCTGGCCAGTGTCTGAGAACAGGGCTGTTCCTGTGACAGAAAGAGCCAGAGGTTAACAGGCGCTCAGCTCTCCTAACCAGCGTGGAGGGGCTTGCTCATCCACACACACACCCTGTAAAACAGACAGCAGCTGTCTCTCAGGCCACATTTTCACCTTTGGGATCTGGTATTTATATGGCGTTGTGGTCTGTTTCGTATTTGTGTTAAATTATTATTTACCTTATTGTATGTTCTCTCACAGTAGTTTCATAGTGACGTGCTAGCTACACTACAGACCACTGCTGCTAACCCAACCTAACTTGGTCTGTGTGTTGGTTTAGTTGGCCTCGTATGCGGCCTCTGTTGACATCCGCCTTGTGGCTGTGGTGGCTTGGCCTCATGGGTGGTGTAGGGAGACTCTGCCTGCCATGCAGAAACATTTTGCAACCTGTCTTGGTACTTCCTTGTTTTATTGAACTTTTTTCTAACCAGGAAAGTAGCCTGTTCTGAGAGCTGTCTGCTGTATTCATTGTTAATTGAAACGACCATAAGAGTTGGCTATACAACACAAACTCATATGGGACCAGGCTACCAGGAAAGAGCCTGGAGGTTCATGTGAGGGCAACCTGTACAATAATCTGAGCACCATCCTGATGATTTTAAACTATGTTGTAAGGAATAATGCATCCATTTGTCTGAAATCTGGTGTTTGTACTCCCTGCTTAAAGGTTATGAGGGGTAGTTGGTTGTCTAAATTCAGTTTAGTGTTATTAAGTACAGCGGTGCTCCTGTTCCTTTACTACAGCGGTGCTCCTGTTCCTTTACTACAGCGGTGCTCCTGTTCCTTTACTACAGCGGTGCTCCTGTTCCTTTACTACAGCGGTGCTCCTGTTCCTTTACTACAGCGGTGCTCCTGTTCCTTTACTACAGCGGTGCTCCTGTTCCTTTACTACAGCGGTTCTCCTGTTCCTTTACTACAGCGGTTCTCCTGTTCCTTTACTACAGCGGTGCTCCTGTTCCTTTACTACAGCGGTTCTCCTGTTCCTTTACTACAGCGGTTCTCCTGTTCCTTTACTACAGCGGTGCTCCTGTTCCTTTACTACAGCGGTGCTCCTGTTCCTTTACTACAGCGGTTCTCCTGTTCCTTTACTACAGCGGTGCTCCTGTTCCTTTACTACAGCGGTTCTCCTGTTCCTTTACTACAGCGGTTCTCCTGTTCCTTTACTACAGCGGTTCTCCTGTTCCTTTACTACAGCGGTGCTCCTGTTCCTTTACTACAGCGGTTCTCCTGTTCCTTTACTACAGCGGTTCTCCTGTTCCTTTACTACAGCGGTTCTCCTGTTCCTTTACTACAGCGGTGCTCCTGTTCCTTTACTACAGCGGTGCTCCTGTTCCTTTACTACAGCGGTGCTCCTGTTCCTTTACTACAGCGGTTCTCCTGTTCCTTTACTACAGCGGTGCTCCTGTTCCTTTACTACAGCGGTGCTCCTGTTCCTTTACTACAGCGGTGCTCCTGTTCCTTTACTACAGCGGTTCTCCTGTTCCTTTACTACAGCGGTGCTCCTGTTCCTTTACTACAGCGGTGCTCCTGTTCCTTTACTACAGCGGTGCTCCTGTTCCTTTTGATAACTTGCAGATTAATCCATCTTTTACTTTCAAAGATGGTTCATTTATCCTTATCCAAAGAGCACCTTCAGCCTTCAATATATATATATATATATATTATCTGATCTCTCCTTCCGTCTGTCTGTTCTCAGTGCCTTCACTGTTGCTTTGATACCTTGCACATGAACCCATTTTTAATATATTTCTTCCGTTTGTCTTGTCTGCACTACAGGAGCTGCACACCACAGAGAAGATCAAGCTCATCACCCAGCTGCGGGATGCTAAGAACCTTATTGAACAGCTGGAGCAGGACAAGGTAATTGAAGAGGGCTTCTTAATAGGATAGTTCACTTTTTAAATGTTTTTCGACTACAATTCTAGGGTGATGAAAATGCTAGCCAGGAGATTCTGGACCTTGCTAAGCCAGCTAACAAACTTAAAAACTGTTTGAATAAAACAACACCACCATAGGTAAGTCAGAAATGAGCTGAAATGTCAGTTAACTTTCCTTTTTAAGGTTGGTCATATCTTGATAGAAGCTCCCTTTTAAGCTTCTGAGTCAGTGGAGGCTGGTGACACTTCAAATCAGGCTCATCGTATTGACTAGAATGGAATCCTAAAACAACACAGGGATACCCAGTGTTTGAAATGTTGTATACCTTCCCTTCTTTCCATTCCAGCCATTACAATTACCCCATTCATCGATTGCTCCCTCCTTCCACCAGCCTCCACCATTCTGGTCCTAACGTTGATTGCCCCTTAAATGTCCTCTGCACTCCTGCTTAGTGTGAATCTGTGAAATATAGACATGTTTGTGCTATGCCCCTGAGTACAGAGATGACAAACACTATCCACGATTGTTGCGCTTGACCATTATCCTCTGGCTCTGCAGGAGAGGTGTGTGTGTGGAGACTGTGACTTGTGAGGTCACACTGATGAATTAGGGTTAGAGGCACAGCATAATGGTTAGAAACAATTTAGGGGCCTTGGGTTTGATTAAGACATGCTACTTAGGAGACAATCATAACAGTGCAGATAAAAAATATTCATTGAGGACCTATTTGGAAATACACTTTTTATATATATATATATAAACAAAAGTATGTGAACGCCCCTTCCAATTAGTTGATTCTGCTATTTCAGCCACACCCGTTGCTGACAGGTGTATAAAATCGAGCACACAGCCATGCAATCTCCATAGACAAACATTGGCAGTAGAATGGCCTTACTGAAGAGCTCAGTGACTTTCATCGTGGCACCGTCATAGGATGCCGCATTTCCAACAAGTCATTTCGTCAAATTTCTGCCCTGCTCGAGCTGCCCCGGTCAACGGTAAGTGCTGTTAATGTGAAGTGGGAACGTCTAGGAGCAACAACAAGTGGTAGGCCACAGAAGCTCACAGAAGGGGATCACCGAGTGCTGAAGTGCATGGCGCGTAAAAATTGTCTGTCCTCGGTTGCAACACTCACTACCGAGTTCCAAACTGCCTCTGGAAGCAACGTCAGCACAAGAACTGTTTGTCAGGAGCTTTGTGAAATGGGTTTCCATGGCCGAGCAGCCTCACACAAGCCTAAGATCACCATACGCAATGCCAAGCGTCGGCTTTAGTGGTGTATTGCTCGCCGCAATTGGACTCTGGAGCTGTGGAAACGCGTTCTCTGGAGTGATGAATCACGTTTCACCATCTGCCAGTCATACGGACGAATCTGGGTTTGGCGGATGCCGGAAGAACGCTACTTGCCCCAATGCATAGTGCCAACTGTAAAGTTTGGTGGAGGAGGAATAATGGTCTGGAGCTGTTTTTCATGGTTTGGGCTTGGTCCCATAGTTCCAGTGAAGGGAAATCTTAAAGTTACAGCATACAGTACAATGGCATTCTAGATGATTCTGTGCTTCCAACTTTGTGGCAACAGTTTGGGGAATGCCCTTTCCAGTTTCAGCATGACAATGCACACGTGACCAACGCAAGGTCCATACAGAAATGGTTTGTTGAGATCAGTGTGGAAGAACTTAACTGGCCTGCACAGAGCCCTGACCTCAACCCCATCGAACACCTTTGGGATGAATTGGAACAACGACTGCGAGCCAGACCTAATCACCCAATATCTGTGCCTGACCTCACTAATGCTCTTGTGGCTGAATGGAAGCAAGTCCCCACAGCAATGTTCCAACATCTAGTGGAAAGCCTTCCTAGAAGAGTGGAGGCTGTTATAGCATCAAAGGGGGGACTAACTCCAACTCATTTGGAATGAGATGTTCGACAGGCAGGTGTCCACATACTTTTGGACATGTAGTGTAAGTGTGTTCATTAATGTGCTATCCTCTGGGATCTCATACACGTATTGTTGATATACAACATGTATTATTTTATTCCGAAAGTAAAATTAAATTAAATCCGATCATGGCTGTACCTTCAGGGCATGGTCATTGCAGAGACAAAGCGTCAGATGCATGAGACTCTGGAGATGAAGGAGGAGGAGATCGCCCAGCTCCGCTCCAGAAGCAAGATGGCCGCCGCCCAGAGAGAGGAACTGCAGGAGCAGAAAGAGAAGTCTGAGAAAGCAGGTCAGTGGATTTCCTCTTTAGCAATGTGTAAGTTGTACATATACATTATCTAACCAACGATGTGTGTTTGCACCTTCCCCCAGGGTTTGAGGAGCTAGAGAAGGCTCTGGCCATGGCCCAGAGGGCTGAGGAGGCACGGAGGCTCCTGCAACTCCAGCTGGAGGAACAGGTGAAGGAGGTAGAGCGGGCCGGGGAAGAGGAGAGGAGGAGTCTGCAGCAGGAGCTCACCAGGGTCAAGCAGGAGGTGGTCACCATCATGAAGGTGAGGGACATCTACTGACCATCAAAATACTAATGAAAAACTCACTCAGTACTTATGCAGTACTCATGCAGTAGTACACAATCACTACTCACCCAGTACCAAGAGCAGGCTTGGCTTCAATCCCAGTAAATTTACTAAGGGGCCGATTACAAGAGATTAGAGTTAAGCGCACGGAAATTAAACATTCCCTTTTTATGCACTTTTCTCTCTGTGTGTATTCTGGACTTGAAATTAAGCATGAGAATAGCATGCTATTCACCTGCTATTCGTTCAGGGTGGAGATGTAAGATATAAAGGTGTGGCGGAGGTGTCTATAGATACGCTGTATTCTGACCTTAATTCCCTGAATAACTACATATATAGTCAACAGCATGCTCTTACCAACTGAGCCACGAAGGACTTCCTGTATTTACCCATTGCAATCACTTGAAGGTGTAATATTGTGTTGCTATTTGTGTTGTAGAAATCCTCAGAGGAGAAGATGGCAGAGATGGAGAAGCTACATAGTGAAGCACTGGCCAGTAAAGAACAGGAGCTCAGCGCTCGAGTCAACCAGGCCGTGGTAAGTTAATATCTTTTAATACTGTATTTTGTCCTCTCTACACATATACTGCAATACAAACTCGGCTATAGTTTTGACCAAAGTGTTTGAGCTGCATGTTTACGTATATTATGTGAATATTTCTCTGGCACTGTCTTGCTGTTTCTATTGCTGTTTTATTTGTGAGAGTGCTGAGTAAGGTATCCAATGTATTTGTTACATATGGCAGATTTAAACTTGAATTGTGTGTTTGGTGTAGGAGCAGTGTCAAGAGGAGCTGGCCCAGGCTGCCAAGGAGTTGGAGCAGCAGTCTGCCCTTGCCCTGGAAGATGCAGAGCTGCAGAAGGCTGCCATAGAGACCGAGGCAGAGACCAATGCTAAGGAAATACGTCTGGAGCTGGAGACCACCAGAACTGTAAGTCCTCGGGTAGTTAATACAGAAAGACTAATGCATTATTGATATTTGGAATTAGAATCTTTTGGCGTTTAGCTACTCTATCCAAATATGCTGCACATTGTTGATTCTACAGCAAATAATATACTCTAATGTATCTAGAAGCTTTACATTGTTGGTTGATTCTATGGCAAACATACAATAAATACACATCTCATTACAGAGAATTCTGGAACTGGAGAGCTCTCTGGAAAGGTACTCCCAACCTGGGTCAGTTCCGTCATCAGATGATCTCTCCACTCAGATGGAGGAGCTGAGGAGAAAACACGAGGAGGAGGTGACTGCACTAGAGGAGAAGCACCGTGAGGAGCTGGAGCACAAGGTTGAGCTGCACCAGGAGGCCTTAGCTCAACACAACGCTGCCATGGAGGAGTTCAGGGCAAAACACAGAACTGAAGTGGAGACCATCTTGAAGGAGAAAGAGGTCCAGTTGCAGTCCCATGTAGAGGACATGAACCAGAAGACGATGGAGAAGCTGGATGTAAAACAAACTGAGTTGGAAGCCCTTTCCTCTGAGCTCCAGGAGGTGTTGAGGAGCAAGCAGGTTCTCGAGGAGAGACTGGATGCAGTTGAAAACGCTGGTGGGTCAGCCAGGCAGGAGCTGGAGCAGAGACTACAGGAGGTGCTGACCAAGCACAGTGTGGATATTGAGGAGATCAAACTGCAGCATGAGCAGTCCCTGGGAGGAATGGAAAAGACGCTAAAAGAAGAACTCAACAAGTTGACGCTGGTGCTGAAGGAGAAAGAGAAGGAGCTTGAGGCTCACCTTGTCTGTGAGAAAAGGCTGAAAGAAGAATCAGAGACAGTTCTTCAAGACCGGAATGCCAAGGTGAAAGATTTGGAGGAGCTTAGGAAGAGTTTAAAGCAGGCCCAATCAGAAAAGAAGGGCCTTGAGAAATCTAACGCCCAACTCCGTAAGATCAGAGATGAACTCTCACAGTGCAAGAGTCAGTTGATAGATTTAGAGCAAAAACTGGTGACAACTCGAAGTGACTGCCAGCAGAAAGAGGAATCTCTTCAACAAAAGGTACAGGAGCTTGAAGAGCTAGAGAAACAGTTGCAACAGGCTAAGAAGGAGCTCTCTGAACAGGATACATCTTACACTGATGAACTGAACACTAGGCAAGAGGAAGAAAAACAACTAAAGAAACAGCTAGAGGACCAGAAGGCTGCTCATGAGAAGGTAGAAAATATTAAGACAGACATGGAGGCCAAGTTGAAATCACAGGAAGCGAAGATGGAGAAATTTAAAACAAAGAACAAAGAGATGCAGGAGAAATTCAAGAAGAAGCTTCAGGAACTTGAGGAATCTTCTAAAAAGGAGCTGGCAAAGAAGGAGTCAGAGCTACAGCAGAAGGAACAGCAAGGTAAAGAGAAAATCCTGGAGTCTCAGACAAGTTCAGAAGGCCTGAGCAGTGCTATGTCCCAGCTTGAGGCAAACCACAAGGAAGAACTAGAGAAGATGTGTGAAGTCCATAAGCAAGAGAAGGAAAATCTTGAGCATCATTGGCAGGAAAAGCTGGGACAACAGGAAGAGGAAATGCAGGAGAAACACACACAAATACTACAGGAGAAGGTACAGGAATTGGAGGAGGTCACCCAGCAGCTTGGAAAGACCAAAGAAGAAAAAGAGCAAGTTGTGCAGGAAGTGAAGAACTTGAAGGAGGAGTTGGTGATGAGACAGACCACTGTGCAGAAACTGCAAGCCGAGCTTAAGGAAGCGGCGGTCAAGATGGAGAGTTTATCTCAATCTGAGGCAATGTTCAAAGAGCAAGTAGAGGTGATTGAGAAGAATCTAAACACGGCTCTGAATGAGAGGAACTCCTTCCAGGATCAGGTGAGCAAGACTGAGGAGAAGGCAAGAGAGACGATCAAGACTCTGTCTGAGAGGTTTGTAGACACCGAGACGCAGCTTCAAGCTCTTGAGGCTTCTAAGGGTAAAGAAGGGGAGGCCGTTCAGAGGAAACTTGAACAGCATTCTCTTCAACTGGAAGTCAAGGAAAAAGAACTGCAGAAGCAGTTCACTGGGATTAGCAGCGAACTGATGCGTTACTGCAGGGAAATTGAGGCCAGCATCGAAGGTGGTACGAAGGAACTCTCTGAACGAGTCGAGAGCAGAGTGAGAGAGTTGAAAGACAGGGTTCTGGGTAATCAGAAGAAGGTAGCACATCTTAAAAACGTTATCCTTACCAAGGTTGACAGGATACGCACTTTGGAGGAGCAACTCCATCAGAGGACAGAGGAGAATAAGAACCTATGCAGTTCACTAGAGCAAATGACTGTTCAGCTAAATGTACACAAAGATGATATCAAAGCCTTAACTGCTGAGAGGGAGTCTCTGCAGAGGGATGCTGAGAATCACTCTCAAGCTATCTCAGAAAAAGTAATTTGCATCGAACAGCTCAGTGAGGAAAACCGAACCATCTCAGAGAATGTCAAAACAAACGTTGTGCATATCAGCAACTTGGAGAGTATCATAAATGACTTGAAGACCCAGTTATCAGGTAGCCATATGAGAAAGGATGAAGCCATATCACTGCTTGATCAGCAGCACAAGGAGGAGAAACAGAGGCTTGTTTGCCAAATGGAGGAGATCATTGACAGACTAGAGAAAGAGAAGAAATCTGCAGTGGAGCAAGCCGACACCCTCAGGAACAACCTCACTGAGTTCAAGACGAAAGCAGAGTCCAAGTTCTCTCAGAACCACAATACTGTCAAGTCTCTGCAGACCAGACTTGAGGATATGGAGAAACAGATCTCTGAGAAGAACGCGGCCTTACAGAGGCTGACGGCCATCATTGACAATCAGTCCGTCAGCAAGTCGGAGATGGACCAAGCCTTGAGTGAAAAGGAGCAGAAAGTCAGTGCCCTTTCTTTGGAAGTGGAGAGCTGCAACAGCCGGCTCAGTGAGCTGGAAGAGCAGTTGGTCCTCAGGACGAAAGAGAGTGAGCAGCTAACTGCTGACCTGAAGCAGCAGCACATTATCAGGGAGAGTGAGAAACGAGAGCTCACAGAGCATCTACAACAGACCCAGGAGCAGTTCAGAACCCAGAATGTAAATCTAGTCCAGGCTACAGAGGAGAAACTGCAGTCCCTGGAGAGGGAGAACCAAACTTTGAAACAAGAGCTGGAGTGGCAAAGGGAAGCCTTTGAGAAGACGAAGGCTGAGATTCTCAAGAGCAAAGAAGAGAGTCTGAAGGCAGCTGAAGAGAGGTTGTCAAAAGACAATGCTGGGAAAGTGACCGAGCTGAAGAAGAAAGCAGAGCAGAAAATCAGCCAGATTCGGAAACAGTTGACCTCACAACTTGAGGAGAAGGAAAAGACAATCAAAGACCTTCGGACACAGTTGGAAGAGGCCAAGATGGATGAAGCGAGAAAGAAGCAGCAGGTGGAAACCCTGGAGGAGAAAGAAAATTCCCTTGAGGAAGCCATGGCCAAGATGACGGAAGAGCTGGAGAAACGCATTGAGCAAGTGCGTAGTGATGAAAGACTGGAAAAAGAGAGCTCTTTACAGAGTTTGAAGGACATTTACGAGGAAAAGCTATCATTACTTCAGAAAGATATTTCAAACCAGGAGGAAGCCCTAGCCAAGCTGAAGGAAGAACAAGAAAAACATATTGAGCAAGTAAAGAACGGCGAGAGACTTGAGAAAGAGAGCTTATTGGAGAGTTTGAAGAACACGTACGAGGAAAAGCTACTGTCACTTCAGAGAGATGTTTCGAACCAGGAAGAGACCAAAGCAAATGAGACCCTCTCAAGGCTTGAGGAGATTAAGATGAAGCTTAAGGAAGTGGAGGTGGAAAAGGTAAACTTTCTGGCTGAAATAAGCTGCCTGAAGGATGATCTGCTTGAGAAGACTGCACTGATCGAACAGCAAAAGACAGAATTGACTAGCTTAGAAAAACAGGGTACGAATGCAGTGGAGGTCGTGGAGCATTGCACTGCAGAGCAAACCAAGAGTCTCACAGCAGGCAAAGAGACGGAGAACCACTCTCTGACGCAGGAATATGGGGATGCTGAATCTCTGTCGTACCTGCAGAATAAGCTGGCAGAGGCGGTGCAGGAGAAGCAGAAGCTACAGAAAGACTTGCGTTCCCTGAGGAGGGAGCACGAGCAGGATCTGGAGTACGTGAAGAAAGAGTTGGCCCAAGAGAACGAGAAGAAGCTCAAGTAAGTTTGACCTAATGGTTAGTGCAGTCAATCAATCAAACAAACACAATTATTTATAAAGACCTTTTTACATGAGCAGTCACAAGTGTTTTACAGTAAAAGTGCATTAAAGTAGTCAGTTGAGGTCAGAAAATAAATGCTTTCATTGCCATTTCTATTTGTCCTTTTTGATACTTCCTGTGTTTTCTTTCTCTATCCATACTGTATTTTAAATTATTCTCTCCCCATTGAACAGGCTTGAGGTCGAGGATCTGGAGATGAAGCAGAACTCGTCCCTGAAGCAGCTAATGAGGGAGTTCAACACACAGATGGCTTTGAAAGAACAGGAGATGACTGCTGCACTGAAGGAGACCATTGGTGAGAGGGAATCAGAGTTTTCTGACGAGCCATTGCATGATAAGACACTGGCAGGTATTACCACTGAAACTTCAAAAATATTAAGAAAGTCGCAGCTTTCTTTTTCTACTGTTCAGTTAGTTAGCACCTCAAGTTTTTCGGAAGTGCGTCTTACTACTTATGTTACTAGACTGTCAATGCCCAAAACACCAAAATGAATATGCACATATGAAGTCATTATATGTTATAAATTAATTTGTTTTGTGTGACTAAAATGGTTTACGGTGTTAGTTTATAGTCTAACCATACTCTCAAACGTCACCAATGCAAATTCTTCACTGTTTGATCATTTGTCATGGAATCCACATAAATTAATGTGTAATTGGTCCTTGTAGTATTCATTTGAAGTGTTTCCAATAGAGAAAATGAAAGGAGTTTTAAAGATGAGTGACTTTTTAGACAGAGAACAATAGGGGTGAAACGGAGTTGGGAGATGATTGAATTAGGAAACTGTCTCTGTCTGAAAGAATCACCATATGTTTTCACTGTAGTCCAGTCATTAACACTGCATTCCAAAACGGAAGTGAGTGACTGGTTTGTAATATGTGAACTTCAAGGTCTACTACGTGCTTTGTTTCTTGGCCCGTATTCAAAAACTGTCTGAGTACTGAATCTGATCTAGGATCAGGTCTGTCCATTTAATCATATTTGGTATAACCTAAAAGGCCAAACTGATCCTATATCAGCACTCTTCCTCCTCCTCTCTTCTCTTCCAATCAGGGAAGGCCCAGAGCGTGGAGGTGGAGCTTATGGACAGCCATCGGGAAGAGACCAATCAGCTGCAGAAGGTGATCGCCCAGAAAGATGATGACTTAAACAGAACAGTCCATCGATATGAGCAGGTCCTGCAGGTACGGTACTGTATGAATGAATAGCACATGAATGTGTCTCTCGCACTTGTAATAACCTATACTGCTAAACTCTATCAATATGTAAATACGTAGCAGTTCCTATGTAACTACAAATATATTACTACAGCTATTACTGTGTAACTAAGGCCATTTTAAAGTAAAGGGTTATATTAAATGATATTTATCTTTACAGACAGACTGACTGGTTTGCTTTTAGAAAGTAGTTTACAAGTAGGATTTACTGGTCCAACATTGGGTCTGTTTTCCTCAGAAGAATTTGTCCACTTATGTTTTGTTTCCATGTCGTGATTCTAATAGTATTGTGATACTGGTCACTAGTCTAGACACTCCTATCAGTTCCTGACATATTTTTCAACTTTGAGCTTTATAAGAAAAGGACATGTACTCCACCCATCATCAGGAAACTATTACTGACATGGAACCTCCTCCCTTCAATCAGTCCCCCAGAGAACTCAGCTAAATGACAGATACCTTCTGGCTGTAGTGTCTGCTGAATGATTTACATTAAAGACTACTAGACTAAATGTGTGTGTGTCTACCTTCTGACAGTCTGTTAGTGATTTACATTTGAAACTAGACTAAATGACTATAGAGGGATAGTCTGCTCTGCTCAGTTAAGTAAACTACAATAAAAGCTGTCTTCTCTCATTCATCACTGTCTCCAGACATAATGAAAATAGGGAGGCCTTAAGTAGAGTAGCACTTGGTATTTGACTGACTGACAATACTGTGTAGTTGTGATATCAGACTATACAGAAATGAAATACACACTGAAGAAAGGTTTTTAGCTGAAATGTTTGTGTGCTGATCAAATAAATGTAAGTAACCCCCCCCCCCCCCCCCCCAAAAAAAAATGCAGTCAAAATACATATAAATACAAGAAAAAAATAGGGGAAAGTTATTTGAAAGTACTGTACTTTTTGAGTACAGACCTACTGTATTTTCTAAGAAAGGAAATGACTGGGGGTGGTTGTCCTGTTCTTCCCGGTAGAGTCGAGAGGTGGAGATGGGGGACAGAGTGTGGCAGGTACAGAAAGAGCTGGAGGACCTGCAGGCAAGGACCCACAGTGGCAGTGGAGAGGTACGGTATCTCAGTTCATACTGTACATGTTTATTGGGAGCGACACAGGGTGAAGCTAGGAGTAGGGATTAAAAACTTTTAAACAAATTGGCATCCTTGATGTTAAGGGAAAAAGAATCCTTGAAAAATCACAAAATTAAAATCACAAAATTAAAATCACAGTGCAGTTATTACAAAACTACCACTAACAAGTCCTGATCATCAACATAAAGGGGAAAATAAAAATTAAACATACCTAACGCAACAATGCTGTAACATTAGGAGGAGAAAAATATATCTTTAGCTACTTTATATTGAGGGAGAGTGAGCGGCTCGAAGCAGAGCAGCAGCTTATGTGAGTGACGAAGGGCGCAGGGAGGGAGAGAGAGATTGCAATCAAGTCGACTCGCGCTGGTAGACTAACTTATTGCTAGTTATGTATCATCTCATCTGATTACATAGTACTGGCCTTGACCGCATCAAACCGAGAGTAGTTAAGCTAGCTAGCTAACGTTAGCTAGGCTAGTTAAGACTACATAACTTGAACTGTGTACTTTCTCCCCTTCCGAATCCTACAGTAAATAACAACAACTCCATTCGGATTATTAAGTAATGTTGGCTTTTGGGGTTGTAGCATGTCCTTCTCATTTAACTTTTAGTTAGATATCGCCTAATAGCTTGCCACACAGAGGCTCTAGCTCTGACTATAGCCTAGTGCCGGTTTGATGACTTGTGATTGGATGACAACAACAAGCTACACGAGCCACTCTTATGAAACGCAAGAGCACCAGCAGCATAAATTCTATCATTTTCTCTCTGCAGGAAGCACGATGTAGACCATCTGCATTGTGAATTCACATGGAGTTTTATGCATTTTCTTCTTGTTTTGATGGAAAACCAATAACAAAATGTCAGTTTAAACATTAAGAAAATGTTCCATTTGTCACATCCCTAGCGAGGAGCACAACTAGCGGCACGGGGTTAGCCACAGAGCAGTTTGGGAATGAACTGCCACCACCCACTGGTTGCTTGGCTCACTCCTGCCAGATTTCTCCCGTCAGCTCTGAGATTCAAAACGGCAACCATCCGGTTACTGGCCCTCCTCTCATAACTTTGAGGCTACCGCCGCCCCATTGCTACAGGTTTACCGGTTTATTCATACTGTATTTAATTTACCCCCGCACACAGGATGTCAAAAGAGGTTGCCATATCTGTGGTATTTTCCCACCGACAAACAGTGTGTCTCAAATTGCACCTTATTCCCTATTTAGTGAACTACTTTTGACTAGAGCCTATGCACTGCTTTTGACTAGAACCTTCTATGCCCTGATCAAAAGTAGTGCACTATAAAGGGAATAGGTTGACTTTTGGGAAACCCATACAGCCCTGGAGGCTTCGCTTGGCTGGATGACATATAGAATGGGGTTCTGTTGAAGCAATACATTAATACAGCTTCCTGCTCATCCCGCTCACAAAAGAGACTCACACACGCACACCTCTGCACAAACTGTAATTTTTCTTGATCCTGCCTCTCTGTGGGCCTGTATTTGAAACACCTATGTGTCTGATGGAGGAAAGATTACCGGTTCAGTGTGGAAAGGCAAGCAAAACCAAACCCCAGACGTGGGCCTTGTGTGTGTGTGTGTGTATATATATACAGACTGGGTAGTGTTCTCTTTTGGAAAACAGGTTTAAAGAGGCAGTACACCCCCTCTTTGTTCCTCCATCCAGACCTGTGTTGAAATACCATTCAAAATACTGCCTGGAGTGCCAGATGGGCAGAGGTTTTGTGACTATTGGTTCCATTTCGCCAGGCAAGCTCAATCAAGCCCAGATAAAGTATGTGAATGTTAAATATTATTCGAACCCAGGTCTGGTACACACATTCCACCCTCCATCCCTGTTCCCAGTTAACCTTCTGTGTCACAAATGGCACTCTATTCCCTATAAGTAGTGCTCTATATGTGTAATAGGGTGCTATTTGGGACGCAGTCATTCTCTGGACGGCAGATGTATGCTTTAGAAAGGACAGTGATCTAGAGAGGTAGAAAGGCAGGAGGAGAGAGGGGGGGAGAGGGCGAATTAATACGCATGTGTTGCTGTGTAGAGAGACCCTCAGACTAACACCCACGCTCAGTCACACATACACACGCCAGAACACATTCACCACATCACACACACACTCTACACAAAGAAATTATCAGCTTGCACGCACACCTACACACACACACCCACACATAGGACACACTCCCCCATACACACACAATGAAGTGCAGCTCTTTTCTCGTTCACCTCCCTGTTGCATATTTCCAAGCTGATGTAATATCTTTGTGGGGATTGTATGGGGTTACACTCAGGAAGGACTACCCTTATTCAGGGCCTCACAGGCCACTCTCTACTCATGTAGATGTCAGGTCAGTCGCTCTGTCTCCATGCTTTACAGATGCTGTGAAATAGAGCACTCACATGATGCTCCTATAAAAGTGACATTTATTTTATTTCTCCATCTTTCAGGTTAATCACATTGAGATTGGAATCTCTGTTCGAGAGCTCTGAAACAATGTTCAAACCATTTTCCCATTTAGGAGGAATGTCCAAAACTAGACCTACAGTTTCTTAGTCTGTATTGATTTGTTGCTCATGTCTGTTATTGATGATTGTGTTGTATTGGTTCAGATGGGTGTGAAGGAGCTGCAGGCCCAGCTAGCTGAGAAGACCACCCTGCTGAGTGAGGCCAGGCTGAAGGAGCAGCAGTTTGTCGACAGGGTGAGTGTCACAGGTGGTGCCAAGCATAACCGTACTCTTCTGGCTTGGATGTTTTTTGTTGTTCTTTCTTAAAATAAAATTCATTTAGCAGACGCTTTTATCCAGCTCTTATTATGGTTCAGTGCCTTGCTCAAGTGCACATCGACAGATTTTTCACCTAGTCGGCTCGGGGATTCAAACCAGCAACCTTTTGGTTACTGGCCCAACACTCTTAACCGCTAGGCTTCCTTTCCATTATGGTTCCACCAACTATGATGAAGGTGTTATATGGCCAGCACAGTAAAGCTTGGCTCTACTATGCTCAGCTTGGCTCAGTAGTGGGAAAAGGGCATCAGTTGACCTTGGTCTTTCAGTCTCTGTCTCTCTACGGTACAGTACATCCCTCATTCCACACCACTGTATTCCTCTCTTCCTTTCCAGGACTCTTTCACCCTCCGGCCATCCTATCTGACTGTTAGTCTATCTTTCTGGATTAAGTTCATTACATGGAACATCTGTTTATTCTTGCTGTAACCTTATAAACAATTACCCTGCCCCTTCCCACTGTTTCTCTCTCACACTCACACACACACACACACACACACACACACACACACACACACACACACACACACACACACACACACACACACACACACACACACACACACTGTTTCTCTCACATTTTGTGGACAGATCGTTCTCCAAATAAACTAACCCCTGGATGACCATAGCAGGCCAGTATATTGCTATTTATCTCCCACAAACTGTTCAGTACAAGTCATTTTAAAGGAACACAACCACTTGAATAAAATGGTAACACTTTACTAAGCCTGTAGGTATGACACTTCATAACTTGTTATAAGCATGTATAATGCTTTACACCTGCAGACTTTAATTAAAGTGTTTAATTAAACTTTTCCCCTTCTAGATCCACTCACTAGAGGACAAAATGAGATGTGTCCACAAGAACTCAGTGTTGACTCATATGGGGAGCACGTTCAAAGGTAATGTAAACTTAAACATCTATATTTAACTAATAAGGCCCGAGGAGATATGGTATATGGCCAATATACCACGACTAGGGGCTGTTCTTACGCACAACGCAAAGCAGGGTGCCTGGACACAGCCCTTAGCCATGGTATATTGGCCATATATCACAAACCCCTGATGTGCCTTATTGCTGTTGTGAACTGGTTATCAACGTAATTAGAGCAGTAAAATAAATGTTTTGTCATACCTGTCTGCTATACCATGGCTATCAGCATTCAGGGCTCGAATCACCCAGTTTATAATAACATTTATATAAAACATCTATACTACTTTAAATATAAGCATCTGTATAACAAAGGGATTCCTTCCTCTGGTCCAATGCTCCAGGGCAGTGATTGGGGACATTGCCCTGTGTAGGGTGCCGTCTTTCGGGATGGGACGGTAAACGGATCTCCTGACTCGACTTTAATCCTCCACCAAACTTTACAGTTGCCATTTTCGTTATGCATCTTATTTTTCACACCCGTACAGCATACAGATAGATACAGAGCCTTTGAGCAGAGAATCTGTCATAGTGCGAGAGCTGCTACTGCAGCATCTCAAACGGCAACAGAAGGCAGGCTTCATCAGCATGTCACACACCACTTTGCAATGAGCTGGAGGCAGTAGGTTATGCATTTTGAAAACATACTTCATTGTTTGAAACCTGAATGTTTTAATACATATGAGGCATGTCTTACCTTGCTTCAAAGTAGCCTATTAGATCTCCTCTTTTTCTCCATTTCTAATGGATATTTTCATCACTGTCACTTGAAACTGCTCGCATGTGCGGTGCCATTTTGACAACATAGTTTTCCAGCTAATTGCATTATGGAATGAACATTCGCGCATATCCTACTGCCTTGTGCGCTTATAATGTGAACAAATACTAGTTCATCAACATTTTAAGCTAAACATTCTGATCTGTTGCATCAGACACATTGCTTTTTAATGTTGTTTTTTTTAATGTAGCCTAGGCCTCGTTGTTGTATGCATTTAGGCTCTGTCTTCCCACAACTGTCCTAGAGACTGTTTGGAATAGGCTGTTTCTCGACAAGCTGACCAATATAATAGGTCAACTTTTCTACTATGGGGGATAGTAGATTGACATAGGCTAGTGCTGTTCGATACTCATCTTGGCTGAGGAAAGTAAAGGTGGCAGTTATTCTAACATGTTTGAAGTGCACATCAGAGTTTGGTAAGAAGGACGCACATCGTTGCATTCTCGACTTGTATGTTCTGTTAATATGAATTACCATAATCTAAATGTGATTTCTGTCATTCTGAGCACCGTGGGTGGACACCCTAATCAGGTCATGCACCCAGTGTATGTGGGTCCTGCAGATTTCTCAAATGTCCGGTAAATTAAAATGTTGCCGGTGAAATGTCCAGCGCCATATTTTCCAAATGGAAACCTTGGTATGAATTAATGTCATATGCCAATGGAAGGGCTGGAAATGCACCTGTCTTCCTTATTTAGGAGATAAATGTAAACATGTTCAAGCCAGTCTAAACTAAACGATGCCAGAGACTGGGCATGTTATTGATTGTAGTAATATGTGCTGCGTGTGAGCGACAGTTTGACTTGTAGGCCTCGGTCCACACATGTAATCCCAGCTGTGCTGCTGACTCTGTGGGAGAATAGTACCTCTAACATCACTGCTATTAATCTGTCAAGTCAATCTGTGAACACACACACACGGCACGCACTGTTGAACATGGATAAAAAATATGTGACATGGGACGCAGGGGTTTTGAGAGAGGGTGTGGAGGAGAGGGGAGGACAGAGTAGAGGAAGGCGGGACTGTCAAACTAAATTCTAGCCTCTTCATGGACCTTCCCTGCTGGCGTAATAAAGAGAATCGGCTGTCGGAAGGGAAAGTGGGACGAGGAAGACGTGGGGAACCGGTTGAAAATTCATCCCAGGACATAATGGCTTTTGCAGGCTGCAGTCTTGTTTCCCACACAAAAACCCCTAACGCACAGCAGCACAGCACACGGCCTCCCTGGCCTCTCCCCGTGCCTCCTGGCCTGAAGTTTCACCACTCAATTTCAAACGCTCTCTCCAACCCGAGACACCTGTGGTCCACTCTTTTTGGCCTCCGTGTTTGAACAACCCTCTTGGCCAGGTCACATCCATACCTCTCCCCTTTATGCATACCCCATTACTTAATATTCCATAGCTTCTCTATTCTAGCTGCAGAGAAGCCTGCTGGTCCAGTGACTCACTCACACCACTGTTGACAGCATTGTCATATATTAACACCATCTAAATATGGCTTCTGCTGTCTTGACCACTGGGAAACCCTGATAACACCACTGAGCTGTACTCAGCCACAGTTGTTGGTAATGTGCTAAAAAGGAACCATGTGAAAACAATTTCCAAGCCATTATAGATAGTTTATAAACCACCTTAGAGTAATGGCTCCTGGTCAAGAGGCCAATGAGGAGTGGTTCCAGGTAGAGGGACTATGCTAGCCCCCTGTTTTAGTGTTACTCTTCTGTGGGTTCAGCTGGGGTACCCTGCCCAGGGCCTGGAGGTCAGGAGGACAGAGGGCTCAAAGGATTTATTAGCCAGGCCGTTTCTCCACGCCTGATGATCAAAGACTACCTCTTCTTTCTCTTCTTCACTCCTTTCTTTTCCTACCTTTCCCTTTCCTAACCCTTTACCCTTCAACATCAAGGCCATCTCTATCGGGTTCAGATGCACACCCTTCACTGGCCCCAACATCTCTATGGAACATATTGTCCTTATAGAGGAAATTCTTTGCACAGCTCCAAGTTGTTACACACACACACATGTGTGTGTAACAACACCATACATACATACATACACACACACACACACACACACACACACACACACACACAGTGCCTTCAAAATTATTCACCCCCTTGGCATTTTTCCAATTTTGTTGCATTACAACCTGTTTTATTTGGATTTCATGTAATGGACATACACAAAATAATCCAAATTGCTGAAGTGAAATGAAAAAAATAACTTGTAGGGGGCACTATTTTCACGTCCAGATGAAAAGTGTGCCCAAAGTAAACTGCCTGCTACTCAGGCCCAGAGGCTAGGATATGCATAGAAAACACTCTAAAGTTTCTCAAACTGTTAAAAGTATGTCTGAGTATAACAGAACTTATTTGGCAGGCGAAACCCCGAGGACAAACCATCCAGGGGGGAAAAGATGTTGAGGTCACTGTCTTTTCAATTGGGTTTCTATGGGGAACTAGATTTATGAGGGACCTGGTTGTAGTTCTTATGGCTTCCACTAAATGTCAACAGACTTTAGAAATTGGTTGATGTTTTTCCTTTGAGAAATGAAGAAGTAGCCATTTCCTTTCTGAGTGTAGAGCCAAGTGGACTGTTTTGTTTGGGGCGCGTGACCTGAAGCTCGCTCCACTTTTATCCACTATTGAATACAGTTTATTCCGTCTTAAATTGTATCGATTATTTACGTTTAAAAATACCTAAAGTTGGATTAAGAAAGTTGTTTGGATCAAGTTTACAGGTAACTTATTAGATTCTTTGTAGTCATGTTGGGCGACCATTTGTGACATTTAATGGACATATTGGCGTGCCAACAGAAGAAGATCTTCAAAGGTAAGGCATGAATTATATCGTTATTTCTGACTTTTATGTCTCGCCGGGCGGGTTGAAATAGGATTTTCATGTGTTGGTATGCTGGGTGCTGTCCTCAGATAATCGCATGGTTTGCTTTCACCCTAAAGCCTTTTTGAAATCTGACACTGTGGCTGGATTAACAAGAAGTTCATCTTTAAACCTATGTATAACACTAGTATGATTTATGAATTATTATTATGAGTATTTCTGTTTTTGAATTTGGCGCGCTGCAATTTCACTGGGTGTTGTTAACGGGATTGGCGCGCGAAGGGATCCATAAGAAGTTAAAAAAATAAATGGAAAAGTGGTGCATGCATATGTATTCACCCCCTTTGCTATGAAGCCCCTAAATAAGATCTGGTGCAACCAATTACCTTCAGAAGTCACATAATTAGATAAATAAGTCCACCTGTGTGCAATCTGTGTCACATGATCTCAGTGTATATATAAACCTGTTCTGAAAGGACCCAGAGTCTGCAACACCACTAAGCAAGGGGCACCACCAAGCAAGCGGCACCATGAAGACCAAGGAGCTCTCCAAACAGGTCAGGGACAAAGTTGTGGAGAAGTACAGATCAGGGTTGGGTTATAAAAATATATTTGAAACTTTGAACATCCCACGGAGCACCATTTATTAAAAAATGGAAAGAATATGGCACCACAACAAACCTGGCAAAAGAGGGCTGCCCACCAAAACTCACGGACCAGGCAAGGAGGGCATTAATCAGAGGCAACAAAGAGACCAAAGATAACCATGAAGGAGCTGCAAAGCTCCACAGCGGAGATTGGAAGATCTGTCCATAGGACCACTTTAAGCTGTACACTCCACAGAGCTGGGATTTCTGGAAGAGTGTCCAGAAAAAAAACTATTGCTTAAAGAAAAAAATAAGAAAACATGTTTGGTGTTCGCCAAAAGGCATGTGTGAGACTTCCCAAACATAGGGAAGAAGGTACTCTGGTCAGATGAGACTAAAATTGAGCTTTTTGGCCATCAAGGAAAATGCTATGTCTAGCGCAAACCCAACACCTCATCACCCCAAGAAAACCATCCCCAAGCATGGTGGTGGCAGCATCATGCTATGGGGCTGTTTTTCATCGGCAGGGACTGGGAAATTGGTCAGAATTGAAGGAACGATGGATGGCGCTAAATACAGGGATATTCTTGAGGGAAACATGTTTGTCTTCCAGAGATTTGAGACTGGGACTGAGGTTCACCTTCCAGCAGGACAACGACCCTAAGCATACTGCTAAAGCAACACTCGAGTGGTTTAAGGGGAAACATTTAAATGTCTTGGAATGGCCTAGTCAAAGCCCAGACCTCAATCCAATTGAGAATCTGTGGTATGACTTAAAATTTGTCAATTTTGCCCATTTGTGGTACGCTTAGCTGAAGTCCTTTTACGAGGGCCTCCTGTCTTTTGCATGAGTAAAAATAGGAACACACCCACCCCAGCAGCTTGAGGATTTATCAGCCTATTTGCATTTGAAGTTGGAGCACATCGACTGGTATTTCCATCAATGAAAAAAAAAGCACTATTTTGCAATTTGGCCGGCAACAATTTTTATTTATCGGCTTTTCATTTTTTTATCGACCAAAAGCCGGCATTTACCGCTAACAGAAACCCTGAACTGGACTGTTTAATGTTCTTGCGGTGTACTAGTGCTCATGTAGGCCATGTGCCATTCTTTCCAGTTTTGGTCGTTTTTGTATTTGGCACTTGGTTTGAACCCACGCCTGTGCACTGCTGTCAGGGTTTCCATGTTCTGTAACTAATTGAAACATTATTCACTCCCTTTTTGTTTAGGCATGCCTAAATTACTTCAGGAGTAAAATGTGGCTTAACAAATCACATAAGTTACATGGACACACTCTGTTTGCAATAATAGTGGTTGACATGATTTTGAATGATCGACCCTTCCTCTGTCCCCCCATACATACAACATCTGTCCCTCAGTGAAGTATTGAATTTCAAGCACAGATGCAACCAAAAAGACCAGGGAACTTTTCAAAAGCCTCAAGGAAGGGCGGTGATTGGTAGATGGGTAGCAATTCAGACAATTAACAACATTGTAGTGACTCCACAATAATGATCTAAATGACAGAGTGAAAAGAATACAAATATACAGAATACAAATATTCCAAAACATGCATCCTGTATGCAACAAAGCACTAAAGTAGAACTGCAACAAACAAGAAAACACGTAAAAGGAATACACTTTTTGGCCTAAATGCAAAGCCCTGCAAGGTTTGGGGCAAATCCAACACAACACATTACTGAGTAACTACCTCTTTATTTTCAAGCATGGTGGTGGCTGCATCATTGTATGTGAAAGCTTGACATCGGCAAAGACTGGGGAATTTTTCAGGATACAAAGAAATGGAATTGAGCTAAGCACAGGAAAAATCCTAGAGGAAAACCTGCTTTTCACCAGACACTAGAAGAGGAATTCACCTTTCAGCAGGACAATAATCTACAACAAATCTAAGGCCAAATCTATCTACACTGGAGTTGCTTACTAAGAAGACTGTGAATGTTCCTGAGTGGCCAAGTTACCATTGTTGACTTAAATCTGCTTGAAAATGTCTGTCTAGCCATGATCCCCAACACCTTGACTGAGCTTGAAGAATTAATGTGGATGCTAGCATGATTACGGATAATCCTGAATGAATCGAGAATAATGATAATGAGTTTGAAAGTTAGACGCACAAATATCATACCCCCCCCCCCCCAAAAAAAAATGCTACCCTCCCCTGTTATTATAATGGTGAGAGGTTAGCATGTCTTGGAGGTATGATATTTGTGCGTCTAACTTTCTCACTCATCATTCACGATTCATTCAGGATTATCCGTAATCATGCTAGCATCCACATGAATGTAGAAGTGTTTAGAAACATTCTATTCTTATTTACAATATAATTGACTCCAAAATGACAATACATTATTTACCATTAATTTCTATTGCGCACAAATGATCTGAAACACAACCAAAAACAAACAACAATTGCATCCAACCAGTTTGTAGTCACAAGCTTGATGTAGTCATTGCGTGCTATGAATAAGGGACCAAATACTTTTAATATACATACTGTATACAGTGTAAGTGAACTTGTCCCCTAAAATGGAGGGACTAGGTACAACAAGTGCTGTAACTTCTAAACGATTCACCCGATATGGATAAAAATACTCTCAAATTAAATCTGACAGTCTCCACTTTAACCTCAGTCATTGTATCATTACAAATCCAAAGTGCAAATCCAAAGTGGAGTACAGAGCCAAAACGACAACAAATGTGTCACTGTCCCAATACTTTTGGAGATCACTGTATGTCCTAGTTTTATAGCTTGGTGACTGAATTTAATGATGATCAAGATTGTACGACTTTGTCCATACATTTTAAAGATTTAGTGACTTTAATTTTGTGATGAATTAATTTGACCCTTTGTGTGTTCTAGATCCTGGCCATTACAGTGCTGAGTCCTTCTCGGAACCCACAGAGTTTGAGTACCTGAGGAAGGTGCTGTTTGAGTACATGATGGGGCGGGAAACTAAGGTATTTTATCAATAATCAATTTGCATCTTTAACATTAAAGTAACATTTTCTGATGAGGGAAGATTGACAGTGCACATATGAGCCCATAATCCTGCATCATTCAAGTTTCTTGAAATAACTACCGGTATCACACTTCCCTTTTATTCAGCCCAGGATAGATTGCCATTTGTTTAGATGCTTTCCCTCAATGAAAATGTGAGAGGAGGTAGAACATATGGGAGGAGGAGAGACCGGATAGAGAGAGAGCCAATAAACTTCTCCATTCCCACACAGCCGTCACCCAGTTAGACTCATACAAAAGTAATTTTGTGTTTGTGTCCGTTTAGCATAGGTGCTAATTAATGATGCTGTATGGGAATTAACAGTGCTAGTTGACACGGTCCTAAAAACAGCGGGGTATCGCATGCACAAACACATAAAGCTAGCAGGGTTCCCCCCTAGGTCCTCAGTAAACAGTTAAACTTGATGATGTCATAGCCATATCATTATGGCCTCCCTGGGAGTGGAAGGATGTCCCCCCCCCCACAGACATACTATTCACATGACTCACACTGCCATTTTAAAGACTTACTGGCCTTGTTTAGCTCCTCTAGAAGAAGAAGAAGAGGTCTTTGGTTGGTTGTTCCCCTGGTTTCCTCAAACAGTAGCACTTTTTCTGATTAGGGCCAGTATTTTATAAGCTAGCTAACACATGCTGCTAACCCGGTCAGATAGACTTGGAGTTGATTAGGAGAAGATAATACATTTTTTGGGGAAATGGGTTCACTTAACCTCAATTGTTTATCTGATGGAAGATGGTAGTGATGAGGGCAGGGTGTCACAGAGTAGAGACTGCATGTTGGATTACTATGGGGTGAAGTGGGTGACTGAGCTGGGTGATTGGCTGGACAGGGGATCACTAAGCCTCCATGATGGATCTGAGCTTGGTATATGGCTGGACAGGGGTTAACTGTGCCTACATATTGGATATGCATCAACTGAATAGGGATCTGAGCTTGGTGAATGGCTGGACAGAGGTTGACTGATCATCCATGTTGGGTCTGGGCTGGGTGAATGTCTGTACAGATGGGCAGCTTTAGTACTAGGTTTACTGCAATGATCCCAACCCGGCTGCCAAGAATTGAGAGACTGAAAAACATTGGGAACCATGTGGCTGTATACCCATGCCATTGAGAGCACTGACTCCAACAACTCAGTTGTGAACTGTCATCAGTTTCCCAACACATATCACAAGCATCTGCAGCCACCAAGTTAAAGGTCATGTTTAAGGAATTTTCACTGAAAAGAAATGGGTGAAAAAACTGTTTTTATTTGAATGTATGCTACTTTTCTTTTTAGATGGTTAAGTAATTTCTGTATTTTCTCTTCCCTCCCACAGACGATGGCTAAAGTCATAACCTCCATGCTCAAGTTCCCACAAGACCAAGCTCAGCAGGTTCTGGAGAAAGAGGATACAAAAGCAATTGTAAGCATCTGTTCTTCCTTGTCGTAAAGCCACTAATGATGAGCCATATGCAACCACACAGACGTGTATACACACACACACAGTCCGTGCTATGTCAGCAATCGCTTACAGACGTTGTCTTGGCCTATAGGTATAGTATGTTGATAATATCCTACTCATCCAGATATATTGCATCTTAAACAACTAGACCCATGTAGATCACTTACCCGTGACTACAGTATCGGTTACAGCAATGGAAACACATGGCGGGATGTGAAGGGGGAAGACATATCTAGCCTCTTGTCTGTTACAGTATTAAGGCATATTGGTAAGCACAGTGTACAAGCAGAATTTGGCTTTAGTATCAAATCACATTTATTTGTCACATGATCCGAATACAACCGGTGTAGACCTTGCCGTGAAATGCTTAGTCATAAGTGTATTTTTAGGTCAGATCAGGGTAGATGGTATTTGTGCTTCTATTCTCTTCATACCAGTCAAAGTAGTACTGTGCAGTTAAAGTAATCATGCATCTCTCTTCTCCCTATTGTTTCAGTCCTGGCTACGATGAGGGTCAGGTATTAGAATGATGCTGGTACTTTAAGGATGGAGGGTGGACTAAACTGCTGCTGAAGGACTAGAATGAAGACTACTGCACCTCTGTGGACTAGCTCTAGCCCTTCTACTGTCCTGTCTGATTTATTTTGCTTCTGACTGTGTGTGTTTGTGCGCTGTGTAGATAATCTTATGAGGGAACTATAAAATATGCCAACTAAAGATAGTATCTAATTCTTCCAGTCTACTTTCACGTGATGAAATTACGGTTTTTAATCTATGAATTATACAATATTTGTTTGTTTTTTAGTCCAAGATTAATTCTCTTTTTTACTTAGATTTTCTTTGGATGGATGGATTGTGCAATAAGTTTGTTTTGGTCATTGGGTTGGTTGATTGTTTTTGAGTTGATTCTTTGGTTGTGTTTTCTGATAAAGGAACTGTCCAGTGTTTCCAGATTTCTATTAAATATGACCTATAATTAATGACAATATGAGTGAAATACTTTTCCTTTGAAAACGTGGTATTTAAGCAGCTTTTCTGTGTTGGAATGGTGTGGGTGTACCCCAACAACTAACCTAACATAGCAGGTCTAAAAGAAATGCCTGAAACTAGATTCCCGACACGCTAGTCTTGACGAGAAGAGAAAAAAACTGTCAGGGGAGGTTCTCTTCTGCACTGTTCAGCCAATCCATTAAATGTGGAGGAGGAGTTAAGATGGAGTTGCAACACAGGCTCTTTCCATTTCCCCTGAAAACCAGAACATCAGGTTGTTGGGGACTACCCAACAACAGAATGGTGTGGGCGTATACCGCTCATTAAAAATATTAATGTGAGTAGACCGCTGATTGGCCAGCTCAGCCAATGAGGCAGGATGACATCGTTCTCTATGAGGAAATGGCAAGCATTTTTTAAACTGTCTGTTTGAGTTACAAGTTTGTGGTGGGTTTTTTGAAGTGTTATTTCTTCAATTTATGCTTTGCCCACAAATATGAGTATAAGACTAGTCAACAACATTATTTGGGTATGAGTTAACAGAATATGAACTTTTAGGAGATTTTAACTGGACAGTTACTTTAAATGATGTTTTTCAGTTGATCCATGGTTATTTGAGTCGATCTTTGGTTGTTTTTCAGTTGATTTTTGGTTGTGTTTCTGCTCTACGTATCAATTCCCCCTTATGACTGTGTGATGGGATCATAGAAATAAAATATCTACGTTCTATTTCTATCGATTCTTAATATGAATCTGCATTCTATTTCTATGGATGAGATGACCCTTTAACTGTACCTTCCATTACACTCTACCACTTAGACACTCTGGCTTCTAGTACCATGTTTGTTTCCCACTGCTTTTCTACTTTATATTTTGTGGAGACTGACCAAAAAATAAACTCAAAACATATTGTAAATAAAAAAGTGAATCTGTACTATTGGGAACAATGTGACTGTTGGCTATATTAATACATTTTGAGACAAGCTAATACAATTTTATTTACACTGATTTTCTGTCTTCCTCTGTGCTTATTTTTCACTTTGTTGAAATGTGGATCTTTTTCAATGTTGTGTATACGGTATGTACATGTGTTAGCCTATTTTGACCTTTATATTCTTGTATGACCAGATATATTTCAGAAAGAGATGCTGTATTTCACTAAGATATTTTCTTAATTTCCTGAATAACCTTTTGAAGACTCCGGTGGTAAGGTACGCTTATTTGAATTTTCAGTAAGAGATGTCAGTCAGAGGTATTTTGAGGTATTTCAGTCCTTTTTTTCACAGTTTCTGTTGCACAATCTGCATCATAAGATAAGAACAGTTCTGAGGATGATGAAGTGATCACCTGCTTGTGTTCAAACTGTAGAGTGAACAGAATAACAACCACTCTAACCAAAACAGGACATGTCACAGTTCTATTAACCTGTAAGTGTAGAACTGTTTGGCAAACTGATAGAGGAAATCTGTTTCATACTGTTGAATAACAAATGTTTCACGTTAGGAAATAAATAACATCTGTATTAGAAACTGCCAAGATTTAAAGTTGCCTTTATACAGTACTACTCTGTGATTACTTTGGCAGCCAGATGCCAGTAATCTTTTCTAACATACGTTTCATTTAACTTATGGAACCAGGTCCTTGTTAAGTGAACCAGAAATTACAGTCCACCTAGTATTTTATTTCCGATATTTTAATTTGCTAGCAAGCCACTTCTTGTGTTAAGCAAGGAAGTGTTTCCAAAATATGTGAACAAGTGATGAAGACGACATGATACACAAACATCAGCCAATATACAAATGGATTGGTCTACAACAGGTACTTTGTCTTTGGCCCTTGATTTGACCACATACCGAACGGCAGGGGGCAGCATCGTTCATAAACGTTGTAAGCGCGAGGCGGTTTTTGGTGAAATGTGATGCTCGAGCCCCGAACCCATTTGCGTTTCACCATGACCGCACTTATCATCGCCGCGAGCAACTACGAGCTGCAGACTCCAGTTCCTCAGATTCACAGTGTGGAGAGCAGCTGATCAGACCGTTACTTTTCACTGGACATTATTTTTATTCTCGAACACCTACCCCTGTCATTTGTCCATGTTCGAAGTGCTAGACTTCAGAAACTACTTGAACTGTTAGTTTTTGTAACTTTTTCTGTAGCACTGAAACCTTGACGGGCTTCGTTTTGTTTTTAGATACTTCTTCCATAGTGTTGTTCCTCTCAAGGATGCGCCGAAGGATGGCCCATTTTCCGAATCAGAAGAGGAGCCTTTTGAATGTGCTCTGCGTCTATTTGTCTGTTTCTGTAGTTCACTCCTACAACATTGACTTAGAACATCCTATTGTGTTCCGTGGACCTGACTCGAGTTTCTTTGGATATTCTGTTCTGGAGCACTATCATGACAATACGCGCTGGTAAGTCTCATAGGCTACCTGTTTACTCATGGTAGCCTATAACGCCTAGTATCTATCTTATAGTGAATGTTATTGCAATGGGGACTGTTCATGCATTTATGTATCCGCCCTTGGACTTTAATGGCACAGTATGATTGTTACGCAATTCTTATGGATTGTATTTGGGCCATTCAGATTTGTGCGCGCTACGTAGCCTACATGCAGTTGTTGAAAGAATAGCATAGCTTGCATGCAGTTGTTGAAGAATAGCCTAGCCTGCATGCAGTTGTTTAAAAAGAAATAGCCTCTAAAATGACTAAGTAAATAAATATCATTTTTTTAAACGATACACTTACTCAATTGACAGTGTGTGGGTGAAGTTTGCTCACCAGTTTACTGCTGCGCGTAAACGCATTTCTCTTGTTTCGAAAAACAGTCAATTTGTATGATGGTGACATATAATCTTATCATTATTATGTCAACAGTTTGATTGATGTGCAGTATTTAAGAATGTGCATGTCATTTGGTTTCTTTTAGACTTTTTTTCTGTAGCAGCCTAGCTGACCCGTCCCAGATTCCAGCATGTAGCCAACGTTTATGGGATCATGTCCCCATAGCTGTCACAACTCCCACCATTGTCTTCATTGTCATGAGTCAGTGTGCTGTCATGAATCAGGATGCTGATGCCATGACTGACCTATATACCCAGGGGTGGAATTGTAATAAAAGTCACTCAGGAACTTATGTTACATTTTAGAGTTCACCTTTAGAAAGCAGATTTTCACATCAAAATAATTTCACTTTGGGAACTCTGGTTCCACATGTTCCACCCCTGAATATAGGCTACCATACTTGTCTTGAACATGGGGGGAATTACTCTGTTGTAGAGTGGGCCTTATGAAGATCATTGTGACTTTACTGTGACAGCCCACTGGGCACAGACGTCAATTCAGCGTCTATTCCATGTTGGTTTAACCGTGGAAATAACATTGATCCAACCAGTGTGTGCCCAGTGGGAGGGTGTGTGTTATTGACACTGTATCCTTCATGCTTGGTGACAACCACCCTGACTCTTCATACAAGGTGTTCTTCTTCTCCCATTGTTTCTGTATGCAAGGTGCAGATAGGGCCCCCCAAGGCCAACTCTTCCTACTACAGCAGTCCTCCTTCTTGAAGTTGTTCTTGTTCTTCTTCTTGACTGCTGTGACAGGATGTGTTGCATTTACACTGTTTACAAACTATGTTTTGTTTCTGTCTACAGGGTGCTGGTAGGGGCCCCCAAGGCCAACTCTTCCCACAGCAGCTCTGTTCACACCCCTGGAGCCGTGTTCAAGTGCCGTGTCCACAGCAACCCAGAGAGACGCTGCACTGAGATGGACCTAGGCAGAGGTCAGTACTGAACCACAGACCATGCAGTCACCAGGGACCACAGTAGAGCCATCTGGATAACCACAAACTATACTGACCCTTAGGACCAGAGTCTTCTGTTCAGTATAACCCCCAGACCCCCAGGACTCGACTGGAGGCTTCTATGTATAGACGGCTCTCCTCAGAGCTCGGAGCCACTGGCCGTGCATACAGTACAAGAAACAACCACATAGATATACCCCAGGCGCCTCATTTATCAATCATGTGTAGACACAAATCTGCGTAAACCACGCGTGGGAGCATTTCCACACAAAGTGTGAGATTTACGCACAGCCATATGTGTGGAACTCAATATGAGGAAGATGTTCTTAATGTTTTAAACACCCAGTGTATATTAGCCACAGGCTTTAACGGGATGATTTCTGACTATATTTGGTTAATTAGGGGTGTTTCAAAATGCTAATAGCCAAGGTCGTGCACAAGCACTGAGGCTGAGAACAACTGGTATTTATCAATGGCTATCTCCTACCGGTGTGTGTATGACGCTTGTAGGATTGTTTGATAAATCACACATTTTCTATGCGTATGAACATTCTAAATTCTGTTCGTAGGTAGTATTTTAGAATAGTTTTCTATGCAATATTGACAAACGAGGCCCCTGCTTCACAACCTTCTACAGAGAACTACTTACCATACATAGACAGGACAACTGACCATAGACAGACAGACAGACAGACAGGACACCAGACATGGACAGACAGACAGACAGGACACCAGACATGGACAGACAGACAGGACACCAGACATGGACAGACAGACAGGACAACAGACCATAGACAGACAACACTAACCACAAAGTATGTTATATAGGCAGCTACAGTGTTTAAGACTGGTCAACTGTTCCTTTTACTTATAAATAATAAAGACATACAAAAAGAGAGAAAATTCTCGGCGTGCTAGAAGTCCAGAAATATTTTGATAGGTATGATTAATGTTTTAGCTAATATTTTCCAAGTGGTTGTGCCAGAAAGTTTACTGCAATTGCTATTCTTGTGGTCAAGAGGGAGAAGGTTTATGTGGGTTTAATAGAATCCCCACTTACTCCTCCATGTCACCAACAAGATGTACATTATTAAACGAAGCGTCAGGTCAGACATGGGGTCCTGTTGCAGTGTTCACTCTCTCCCTCTGTCTCTGTCTCATTCTCTGTCTCTCTGGTCTCTCTTTCTGTCTGTCTCACGCTCTCTGTCTCACTCACTCTCTCTCTCTCTCTCTGTCTGTCTCACGCTCTCTGTCTCACTCTCTCTATCTCTCTGATCTCTCCCTGTCTATCTCTCTCCCTTTCTCTCTCACACACGACACACACACACACACACACATACAGAGCAAGAGCTACCATGAATTACGCCAGACAGAGGAGTTCAGCCCTAGGGTGCTTCAGAGAAAATATTAGTGATGAACTCCGGAAATAGCGTCAATTATAACTTATTTTCACTGACTGCTCCAGTAAATCTGTGTGTGAATCACAAATGGCACCCTGTTTCCTATAGCCTAGTGCACTACTTTTCACCAAAGCCCTATGGGGCCTGGCCAAAAAGTGCATTACATAGGGCACAGGGTGCAATTGGGGACACAACCGGTGATGAGAGAGAGAGAGAGAAGCTCACCGCTTTTTTCTAAAGTTAAGTTAGATTCAGACTGTAAAAGCAGTGCCTTGATTGCACAATTCTTCTTGTGGTGTCTATGTCTGCTAATTCACCTAACATTTGCTAATGGATTTTATTTGCCCTGTTAAAATTAGTGCATTCTTGTTAAAGTGAATAACTGTGTTCCTTTCTTACTGCTGTTTACTCTTTGCATTCATGTTTTAATGGGACTAATGTTTTTATGTCTTGGGCTGCGTCCCAAATGAGACCCGAGGTCTTGGTGAAATGTAGTGCACTACGTAGCCAATAGGGGTGCCATTTAGGAGACAGAGTCTTACTCCTCTCTCAGACATTCCTTAGGTCTTTTTGATCTTCATTAAGATTTAAGAATTGCTTAAAGTTACAGAGAACAAATGGACATAGAGGCCTAGAAGCCAGTCAAAATATAGCTCAGCACCATCAAAAGACATGTATGCTTTTCTAAGACACTTTTATCTGTTAGCAAACATTAAATAACTGGGCAGCTCCTTTGGCCTAGAGTTCTGCTACACACTCTGTAATGATTAAACAGGGTAGGATGACCTTACAGCGATTCTGTCCTAAATGACACCCTATACCCTACATAGTGCATTACTTTTAACCAGAGCGCTATGGGCCCTGGTCAAAAGTAGTGCACTATATAGGGAATAGGGTGCCATTTAGGGCGAAGGAAGCGTTTCAATCCTCTCCTCCCTCCTCCTAGGTCACTGTGCTCTCCATCTATCAGAGAGACAAACACACACACAACATTCTGGGCTGTAGTCTGGGATTTAGGCCATATCTGTTGACCCAAGAGTTGTTTGTTTGGTGTCAACACCGATAAAAAAAAGCCTGTCTGGTATTCAGATCATTACAAGGAACTTGACATGGTACATTTTCCTGTAGTCTCAAAATGTAAGACTGTTCAATAGTGAACCAGGGTGGAACCCAGGATGTATAAGACTGTGTTAGCTTGATGAGCTAAAGCCAAGGCATTATCTCAGGGCAGCTAACACGAATCCTCAGACCTCAAACAAGGTCACTCATCATTGGAGCATAACCACGTCCACTATATCTACAAAAACCAAAAAGATAAAAGATCATCTTTAAAGCTAGTTTGTTAGAACTGTATTAGAAACTTGTCTCTAAGCACCCCTTTCATCTGTTGACTCCCAGAGGATGGGGGAAAACATCCACTTTGTTAAATATTACAGTCATTGTTAACAAACTGCTATCTTCTGTCTGTCTCCTGCAGGGAACAAGCCCAGGGAGTCTTGTGGGAAGACGTGCCAGGGAGACAGGGATGATGAGTGGATGGGGGTCAGCCTCGCCCGGCAGGACAAATCCAATGGAAAAATACTGGTGAGTTCAAAGTTCACAGTACGACCCTGATCATCTGGTTTAATCTGTGTCTCCTAAAGTGTGCACTTGCACACTCTCTGTCACGGATTTGAAAGCATTGGATTGATCTACGCAGTTACTTCAGCAATTGTTTAACACAATCCATGTATGCTTGCAAAAGCTGCCGGGTTTAAACCACCATCATTGTTACAAATGTCTTTCCATGAACCACATAGTTAAACCCCAGCTTTTCCTAACATCAAAGCGCTCCTTAAAAGGCAAATGTATTTTTTACTCCATCCTTTGGTTTTCAAGTAGAGGCACATGCTTCTGGCAATACGGCATGATTGTTTTCAATTGGATAAGTGGACACAACTTAATTCCAAATAATTTACTTATACAACACAGCGACTATGAAAGTACACATTTCGTTTTTTGTTTATTTGTGAGTTTGTGTGTGTTTATGTGTGTTTATGTATGTGTGTGCACGTGCCTGTGTGTTTGTGTGCGGCTGTGCATGTGTGTGTCTGTCTTTCTGTGTGTGCGTGAGATGTGCATGTAAAATGCATGTTTTCTTTATTTATATTTATTTCACCTTTATTTAACCAGGTAGGCCAGTTGAGAACAAGTTCTCATTTACAACTGCGACCTGGCCAAGAAAAAGCAAAGCAGTGCGACAAAAACAACAACACAGAGTTAAACATGGGATAAACAACAGTTTATACAGTGTGCGCAAATGAAGTAAGGAGGTAAGGCAATAAATAGGCAAATAGTGGCGAAGTAATTACAATTTAGCAATTTACACTGGAGTGATATATAGTGGGGAGAACAAGTATTTGATACACTGCCGATTTTGCAGGTTTTCCCACTTGCAAAGCATGTAGAGGTCTGTAATTGTTATCATAGGTACACTTCAACTGTGAGAGACGGAATCGAAAACAAAAATCCAGAAAATCACATTGTATGATTTTTAAGTAATTAATTTGCATTTTATTGCATGACATAAGTATTTGATACATCAGAAAAGCAGAACTTAATATTTGGTACAGAAACCTTTGTTTGCAATTACAGAGATCATACGTTTCCTGTAGTTCTTGACCAGGTTTGCACACACTGCAGCAGGGATTTTGGCCCACTCCTCCATACAGACCTTCTCCAGATCCTTCAGGTTTCGGGGCTGTCGCTGGGCAATACGGACTTTCAGCTCCCTCCAAAGATTTTCTATTGGGTTCAGGTCTGGAGACTGGCTAGGCCACTCCAGGACCTTGAGATGCTTCTTACAGAGCCACTCCTTAGTTGCCCTGGCTGTGTGTTTCAGGTCGTTGTCATGCTGAAAGACCCAGCCACGACCCATCTTCAATGCTCTTACTGAGGGAAGGAGGTTGTTGGCCAAGATCTCGCGATACATGGCCCCATCCATCCTCCCCTCAATACGGTGCAGTCGTCCTGTCCCCTTTGCTATGGTGACCAGTGAGCTGAGTTAAGGGGGAGCTTTACCTAGCAAAAACGTATAAATGACCTGGGGCCAGTGGGTTTGGCGACGAATATGTAGCGAAATGGCTATTTTTTAAGATAGCTGTGACCCATGCATGCTGTGAACCACCATATCATTCTGTTAGCAGTAATCTCTGAAGTGCTAGCGAGGCTGTGGGTCTTTACTCCAGGGTCTCTTTTTGTATATTTACTCCCAGATCAGAGGGCAGCTGGCTGGGTTTGTTTAGGCTGCAGTCCCTGGCCCTTCCACGGTGGTGGTCTCCTAACCTTAGTTTCATTAAGTGTTAACTCCTGCACCCTGCAGTGGGCGATGAAAGGACCAATCCCCTCTCTCTTTGGCCCTGAAGCCCGTCTCTCGCCCTGTGGGACATTCCATGGCCTTGAGACTGGCTGGACGGTTTGGAGGGTTGTCAGTAGTGGGTCGAAGGACACTTGTAAGGGCTATAAGCCCATGTAGAGAAATAGACAGAGGAGAAGGACACTCATCTGTTGGCCTCGTGTTGAGACAGTCTGTAAACACCTCTGGCAGGTGGCAATGTGTTGACACACTTGTTGATAGGCTTCCCACATCAGGGGAATTGGAGGAATCTTGAGAATTTGTGTTCTGTTGCTATGGTCTTTCTCCATTTCAATGCATCCATTATCTGATCATTGCGGAGGGATTATATTTGCATGATGTTCAAACCACTTCCAATGGTTATTATGCGTGAATAATAACAGATACAGAGATTTAGGAGGGATTTGTCTTGGGTAATGTATTGTAGTTGTTTGTAGGTGATGGCTGTTTTCCTTATCCCTTGAAAAAACACTTAATTATTAACTTGACCCAAACCCTATCAAGTTTTTGCATATCAACAGAGTTGAAGTTAATCATTTTAGCATCTGTAGACCATTTGTAAAAGGACTCATTAAATAAAGTGATACCAAAATGTTAGTTAGGGCCAGGCACCACAGACTGAAATGACATTTTTGCATCTACCTATCAATTTAGAAATTTGTTGCTATTTTCGCCCATTAATATTAATATTTTTGAAAAGTAAACATACAAATATCAAAAACTTGATGAACATTTATATTTTCTTTAGTTTATCATACTACCGTCATCAACATTTTAATGAATTTTAACCACTAAAATGGACATACTTAAATACTTTCAAAGCTCACTACATTAAATTACATGTAATTTAAAAGACCATTTTATAGCGAGTGTTACAAACTGGACTATAATTAGTAACTTACTTTGAAGGGATGGTGATTGGGTCTAAATAGGCATTTGTTATAGTCTAAATTCAGTGTACTTGTTTTTAACTGCCATTTCTTAAATGTCAGATTCTTCCAACATGCCAACACATTTTTCTCAGCTTCAGAAGCATCTGCATTCACCTAATGTTGTGTGGTTTTCCTTAGATATATTCTCCAGACTTGCCCAGAGGGAGTTATTGATATGTTGTAAATGTTTATTGTAGATAACATTTTTCATTGGAAAAATGCGCCAAAAAAGCTTTTAGTATTTTACAGATAGAAAGATGGAAAAAGTATTTATCCACAATCTGCTCTGGATAAATCTTGGAGTGTAGACAAAATGAAACCAAAATATTTAGTTTGACTTCACCCAGTGTCCAGAAAAATAGATTTCTGTGATATGCAAATATGCACATATTAATGACATATCACCGCATTTGCATATTTTAATAAAACATTTAAAAAATACAATTATAATAAAATATATTTTACATTCAACTGGTAAAAGTTGGTTATGATATGATTAAGGGGGAAAAAATACCCTATGAGGGTGTGGTGCCTGGCCTTAACTCCAGCAGGTTTGGTGGTTTTACAGCAAGTCAAGTGGCAAATTGTCCAAGTAGTTGTTTTAAACTCCCCAGCAGGTTTGGTGATAACAGAAAGATAGTGAAGTTTCAGAGCCACGTGTCCATGGGCCCCTGTAGAGGTGTGCTGAGTATAGACATATCATAGTAATAAACTACTATCCATTCTGAGGGGAGCAGGCTGCTGATATTTGTTTTTATCTCATCTGAATGGACTCAGGTTTCTCTGCATGAGGAGAGGACCGGCTGCTTGGCAGATGTCGCTCTGTGCTGTACGCATCAAGCGTCTCAGAGTAGGAGTGCTGATCTAGGATCAGTTTTGTCTTTTAAGATCACAATGAATAATATTACATTGACAGAGGGTACTTGATCCTATATCAACACTCCTACTCTGAGACACTTGATACATACAGACCCTGAACTACAGTTATTTCAGCTGTGTGTTGCTGAAGGCTTAAAGTTGAACCAATCAGCTGTGTTTAACTGAAAGTCTAAACCAATCAGCTCTCAGACTGGACAGCAAAATGTATGACAATGGAACACCTCCATATTTGGTCTCTGATTCTGGCAGAGAAACACAACATTAACATTATGGTCTTACTAGTTTATTACTTGTTTATAATGTACTGGTTCTTTGGAGTGAGGCATACTGCTTCTGTTGTAGTACTGAATATGATTTAGTAGCAAGCTTGTTGGAGCACCAGTAGTACTGCTAGTGCTGTCTGCCAGACTGCTCTGAAACACATGAGTGTTTCCCAACACAGCCATACTTCTGCCAGACTGTCATCTGATGCTCTCTCTCGCTGTGCCCACAATCTGCTGCACAACTCTTCTACCCGCTTCAGTAGGCTGTGTAACAGTGTGGACTGGAATTCTCCTCCAGTATGACGGGGGAAAGAGCTGAACTTTGTGTGTGTGTGTGTGTGTGTGTGTGTGTGTGTGTGTGTGTGTGTGTGTGTGTGTGTGTGTGTGTGTGTGTGTGTGTGTGTGTGTGTGTGTGTGTGTGGGTGTGTGTGTGGAAAAGCGTTGAGAATATAACTCTCCCCATGAGCACCCAAAGGAACCCTGACCACTATCCCCACTGGGTTCTAAGATCAGTGGTGGAAAAAGTATTCTGTTGTCATACTTGAGTAAATGTAAAGATACCTTCATAGAAAATGACAAAAGTAAAAGTATTTAGTTTAAAATATACTTAAGTATCAAAAGTAAATGTAATTGCTAAAATATACTTAAGTATTAAGAGTAATAGTATGAATAACTTAAAATTCCTTATATTAAGCAAACGGCACCATTTTCTTGTTTTTTAAATTTACACATAGCCAGGGGCACACCAACACTTAGGTAAAAATACTTTAAAGTACTACTTAAGTATTTTGCATCACTGTCTAAGATTGCATCCCAAATGACACCCCATTCCCTAGATAGATAGTGCACTACTTTTGACCAGAAATACCTTGATCAAAGTAGTGCACTATCTAGGGAACAGGTTGTCATTTGGAATGCAATCTAAATTCGGACCACAATTCTGTGGCACCATTTGTGCAAAGAAGCTTGGAGGCTGCTGCCATAGTTTCCTATTAAAACCCCCTAAGGTTGAAGTCCGCCCCCCCGCGGAAATCTAATTTGCATAATACAAAAATCCCCATAAAAATCTGTCAGTTTAAGCTAGAGATATCTGTTTTGCATTTGATGAAATCTCAATCCACCGCATCCGCCTATGTCGCACTTCCGCATCTGGGGTGAAAGGTGACAGAGCTAGATCGGTGTTTGTCAGACCATGAGACATCCCGAAAATCGGTCTTCTCACAATTGTCTGTAGCATCCGAACAGTTTGGCCTACAAACTAATATGACCCCTCTGTGGAAAGGTGACTCTCACGAACACGTACACGTTGCTCTAGGGTGCCCACAGGCCTCACAAGACTTCTCTGAAGGTTCCCAGGTACCAGTTGAAAAAAGTTATGGAAGTACAGTACCAGTCAAAAGTTTGGACACACCCTTTGCCTTGATGACAGCTTTGCACACTCTCAGCATTCTCTCAACCAACTTCATGAGGTAGTCACCTGGAATGCATTTCAATTAACAGGTGTGCCTTGTTAATTTGTGGAATTTCTTTCCTTCTTTATGCGTTTCAGCCAATCAGTTGTGCTGTGACAAGGTAGTGCTGTGACAAGGTACAGAAGATAGCCCTATTTGGTAAAAGACCAAGTCCATATTATGGCAAGAACAGCTCAAATAAGCAAAGAGAAATGACAGTCCATCATTACTTTATGACATGAAGGTCAGTCAATACGGAACATTTCAAGAACTTTGAAAGTTTCTTCAAGTGCAGTTGCAAAAACCATCAAGTACTATGATGAAACTGGCTCTCGTGAGGATCGCCACAGGAAAGGAAGACACAGAGTTACCTCTGCTGCAGAGGATAAGTTCATTAGAGTTACCAGCCTCAGAAATCGGCAATTACCTGCACCTCAGATTGCACCTCACAGAGTTCAAGTAACAGACACATCTCAACATCAACTGTTCAGAGAAGACTGCGTGAATCAGGCCTTCATGGTCGAATTGCTGCAAAGAAACAACTACTTAAGGACACAAATAAGAAGAAGAGACTTGCTTAGACAAAGAAACATGAGCAATGGACATTAGACCGGTGGAAATCTGTGCTTTGGTCTGATGAGTCCAAATTAGAGATTTTTGGTTCCAAATGCTATGTCTTTGTGAGACGCAGAGTACATGTAGGTGAACGGATTATCTCTGCATGTGTGGTTCCCACTGTGAAGCATGGAGGTGTGATGGTGCTTTGCTGGTGACACTCTCAGTGATTTATTTAGAATTCAAGGCACACTTAACCAGCATGGCTATCACATCATTCTGCAGCAATACGCCATCCCATCTGGTTTGCGCTTAGTGGCACTATCATTTGTTTTTCAACAAGACAATGACCCAAAACACACCTCCAGGCTGTGTAAGGGCTGTTTGACCAAGGAGAGTGATGGAGTGCTGCATCAGATGACCTGGCCTCTACAATCACCTGACCTCAAACCAATTGATACGGTTTGGGATGTGTTGGACCAAGAGTGAAGGAAAAGCAGCCAACAAGTGCTCAGCAATGTGGGAGCTCCTTCAAGACTGTTGGAAAAGCAATCCTCATGAAGCTGGTTGAGAGAATGCCAAGAGTGTGCAAAGCTGTTATCAATGCAAAGGGTGGCTACTTTGAAGAATCTCAAATATAAAATATGTTTATTTGTTTAAAACTTTTTTGGTTACTACATGATTCCATATGTGTTATTTCAAATGTTTTGATATCTTCACTATTATTCTACAATGAAGAAAAAATAAGTAAAAAAAACTTGAATGAGTAGGTGTGTCCAAACTTTTGACTGGTGGTGTATATATGAAGACTTATTAGTGCCAAAAATAAGGGGTTAAATGCACGTAAAAAAAAATATTTAAAAATTCCTGATCTTTCTCACATCTCTCAGATATAGGACAGACACTTCAGGACAAAAAAAACAAGACATTTTTGGGGTGGGGGGACTATCTGTTCCATGTAGTGAATCTGTTATTCAGTGTGTTTGTATGGGATAATAGCCGTAAGGCCAGATAAAATTTTCATCAAAAACATTTTTATAATCGTTTTTGATACTCCAAGGGGTCTTAAAATTCAATATCAAATAGCTGAATGATCCTTGGTATGACCTTCTTAAAACAATCCATATAGCTCATTATACACTGCTCAAAAAAATAAAGGGAACACTTAAACAACACATCCTAGATCTGAATGAAAGAAATAATCTTATTAAATACTTTTTTCTTTACATAGTTGAATGTGCTGACAACAAAATCACACAAAAATAATCAATGGAAATCCAATTTATCAACCCATGGAGGTCTGGATTTGGAGTCACACTCAAAATTAAAGTGGAAAACCACACTACAGGCTGATCCAACTTCGATGTAATGTCCTTAAAACAAGTCAAAATGAGGCTCAGTAGTGTGTGTGGCCTCCATGTGCCTGTATGACCTCCCTACAACGCCTGGGCATGCTCATGAGGTGGCGGATGGTCTCCTGAGGGATCTCCTTCCAGACCTGGACTAAAGAACCCGCCAACTCCTGGACAGTCTGTGGTGCAACGTGGCGTTGGTGGATGGAGCGAGACATGATGTCCCAGATGTGCTCAATTGGATTCAGGTCTGGGGAATGGGCGGGCCAGTCCATAGCATCAATGGCTTCCTCTTGCAGGAACTGCTGACACACTCCAGCCACATGAGGTCTAGCATTGTCTTGCATTAGGAGGAACCCAGGGCCAACCGCACCAGCATATGGTCTCACAAGGGGTCTGAGGATCTCATCTCGGTACCAAATGGCAGTCAGGCTACCTCTGGCGAGCACATGGAGGGCTGTGCGGCCCCCCAAAGAACTGCCACCCCACACCATGACTGACCCACCGCCAAACCGGTCATGCTGGAGGATGTTGCAGGCAGCAGAAAATTCTCCACGGCGTCTCCAGACTCTGTCACGTCTGTCACGTGCTCAGTGTGAACCTGCTTTCATCTGTGAAGAGCACAGGGCGCCAGTGGCGAATTTGCCAATCTTGGTGTTCTCTGGCAAATGCCAAACAGCTTGCACGGTGTTGGGCTGTAAGCACAACCCCCACCTGTGGACGTCGGGCCCTCATACCACCCTCATGGAGTCTGTTTCTGACCGTTTGAGCAGACACATGCACATTTGTGGCCTGCTGGAGGTCATTTTGCAGGGCTCTGGCAGTGCTCCTCCTGCTCCTCCTTGCACAAAGGCGGAGGTAGCGGTCCTGCTGCTGGGTTGTTGCCCTCCTACGGCCTCCTCCACGTCTCCTGATGTACTGGCCTGTCTCCTGGTAGCGCCTCCATGCTCTGGACACTACGCTGACAGACACAACAAACCTTCTTGCCACACCTCGCATTGATGTGCCATCCTGGATGAGCTGCACTACCTGAGCCACTTGTGTGGGTTGTAGACTCCGTCTCATGCTACCACTAGAGTGAAAGCACCGCCAGCATTCAAAAGTGACCAAAACATCAGCCAGGAAGCATAGGAACTGAGAAGTGGTCTGTGGTCTCCACCTGCACAACCACTCCTTTATTGGGGGTGTCTTGCTTATTGCCTATAATTTCCACCTGTTGTCTATTCCATTTGCACAACAGCATGTGAAATGTATTGTCAATCAGTGTTGCTTCCTAAGTGGACAGTTTGATTTCACAGAAGTGTGATTGACTTGGAGTTACATTGTGTTGTTCAAGTGTTCCCTTTATTTTTTTGAGCAGTATACAATGGGTAGGTCTAATCCTGAACGCTGATTGGTTAAATCCGCATTCCACCTGGTGTCTATTCCACAAATTACCACCGGCTAAATCTATGACGTTAAAATGCCTATTTACTCTGTTCTGTCTGTCTGCGCAATCCACTGTTATACTAGCCCAACAAAGCAATTTATAAACTTGATCTCCACCATAAAAAGCATCTAGACATTATCTCACATTTATTTTATACTAACATTTAGTTTTCAACAGCGGAGATTTGTATAAACCCTGCTGTCTGGCTCTGACATTTGCAAAATGTCTCATCCCGACTCCAAAAGTGTAGAGTCAGGATGAGACAGATGGGCAGCATTTCTCAGCCAGACGAAATCATGAATCGGCATAATTTGTATGGATATATACGAAGAAATATCAATAGAAAACAGGTAAAGCGAAACGAAGTGGCACATTTTCCTTGTTTTACCATCCTTGTGAGGACTTCTGGTCCCCACAAGGATAGTACAACCAAACTTTACACACACAAAGAGATGGAGATAGTTCTGGAATGTTTATCCAAAATACAAGATGCTAAGCGATTATTTAGAGGAACACTTTCAACACGCAATATTAATGAAGAAAACAACTTTATGGGACTGGAGGAATTTCAATGCTTTACTCCATATTCAGACTCCCCCTAACATAACATAAATAGCACTATAAAGTTTTGAAAAGGAACTTGAAATTGAATTCACTTCTTTAAAAAAATATATATATTGTGATTTACAGTGCTCTATTTACCTCTGTGAGTTGGTGTATTTGGAACTAGCCATGGGAGAGTTTTTCAATACCGTTGAAACAATTTATCTTTGAAGTATTTTAATACAATAGAATATTTGTAGCTACTTTTTAAGTAAATGCCTGCATTCAACCTTTGCAATACGTTAGGAGATAAAGAAGATCGTGTTCTTCATTTCACCTGTCACATAATTTTTCATTATGAAGCTTACCGGTAGACCCCCGTCACGTGGAGTTTGTTTACAAGCACCCAACTACGAGAGACGGGAGTCTTGTGAGCCACTCACTGTTGTGCAGCACGCGCCATGTGATCTAGTTAAAGTAGGGAATTCACAACTACATTTTGCCAGCTAGATAATGTAATAGTTAAGATAACTGTCTAAAATGTGCTATCTAGCTAAGTGGTTAGTCTTGCGAAATCCGTCCATTACAGAACTCTTAGGAACTCAGTTGAGGAGCAGTGTAGAGAACGCTACATGTAGCTCAGTTGGTAGAGCATGGTGCTTGCCATGTCAAGATCGTGGGTTCGATTCCCAGGACCAGTGCCCCTGTGACAACAATTTTGGACCCCCTTGTGGCCCCCCTAAATGTGGAGTATGAAATAATTTTTACATAACACATTTTTGCTATCTTTATTAGACAGAAAATACAAATAAATTGTTGAATGATTATGAACATGGTCTTTTGCCGGCTAATGCCTGCAATGCAGTGAATAAAAACGATATGACAACAATAACGTCTAATGTAACTGGCCCCTCTAACAGTACAACTGGCCCCAGCTTGGCCCAGCCAGTTGAAATGGTCTAGAACCGCCACTGCACTCATATTTAAAATCTATTCCTGCATGACTGTAAGTCGCTTTGGGAAAAAACGTCTGCTAAATGGCATATATAGAACTGGTTAAGGGCTTTTCACACTACTGAACTGAGCCTAACCAAGCTGTACTGAGCTGAGCCTAACCAAGCTGTACTGAACTGAGCCTAACCAAGCTGTACTGAACTGAACTGAGCCTAACCAAGCTGTACTGAGCTGAGCCTAACCAAGCTGTACTGAACTGAGCCTAACCAAGCTGTACTGAACTGAGCGTAACCAAGCTGTACTGAACTGAGCGTAACCAAGCTGTACTGAACTGAGCCTAAGCAAGCTGTACTGAGCTGAGCCTAACCAAGCTGTACTGAGCTGAGCCTAACCAAGCTGTACTGAGCTGAGCCTAACCAAGCTGTACTGAGCTGAGCCTAACCAAGCTGTACTGAGCTGAGCCTAACCAAGCTGTACTGAGCTGAGCCTAACCAAGCTGTACTGAGCTGAGCCTAACCAAGCTGTACTGAGCTGAGCCTAACCAAGCTGTACTGAGCTGAGCCTAACCAAGCTGTACTGAGCTGAGCCTAACCAAGCTGTACTGAGCTGAGCCTAACCAAGCTGTACTGAGCTGAGCCTAACCAAGCTGTACTGAGCTGGCCAGGTTACTAGAGATGTGCATTTTTCCCTTTCTTCTTCTCCCGCTTTAACCATGCAGTGCTTGTAGCAAAAGTAATTGCTGTCATCGTTATACATTTTAGAACTTTCCCCTGTATATCTAAAAATGACCATATACTGTATAGGCCTACTGATTTAAAAATAATAACACTTCGCTAACCCGGGCGACGCTGGGCCACTTGTGCGCCGCGCTATGGGACACCCGATCACGGCCGGTTGTGACACAGCCTGGGAACCAGGGTCTGTAGTGACAACTCTAGCAGTGCCTTGCCTTAAACTGCTGCGCCACTCGGGAGGCCTATTCAGCCTCTTGTTAAAACATTCCCTGCTTCCAAAATAAAGAACATCCCCTGCCTCCAAAATAGACATTTTATATGTAGTGGGCCGTAAATGTTGATTGTTTCAAGCAAAACTATTGCTGATGGTGAACCTGAACAATCAAAATAAAATCGAATGTAATCCCCGATCAGCATGTTGCCTACCTATAGCCAGATGAGTTGTGTCTCCAGCGGTAATTTAGGTTTTATTCCGGTAAAACACCATTTTCAACAGCGCATTTGATAAAATAACCCTGGAAATTACATTGGTTGTAACTCAACCAATAAAGCCTAATATTGCGCAAGCCAGTTTACAAACATTTGAATGCTGAAGGTGACCTGCAGATAGAAGTCCCAGATCAGGAATAGGCGATCTCGCTGATCAGCGCGCGAATCTGCGCACGGCGCGCAGTTTGACTAGGCTAATGATATTGCCTGGGGTTGTTCGTCATTCAAAATGCCTTGTAGATTAAAGACTGTCAACATAATTACATGCTTAGTTAGACACTGAAGAAGAGGATGCAGTTGTCACAAAAGATGAGCGGTATTTTCAGAAGGTAGAAAGAAAGTCATTTGAGCAAAACATTCTATTGAACTGGCAATTTGAATTGATTTCTGACCGATGCATGCTACGTTTGGGATCCTGCTGACCAACGCACAGGGACAGATGCATATCTGTGAATAGTTATATCCCTAGTGGTTATGCATCAGTTGCTGAAACCATGCTGAAAAGAACATACTCCTGTGGCTGTAAAGTTTGGCTCGGGCCAGCACAATAATGTGAAATGAGTAGGACAGAGCCCAGTGTGTTACTACAGTATGAATATGTTATGAGAAATGATAGGAATTCAGAGGTTATTATTAACATCTTATGATGAGGGAACTTGTGACCCACTACATATACAATTGCTTTTTTGGAGGTAGGGGATGTTCTTTATTTTGGAAGCAGGGGATGTTTAACAAGGCTGCCTGGATCTTTAATTTAAAGACCCTTGTGCCCTTCGGTCTCAATGTAGACTTTGATTTAAACCCATTCTTGTGATTGTGTTTTTGCTATCCATTGTAAATAATGTTTGTAGACCTATGTAGCCAAATTGTATCTATGATCATATGTATTCCATTCATGCTTTTTTATATGTTCTTTTTATATCTGTAAATTGACCAATGAAATCAAGCCACAGTCGGCCATGATTACAGACACAAATCAAATGTATTTATAAAGCCCTTCTTACATCAGCTGATATCTCAAAGTGTTATACAGAAACCCAGCCTAAAACCCCAAACAGCAAGCAATGCATGTGAAAGAAGCACGGTGGCTAGGAAAAACTAAGGTCAGAACCTAGGAAGAAACCTAGAGAGGAACCAGGCTATGAGGGGTGGCCAGTCCTCTTCTGGCTGTGCCGGGTGGAGATTATAACAGAACATAGCCAAGATGTTCAAATTTTCATAGATGACCAGCAGGGTCAAATAATAATAATCACAGTGGTTGTCGAGGGTGCAACAGGTCAGCACCTCAGGAGTAAATGTCAGTTGGCTTTTCATAGCCGATCATTCAGAGTATCTCTACCGCTCCTGCTGTCTCTAGAGAGTTGAAAACAGCAGGTCTGGGACAGGTAGCACGTCCGGTGAACAGGTCAGGGTTCCATAGCCGCAGGCAGAACAGTTTAAACTGGAGCAGCAGCACGGCCAGGCACCTGTGTGTCTTTTCACACTATATAAATTAGTAACCCGCAGTGTTTGCCATTATACCCTGATGAAGACAGCTTGACTGTCCAAATGTTGGTTATTCAATTATTGCATCTGAGCTCTTAGAGTGTGCAGCTCTCCTTTTCTTTTTCAAGATGTTCTTTAGCTGACCTGAACCACGCTGGACTGAGCCGGCCTGGTAACACATCCACCATAGTTGCTGGAACGGTACTGGACAGGAAATAAGTGTCAGCACAGTTTGGTTCAATAGTGTGAAAGGAGACCTGGGAAGCAACTGAAATGTTAATATGAAGATGTTATGAGTTAGGTCTAACTAGGAGTTAGGATCTCGTCCCACCGCATATAAAATGTCTGTTTTGGAAGCAGGGGTTGTTCTTGAGCTGATGTTCAGATATTCACACCACAGACCAATGAGACCAGGGCCGTTATGGTCACAGTTGGCTTTGCTTTCATCCCCCTTCTTCTCACAGAACAGTTAATTTGGCAGCCACAGAGACAGTGGCTGAATCCCAAATGGCACCCTAATTCCCTATATAGTGCATTATTTTTGACCAGGACCCATAAGGCTGCTATTCGGGATGCAGACACACTGACTCCAGCTCACATAATACAGTCGGTCTTGCCTTCTGCTTTGTGGATATGGAGTTACATAAGAACTATTGAGTTGGTAGATTGGAGAATACACTTATTATGTCAAGTGTTTGGGAATGCGCATTATTGGTTAATGTGTGTGGGGGTGGGTGTGTGTGTGCGTGCGTGTGCTTCTGTCTGTAATTTCTGTCTGTCCATGTGTCCGTCTCTCCGCCCTTTCTGTCTGTCCGTTCTCTCAGTTATCTCTCAGAGGAGGCCAGCAGATCCAGTCATACTTGAGTGAGATGCCATGTCTCTCTGTCGGTCAGTGTCTGTCTCTCTGTTCTGACTATGCCTCACCTCATGTGTTTGATGCAGGCCTGTGCCCACCGTTGGAAGAACGTCTACTATGACTCTGAGCTCATCCTTCCCCATGGTTACTGTTCCATCATCCCTCCTACGCTACAGGGCCGGACCCAAGCCCTCATCCCCTGCTATGAAGGTACAGAAGTACACACACACACATACACACACCAACTGTACAGGACAGGACCCAAGACCTAATCCCTAATCCCTTTTCTCTGCCTGAAGTACCCCCTCATGAACAATTGATCGGCGATTTTCTCATGAGTCTTCCAACGTAACCCCTGCTTATAGGCCAGTTACTCTTATAGGTAATAGCACCCCATGTTGAGAAACACTGCTTTACATCCACTTCATGATGGATTAGATCAAATAATGTAGAATCATTTCCTTCCTGGTAAACGATGCATACACGGATACCTTCATTCTGAAGACAAACAGGCAGACAGTAAGATCATGGTTACTGCATGTTAATTTCAATGGAATTCTTCCATCAGCCAAATTGACTCACACTGTACACAACTTATAGACACAGACAGACACAGAGACTTTACCAAAGTCGACTGAGTTTATAAGTAGGATGAGGGGGAGAGGTGTGTGTGTGTGTGTGTGTGTGTGTGTGTGTGTTTAAGCTGTGTATACCCTCTGCCCCGGGTTAGACAGTGCAGGTAGTTTATCATGGCACACATTCTCTCCGGCTCTCACAATGAGTTATAGACTTACTGCACACACACACACTCCAGACCACTGACTGATATCCTGACTTTAAAAGCTAGCTGGCACTTTTTGAGCCTTGAAGTGTGTTCACTCTTTCTCTCTTTCTCTCTCTCTCTCTCCAACCAACTTAAGAGAGAAATATGAGCTCTCAGTCTGGCAGGACGCAACACCTACGGATTCCAAGGACACACACACACTTCATTATGCTGCTAAAGGATCAAATATTACACGCACACACCCTATGCATCTAATCATATGCATTATGATCTGAAAGGAAAAACTGATCCCAGAACAACAGTCCTACTCTGAAACTCTTTGTTTGCGCTGTTGTGATGCCCGTTCTTGCGGGCTCTCGTGCGTGGTCCCTCAAGGGGCTGCGTGTGGGGGATCCCACACGACGAACTTCGGACGACACAACGGTTGAAGGCCTGATCACCGACAACGATGAGACAGCCTATAGGGAGGAGGTCAGAGACCTGGCAGTGTGGTGCCAGGACAACAACCTCTCCCTCAATGTGATCAAGACCACACCCCCATTCTCATCGATGGGGCTGTAGTGGAGCAGGTTGAGAGCTTCAAGTTCCTTGGTGTCCACATCACCAACAAACTATCATGGTCCAAACACACCAAGACAGTCGTGAAGAGGGCACAACAAAGCCTATTCCCCCTCAGGAGACTGAAAAGATTTGGCATGGGTCCTCAGATCCTCATAACGTTTTACAGCTGCACCATCGAGAGCATCCTGACTGGTTGCATGGCCGCTTGGTATGGCAACTGCTGGGCTTCCGACCGCAACGCGCTACAGAGGGTAGTGCGTACGGCCCAGTACATCACTGGGGCCAAGGTTCCTGCCATCCAGGACCTCTATACCAGGCGGTGTCAGAGGAAGGCCGTAAAAATTGCCAAAGACTCCAGCCACCCTAGTCAGAAACTGTTCTCTCTGCTGCCACACGTCAAGCGGTACCGGAGCGCCATGTCTAGGTCCAAGAGGCGTCTAAACAGCTTTTACCCCAAGCCATAAGACTGCTGAACAGCTAATCAAATGGCTACCCAGACTATTTGCATTGACCCCCCCCCCCCCCCCCCCCCCCTTTTCTACGCTGCTGCTACTCTCTTTACCCCTACCTACATGTACATATTACTTCATTACCTCAACTAACCTGGCCCTCGCACATTGACTCGGTAACGGGTCATTTCCCTAGAATGTTCTATACAAGTGTCATGGTCTGCATCCTAAATGGCACCCTATTCCTTACATAGTGCGCTACTTTTGACCACAGCCAGGATTTCATTACATTATTTGTTTTGATTCAGCCAAGAGAGTTTCTTTTTCAAATGAAGGCAGGCCTTTATTTCTTGATTGGACTTGCAGGTTTAGATTTTTTTATTTCCTTCCTTTCTGCTATTGCTTCCAATCTCACAGAGCCACTGCAGCTAGGCATGCGCGTGCGCACACACACACCCACACCCACACACACACACACACACACACACACACACACACACACACACACACACACACACACACACACTTCAGCTAGGCCTCAGATGGGGCCATGTGTACCCTGTGATTCAGAGAGATCCAAGCCCAATATTGTTCTGTAACTCGAGAGGTAATGTCCCCCCAAGTGTGAGTTTATGTTGAATGTTGCCTTACTCTGTAGTTTGTAACTCTGCTTCCTAAATGTCACCCTATCCCCTACATAGTGCAATACTTTTGACCAGGGCCCATAGTGAATCCCATAGGGCTCTGGTCAAAAGTAGTGCACTATATAGGGAATAGGGTAACATTTGTAACAAAGCCTAACTTTCTTCCTCCTGATTCCAGATTCCTACTTGGCTGGCGCTGAAGACTTTGACTAGGTCCATATGGAATACAGAAATAAGAGGAGTGAAAGTGCTGGCTAAGACACAAAGCGAAATCATTTGTGGTTTGTTTTTTCTTTTCAGACTATAAGCAGAAGTATGGGGAAGAGCACGGCTCGTGCCAAGCGGGGATAGCAGGCGTTTTTACTGAGGTCAGTAGCAGTGCATTCTCCATGTTCAACTTTTCTCTTCTTCTAATACATGTGATACTGCTTCTGTCTCTGTTAGTTCAGTCATACTGTTTGGAGGTTGCTCTTTCAGTCTGGGATATGTTTTACTGCTCGAATACACATGCACACTCACACGCACACACACGACGACAGTCAGTGTTTTTAGCAACGCGCATGCCCCGTCCACTTGAGAATCTGTCTCTTTCAGTCATCTAGTTCCTGTGTTTGAGGGGTGAAAAATCCAATTGTCACTTAAATCTTTCAGGATTGAATGCTTTCATTTTACTCCTGCGACTCTTGTTTGTGCCTGTCGTTTTTTCTCGTTAATGTTACGACCGTGGAAATGTTTGTAATGACCTGTCAAACAAACCACGGTAATAGCTGAAATGGGCTCAATGGAATACATAAGAGCATTAAAGCTTTGTCGGGAATATTAAATCTCGACACTTACATCTCAAGAAAGAGAAGAAAGATAACTATTTTGTGGAATTTAAAACAGTAATCATTTGACACAGTTGAAATGTTTACAAATGAAATGCGCTGAAATAAAAGCAACTTCGGGAACTGAACACTGGGATTATAGTGGTATTATTTCTGATCTAGCAAACAATGTAAAGTATGTATAGAAAGATGTAATCTAGAGCCAAGTGCGTTGATTTTTTTATCTGATGGTATCCTGCTATTGACACACAAGTTGAATTATGCAATAGAACCTGACAACAACAGTAATTAATGAAAGGGAAAGGGGGATACCTAGTCAGTTGTACAACTGAATGCATTCAACTGAAATGTGTCTTCCGTATTTAACCCGACCCCTCTGAATCAGAGAGGTGCGGAGGGCTGCCTTAACCGCCATCCAATGAGGCAGTCTAGACAGCACAGGTGAGTGCAGGCAGACAGAGGAAGGTTTTGTGGTTGCAGCCCTGTTCTATGCCTTTAACTTAATTCATATATGCATGTCAAATAAAAAGTTGCATGGACTCACTCTGTGTAATAATAGTATTTAACATGATTTTTGAATGACTACCTCATCTCTGTACCCTACACATACAGTTGAAGTCAGAAGTTTACATACACCTTAGCCAAATACATTTAAACTCAGGTTTTCACAATTCCTGACATTTAATCCAAGTAAAATGTCCTTGTCTTAGGTCAGTTAGGAACACCACTTTATTTTAAGAATGTGAAATGTCAGAATAATAGTTGAGAGAATGATTTATTTCAGCTTTTATTTCTTTCATCACATTCCCAGTGGGTCAGAAGTTTACATACACTCAATTAGTATTTGGTAGCATTGCCTTTAAATTGTTTAACTTGGGTCAAACGTTTCGGGTAGCCTTCCACAAGCTTCCCACAACAAGTTGGGTGAATTTTGGCCCATTCCTCCTGACAGAGCTGGTGTAACTGAGTCAGGTTTGTAGGCCTCCTTGCTCGCACACACTTTTTCAGTTCTGCCCACACATTTTCTATAGGATGGAGGTCAGGGCTTTGTGATGGCCACTTAAATACCTTGACTTTGTTGTCCTTAAGCCATTTTGCCACAACTTTGGAAGTAGGCTTGGAGTCATTGTTCATTTGGAAGACCCATTAGAGACCAAGCTTTAACTTCCTGACTGTTGTCTTGAGATGTTGCCTCAATATATCCACATAATTTCCCTTCCTCATGATGCCATCTATTTTGTGAAGTGCACCAGTCCCTTCTGCAGCAAAGCACCCCCACAACATGATGCTGCCTCCCCCGTGCTTCACGGTTGGGATGGTGTTCTTCGGCTTGCAAGCCTCCCCCTTTTTCCTACAAACATAACGATGGTCCTTATGGCCAAACAGTTCTATTTTTGTTTCATCAGACCAGAGGACATTTCTCCAAAAAGTACAATCTTTGTCCCCATATGCAGTTGCAAACCGTAGTCTGGATTTTTTAATGGTGGTTTTGGAGCAGTGGCTTCTTCCTTGCTGAGCGGCCTTTCAGGTTATGTCGATTTTGGACTCGTTTTACTGTGGATATAGATACTTTTGTACCTGTTTCCTCCAGCATCTTCACAAGGTCCTTTGCTGTTGTTCTGGGATTGAGTCGCAATTTTCACACCAAAGTGCGTTCATCTCTAGGAGACAGAATGCGTCTCCTTCCTGAGCAGTATGACGGCTGCGTGGTCCCATGGTGTTTATACTTGCGCACTATTGTTTGTACAGATGAATGTGGTACCTTCAGGCATTTGGAAATTGCTCCCAAGGATGAACCAGACTTGTGGAGGTCCAAAATAGTTTTTCTGAGGTCTTGGCTGATTTTTTTTGATTTTCCCATGATGTCAAGCAAAGAGGTACAGAGTTTGAAGGTAGGCCTTGAAATACATCCACAGGTACACCGCCAATTGACTCAAATGATGTCAATTAGCCTTTCAGAAGCTTCTACACCCATGACATAATTTCCTGGAATTTTCCAAGCTGTTTAAAGGCACATTCAACTTTGTGTATGTAAACTTCTGACCCACTGGAATTGTGATACAGTGAATTATAAGTGAAATAGTCTGTCTGTAAACAATTGTTGGAAAAATGACTTGTGTCATGCACAAAGTAGATGTCCTAACCGACTTGCCAAATTTATCGTTTGTTAACAAGAAATTTGTGGAGTGGTTGAAAAATGAGTTTTAATGACGCCAACCTAAGTGTATGTAAACTTCCGACTTCAACTGTATATGTAAAGTCCCTCAGTCGAGTATTGACTTTCAAGCACAGATTCAACCACAAAGACCACAGAGGTTTTCCAATTCCGCACAAAGAAGGGCACTTATTGGTAGATGGGTAAAAGAAAAGGAGACACTGAATATCCCTTTGAGCATGGTGAAGTTATTAATTACACTTTGGATGGTGTATCAATACACCCAGTCATTACAAAGACTCAGGCGTCCTTTCTAACTCCGTTGCCGGAGAGAAAGGAAACTGCTCAGAGATTTTACCATGAGGCCAATGGTGATTTTAAACAGTTACAGAGTTTAATGGCTGTGATAGCAGAAAACTGAGGATGGATCAACAACATTAGAGTTATTCTACAATACTAACCTAAATGAGAGAGTGAAAATAAGGAAGTCTGTACAGAATAAATATATTCCAAAACATGCATCCTGTTTGCAATAAGGCACTAAAGTAACACTGCAAAACATGTGGCAAATAAATTAACTTTTTGTCCTGAATACGAAGCATTATTTTTGGGGCAAATCCAACACAACACTTCACTAAGTAACAATCTTCATGATTTCAAGGATGGCAAAATCCTAGAGGAAAATTTTCTTCAGTCTGCTTTCCAACAGACACTGGAAGACAAATTCACCTTTCAACAGGACAATAACCTAAAACTCAGTACCAAATATACACTGGAGTTGCTTAGCAAGACAACATTGAATGATCCTGACATGCCTAGTTACAGTTTTGACTTAAATCGGCTTGAAAATCTATGGCAAGACTTGAAAATGGCTGTCTAGCAATGATCAACAACCAACTTGACAGAGCTTGAAGAGTTTAAAAATGGGCAAATATTGTACAAACCAGGTGTGCAGAGCTTTCAGAGACTTACCCAGAAAGACTCTGTAATCGCTGCTAAAGGTGATTCTAACATGTATTGACTCAGGTGGTTGAATACTTACAGTGCATTCGGAAAGTATTCAGACCCCTTGACTTTTTCCACATTTTGTTACAGCCTTAGTCTAAAATGGATAAAATCATTTTCCCCCTCATCAATCTACACACAATACCCCATAATGACAAAAAAAAATGTATTTTTTTTGCAAATGTAATAATACATTTACTTAAGTATTCAGACCCTTTACTCAGTACTTTGTTGAAGCACCTTTGGCAGCAATTACAGCCTCGAGTCTTCTTGGTTATGACGCTACAAGCTTGGCACACCTGTATTTGGGGAGTTTCTCCCATTCTTCTCTGCAGATCCCCTCAAGCTCTGTCAGGTTGGATTGGGAGCGTCGCTGCACAGCTATTTTCAGGTCTCTCCAGAGATGTTCCATCGGGTTCAAGTCCAGGCTCTTGCTGGGCCACTCAAGGACATTCAGAGACTTGTCCCGAAGCCACTCCTGCTTTGTCTTGGCTGTGTGCTAAGGGTTGTTGTCCTGTTGGAAGATGAACCTTCGCCCCAGACTGAGGTCCTGAGTGCTTTGGAGCAAGTTTTCATCAAGGATCTCTCTGTACTTTTCTCCATTCATCTTTCCCTCAATCCTGACTAGTCTCCCGGTCCCTGCCGCTGAAATACATCCCCACAGCGTGATGCTGCCACCATGGCTCACCGTAGGGATGGTGCCAGGTTTCCTCCAGACGTGATGCTTGGCATTCAGGTCAGAGAGTTCAATCTTGGTTTCATCAGACCAGAGACACTTGTTTTTCATGGTCTGAGAGTCTCTAGGTGCCTTTTAGCAAACTCCAAGCGGACTGTCATGTGCCTTTTACTAAGGAGTGGCTTCTGTCTGGCCACTCTACCATAAAGGCCTGATTGGTAGAGTGCTGCAGAAATGGTTGTCCTTCTGGAAGGTACTCCCATCTCCACAGAGGAACTATGGAGCTCTGTCAGAGTGACCATTGGGTTCTTGGTTACCTTCCTGACCAAGGCCCTTCTCCCCTAGGAAGAGTCTTGGTTGTTCCAAACTTCTTCCATTTAAGACTGATGGAGGCCACTGTGTTCTTGGTGACCTTCAATGCTGTTTTGGTACCCTTCCCCAGATCTGTGCCTTGACACAATCCTGTCTCGGAGCTCTACGGACAATTTCTTTGACCTCATGGCTTGGTTTTTGCTCTGACATGCACTGTCAACTGTGGGACCTTATATAGACTGGTGTGTGCCTTTCAAAATCATATCCAATAAATTGAATTTACGACAGGTGGACTCCAATCAAGTTGTAGAAACATCTCAAGGATGATCAATGGAAACAGGATGCACCTAAGCTCAATTTCGAGTGATATAGAAAACCTGTCTTCGCTTTGTCATTATGGGGTATTGTGTGTAGATTGAAGAGGAAATTGTTTTATTTTTATCCATTTTAGAATAAGGCTGTGTATTAGTTTTTTATTTTTCATTCATCTTGAAACATTTTTAGAATGTTTCTTCCACTTTGACAATACAGAGTATTTGTGTAGATAAAAACAGCTTTTTTTGAAAAAAGTCAAGGGGTGTGAGTACTTTCTGCAGGCACTCTATTTATGCAAATTAGGCACATATAATTGTATTTATTTTAACACAAAATCTAAAATAAGTACCTGATACCATTACAAAATGTACCAGTCAAAAGTTTGGACACACCTACTCATTCAAAGGTTTTTCTTTATTTTGACTATTTTCTACATTGTAGAATAATAGTGAAGACATCAAAACTATGAAATAACACATATGGAATCATGTAGTAACCAAAAAAGTGTTAAACATATCAAAATATATTTTATATTTGAGATGCTTCAAAGTAGCCGCCCTTTGCCTTGATGACAGCTTTGCACACTCTTGGCATTCTCTCAACCAGCTTCATGAGGCAGTCACCTGAATGCATTTCAATTAACAGGTGTGCCTTGTTAAAAGTTAATTTGTGGAATGTCTTTCCTTCTTAATGTGTTTGAGCCAATCAGTTGTGTTGTGACAAGGGGTGGTATACAGAAGATAGCCCGATTTTGGTAAAAGACCAAATCCATTTTATGGCAAGAACAGCTCAAATCAGCAAAGAGGAAATGACAGTCCATTACTTTAAGACATGAAGGTCAGTCAATCTTGGCCCAAGCAAGTAGGTGTGTCCAAACTTTTGACTGGTACTGTATATTGAATACTTGAATTCCCACCTAAACTCCATTCATGATTTGTCCGTGCCAGTAAAATGTTTTATGTGCTAGAATTCATTCAATACCTGATGGTTTTGGAGTGCCTTCATCCATTGTCTAACTGAGGCATTTATTAGAATTGTTTTTAAAAACATTTTAGCAATTTTGATGACAGACAAAGAAATCTACCAAAGCCATGTTAGTCTCCTTACTCATTCCTGTTTCCATAGGCTACTAAGAGGGGCTGTGTTAACCTGACTTGACCTCTCTGATACACTGTAAGCCTTGTTCCTCCCATAAAGAAGGAAATAAAGAGTTATTTTGCTTTCACAGCGGAAACGCACAAGTCAGTTAAGAACAAATTCTTATTTACAATGACGGCCTACCCCAGACGACACTGGGCCAATTGTGTGCCGCCCTATGGGACTCCCAATCACGGCCGGTTGTGATACAGCCTGGAATCGAACCAGGGTCTTTAGAGACACCTCTAGCACTGAGATGCAGTGCCTTAGACTGCTGCGCCACTTGGGAGCCCCATAGCTCTCTGGTCAAAATGTGTGCACTATATAGGGGATAGGGTACCATTTGGTACACAGCCATTGTCTTTGTACTTAGTCTGTGCTTTTGATGAGTTTAAATAAGGACATATCAAAGAGGTAGCGCACCGTTTAAAGTTGTGCCAGTCCATTAAAGTGTAATCAGTCATTTGACTTATTGAGTTATTTGCTGAGCCGTCTGAATGTCTCTGTCTGTGTGCCCAGAGAAGAGCAGTATTCTGTTCTATTCTGATCAGACACTGAAACATAACAACACCAACACCTCCACCATTATCTTACCTGACCGAGAGTAGCAGTTCCAAGCCCAAAACCAGGTCCGTCTTTCAAATTGCTGAGCTGTCTGTATGCCAAGAGAAGTCTTCCTATTTGAGGAGCATCACCTAACAGCAGTAGTGTCCAGAACCCAAGTCCATCTATCAAATCAGTTCAGACCATTATTTCATTCTACTGTGGCTCCAGATCATATAAGAACTTTACATAGTTAACCTTCAAAAGGAAGGAAAAAATTAAGTTATGCAATTTAGAAATCTAAAAAAGGTTTCAAGTTACCATCAAATCAGTTCAGACCACAGACCATCATTTCACTCTGCACCCCGTACTGTGTGGTATCTAGCCTGGAATCCAAACTGCAGCCTGTGGGGAATCTTAGCCTGGCTCCAACCTGAATATCACTCCGTTTCATTATTGTTTCACTTCACAGGTTCAGTCTGGAACTACACCAATAGACAGACACTTGGACTGTCTAGATGAGAAATTATTCAGTTTGGATTCCAGGCTGTGTGGAATCAACATTGTATGAGACCTTTGCATAGTGCACGGCTGAACATTTATAAGGAATGGGAAAATAAGTTATGTAAGAGTAGGAATAGCGATGAGCATCCAAGTTGCATGTCAAGGTTGTGTTACCAGAAGGTTGGGGGGTTGTTGGACTCAGCAATGGAGTCGTCTGAACAAAGGAGCAAAGGAACAACACATTTTTTTCCACCGCAGACTATCCATACACAGACAAGCGAAGAGCTGTCAGACTCTTGGACAACGTTTCAGTACAGAATGTCAGAATCTGAGGAATGTTAGATTTAATAGACAGCTGTTGTTCTTAACCTTTGTCTCTGAATTGTAGCTAATGACTTAGTATTCTAGTGTTTCACAGATGTGTGACAGCAGGAGGACAACATTCTGACATTGTAAAAATGAAGTGACAGCAGGACGCATCTGACATTCTAGAATCTTGTGTGACCATCAAATCAAGGACTGACTGACCAATCAACTCCAGATGTTTGTTTCTTTACTTCCTGACTAGATCATTTATTGTCATTCCATTAGACTTTTTGATGTTTTGTAACTTTCGTTAGGTCGACTGTGAGAGACGGGTGGTAAATTTGGAGTCACTGACCTGATGTTTTTGTTGTTTGCTTATTTGTTTATAATTTGCTCTGTCTGTTGTAGGTATATGCAGGGGTGAAAGTAACCAGTACAGTACAGGAGTACTGGCAAAATAAATTGTGTGGGTACACCGAAACATCTGAACATGAGCCTATATCACAATAATTAAAACAAAGATCCCAAGAAAGCTGTAGGCCATTTCACTATTATTTATCATTACCGCATGTCAGTGTAATTACAAATGAGCAAATGGACTTGAAACCTGAGGAAGTACGCTCCAAAATGCGGTGTGGTTCGAAAATAACAGTGACATTTTGCCAAGGCAGAGATAAGTGGCCGAAACGCGCACAGACAGCAGTAGACGGATCAATACAGGTCAAAAGTCCTATTTGAAAATCGCAGAATGTCATTAATTACACTTTTTGGTGTTTTCTAACAGATGTCTCTTTCCATTCATCAAATGGCTGGTGCACAGTGCACTGTATGGATGTGGGAAGGATTTTAGAGTGGACAAACATGCGCAGGCAGCCAGGCTTAAAGGAGCCTTTGTCACGCCCTGACCTTAGAGACGTTTATTTTCCTCTAGTTTGGTTAGGTCAGGGTGTGATGTGGGGTGGGCAATCTAGTTTTTCTATTTCTTTGTTTTGGCTGAGTGTGGTTTCCAATCAGAGGCAGCTGTCCATCGTTGTCTCTGATTGGGAACCATCCTTAGGCAGCCCTTTTTCCCTCCTTGAGTTGTGAGATCTTGTTTTTGTGTTGTGCCTGTGAGCACACCATTACTTCACATTTCGTTTGCTTCTGTATTTGTTTTGGTGAGTTTCATTTATTGAAACATGCGGAACTCTACGCACGCTGCGCCTTGGTCTACTCATTTTGACGAGCGTGACAGCCTTTTCAAGTGATTGTTTCAATCAATCAAATGTATTTGTCACATACACATGGTTAGCAGATGTTAATGCGTGTAGCGAAATGCTTGTGCTTGTAGTTCTGACCATGCAGTAATATCTAACAAGTAATATAACCTAACAATTCCAATCAGATGAAAATATCAGGACTGGTTGTGTTTATGCCACATTAAAAGGCAATACATTTTAAAGGTGTGTGCACACATAGACGGTCCCGTACTGGCATAGCCACGGGAAGTAGTTTGGGGGTGGGGGTGCTAAAAAAACATTATTGCTGCTGCTGAAGACATCTATATTGGTCAGCTAATACGGAATTGGTAAAGGCACAGTGCACTATTTTTGTGAAGAAAAAAAATCATCTAAATGTATTGGAGTGTTTATCAGCATTTGTAACTGGAGTCTGATAATTATCTCTACAAAACAGTTAATTTGATAATACTTGTGGAATATAAAAATACTTGCTTGATATACAGTACCAGTCAAAAGTTTGGACACACCTACTCATTCCAGGGTTTTTCTTTATTTTTACTATTTTATACATTGTAGAATAATACTGAAGACATTAGAACTATGAAATAACACATATGGAATCATGTAGTAACCAAAAAAGTGTTAAACATATCAAAATACACTGCTCAAAAAAATAAAGGGAACACTTAAACAACACAATGTAACTCCAAGTCAATCACACTTCTGTGAAATCAAACTGTCCAGTTAGGAAGCAACACTGATTGACAATAAATTTCACATGCTGTTGTGCAAATGGAATAGACAACAGGTGGAAATTATAGGCAATTAGCAAGACACCCCCAATAAAGGAGTGGTTCTGCAGGTGGGGACCACAGACCACTTCTCAGTTCCTATGCTTCCTGGCTGATGTTTTGGTCACTTTTGAATGCTGGCGGTGCTTTCACTCTAGTGGTAGCATGAGACGGAGTCAACAACCCACACAAGTGGCTCAGGTAGTGCAGCTCATCCAGGATGGCACATCAATGCGAGCTGTGGCAAGAAGGTTTGCTGTGTCTGTCAGCGTAGTGTCCAGAGCATGGAGGCGCTACCAGGAGACAGGCCAGTACATCAGGAGACGTGGAGGAGGCCGTAGGAGGGCAACAACCCAGCAGCAGGACCGCTACCTCCGCCTTTGTGCAAGGAGGAGCAGGAGAAGCACTGCCAGAGCCCTGCAAAATGACCTCCAGCAGGCCACAAATGTGCATGTGTCTGCTCAAACGGTCAGAAACAGACTCCATGAGGGTGGTATGAGGGCCCGACATCCACAGGTGGGGGTTGTGCTTACAGCCCAACACCGTGCAGGACGTTTGGCATTTGCCAGAGAACACCAAGATTGGCAAATTCGCCACTGGCGCCCTGTGCTCTTCACAGATGAAAGCAGGTTCACACTGAGCACGTGACAGACGTGACAGAGTCTGGAGACGCCGTGGAGAACGTTCTGCTGCCTGCAACATCCTCCAGCATGACCGGTTTGGCGTTGGGTCAGTCATGGTGTGGGGTGGCATTTCTTTGGGGGGCCGCACAGCCCTCCATGTGCTCGCCAGAGGTAGCCTAACTGCCATTAGGTACCGAGATGAGATCCTCAGACCCCTTGTGAGACCATATGCTGGTGCGGTTGGCCCTGGGTTCCTCCTAATGCAAGACAATACTAGACCTCATGTGGCTGGAGTGTGTCAGCAGTTCCTGCAAGAGGAAGGCATTGATGCTATGGACTGGCCCGCCCGTTCCCCAGACCTGAATCCAATTGAGCACATCTGGGACATCATGTCTCGCTCCATCCACCAACGCCACGTTGCACCACAGACTGTCCAGGAGTTGGCGGATGCTTTAGTCCAGGTCTGGGAGGAGATCCCTCAGGAGACCATCCGCCACCTCATCAGGAGCATGCCCAGGCGTTGTAGGGAGGTCATACAGGCACGTGGAGGCCACACACACTACTGAGCCTCATTTTGACTTGTTTTAAGGACATTACATCAAAGTTGGATCAGCCTGTAGTGTGGTTTTCCACTTTAATTTTGAGTGTGACTCCAAATCCAGACCTCCATGGGTTGATAAATTGGATTTCCATTGATTATTGTTGTGTGATTTTTGTTGTCAGCACATTCAACTATGTAAAGAAAAACGTATTTAATAAGATTATTTCTTTCATTCAGATCTAGGATGTGTTGTTTAAGTGTTCCCTTTATTTTTTTGAGCAGTATATATTTTATATTTGAGAATCTTCAAAGTAGCCACCCTTTGCCTTGATGACATGACATCTTTGCGCAATCGCATAGAAAGGGACAGGGCAACAACTCTTACAATTCCAACTATTGAATCTTGCAAGATACTGTTCTTAATTATACAACTAACTTTTTTGGCCAAAGCTCAGAAGCTGAAATAAATATAATCTTCCTGCACTACAGATGTCTACAGTATATTGGTCTGCTAATACTAGTAAAGCCCCAGTGCACTAGTTTTATGAGAATATATTTAATATGTTTATTTATTATGATTTTTCAGGGTGTGCTGCACCATCCTCAGCTCCCTACTTCCCGCAGTTATGCGTACTGGGAATACATTTTATCTACTTTCACCCCTGGGTATATGTATTATTTTGCTGAGTTAGAAGGCTAATAAATCTCTAAGGCTGTGTTTACACAGTCAGTCCAATTCAAATCTTTTGTCAATTATTTGCATATCTGATACCTATCGGCAATGGTGGAAAAAGTACCCAATTGTCATACTTGAGTAAAAGTTAAGATACCTTAATAGAAAATGGCTGAAGTAAAAGTGAAAGTCACCCAGTAAAATACTACTTGAGTAAAAGTCTAAAAGTATTTGGTTTTAAATATACTTAAGTATCAAAAATAAATGTAATTGCTAAAATATACTAAAGTATCAAAGGTAAAGGTATAAATAATTTCAAATTCCTTCTATTAAGCAAACCAGGTGACACAATTTTCTTTCTTTTTTTATAAATGTACCTATATTTAGGGGAACACCAAAATTCAGACATAATTTACAAATTAAGCATTTGTGTTTTGTGTTTCTGCCAGATCAGAGGCAGTAGGAAAGACCAGGGATTTTTGTGTGTCATGGAAAATGTATGGATAAAAACTACATAATTTTCTTTAGGAATGTTATTCAGTAAAACTTGTGAAAAATATAAATAGTAAAGTGATGACTGAAGTTGTACTTTAAAGTATTTTTACTTAATTACTTTGCACCACTGTCTATCGGATATTTTTCCTAATGTGTAAACAGCAAAAAAAGAAAACACATGGAGTCAGATTTTTGGACTTCCGATTAATACCACCTCCTATGTGGATCTAAATCCTTATCCAAACCCGGTCCTCCATATGCAACTTCTGTCTGGATGCTCAGATCAGATTTCTTAGCTCTGAAGTGGCTTTATTGCACATGACTGTTACCATTACAACCACTCCAAAATGTAAAGGAACAGTGACAGGAAATGAACATTGCATCTGTGTGCTACTTCAGAGGCTACATCAGTGTGAATGCGCAAATCTGATATGGGTCACATGTAAAACTATGTGTGGACAATCAGGAAAAAAAGATTGGCGATATAGAAAGAAATTCAGATTTGGGTTCTTAGGGTGGCTGTGTAAACACAGCTTAATGTTGCAAGATGTATGGTGTGTGGTCAATTTCAGGAGCTGGTGGTGATGGGAGCTCCAGGATCATACTACTGGACAGGAACAGTCAAGGTCTACAACCTGACCTCCAGCACCTTCTACAACCCCAACAAAGAAGAAGTCGACTCACACAGATACAGCTATCTAGGTATGTTTCCTTTGATTGATTTAATGGATTAATCACTTATGCAATCGATCAATCTGTCTGTCAGTCGGTCTTTCAGTCAGTTGATTAATCAATCAATCAATAAATATATAGCCCAATCAATTGATAAATCATCAATCAAATGTATTCACAAAGCCCTTTTTAAATGACAGTACTCTTTACACTACACTAACCCGGTGTAGACCCTCAAAGAGCACGAGTAAAATAGTTGACTACCTGTACCTCCATTTATTTGACTGTATTGGCAACTCTGACTGATTCTGTCTGTCTCTCTAGGCTAAGCTGTGACTAACCACTATTCAATGTAAAGGCTGACTGATTCTGTCTGTCTCTCTAGGCTATGCTGTGACTAACCACTATTCAATGTAAAGGCTGACTGATTCTGTCTGTCTCTCTAGGCTATGCTGTGACTGCTGGACATTTCTCCTCTCCTAACTTCATAGATGTGGCTGCAGGAGCTCCACAACACAGTGGAGGAGGAAAAGTATGTACAGGATTTGATTGGTTGTTTTAGGAGGAGTATCATATCTTTGTATTGAATATTTTAACACTTATTTGTTAACACTGTATTCTAACACTGATTTGTTAACACTGTATTTTAACACTGTATCCTCCTTTCCCTCCAGGTTTACATTTTCAGAATAGATGGTGGGTCTTTGGTGAAGATCTTTCAAGCCTCAGGGAAAATGGTATGTGTCTGAAATATGGACCACAGCTATCTACTATGCTGTTTAACCATTACTACATGACAGTGACATGTTGTTTCTTTAGTGTGTCAGTGGTGATCACTGTTCACTTCTACCATCTGTTAGTATTCTTTGTTATCAGAAATGACATAGGCCTACACTTGAGTGATCATGCTCAATGGAGAGTCTAGACTTAATCATGGTCTGGGAAACCATGCCCCATGTGTTGTAGAGTACACATACTGTAGCTGGTGCAGGTGAAGCATGGCAGACTGTTAGTTAATGGTTTTCTAAGAAGCACCACACTGTTTACGTGGTTTATGTAAAGTGTTTAGAGCGCTCTAGGCTTGCATCCCAAATTGCACCCATTGGGCTCTGGTCAAAAATAGTGCACTATATAAGGAAAGGGGTGCCATTTGGGACACATCCCTAGTCTGGCCATGAACTAGGGAGGGCCATTCACATGGTTTTAAGAGTAAATAATAAGTAAATCTTTGTAGATAAAGACCCTAAGTTTTGTAAATGTTCCTTTAATATTGGTAGAGATATGAAAGGGAAAATAAATCCAGTCAGATTGTGGAGGGAGAGAATGATGAAAATAAAAAGGAAGTGTCTGTCTATCTTGAGGGCAATCGGAAAAGCAGTCCTCATTGGCAATGAGTAGAGTATAACAGAATAGAATACAAATATTATAAGATATAATAGAATAGGATATAATATTTTTCCTAGATGGACCTTCAGTTGTGGCTAATAATTAAGACAATAAATATACACATAAATACACACACACAATTCACATGACAAATACATTATACTAGATTAACATCAACAATCATGTTTCGATGAAAAGACTGATCTGACTAGGGGTGTGTGTGGCTCTGTGGCTGTAGTGGTGTGTCTGTCTGTGTGGCTCTGTGGCTTTAGTGTTGTGTCTGTCTGTGTGGCTCTGTGGCTGTAGTGTTGTGTCTGTGTGGCTCTGTGGCTGTAGAGGTGTGTCTGTCTGTGTGGCTCTGTGGCTGTAGTGGTGAGTCTGTCTGTGTGGCTCTGTGGCTGTAGTGGTGTGTCTGTCTGTGTGGCTCTGTGGCTGTAGTGGTGTGTCTGTCTGTGTGGCTCTGTGGCTTTAGTGGTGTGTCTGTCTGTGTGGCTCTGTGGCTGTAGTGGTGTGTCTGTCTGTGTGGCTCTGTGGCTGTAGTGGTGTGTCTGTCTGTGTGGCTCTGTGGCTTTAGTGGTGTATCTGTCTGTGTGCCTCTGTGGCTGTAGTGGTGTGTCTGTCTGTGTGGCTCTGTGGCTGTAGTGGTGTGTCTGTCTGTGTGCCTCTGTGGCTTTAGTGGTGTGTCTGTCTGTGTGCCTCTGTGGCTGTAGTGGTGTGTCTGTCTGTGTGGCTCTGTGGCTGTAGTGGTGTGTCTGTCTGTGTGCCTCTGTGGCTGTAGTGGTGTGTCTGTCTGTGTGGCTCTATGGCTGTAGTGGTGTGTCTGTCTGTGTGCCTCTGTGGCTGTAGTGGTGTGTCTGTCTGTGTGGCTCTGTGGCTGTAGTGGTGTGTCTGTCTGTGTGGCTCTGTGGCTGTAGTGGTGTGTCTGTCTGTGTGGCTCTGTGGCTTTAGTGGTGTGTCTGTCTGTGTGCCTCTGTGGCTGTAGTGGTGTGTCTGTCTGTGTGGCTCTGTGGCTGTAGTGGTGTGTCTGTCTGTGTGCCTCTGTGGCTTTAGTGGTGTGTCTGTCTGTGTGCCTCTGTGGCTGTAGTGGTGTGTCTGTCTGTGTGGCTCTGTGGCTGTAGTGGTGTGTCTGTCTGTGTGCCTCTGTGGCTGTAGTGGTGTGTCTGTCTGTGTGGCTGTAGTGGTGTGTCTGTCTGTGTGGCTCTGTGGCTGTAGTGGTGTGTCTGTCTGTGTGGCTCTGTGGCTTTAGTGGTGTGTCTGTCTGTGTGCCTCTGTGGCTGTAGTGGTGTGTCTGTCTGTGTGCCTCTGTGGCTGTAGTGGTGTGTCTGTCTGTGTGGCTCTGTGGCTGTAGTGGTGTGTCTGTCTGTGTGGCTCTGTGGCTGTAGTGGTGTGTCTGTCTGTGTGTGTGGCTCTGGGTGTGCTTGGTTATTTTCCAGATGGGCTCTTACTTTGGCTCCAAATTGTGTGAATAGAATAGATTACATGTATATCTTTATACATTATACACAAGATGAACACAGCATTATGTATTTTCACTGACCCAATGCTACCTGTCTGTGTGGCTCTGTGGCTGTGCTTGGTTATTTTCCAGATGGGCTCTTACTTTGGCTCCTCATTGTGTGCAGTTGACCTGAACCGGGACGGCCTGTCGGACCTGCTGGTTGGAGCGCCCATGCACAGCACGCTACGGGACGAGGGACAGGTCTCTGTCTACCTCAGCAAGGGCAATGTGAGTGGGATCTGGGTTGGATGGGAATAGAGTTGGAAAATTATGTGAACTTTCTGAAATGTCCCAGATCTTCCAGAAGTTGTAGGATATTCGGAAGGGAGTGACCAGGTAGAGAATCCTCCAACTAGGAATTCTCTAAATGAGATTTGTGAAAAGCATTGGAGATGTACAGTATATTCTAGCCCTCCAGTCAGCCTGTATATAACCCACCATATAGAAACATGGCTGCCTATACAGCCTGGTCTCATAGACTAGATGTAAACGTAAATCCACTCAAATGAGTATGATATGTCACGTTTGGTATGGTTACATAAGACAGATGGTTACTGAAGGCAAAAATGAAAGTAGGGTGGTTGGTCGGGGTGGATGAGTTGAGTGTATATTATGACCTCCATAGAGTGTTTATCTGTCCATGTCAGACCAGCTTTTTGGTTAACAAAATGTTATTACCTGAAAGAATGTTTGATTTAACAGTGAGGATTATTTAGCTTTGTATAGATTGGTGTCTGTGGTTGATCCTGTACTATTTCTGAGTTATCATCTTATAACTAGCTCGTCTTGGAGGTTGTTACTGTGTGTTTGGTTGTTTGAGTTTTTAATGAAAGTCAAGTAACTTAAGGAAGGGGAAAGCAGCCATCTATAGCCGATAAAGTTCCTCAACGTAGTAGAAAGCAGGATGTATTTTAGTTAGTAGTAAGTTATAACCATTCTACTTTAAAGTAAAGGGTTGTGTCATGCCGTAACTGCTCCCCTTTTATAGTAATGGCTATATCACATAATAACCATTCCCCTTTAAAGTTATGGCTTGTGTTACGCAATAACCCTTCCCCTGTAATGGGTTGTGTCACGTCATAACTATTCCCCTTTAATGTAATAGGTTGTGTCACATCCTAAACATTCCTCTGTAATGTATTGTGTCATGTTATAACCATTTTCCTTTAAAGTAAAGGGTTGTGTCACGTCAAAACCCTTCCCTTTTAAAGTAATGGGTTGTGTCACGTCATAACCCTTCCCCTTTAAAGTAATGGGTTGTGTCACGTCATAACCATTCCCGTTTGACTCTACTTGCAGGGGGTGATGGAGCAGGCTGAACTCTTAAATGGAGATGATGCCTACAATGCACACTTCGGAGAGTGCATCACTGCAATCGGAGACATCGATGACGATGGGTACCAAGGTAAGTGTCTCTCAACTAAGTCACTGTGTTTTCAAGTATAGAATGTATGCTTATATGAAAATGTTAACCCTCCTCAAACCACTATTTAGCACTATTGTTGTATACATACAAAACTTCTGGATGACACATATTAGATTTACGAGAATTGGTCTAGCCTAGTTTTTCTTCCACAATGTTAAACATTGTAACATAAGCAAACATTGGATGGTTGTAATACGTATGCTATAAAACCCAAAAAGCTTTTCTCTCAGGGACATTCTGTTTTGATTATTTTGTGGAGAGGGGGATCTTGTGCGCTACCCTATGGGGCTCCCAAGTGGCACAGCGGTTTTAGGCACTGCATCTCAGTACTTGAGTCGTCACTACAGACACCCTGGTTCGAATCCAGGCTGTATCACAACTGGCCGTGATTGGGAGTCCCATAGGGCGGTGCACAATTGGCCCAGAGTCGTCTGGGTTTTCTTTACTGGCCGGTGTAGGCCGTCATTGTAAATAAGAATTTGTTCTTAACTGACTTGCCTAGTTAAATAAAGTAATAAAACAATTATTCAGTAAGCATAACCCTCTTTCACTCATGTGTGTACACAGACACACACACACACACACACTCACAGACGCAAACACACACCCGGACATAGCGTACACACGCTGCACACTGATACACACAGACAGACAGTCTATTTGTCCTGGCACACTGACATAGTCTAAAGAAGGATTTTCTTGGTGTGTGTAGACTGAAGAGCAGTACCACTCTCTCTCATTATCTGATGAGGAATCTACTGTTAGAACACTGGTATTGTACCCATTAGCAGTATTGTGTGAAGTTTGAGGGCGGGACTGGAAAAACAAATAACTTATTGTTCAATATGATTCCAACTGTTGAGATGAGGCTTAGAGAGGAAATTAGTTATAAATAACATGTTTTACACCCAGCATTTACATTCAATGTTCAGAGAATTGGAATAACATTCTGTAGGTTTCTGCTTACAGTTCCCCACATTTGACAATGTAAGAGAAACAGGATGAGGTACTTAGTAGCCTATGTTGTTAAACCACATTATAAACCTTGAAGATTTCCTTATCCATGTTATGATTGTTTTAAAACGTTCACTTTTTTCTTAGGCATGCTATAGCATCATCACTGAAGAACTATTTTTGTTTTAAAAGGGGAAAGTGCATTTTCCAGCTTTGGTTGCGAGGGGGGATTAAGGGACGTTGTCTGCGCATCAAATGCCACCCTCTTCCCTGCATAGTGTACAACTTTTGACTAGGGCCCATTTGGGATGCAGATTTTATATTCATCCTTTTGCCTTCAGTTTTATGGTTCTGTTTCCACTCTTACAGAAGTTTCACACTGGGTTTATGGGGACTGACAACACTTAAATGTCTATTAAGAGACTGTAACAACATGTTTCCGAAGCACAGCCCTGCAAGAAGAAAAAAGACCCAGGGGTCCTGACCATAGAAATAGAATGAATAGAATGGACGTCTCCATTCATGTCAATGATGGCATAATGGGTGGACTGGCAGCCATTTTGAGTGTACCCATGCCAGGAATTAAAAGCAGGAAGTGTACCCTTCAATCTGTGCTGTGATTTGTTGAGTCAACTCAACTGACATTACAAAAAATACATGTCATTGAATGAGCCACATAAGATAGAATCATTTGAATTAACATTCTACATTACCATGTAGAATGTTGATAGAACACTCCAAATAACCATGGAAATTATTGCATTACAATACCAGGCAGCCAATGCAAGTGGACCCATGAGTTTACCAGTCAAATTGCCATAGTTAGAGCTTCCAAGCCTGTTATATTCAGAGGTGTCATGCCCATAGGCGGCACAGGGGAACGTGCCCCTTCAGATTTCTCCTGTTTAAAAAAAATATATATACATTTTTTATATATATTTTTTTGTACTACTAGCCACTTAAGAATTTCATGAAGTTGGCTTTAGCTAGCCCAGACTAGCCAGCTAGCCCAACCTCATAACTACACGTAACCAAAAAATATGAACGCAACATGTAGTGTTGGTTTCATGAGCTGAAATAAAAGATCTCAGAAATGTTCAATACACACAAAAAGCTTATTTCTCTGAAATTTGATGCACAAATTTGTTTACATCCCTGTTCGTAAGCATCCCTGGTATATCAAGAAGCTGATTAAACAGCATGATCATTACACAGGTGTTGGGGACAATAAAAGGCAAAATCAAATTGTATTTGTCACATGCGCCGAATACAACAGGTGTAGACCTCAGTGAAATGCTTACTTACAAGCTCTTAACCAACAATGCAGTTTTAATAAAATACCAACAAAAAAAGTAAGAGATAAGAATAACAAATAATTAAAAAGCAGCAGTAAATAACAATAGCGGGGCTATTTACTGGGGGTACCGGTACAGAGTCAATGTGCGGGGTGGTGGAGGGGGCTATGACTAGGGTGGCTGGAGTCTTGACAATTTTTAGGGCCTTCCTCTGACACCGCCAGGTATAGAGGTCTTGCATGGCAGGAAGCTTGGCCCCGGTGATGTACTGGGCCGTAAGCACTACCCTCTATAGTGCCTTGCGGTCGGAGGCCGAGCAGTTGCCATACCAGGCAGTGATGCAACCCGTCAGGATGCTCTCGATGGTGTAGCTGTAAAACCTTTTGAGGATCTGAGGACCCATGCCAACTCTTTTCAGTCTCCAGGTCTCTGATCTCCTCCCTATAGGAGGAGTGAGTAAACAGGGAGTACAGGAGGGGGCTGAGCACGCACCCCTGAGGGGCCCCCGTGTTGAGGATCAGCGTGGCGGATGTGTTGTTACCTACCCTTACCACCCGGGAGTGGCCCATCAGGAAGTCCAGGATCGAGTTGCAGAGTGAGGTGTTTAGTCCCAGGGTCCTTAGCTTAGTGATGAGCTTTGAGGGCACTATGGTGTTGAACGCTGAGCTGTAGTCAATGAATAGCATTCTCACATAGGTGTTCCTTTTGTCCAGGTGTGAAAGGGAAGTGTGGAGTGCATAGAGATTGCATCATCTGTGGATCTGTTGGTGCAGTATGCAAATTGGAGTGGGTCTTGGGCAGGTATTCCCAAACTGAATACCCCCTGGGGTATGCGCAATGCCGTCGGGGGTAGGCCAAATAAAAATGTGATTCACATTTTACATTTTAAATTTTATTTTTTTTTTTACTTTTCATTCTTCTTCACATTTTCAAACAGTTCATTTAGATTTTGTAATGGGGCTATACATTTGGGTGAGTTTTTTTCTCTCGCCTGAGTAGCCTCGTTTCACTACCAAAAATAAAATTAAGCCATCTAGTTAGTGTTCAGCGAAATAACAACACGATGTCAAATACAGGTAATTAACATCCAATCACATTAACCGTTACTCTTTCGTGGTAATTGCACAAATGAAGCCAAATGTAGCTGCTGCTCATGTTGGTATTCGTACTGATGGCGCAAAAGCCATGACAGGGAGACATAGTGTAGTGGTCATGCACATGCAAGCAGTTGTTCCCAACGCCACTTGGGTACACTGCAGCATCTTCCGAGAGGCTCTTGTTGCCAAGGGACTGCCTGCCAGCTTGAAAGACGTTTTGGACACTACAGTGAAAATTGTTAACTTTGTTAAAACAAGACACCTGAACTCTCGTGTATTTTCTGCACTATGCAATATATGGGCAGCGACCATGTTAGGCTTTTACAACATACAGAAATGTGCTGATTATCAAGGGGGAAAGTATTGACACGTTTTTTTTAAATTGAGAGACGAGCTTAAAGTTTTCTTTACTGACCATCATTTTCACTTGTCTGACCGCTTGCATGATGACAAGTTTCTCACACGACTGGCCTATCTGGGTGATGTTTTTTTCTCGCCGGAATGATCTGAATCTAGGATTACAGGGACTCTCCGCAACTATATTCAATGTGCGGGACAAAATTGAGGCTATGATTAAGAAGTTGGAGCTCTTCTCTGTCTGCGTAAACAGGGACAACGCACAGGTCTTTCCATCATTGTATGGTTTGTTGTGTGCAAATAAACTCAAGCTTACGGACAATTTCAAATGTGATATAGCGAAGCACCTTAGTGAGTTGGCTACGCAATTACGCAGGTACTTTCCCGAAACGGTTGACACAAACAACTGGATTCGTTATCCCTTTCATACCCTGCCTCCAGTCCACTTACCGATATCTGAACAAGAGACCCTCATCGAAATCGCAACAAGCGGTTCTGTGAATTAAAAAAGAAATCAGAAGCCACTTCCAGATTTCTGGATAGGGCTGTGCTCAGAGTGTCCTGCCTTGGCAAATTGCGCTGTTAAGACACTGATTCCCTTTGCAACCACGTACCTATGTAAGAGTGGATTCTCGGCCCTCACTAGCATAAAAACAAATACAGGCACAGACTGTGTGTGGAAAATTATTTAAGACTGAGACTCTCCAACACACCCAACATTTCAAAGTTATGTGCATCCTTTCAAGCACACCCTTCTCATTAACCTGTGGTGAGATATTCACAGTTTTCGATTAATAAATAAAGTTTTATGTGTAAGATGGCTAAATAAAGAGCAAAATGATTGATTATTATTATATTAATATTTGTGCCCTGGTCCTATAAGAGCTCTTTGTCACTTCCCACGATCCGGGATGTGACAAAAACTCACACTCATTCTTATGTTTAATAAATGTATTGTATTGTATAGTATGTGTGGCAGGCTTACAATAATGGCAAAAAAACTACATCTGAGAGTGTGCTGACCCTGGTGCTGGAGGGGGTACGCAGCTGGAGGTTGAATGTTTGAAGGGGTATGGGACTATAAAAAATGTGGGAACCACTGGTCTAGGGTTTCTGGGATAATGGTGTTGATGTGAGCCATGACCAGCCTGTCAAAGCATTTCATGGCTACAGAGGTGAGTGCTACGGGTCGGTAATCATTTAGGCAGGTTACCTTAGTGTTTTTGGCCACAGGGACTATGGTGGTCTGCTTGAAACATGTTGGTATTACAGACTCAGACAGGGAGAGGTTGAAAATGTCAGTGAAGACACTTGCCAGTTGGTCAGTGTATGCTCGGAGTACACATCCTGGTAATCCATCTGGCCCTGCGGCCTTGTGAATGTTGACCTGTTTGAAGGTCTTACTCACATTGGCTGCGGAGAGCGTGATCACTCAGTCGTCCAGAACAGCTGACGCTCTCATGCATGTTGAAGTGGTACTTGCCTTGAAGCGAGCATAGAAGTTATTTAGCTCGTCTGGTAGGCTGGGCAGCTCTCGGCTGTGCTTCCCTTTGTAGTCTCTAATAGTTTGCAAGCCCTGCCACATCCGATGAGTGTCGGAGAAGGTGAAGTACGATTCGATCTTAGTCATGTATTGGCGCTTTGCCTATTTGATGGTTCATCGTAGGGCATAGCGGGATTTCTTATAAGCCTCCGGGTTAGAGTCCCGCTCCTTGAAAGCGGCAGCTCAGTGCGAATGTTGCCTGTAATCCATGGGTTCTGGTTGGGGTATATACGTAGTCACTGTGGGGATGACGTCCTCGATGCACTTATTGATAAAGCCAGTGACTGATGTGGTGTACTCCTCAATGCCATCGGAAGAATCCTGGAACATATTCGAGTCTGTGCTAGCTAAGCAGTCCTGTAGTTTAGCATCTGCTTCATCCGGCAACTTTTTTATAGACCGAGTCACTGGTGCTTCCTGCTTTAATTTTGTCTTGTAAGCAGGAATCAGGAGGATAGATTTATGGACAGATTTGCCAAATGGAGGGCGAGGGAGAGCTTTGTAGACGTCTCTGTGTGTGGAGTAAAGGTGGTCTAGATTTTTTTCCCCTCTGGTTGCATATGTAACATGCTGATAGAAATTAGGTAAAACTGATTTAAGTTTCCCTGCATTAAAGTCCCAGCCACTAGGAGTACCGGCTCTGGATGAGCGTTTTCCTGTTTGCTTATGGCGGTATACAGCTCATTGAGCGCGGTTTTAGTGCCAGCATCGGTCTGTGGTGGTATGTAGACCGCTTCGAAAAATACAGATGAAAACTCTCTAGGTAGATAGTGTGGTCTACAGCTTATCATGACATACTCCACCTCAAGCGAGCAAAACCTTGAGACTTCCTTAGATGTCGTGGACCAGCTGTTCTTCACATACAGTTGAAGTCGGAAGTTTACATACACCTTAGCCAAGTACATTTAAACTCAATTTTTCACAATTCCTGACATTTAATCCTAGTACAAATGCCCTGTCTTGAGTCAGTTAGGATCACCACTTTATTTTAAGAATGTGAAATGTCAGAACAATAGAAGAGAGAATGATTTATTTCACTTTTTATTTATTTGATCACATTCCCAGTGGGTCAGAAGTTTACATGCGCTCAATTAGTATTTGGTATCATTGCCTTTAAATTGTTTAACTTGGGTCAAACGTTTCGGGTAGCCTTCCACAAGCTTCCCACAATAAGTTGGGTGAATTTTGGCCCATTCCTCCTGACAGAGCTGGTGTAACTGAGTCAGGTTTGTAGGCCTCCTTGCTCGCACACGCTTTTTCAGTTCTGCCCACCAATTTTCTATGGGATTGAGGTCAGGTGTTTGTGATGGCCACTCCATACCTTAACTTTGTTGTCCTTAAGCCATTTTGCCACAACTTTGGGAGTATGCTTGGGGTCATTGTCCATTGGAAGACCCATTTGCAACCAAGCTTTAACTTCCTGACTGATGTCTTGAGATGTTGCTTCAATATATCCACATAAATTTCCATCCTCATGATGCCATCTATTTTGTGAAGTGCACCAGTCCCTCCTGCAGCAAAGCACCCCCACAACATGATGCTGCCACCCCCGTGCTTCACGGTTGGGATGGTGTTATTTGGCTTGCAAGCCTCCCCCTTTTTCCTCCAAACATAACAATGGTCATTATGGCCAAACAGTTCTAATTTTGTTTCATCAGACCAGAGGACATTTCTCCAAAAGTACGATCTTTGTCCCCATGTGCAGTTGCAAACTGTAGTCTGGCTTTTTTATTGCAGTTTTGGGGCAGTGGCTTCTTCCTTGCTGAGCGGCCTTTCAGGCTATGTCGATATAGGACTCGTTTTACTGTGGATATAGATCCTTTTGTACCTGTTTCCTCCAGCATCTTCACAAGGTCCTTTGCTGCTGTTCTGGAATTGATTTGCACTTTTCACACCAAAGTACGTTCATCTCTAGGAGACAGAACGCGTCTCCTTACTGAGCGGTATGACGGCTGCGTGGTCCCATGGTGTTTATACTTGCGCACTATTGTTTGTACAGATGAATGTGGTACCTTCAGGCGTTTGGAAATTGCTCCCAAGGAGCAAGTAAAGTAAACTATACTTGTGGAGGTCTACAATTGTTTTTCTGAGGTCTTGGCAGATTTCTTTAGATTTTCCCATGATGTCAAGCAAAGAGGCACTGAGTTTGAAGGTAGGCCTTGAAATACATCCACAGGTACACTTCCAATTGACGCAAATTATGTCAATTAGCCAATCAGAAGCTTCTAAAGCCATGACATCCTTTTCTGGAATTGTCCAAGCTGTTTAAAGGCACAGTCAACTTAGTGTATGTTAACTAATGACCCACTGGAATTGTGATACAGTGAATTACAAGTGAAATAATCTGTCTGTAAACAATTGTTGGGAAAATTACTTGTGTCATGCACAAAGTAGATGTCCTAACTGACTTGCCAAAACTATAGTTTGTTAACAAGAAATTTGTGGAGTGGTTGAAAAACGAGTTTTAATGACTCGAACCTAAGTGTATGTAAACTTCCGACTTCAACTGTATATGCATAGGCCCCCACCCCGTGTCTTACCAGAGGCTGCTGTTCTGTCCTGCCGATGGAGTGTATAACTCGCAAGCTTTATGTTCTTAATGTCATCGTTCAGCCATGACTTGGTGAAACATAAGATATTACAGTTTTTAATGTACCATTGGTAAGATATATGTGCTTTCAGCTCGTACCATTTATTTTCCAGCGATTGAACATTAGCTAGCAGGACGGAAGGCAAGTCAGATTAGCCACTCGTCACCTGATCCTCACAAGGCACCCTGATCTTTTTCCACGAAATCTCAGTTTCCTTCTCCAGCAAATCACGGGGATCGGGGCCTGGTCGGGTGTCTGTTGTAGTATATCCCTCCCGTCCAACTCATTGAATAAGAACTCTTTGTCCAGTTTGAGGTGAGCAATCGCAGTTCTGATGTCCAGAAGCTCTTTTCAGTCATAAGAGATGGTAGCAGCAACATTATGTACAAATCAAGTTATGAACAACGCGAAAAAAACTAACAATATAGCATGGTTGGTTAAGAGCCGGAAAGACGGCAGACCTCTCCTCCGGCGCCATCGTAATACTCTAAAATGTGCAGTTTTGTCACACAACACAATGCTACAGATGTCTCAAGATTTAGGGAGCGTGTAATTGGCATGCTGACTGCAGGAATGTCCTTCAGAGCTGTTGCCAGAGAATTTCATTTCTCTACCATAAGCCACCTCCAACATCGTTTTAGAGAATTTGGCAGTACGTCCAACCTGCTTCACAACTGCAGACCACGTGTTATCTATCACACCAGCCCAGGACCTCCACATCTGGTTTCTTCACCTGAGGGACTGAGACCAGCCACCCAGACAGCTGATGAAACTGTGGGTTTGCACAACCGAAGACTTTCTGCACAAACTGTCAGGAACCGTCTCAGGGAAGCTGATCTGCGTGCTCGTTGTCCTCACCAGAGTTTGACCTGACTGCAGTTTGGCATCGTAACTGACTTCAGTGGGAAAATGCTCACCTTCGATGGCCACTGGCATGCTGGAGAAGTGTGCTTTTCACAGATTAATCCCGGTTTCAACTGTATCGGGCAGATGGCAGACAGCGTGTATGACTATGTGTGTGGCAGTGGGGTTATAAGTTATGGACAACGAACAATTGCATTTTATCGATAACAATTTGAATGCACAGAGATCCCATGACGAGATCCTGAGGCCCATTGTCATGCCATTCCTCCGCCGCCATCATCTCATGTTTCAACATGATAATGCACAGCCCCTTGTCGCAAAGATCTGTTCACAATTCCTGGAAGCTGAAAATGTCCCAGTTCTCACCAGACCTGGATACATTTAGCATGTTTGCGATGCTCTGGATCAACGTGTACGACAGCGTGTTCCAGTTCCCGCCAATATCCAGCAACAGACATAAATCAATCAATCAATCAAATGTATTTCTAAAGCCCTTCTTACATCAGCTGATGTTACAAAGTGCTGTACGGAAACCCAGCCTAAAACCCCAAACAGCAAGCAATGTAGATGTAGAAGCACGGTGACTAGGAAAAACTCCCTAGAAAGGCCGGAACCTAGGAATAAAGCTATGGAGGAACCAGACTATGAGGGGTGGCCAGTCCTCGTCTGGCTGTGCCGGGTGGAGATTATAATAGAACATGGCCAAGATGTTCAAATGTTCATAGATGACCAGCAGGGTCAAATAATAATAATCACAGTGGTTGTCGAGGGTGCAACAGGTCAGGACCTCAGGAGTAAATGTCAGTTGGCTTTTCATAGTCGATCATTCAGAGTATCGCTACCATTCTTGCTGAGGAGTGGGACAACATTCCACAGGCCAGAATAAACAGCCTGATCAACTTTATGCGAAGGAGATGTGTCGTGCTGCATGAGGCAAATGGAGGTCACACCAGATACTGACTGTTTTTCTGATCCACACCTCCATTTTTTTTTAAGGTACGCTACATGACCAAAAGTATGTGGACACCTACTTGTCGAACATCTCATTCTAAAATCATGGGCATTAATATGGAGTTGGTCCCCTCTTTGCTGCTATAACAGCCTCCACTCTTCTGGGAAGGCTTTCTACTAGATGTTGGAACATTGCTTTGGAGACTTGGTTCCATTCAGCCACGAGCATTAGTGAGGTCGGGCACTGATGTTGGGTGATTAGACCTGGCTTGTAGTCAGTGTTCCAATTCATCCCATAGGTGTTCGTTGGGGTTGAGGTCAGGGCACTGTGCAGGCCAGTCAAGTTCTTCCACACCGATCTCGACAAACCATTTCTGTATGAACCTCCCTTTGGTCCATCCCCAAACTGTTTCCACAAAGTTGGAAGCACAGAATTGTCTAGAATGTCATTGTATGCTGTAGCTTTAATATTTCCCAACACTGGAAATAAGGGGCCTAGCTCGAACCATGAAAAACAGCCCCAGACAATTATTCCTCCTCCACCAAACCTTACAGTTGGTACTATGCATTGGGGCAAACCCAGATTCGTCCACCAAACCTTACAGTTGGTACTATGCATTGGGGCAAACCCAGATTCCCCAGATGGGGAAGCGTGATTCATCACTCCAGGAAACGCGTTTCCACTGCTCTAGAGTCCAATGGCGACGGGCTTTACACCACTCCAGCCGATGCTTGGCATTGCGCATGGTGATCTTAGGCTTGTGTGCGGCTTCTCGGCCATGTACACCCATTTCATGAAGCTCCCGAAGAACAGTTTTTGTACAGACGTTGCTGTTTGGAACTCAGGAGTGAGTGTTGCAACCAAGGACAGTTGATTTTACGTGCTACGCAAATCAGCACTCGGTGGTCCCATTCTGTGAGCTTGTGTGGACTACCACTTCGCGGCTGAGCCGTTGTTGCTCCTAGACATTTCCACTTCACAATAACAGCACATATAGTTGACCGGGGCAGCTCTAGCAGGGCAGACATTTTACTAACTGACTTGTTGGAAAGGCGGCATCCTATGACAGTGCCACATTGAAAGTCACTGAGCTCTTCAGCAAGGCCATTCTGCTACCAATGTTTGTCTATGGAGATTGCATGGCTGTTTGCAAGATTTTATACATCAGTCAGCAGCGGGTATGGCTGAAATAGCAGAATCCACTAATTTGAAGGGGTGTCCACATACTTTTGTATATATAGTGTATCTGTGACCAACAGATGCATATCTGTATTCCCAGTCATGTGAAATCCATAGATTAGAGCCTTTATTTCAATTGACTGATTTCCATATATGAACTGTAACTCAGTAAAATCTTTAAAATTGTTGCATGTTGCGTTTATATTTTTGTTCTGTGTAGTTAGTAAGAAGCTATTTCAGGCTATCAATCAAGTTAGAGTAGCTAGCTTGTCTAACTATCTTAGCTGGCATGCCTGCTGGGTTGGTAGACTTTAGAGAAGCTAAATGTACTGAATAAGACTCACATTCCTTTCAATCTTTTAGCAGAGAAGCATATTTAGTTTCTTTAAAAAAGAACCGCACAGTGTTTAATGTTCACGTACAGGGTTGCAGGTGTGATTGCAGGGTACAGTGAAAATCATATGGTGAAGAGTTGACCGCTCAAGAGGTATGCTCAGATATGAATTACATGTAATGATTATGGCTATAGATTGCAGGAAAAAGCTGTTTCAGGTGTTTGAAAAATGCAAAATTCTCCAACTTACGGATGGGGTGCCTAACCCATTCAGGTCACCCCCCAGTGATCCTCACATACTTTGTGCCCCCTCAGGTTTTTAGGTTGCATGACGTCGCTGTTTCTATTCATTCTATTTCTATGGTCCTGACACACACAAAGCAACTTCTTGAATGGCAGTTGGAATCCAGTCTTGTTGGTTCTTAACTTTCTTGTTAATTTTATGTAGATGAGTAATACCGAACTCTTTCTCTCTGTGTGCATGTCTTTGTCTCTCTGCCTCTGTCCTATTCTCTCTCTCTCTCTCCCCATCTCTCTCTAGATGTGGCCATAGGAGCACCCAAAGAGGATGACTACGGTGGAGCAGTCTACATTTACCATGGCGATGCCACAGGAATCGTCAACAAATATTCTATGGTAAAGACACTTTCAATGGTTAGACACAACAAGTAATCAACACAAGTCTTGGGTAGATAATATGCCACCACCATAGGCTCTTTTGGAGGAAGAGATATTAGAAAGTCAAGAGACAATTCATCTTCAGCCAATTGAGACATTATGTCCCCTGTGTTTGAGACCAACAACATAAAATATAATTATCTTCATCTGTTCTAGTTTAGTCCACACACACACACACGTTTGTTTTACAAACAATTGATTCCCATTCGCAATCCTATTTTCCCTAACCCCTAACCGTTAACCCCAAACCACTAACCCTAATCCTAACTCTAAACCACTAACCCTAATCCTAACCCTAAACCCCTAACCTTAATCCTAACCCTAACTTTTAAACCTAACCCTTAAACCTAAAATAGTATTTTCTCTTGTGGGGAGCGGCAAAATGTTCTGAATATTCCTTGTTTTACTATCCTTGTGAGGACTTCTGGTCCCCACAAGGATAGTGAAACCAAACACACACACACTGCATTGTGTTAGCAACAAGGATAACATCACAGCTCCATCTGTGTTGACACAGCAGCACTATTACTCTCTGTCTGCATCTCAAATGACACCCTATTCCCTATAGTGCAATGTTTTTGACCAGAGCCCTATGTGCACTAAATAGGGAATAGGGTTCCATTTGGGAAGCATCCTCTGACTAACGTGTCATAAAGACCCAGGTGGTAATGTTATCCTGGGAAGAGATTTTCCACTCATCTAATACGAACACACACACACACACACACACACACACACACACACACACACACACACACACACACACACACACACACACACACACAGGAGTGTGTTTTCATTAGCTTGGAAGCCAGAACAAAAGATCCCCACAATGGATATTAGCCCCATGAAACAATATTATAGAGTTTGAGTCCCAAATGGCACCCATATATAGTGCACTAATTTTCACCAGAGCCAATAGGTCCCAGGTCAAAAGTAGTGCACTGCATAGGGTCCCATTTGAAACAGTCACAGTAGTTCTTCATTTCTATTTACTGAGAGATACAGGATGAGGTGAAATGTAAAAGTCCACTTCCCTCTCAAACCATAGCCTTGCTCAGTGTTGTTGGTAGATTAAAGCTCAGACAGTGGTCTGTTATAGTAGCAGTAACAGACACAGTGGTCTGTTATGGTATCTATCAGTAAATAGAAATGAAGGACTACTGTGACTGTGTTTCAAATGGGACACAGTGGTCTCAGTGGTAGCAGTAACAGACACAGTGGTCTCAGTGGTAGCAGTAACAGACACAGTGGTCTCAGTGGTAGCAGTTACAGACACAGTGGTTTCAGTGGTAGCAGTTACAGACACAGTGGTTTCAGTGGTAGCAGTTACAGACACAGTGGTCTCAGTGGTAGCAGTAACAGACACAGTGGTCTCAGTGGTAGCAGTAACAGACACAGTGGTCTCAGTGGTAGCAGTGGTCTCAGTGGTAGCAGTGGTCTCAGTGGTAGCAGTTACAGACACAGTGGTGTCAGTGGTAGCAGTTACAGACACAGTGGTGTCAGTGGTAGCAGTTACAGACACAGTGGTCTCAGTGGTAGCAGTAACAGACACAGTGGTCTCAGTGGTAGCAGTAACAGACACAGTGGTCTCAGTGGTAGCAGTAACAGACACAGTGGTCTCAGTGGTAGTAGTAACATACACAGTGGTCTCAGTGGTAGCAGTTACAGACACAGTGGTCTGTTTTAGTAGCGGTAGCAAAAACATGCTTGACTGTTGTGAGACAGTGTGATGCTGATCCCTCCTGCTACAGTAATGTGTTGGCTAGTGTTGGTCTGACAGGTCTGTGTGTGTGTGTGTGTGTGTGTGTGTGTGTGTGTGTGTGTGTGTGTGTGTGTGTGTGTGTGTGTGTGTGTGTGTGTGTGTGTGTGTGTGTGTGTGTGTGTGTGTGTGTGTGTGTGTGTGTGTGTGTGTGTACTTGCGTGCATTTGTGTGTGTGTGTTCTATCTCACGTTTTATATAATTCATTGCAGAGGCTGTCTGGACGGAGTGTAAACCCCGCCCTCCAGATGTTCGGCCAATCAATATCTGGCAATGTGGACATGGACGGCAATGGATATCTAGGTACTGTCACAATATACAGTACAATACATAGAATGAAGAATTGGCGTGCTCAACTCAAAAGTTTGTAGTAACAAAAACAGGGATACACTGTTAAAAAAAAAAAAAAACATTCTTAAAAAGATTAACCTAAATAATATCTCAGGGAGTGCAGGTTTTTCCTTTGTACAGTACAAAACAGATGATACAACATAGCCAACACTAGGTTCAGGGTTAATGATGTACGTAGGGCCTACAGCTCCACTAGCCAACACTAGGTTCAGGGTTAATGATGTACGTAGGGCCTACAGCTCCACTAGGTTCAGGGTTAATGATGTACGTAGGGCCTACAGCTCCACTAGGTTCAGGGTTAATGATGTACGTAGGGCCTACAGCTCCACTAGGTTCAGGGTTAATGATGTACGTAGGGCCTACAGCTCCACTAGGTTCAGGGTTAATGATGTACGTAGGGCCTACAGCTCCACTTGGTTCAGGGTTAATGATGTACGTAGGGCCTACAGCTCCACTAGGTTCAGGGTTAATGATGTACGTAGGGCCTACAGCTCCACTTGGTTCAGGGTTAATGATGTACGTAGGGCCTACAGCTCCACTAGGTTCAGGGTTAATGATGTACGTAGGGCCTACAGCTCCACTTGGTTCAGGGTTAATGATGTACGTAGGGCCTACAGCTCCACTAGGTTCAGGGTTAATGATGTACGTAGGGCCTACAGCTCCACTTGGTTCAGGGTTAATGATGTACGTAGGGCCTACAGCTCCACTAGGTTCAGGGTTAATGATGTACGTAGGGCCTACAGCTCCACTAGGTTCAGGGTTAATGATGTACGTAGGGCCTACAGCTCCACTAGGTTCAGGGTTAATGATGTACGTAGGGCCTACAGCTCCACTTGGTTCAGGGTTAATGATGTACGTAGGGCCTACAGCTCCACTAGGTTCAGGGTTAATGATGTACGTAGGGCCTACAGCTCCACTAGGTTCAGGGTTAATGATGTACGTAGGGCCTACAGCTCCACTAGGTTCAGGGTTAATGATGTACGTAGGGCCTACAGCTCCACTAGGTTCAGGGTTAATGATGTACGTAGGGCCTACAGCTCCACTAGGTTCAGGGTTAATGATGTACGTAGGGCCTACAGCTCCACTAGGTTCAGGGTTAATGATGTACGTAGGGCCTACAGCTCCACTAGGTTCAGGGTTAATGATGTACGTAGGGCCTACAGCTCCACTTGGTTCAGGGTTAATGATGTACGTAGGGCCTACAGCTCCACTAGGTTCAGGGTTAATGATGTACGTAGGGCCTACAGCTCCACTAGGTTCAGGGTTAATGATGTACGTAGGGCCTACAGCTCCACTAGGTTCAGGGTTAATGATGTACGTAGGGCCTACAGCTCCACTTGGTTCAGGGTTAATGATGTACGTAGGGCCTACAGCTCCACTAGGTTCAGGGTTAATGATGTACGTAGGGCCTACAGCTCCACTTGGTTCAGGGTTAATGATGTACGTAGGGCCTACAGCTCCACTTGGTTCAGGGTTAATGATGTACGTAGGGCCTACAGCTCCACTTGGTTCAGGGTTAATGATGTACGTAGGGCCTACAGCTCCACTTGGTTCAGGGTTAATGATGTACGTAGGGCCTACAGCTCCACTTGGTTCAGGGTTAATGATGTACGTAGGGCCTACAGCTCCACTAGGTTCAGGGTTAATGAAACACTTAGAGCCTACAGCTCCACTAGGTTCAGGGTTAATGATGTACGTAGGGCCTACAGCTCCACTAGGTTCAGGGTTAATGATGTACGTAGGGCCTACAGCTCCACTAGGTTCAGGGTTAATGATGTACGTAGGGCCTACAGCTCCACTAGGTTCAGGGTTAATGATGTACGTAGGGCCTACAGCTCCACTAGGTTCAGGGTTAATGATGTACGTAGGGCCTACAGCTCCACTAGGTTCAGGGTTAATGATGTACGTAGGGCCTACAGCTCCACTAGGTTCAGGGTTAATGATGTACGTAGGGCCTACAGCTCCACTAGGTTCAGGGTTAATGATGTACGTAGGGCCTACAGCTCCACTAGGTTCAGGGTTAATGATGTACGTAGGGCCTACAGCTCCACTAGGTTCAGGGTTAATGATGTACGTAGGGCCTACAGCTCCACTAGGTTCAGGGTTAATGATGTACGTAGGGCCTACAGCTCCACTAGGTTCAGGGTTAATGATGTACGTAGGGCCTACAGCTCCACTAGGTTCAGGGTTAATGATGTACGTAGGGCCTACAGCTCCACTAGGTTCAGGGTTAATGATGTACGTAGGGCCTACAGCTCCACTAGGTTCAGGGTTAATGATGTACGTAGGGCCTACAGCTCCACTAGGTTCAGGGTTAATGATGTACGTAGGGCCTACAGCTCCACTAGGTTCAGGGTTAATGATGTACGTAGGGCCTACAGCTCCACTAGGTTCAGGGTTAATGAAACACTTAGAGCCTACAGCTGAACTTCATATTGTTATTGTAAAAGAGAATGTGTTCTCAATATCCTACCTGGTGAGATTTAGGTTAAACGAATAAATCAAACGAGCTCGGATCGAATCAGCAGACAAAGTAAAGAATATCTGCTGATTCGAATGTGGTGTTATTCACGCCTTCTCCCACTTGTTCACCTGTCTATCTGACTGAGTGGACACTGATTAGCCATTTAGATTCCTGTCTGTCTGACTCTGAGTGGACACTGGTTAGCCATTTAGATTCCTGTCTGTCTGACTCTGAGTGGTCCCTGGTCAGTCAGTTAGACTACCGTCTGTCTGACTCTGGGTGGTCCCTGGTCAGTCAGACTCCTGTCTGTCTGACTCTGAGTGGTCCCTGGTCAGACTCCTGTCTGTCTGACTCTGAGTGGTACCTGGTCAGACTCCTGTCTGTCTGACTCTGGGTGGTCCCTGGTCAGTCAGTTAGACTCCTGTCTGTCTGACTCTGAGTGGTACCTGGTCAGACTCCTGTCTGTCTGACTCTGAGTGGTACCTGGTCAGACTCCTGTCTGTCTGACTCTGGGTGGTCCCTGGTCAGTCGGTTAGACTACTGTCTGTCTGACTCCGAGCGGTCCCTGGTCAGTCAGTTAGACTACTGTCTGTCTGACTCTGAGTGGTACCTGGTCAGACTCCTGTCTGTCTGACTCTGAGTGGTACCTGGTCAGTCGGTTAGATTCCTGTCTGTCTGACTCTGAGTGGTCCCTGGTCAGTTGGTTAGACTACCGTCTGTCTGACTCTGAGTGGTCCCTGGTCAGTCAGTTAGACTACTGTCTGTCTGACTCTGAGTGGTACCTGGTCAGTTGGTTAGACTACCGTCTGTCTGACTCTGAGTGGTCCCTGGTCAGTCAGTTAGACTACTGTCTGTCTGACTCTGAGTGGTACCTGGTCAGACTACCGTCTGTCTGACTCTGAGTGGTCCCTGGTCAGTCGGTTAGACTACCGTCTGTCTGACTCTGGGTGGTCCCTGGTCAGTCGGTCAGACTCGTGATGCTGAGGCATGTTGTTTACTGCATTCCACATCAACAGGGGACATTCAGAACTAGAACAGTAAACAACAAGTATGAGGACTCCATTGTCAAAGCGCAACTGAAGGCAATACACTTCATTGGTTGAAAACAGCCCATGTGGCATCGATATTAGTCAGAATCATTTATTCTAGTGTCAAAATTGACTACAAAGCGAAAATGGAATACATTTGGTCATAGTCAGTCTCATTCAAAACTGAGATTTGCAAGATAATTAGGAAAAAATGGTGATTCACAGAATGGGTACTGTGTAATAGGTTTCCTTGGGTTGGGTTTATTTCAATCCTGCCCACAGCTAGCAGTACCCAAGTAATCATCAATTTGGCGAGCAGCTGCAGACAACCTGATCGTAATGCCCGTGGTCAATTTGGTTTGACATTCGATATCCCTATCGGGCTAGTTAGGGACCATCATAAATTACACAATTTACATGGGACAATATTTACAATTGTCAATAGCTAAACATTTCAATGACTTAAAAATCTCAAACCAACTATAAATTGTAGATATTCATATACAAATATTGCAATCATTTAATGAGACAACTAAAAGGCGTGTAACATGAAAATATTGTCCCATTTACATTGTGTAATGTATTGACAGTCCCTAACTGGCCCCGGAGATAGTCTATCCAAAGTCAAACTAACTTTGCCACGGTCGCTCACCAGCCGGCTGAAGCTAATTGGCGAAAGAAGTTTGCTAGCCCTAGCTAGCCAAAGCGACATAAAGTCAAACTGACTTTGCTACGGTCGCTCACCAGCCGGCTGAAGCTAATTGGCGAAAGAAGTTTGCTAGCCCTAGCTAGCCAAGGCGACATAAAGTCAAACTAACTTTGCCACGGTCGCTCACCAGCCGGCTGAAGCTAATTGGCGAAAGAAATTTGCTAGCCCTAGCTAGCCAAGGCGACATCAAGATACAATACCTGGTTAGACTGTTTCAAGTTATCTAGATGGGTGAGTGACTGTAACGGTGTACTGTTTTGGCAGAGTGAATGTACAAACGCTTGCCACGTGAGAACACACATGCGAGAGACACCCAGATTAAACAACATCTCCAATACTCCCATTTGGCTTCAGTCATTGTTGCTGCATTTATTAATGAGCGAGCTAGAATAACGGCCAAATCAGGAAGTTCAGCTCCCTTTTAATGATAACATTTGTGTATTGTGCCATATATTCAAAGGATAAATCTGCACTAACTTAGGTTTCGCTCATTGGTTGTTCTTTCATTGCAGATATTACCATTGGTGCTTTTATGGCTGATAGTGTGGTGTTATTGAGGTGAGTGGTTGTATTGTTGAAGTTGGAATGTAATATATTTTGGTGTTACACGAACAGTGGCTTTGTTTCACTGTCCATACCTGCATACCACTTTGAATGTGTGCACAATACATGGTTTTATTCTAAGAGTTAACCTATGCTTGTGTAGATATTGGAACAGAGCAGTATATACGCATACAGTGGAACAGAGTATGTTTTTCATCACAGAAAGACATTAATGCCAAGCTGTGTCCACTGCAGTACCATGTTCAACATGTTGTATTGGTTGTAGGTCCATTGACACCACGTTATATTGTACTGGTTGTAAGTCCATTGACACCATGTTGTATTGTACTGGTTGTAGGTCCATTGACACCACGTTATATTGTACTGGTTGTAAGTCCATTGACACCATGTTGTATTGTACTGGTTGTAGGTCCATTGACACCACGTTATATTGTACTGGTTGTAGGTCCATTGACACCACGTTATATTGTACTGGTTGTAAGTCCATTGACACCATGTTGTATTGTACTGGTTGTAGGTCCATTGACACCATGTTGTATTGTACTGGTTGTAGGTCCATTGACACCATGTTGTATTGTACTGGTTGTAGGTCCATTGACACCATGTTGTATTGTACTGGTTGTAGGTCCATTGACACCATGTTGTATTGTACTGGTTGTAGGTCCATTGACACCATGTTGTATTGTACTGGTTGTAGGTCCATTGACACCATGTTGTATTGTACTGGTTGTAGGTCCATTGACACCATGTTGTATTGTACTGGTTGTAGGTCCATTGACACCACGTTGTGTTTGGTCTCTAGGTCCCGACCGGTGATCACTGTGGACGTGTCCATCTACCTGCCTGTCTCCATCAACATCTCTGTTCCTCAGTGTCACGAGGGACCACAGCACCTCAACTGTTTCAACGCTACAGTCTGCCTGATCTTCAGAGGAAAACACCTGCCGGGACAGATAGGTGAGCACAACTACAGCATAACTATAGCAGACACAAAATAATGTACAACTCACTTAAGTTGATAGAGTGGTATGTTTGAAATGGTACCCCTCATATGCCTTGTTTTAGTAGTTAGAACTAGTAGATTATATTGTAGTGGATTATTCAGAGCGATTTGTGAATGTGCCACTGAATTGTGTCATTCCATGATGTAGTCTTTGGCCAATGGATGCTGCCTATGGTTGTGGTTCTCCTTCAGTCTACTGGTCTAGTCTGGTTATAATCCAGCCAATAGGTGTTGAATGTTTAGGTGTGGTCCTGGTTGGTTGTTTAGGTCTGGTCATGGTGTTCTGAGTGTTCAGTGTTTGGTCATGGTTATCGTTTGACTCTTTAGGTGTGTTCATGATTGATGGTTGTTTGGGTGTGGCCACAGTTGGGTGTGGTCGTGTTAAGCACCCCCCCAGGACAGGGAAGTAGCCTGCTGTTTCATTACATAATGAGGAGCAGGTCCAGGGCCAGGCGTAACAGGAGGAATAAGGGTTCTCTGTTCTCTTCGGTTTGACTGTTTGGCATGACCAGTGGAAAGTAGTTCTGCACTGCAGCACCTCGTGTCTTTCTGTTTGGTGATGACGCCCGGTTGTGCGTGTGCGTGTGTGCGTGTGCGTGTGTGCGTGTGTGTGTGTGTGCGTGTGTGTGTGTGCGTGTGTGTGTGTGCGTGTGTGTGTGTGTGTTTCTGTTCTGTTTGGTAAAAATGTCTGGGCCGGTAATGAACACTCAACGCCCCTTTCCGCCTGACAGGGTGAGGTCATGGAAGGCACCCCCTCACAAACACACACACGCAAACATGCATGCACATACACACAAACCATGGCGCAAGCACCACACCGAGATGCACACACACATACACACCGAGATGCACAAATTCACAGACCCACACACAGTACATTTACATTTTTGTATATTATTTTTATAACTGGGAATAAAGTGACAGATAATAAACAGTAGCAGCAGTGTATGTGATGAGTCAAAAATGTTAGTGCAAAAAGTGTCAATGCAGATAGTTAAATAGTTAACCAAATAGATACCTAGACTAACTATTTATCAGTCTTATGGTTTGGGGGTAGAAGCTGTTCAGGGTCCTGTTGGTTCCAGACTTGGTGCATCGGTGCCCCTTGCCATGCGGTAGCAGAGAGAAAAGTCTATGGGTGTTTCCAAAATGCATACTACCGTACTCCACATACTCAAGTGCATTTTCTGAGGACGTTCTCTAGAATACGTTCTTGTGAGGATGAGAGTGTGGCGAACGCATAAAACATTTCATTTGAGAAGCCCTACCCCTACTGTATTACCTCGCGCTGCATCTCCCCATTCACTGAACCTTATTCCATCCAGGACAATGGCAACAATAGAGACGAAACATAGACTAAGCAAATGTTTTATTTCATAATTATCATCGTAATCTAGCCAGCTAGCTAGTTAAACAGGCAAAAATGACCTAAAACTATTGTTATGCAAGGTATATGTCAATTCTTTGTGGCTAGCTAGTTAGCCAGTTAGCCATATTGACTTACTATGGACTTACCTATTCACTAAACCTCCCTTCTTCTAGCCAGGACAATGGCAATAAAGCCGAAAGAAGATATGAAGTAAAACGTTTGCTTTGTGTATAACTGGCTGGCTATATGTGAATCATAATAATGTAGCTAACCAGATAGTATAACTGGCAAAAACGACCTAAAACCAATGTTATCCAAAGTAGATGTTAATTCTTTTTTGGTAGCTAGCTAACAGTCCTTTGTGGCTATCTGGCTAGCTAACATTAGCAGCTAGCCTGTTAGTGCTATTGACTTACTATGGTCTTACAACCTACACACTCTACAGTGTGTATTGTAGGCAGGTAAACATGCCAAAATTAACACAGCATGTATTTATTAACGTAGCAAGATAAAATATTGTAGTCAGGCAACATATGAGAAGTGAATAGGCAACATTTTATTCCGAAGTCGGAGTGTATTTTCTCTCGCTTCAGTTGAAATAATGTCCACCATTGATTTAAAAAAAAACGATTGCATCAGTTTTACATGGTTGCTTCATATTTCTTTGCATACTTTCCGTTGAAGCGTGCATCAATGCATGCTTCAAAATATGTACATGTAAATGCTCCATTTCGCATACTTTGATTTGGACTTATACTCCGACCCTCTCATGCTTCAATTCGCGTGCTCAGAGCACGGTAATATGCATTTTGAGAAACAATCTATGACTTGGGAGGCTGGACTCTATTACAATTTTTAGGGCCTTCCTCTGAGATTGCCTCGTAGAGAGATTGCCTCATCTGTGGATCTGTTGGGGCGTTATGCAAATTGGAGTAGGTCCAGGTGTCTGGAATGATTGTGTTGATGTGAGTAATGACCAGCCTTTCAAAGCATTTCATGACTACAGATGTGAGAGCTACAGGGCGATAGTCATCTAGACAGGTTACCTTAGTGTTCTTGGGCACAGGAACTATGGTGGTCTGCCTGAAACATGTAGACTGGGTCAGGGAGAGGTTGAAAATGTCAGTGAAGATACTTACCAGCTGGTCAGCGCATGCTCTGAGTACGCGTCCTGGTAATCCGTCTGGCCCCACTGCCTTGTGAATGTTAACCTGTTTAAAGGCCTTACTCACATCGGCTATGGAGTGCGTGATCACTCAGTCGTCCAGAACAGCTGGTGCTCTCACGCATGGTTCAGTGTTGCTTGCCTCAAAGCTAGCATAGACGGCATTTAGCTTGTTTGGTAGACTCATCACTGGGCAGCTCGTGGCTGGGTTTCCCTTTGTAATCTGTGTTAGTTTGCAAGCCCTGCCAAATCCGACAAGCATCAGAGCCAGTGTAGTAGGATTTGATCTTAATCCTGTATTCACCCTTTGCCTGTTTGATGATTTGTCAGAGGGTGTAGCGGGATTTCTTATAAGCATCCAGGTTAGTGTCCCGCTCCCTGAAAGCGGTAGCTCTAGCCTTAAACTCAGTGCAGATGTTGCCTGTAATCCATGGCTTTTGGTTGGGATATGTACGTTTGGTCAGTGTGGGGACGATGTCGTTGATGCACTTATTAATGAAGCCGGTGAATAATGTGGTAAACTCCTCAATGTTATCAGTCTGTGCTAGCGAAACAGTCCTGTAGCTTAGCATCCACTTCATTGGACCACTTCCGTGTTGAGCGCGCCACTGGTTCTTCCTGTTTGAGATTTTGCTTGTTAGCAGGAATCAGGAGGATAGTGTTATGGTCAGATTTGCCAAATGGAGGGCGAGAGAGAGGGAGAGCTTTGTATGCATCTCTGTGTGTGGAGTAAAGGTGCCTTGCTTTGCCTCTAGTTGCACAGGTGACATGCTGGTAGAAATTAGGTAAAGCAGATTTCAGTTTTCCTCCATTAAATCACCGGCTACTAGGAGCACCACTTTTTGGATGAGCATTTTCTTGTTTGCTAATGGCCCTATACAGCTCTTTGAGTGCGGTCTTGGTGATAGCATCGGTTTGTGGTGGTAAATAGACAGATACAAAAATTATAGATAACTCTTGGTAAATAGAATGCCTCATGATAAACCATACTAACTCCGGCGAGAAGAACCTTGAGACTTCCTTAACATTAGAGATTGCGCACCAGCTGTTGATAACGAAGATACAAACACCACTCCCGTTGAGCTTACCCGACGCTGCCGTTCTGTCCTGCCGATTCATAGAAAAACCAGCTGGAATATTATCCATCTCCTTGTTCAGCCAAGTTTCAGAGAAACATAGGTAATTACAGTTCTTCAGATCCCGTTGATAGGATAGTCTCAAACAGAGTTTGTTCGGTTTGTTCTCCAATGATTGTAGAATAGAACAGAGAGTAGAAGCAGATCATTTACTCTCCACCGTAGCTTCATCAGGGTACCTGAACATCAGGGATTAGGGCCTGGTCTGGGGTGAGCAGTATGTCCTGTGCCGCCGACTCATTGAAGTAGAAATCTTCATCCAAATCAAGGCTGTTGATCACTGTTCGGATGTCCAGAAGCTCTTTTCAGTCAGATGGCGGAAACATTATTTACGAAAAAAGTTAAGATCAGCTCCAAAGAACACACAAAATAGTAGAATTGGTCAGGTACCCGTTAAACGGCCGCTATACATTCCAGCTTCATTTCCTGTGTGTGTGCGTGCATGTCTGGTAGTGAGACATGATGACATCTCCAACTAAGGCTTGAACTGACTGGGGCTGTGGCAGTCACGAAATTTCGTCAGCCGGTGATTGTCAAGCAAATAACTGTCGGTCTCACGGTAATTGACAGTTAATTAACATAAACACATGTAGCATCTCCTGGCTTCCACACATAGCCTACAAACCATTTTAAAAAGTGTAATAAATCCATGTAATATAGCCTACACCTTCACAATAAGTACTTGATAATGCCTCGAATTTCACAGCGGCATCCCCTTTGTGGCTGTAATGCACCCCAAAAAAACATGCCTTTTGTGGCCCGGAGTGCTGCGTTGTGTTCTTCTTCCTTAGTGTGCTGTGCAATCCGATGCGCCTCTCACTCATATGGCTCTCTGTCACATGATCAGGTCTTTCTCACAGGCTACAAGTGAAGACAGACACATCGGGGACGCAACTGCGCAAGTCCTTATCCACTTCCAAGGTGCATATTGAAGCTATTTGAAGAACTGTCCACATTTACTTTTCGTCAGCCAACAGGATGAGTAGGCCTAACGAACAGCAAAAGCACTAGCTTATGTCAATCTACTATCTCCCATAGTACAAAAGTCAACCTATTCTGTGCGAGAAATAAATATTCCAAACATAGTCTGGGACAGATAGATCCCAAATGACTACAACCACAAGCATCCCAAAAACTTTTTTATGCAATGTGGCTGCAATAACGGATCAGAACGTTTAGCTTAAAATGTTGATAAACTACTAAGCTATTTCTTCACATTATAAGCACAGCAATGAGCACATGGTAGTAGGCTATAAGCGTAAATGTTCCATTAGCGGAAAACAACATTATCAAAAGTGATCGCAAATGCAATTATGCATGTAATGCTTTTATTATAAAGGTGCATTTTTATGGTGAAAATTATCTTTCCCAAACTTGAAACTCACGCGCTGCTTATATATGCCAGTTATTATTCTGCTACAAGACCATGGTGCTTGCCTACGGAGCTGTGAGGGGAACGGCACCTCCGTACCTTCAGGCTCTGATCAGGCCCTACACCCAGACAAGGGCACTGCGTTCATCCACCTCTGGCCTGCTGGCCCCCCTACCTCTGCGGAAGCACAGTTCCCGCTCAGCCCAGTCAAAACTGTTCGCTGCTCTGGCACCCCAATGGTGGAACAAGCTCCCTCACGATGCCAGGACAGCGGAGTCAATCACCACCTTCCGGAGACACCTGAAACCCCACCTCTTTAAGGAATACCTGGGATAGGATATAGTAATCCCCCCCCCCCAAAAAAAAGATATAGATGTACTATTGTAAAGTGGTTGTTCCACTGGATATCAGGTGAATGCACCAATTTGTAAGTCGCTCTGGATAAGAGTGTCTTCTAAATGACGTAAATGTATTAATATGCTTAATTAATGTGCTTAATTTACTTTAGTTGTGATACAAACCTTATTAAAACATATAGGCCTATGGGCTAGGCTACATGAGGTGTGCGACTACGATTAGATAAAGTCGCCAAAAAAAGGCATTGTTTCTTACGCTGGGCATCATTCCCAAGTGATAATATATAATTCAAAAGTGATTGTCACCCATCAAACTATTCTTGATTTAATCTTGTCTTTACATATATTATTTAGTATATGTGTGACATTTGTTCTAATTTAGAATGGACCATTATCATGTACCTGTATCGAAACGAGGCAGTGGGAAAAAATACATATCATCTATGCACTTAAATAGCGAATGGAGGGTGCTTTTTCCCGTGGTTTATTTTCATGCCAGCCAGGTAGGCTATACTCCTGTTGTAAATATAAGCAATGTGCTTAATATTAGGAAAGTTGAGAAATAAATATAGTAGGCCTAGCCTATAGAAAGCTGATGGGATCCTCCTCTTTTTATTAGCGGCCATCACTCTGTTTTCTCCCGCAATTACATAGCCTATAGAAATGTTGCGTAACATGAGCTCATGGGCTGTCATGAAGTGTTTGATTAGATTTTCGAATACATGTGCATTGATGTCAAGAGTGATTAGAGGGACAATAGTGCTGAGTCTATTGTAGTTAGCAAGTTTGGTAGGCTACTAATGACCAGCAGCAGCATCAGAGCTTGGAGAAGCTTAATTACAGTGACTATACAGTCATGTGGAATTTGACTGCCTTCATGACACGTGACCGCCAGTGTGGCAGTAATACGTCACCGCATCAGCCCTAGAGCTGACTAAGATCCACCTTGGATCGAAACATTGTCACTATTAAAAGGTGCTATTAGGAGCCTTACATTGCCTCTCTAACTAACACATGTGGGCCTCTCTCTCCCCTATGTTTGACTGTATGAATATGTCTTATTCAGACTGTGTGAAGTGAAACATGACTTAGCTTTAACTAACCCATGATTCCCACTCTCTCTCCTCTTCCCCCAGAGTTGCTGTATAACCTGACAGCTGATGTGGATAAGAGACAGAGGAGCCAGCCTTCTAGAGTGTACTTGGTTCAGAACGGAGCCCAGATGAGCTCTGTGAGCAACGAGCTCAGTCTGGACATCAACACAGTGGAGTGCCAACAGTACACTGCATACGTTAAGGTGAGTTCCTAGACCTCAGTCATATGAGGGAGTCAGTCATATAGCTTTCACCTGGATTCACCTGATCAGTCTTTGTCTTGGAAAGAGCTGGTGTTCCTAATGTTTTGTACACTCAGTGTAGCAAAATGCTTGTGTTTCTAGCTCTGACAGCGCAGTAATATCTAACAAGTAATATCTAACAATTTCACAACATATACCCAATACACAGAAATCTAAGTAAAGGAATGGAATTAAGAATATATAAATATATGGACGAGCAATGTCAGAACGGCATAGACTAAGATACAGTAGAATAGAATACAGTATATACATATGATTAATGCAAAATATGTAAACATTATTAAAGTGACTAGTGTTCCATTTATGGCCAGTGATTTTCAAGTCTATGTATATAGGCAGCAGCCTCTGATGTGCTAGAGATGGCTATTTAACAGAAGCTGCTATTCAGTCTTTCTGTCCCAGCTTTGATGCACCTGTACTGACCTCGCCTTCTGGATGATAGCGGGGTGAACAGGCAGTGGCTCGGGTGGTTGTTGTCCTTGATGTGTGTGGTTGCGTGTGTTTGACAGTTCAACAGTCTGTTTGAGTGGTATTTGACTGTAGCCTGCTGGGTCAGGTCAAAGGTGACAGGCAGGCGGTCATAATGGTTCATAAAACCACTGTTTACTTTCAGACTGTGCTGTCATCTCCAAATGGGTAGAAACCATAGACATTGGAACCAGTTGATAGTAATAGCGCTGACGTCATCCACGTATTCTTAGGGAAAACTCCCGATGGCGCATGAAGCCGGAAGTATTTGAATTTGAAGCGCTTAAAGGATCATGGCCGATGTAGTCGTTTTCATCCTGCCTGAGAGAGTAAACCCAATGCTGCAAGATGACGTCGCCATCAATAACGGAAGCCTTGGACATAAACAGTCGAAAACCAACCGATCACAACGCGGTTAGGCTAGATTGGATTTATATATAAATTAGACAATTATTTTATCTTGATTCTGTATTTTTATATAATTGTAGGCTATCTTTATCATTTGTGCAACCGCTCTGTCATCCTCCATTCTCCGCTCTGTCATCCTCCATTCTCCGCTCTGTCATCCTCCGTTCTCCGCTCTGTCATCCTCCGTTCTCCGCTCTGTCATCCTCTGTTCTCCGCTCTGTCATCCTCCGTTCTCCGCTCTGTCATCTTCTGTCATCCTCCGTTCTCCGCTCTGTCATCCTCCGTTCTCCGCTCTGTCATCCTCCGTTCTCCGCTCTGTCATCCTCCGTTCTCCGCTCTGTCGTCCTCTGGCAGCCCCATAGACATTGGTCAGCCACTCCATCTACTCTTGACAGGCTTGTTGACTCCGCGCTCTCATCTGGATAGCACACCACACCCCCTTAGGTGCACATGTAAAGAGCGTGCCTGAGGGCACGAGCATCCTCGTAGCCTGCCAACCCGTGATTGGTCTGTGTCAGCATGTGGTCCTGTGTGATGACAAATGTAGTAGTCAGAATGGATCACTATTTCATTAAATATCTTGAACTTTAAAATAATTCACCGTGGGGATCGAACTTGATCATAATTTAAAAGAAATGGAGCCCAAAATGGCAGGCTCCCCCAAAAAATGTGCCGTTCTGGTGATCGTAATTTACATAGGCATTCTAAGGCAGACTATGGCTTTTGGCACCGCTAGGTTGATACGCAGTAGCCGAACAGCAGAGCTTGTGACTTCACGCTCCAGATGGACAGAGGGGGCCTTGTAGAAACAGGAGGCAGAAAACTAATCCATTACACAGACAACATAGCTAAGTAGCTAAGGTGCAGGGAAATATGTGACTTAAACTGGAGAAAGAACCCTCCGCACTCACTGTTGAACCATGCCAATTTCAGTCATTTAATTTCCAAGCTTTCTGTCACAGTAGTAGACCTTTGTCACTATTCTCAGATAGTGTAGCCTAGACCTCTAACAAAGCCTATTTTTAAACTAAGTTTTAACGACTGCAATTCGCATGGATCTTAATGTGCAGACGAAAGCTTCTTGTACTCAGTAAAAACAGTAGACAGACGCTCCATTGTCACTTCATAAGTAGTTAGTTACTTTATGGTAGCCAGCTGATTCAGAAGCGGCAATAGATCGGACCTATGTCCTGAGCTCTGAGGGCGTCCATTTATGTCTCACCTCCTGCTAATGGGGACCAGAGGTCCCACCCCACACGGAGCCTGATCATTTTACTGGCATTCTTTACAGTGGACCCCAGGCTCATTTCTCCCTGGGAGGCTGAGCCCGACTGAACTATGCAGTGAAAGGATCTGTCATTATAATGCTAGCCTTCTCTTCATCTCTCTTTCTCCCCCCCCAAACAGCCCAGGGTTCAAACACCATTCAAAAACTCTCATGCTTTATCTGTGCTTGCCTGGTTTAATTATCCAATAGAATAGTACCCAAAACTGCAAACCCCGCCCATCTGGCACTCCAGGCAGGCTAAAGCAAACACTCAAAGTATTTAAAAGATCCCTGAACCCAGGGCTTCTACCCACCCATACAGCCCTGTGATAAGTATACTTAAGTGATAATGCCTGAGAAGCCAGTGTTTGGAGGATATATTGGCACGGGTGTTGTTTAGTATATCCTCCAATATATCCTCCAAACACCGGCTTCGATGGCATTATCACTTTTATACAACGGGTTACCAACATATTCAAATAATGATTGACATATTTTTATTTAAAATGTTATTTTATTGAATTTGTCATACTATTTCATCCTTCCACAAGATATAGTCCCGAAACAAATCTAGGGTTGCTACCCAAGCCGGCTGGTCATTCGTTCTATCGGTTCGGTTGCCAGAAACGCGACTGTGTCTGGTCTGTGTCTGTTCTGTGTCTATGGACGTGACCCAGTCGTTCAGTCTTTTTGTTCTGTGTCTATGGACGTGACCCAGTCGTTCAGTCTTTTTGTTCTGTGTCTATGGACGTGACCCAGTCGTTCAGTCTTTTTGTTTTGTGTCTATGGACCTGACCCAGTCGTTCAGTCTTTTTGTTCTGTGTCTATGGACCTGACCCAGTCGTTCAGTCTTTTTGTTCTGTGTCTATGGACCTGACCCAGTCGTTCAGTCTTTTTGTTCTGTGTCTATGGACCTGACCCAGTCGTTCAGTCTTTTTGTTCTGTGTCTATGGACCTGACCCAGTCGTTCAGTCTTTTTGTTGTGTGACTATGGACCTGACCCAGTCGTTCAGTCTTTTTGTTCTGTGTCTATAGTCGTTCGTTCTAAATGTTCCATTGCCATACTGGCTGGCAACGTTCTTATCCCTTATTTGCTAGCTAGCTAACTACGGCTAACAGTCACGTCAAAAATGGCAGCCATAATAACAGCAAGGTAGTTGTATTTGCATTTGTTTGAGCTGTTTTCTAGAGACATTTATTTAGATACATCCATGACAATGAGCTAATGAGGCGCGATTTCGCCTAGCATAGAAAATGTGTTCTCTCGTCAGGACACTGTTGTTCCGAGGCACTAGCCAACAACACAGCTAACACAATCACTTCAAACTGGAAAGACCACAAACTACCTGCACTTCGTTTCATTTGACCTTTTTTCAATTTATGCCAGCTGATTCATGATTTCGAATGGTTGAGAAAAGCTGCCTGTCTGTCTTGTCGCGACTCCCGACACGTTCATCACTATGGGACAGCTAGAGATCGAATTTCAATATTGAAACAATGTTGCAGACAGCAAGGTTTATACAAACCTTCGCTGTTGAAAACTAAATATTACTCTAAAAGAAAAGAGATAATGGCTAGTGAGATAATGGCTAGATGCTTTTTATAGTGGAGATCAAGTTTATACATTGCTTGGCTGGGCTGATACAGTGGATTGTGCAGTCAGATGGAACAGAGTAAATAGGCATTTTAACGTCATAGATTTAGCCAGTGGTAACTTGTGGAATAGACACTGGCTGGAATGCGCTTTTAACAAATCAGCATTCAGGATTAGACCCACCCGTTATATAAATCACAACATTGCACAGAACAGTTGTAACAATAATAATCCTCATTCATCATACTGGGTAATGTGTGAGGCTGAGGCTTCGTATTCTGTTGCATTCTGTTCTTTTAACTTAAGACACACAACTTAGTCATGTCATATGTGAGGCTTTCAACGACACATAATAACACAGTTATCGAGCCTTAAACAATGAAAAGTTATGTTTATTCATCCGATCTATCAAGTGAAGTGGGGATCATTTTGTGGAGTCAGTGGTACTCCTAGATGAGTGATATAGTAGGCATTGATACTTAGACACTTAGGGTTGCCTTTTCTAATTTAACACTGTAATCAGACAGAGCATAAACTGTTAGCTTCAACTGTGTAAATTGTAGGTATGCAATAAGAAGTATTGTATTGTTAATTCCCAAAATAAACATGTTCAACATCAATACAGCAATATCTCTATTTTTGCATCCAAAAAGGCACCAGATTCCCTTTACAGTGCACTCATTTTGACTAAAGCCCTATGTGGGGCCCTAAGTGCACTATAAAGGGAATAGGGTGCCATTTGGGACGCAACCTCTGTTTCTGGGTGGGCAGTAGTGTACTCTAGATTAGCTTTGACATCTGTTGTGTGCCACGTACGTAACTAACTGATTTAATGTACTAGCAGGGATAAACACTCTTCCAGTAATACTGAGAGTGGGATTCATCAGGCCAGAACCACATGTCATGATAGAGTTGAGCTGTGTAGTAGAATAGAACAGAACTTTGTTTAAAAACACTGGCAATGTACAATTGTTTGATTACCCAGAGATGAGAGGAACACTTATTCTGCTTTGTGGAGTTAAATAGTGTTAAAAATCTGGTGCCAAAATTACACTTCCAAAATAACCTCTTGAATATAGCATTATTTCTAGTCAATGAATTACTATTCAAAAGTGTGACATATTGTTATAACTTCCAATATAACCTTTTGTATTTCACTTTCTGTGACATTTATTTTTGTATTACATTTTTTTATTAGTTTCGCTTGACACCTTTTTAACATATTTTTCACACAACATTCACACACAGGCACACACACACATGCATATTCATACACACACACACACACACTCTTACATATTTTGTGTGAAGAAATGTTGAGTCTGAATTAGCTTATTGTAGGTTTAAAGAGGAGTGTGTAGGCTCAGCCCATGTGACCATGAGGTGTCTGGTAGTGTAGCTGATTAGTAGTGGTTATTGATGGATTGAAGGGGTATATTTTCCTGACTTTGTTGTGTGGGGTAAGGAACACAGATGTGTGAACAAGGAATAGACACTGCTTCTATACAGTTCTATAGATTAGTTAAATAAATGTTACATTTAAAATACATTTAAGTCACCACCACAAGCCAACCAACGAATCAGTGCACTCACTCATCTTCGCTAGCTCAGAATCCCGCACAAGTAGAATTCCAACCTAATCACACCAGACTGCTTAGACTACTAGAGTGATCATGGCTTTCAGTCTGACCTTTTATATACTGTACATATGATTGAGGGAAATAGAGGGGAGAAAAATATTATAGTATAGAGATTATAGGGATTACACACTTGAATCTAATCCTCTAAATGTTTGTTTGTGACTCTGAGAAAAGACTGGAGAGAGAGATGCCCATCCTATCATTTATCTTGCTAAAGTGTCTGCCCACATGAGCCAGGCCTTCTATTTGCTGGCTGAGGTATGCTAATGGAAAACAGCTGGTGCCCATCTGCATCCTCTGGGAGACCCTGCCTCATACACATATGGCTAAAACACAGGATCCCACTATTAGAGGTTAACGTCACAGCAGGGTGGTGTCGTGTCAAATGGAACTGGTTGGGTGGGTGTGTGAACTCCACCACGCTGTCTGTCGCTGGCTCCAGTGGGTGATGCAATGGAAAACCTAGCTGTGTTTGGGGTTGACTGACTGGCTCTGACCATGCCTGGTGTATGACTGGTAGGGGTAGCAGTCCATGTCATGAGCTATTTTAAGATATTTAAGTTGCTTGTACAGTACTGTATCTCGGCAAGACCGTCCATGGATAGACATGGCAGTTTATCAATCCTGCTCTGTAAAAAAACAAAGACGTTATTTCTGTTTCAGTTATGAGCCTGACCATTATTATAATGGCTGTTCATTCACTGCTATAAATAGATTCTGGGGAATGTTGGCACAAGCCAAAGGACAAAGGAAAAACAGATTATTTTACACAGATGGACCTGATTTGGATTAATCAGTTGATCAATTCATCTTCAGGCTAACTTTCTGATGTAACTTGTTATGGACAGTGTACACATGGACTAAGAAAGATTAGAAACCACAGGGCAATTCTTCACAACCCTACATCTGAGGCAGATATCAGGAATGACCACTCACTCAGGAAATCACACAATATTATGGAGTGCGAGTTAAATAATAGTGAAATCATAACATGTTTTTTCTGAAGCAATTCCTGAAATGATATATGTCTTTCATGTTGATAATTTGAAACATGTTTTGGTTGGCGGGGGAACGGCTGTGGAACGGCATACCAGACCTCCAGATGGACTTTGTTTGGTTATTTTTAGCTAAATAAACTACACACTGCATTTACCTCAGTCATACCTCACATTCTAGAGAGGGAAAACAGGGTTGTTATAATGATGAATGCTGAATGATGTGGGTGCTTGAAATAAGCAGTAGGGTCCAGGAGGCTGTGTATACTTGAGTGATTTCAAGAGCTGAGAGCTATAGAAAAACACCCATATTATTCTCTACCCTTCATTTTCAAGTCTCACGTTCAGGCATTTTCGTGCAATTGGCACATTATCTCTTTGTTTATTGTATCTCAGCTGACTGTACACCACCAGACACCCTTGAAAATGAATCGTGAAATAGCTTGCAGGTTTGGCTCAGTATTCATCTACTTTTTGTATCTGGATATTATACTAAAGCTTAAGCACTCGTTGTCTTCAAGGACAGAGCTGGAAAATCATATATTGTACTTTTAAACTTTTGACAGTTAGTCTAACTTTTTGTGATATGCCCATCAACTACCAATCTAGCATAGAAATAAAATGACTGGAACGGACAAAACCGTTCATTCTATTTTCTATGTCTGCTTCATTGGTACACACGGGATGGGATGGTACGAAGAGTGAGCATTAACTAAGCTAGCTCCAGCGGTTGTCAGGCTAGAGGTCACTTTTCTGTGTGTCACGATGACATCTTCACTTGTTTACAGTTTTTTGGTCCTCTGTAGCTCAGTTGGTTGAGCGTGGCGCTTGCAACGCCAGGATACTGGGTTCGATTCCCGGGACCACCCGTATGTAAAATGTATGACTATAAGTTGCTTTGGATAAAAGTGTCCGCTAAATGGCACATCTATTAACAGACAGATGTCCAGTGCTCATACCCAACTTTTCCCCCAGAAGAAGCTCCAAGGTCCAGACATCAGAATAGGTTGATGGGTCTTTAAATACCCAGTGGTGCCAGGACACTGTTAGAGGATATTCAATACTGCCAGCCAAGTAGGACTCTCCCCGACAACAACACAATTATTGGTCGACCGAGAGTCGTCTGTTTAAAACTGGTATTTTTCCATATATAGACACACCCTATGTTTGAATAAAATCAACTATACAGTATGTATGCTACTGAGCTTGTCTGATGCTTTAAACACTGCGTTTAAAATTGAAGACACTCAAATGACTAAAGAGTGAGCCAGAGATCATTATAACCCAACCAGAAGAAAACCTGTTCCTGACCCTCCTCCCACTGCTGCTGGCCTTCACAGATTCTGCCATTACGCTCCTGAAGTTGCCGGCAATAGGCTACACCAGTGGTCATCAACCTTTTCCATTTGAAGTGTCAAGTTATCGTACCATTTCTACTGATCTGCCTGCCAGTTATGATTTTCCTATGCACATTTTTGTGGAACAGTTTCATTTCATTCATAATAAAATCTTCATATCGCAAAATCAATGTCATGTGATGAATAAAAATTCTGTCTACAGTACCAGTCAAAAGTTTGGACACACCTACTCATTCTAGAGTTTTTCTTAATTTTTTACTATTTTCTACATTGTAGAATAATAGTGAAGACATCAAAACTATGAAGTAACACATATGGAATCATGTAGTAACCAAAAAAGTGGTCAACAAATCAAAATATATTTTATATTTGAGATTGTTCAAAGTGGCCAGCCTTTGCCTTGATGACAGCTTTGCACACTCTTGGCATTCTCTCAACCAACTTCACGAGGAAAGCTTTGCCATCAGTCTTGAAGGAGTTCCCACATATGCTGAGCACTTGTTGGCTGCTTTTCCTTCACTCTGCAGTCTAACTCATCCCAAACCATCTCAAATGGGTTGAGGTCGGGTGATTGTGGAGGCCAGGTCATCTGGTGCAGCACCATCACTCTCCTTCTTGGACAAATAGCCTTTACACAGCCTGGAGGTCTGTTTATGGGTCATTGTCCTGTTGAAAAACAAATGATAGTCCCACTAAGCGCAAACCAGATGGGATGGTGTATCACTGCAGAGTTCTGTGGTAGCCATGCTGGTTAGGTTTTCCTTGAATTCTAAATAAATCACAGTGTCACCAGCAAAGCACCATCACACCTCCTCCTCCATGCTTCACAGTGGGAACCACTCATGCGGAGATCATCCATTCACCTATTCTGACCTCACAAAGACACGGCGGTTGGAACCAAAACTCTCAAATTTAGACTCATCAGACCGAAGGACAGATTTCCACCAGTCTAATGTTCATTGCTCGTGTTTCTTAGCCCTAGCAAGTCTCTTTTTCTTATTGGTGTCTTTTAGTAGTGGTTTCTTTGCAGTAATTTGACCATGAAGGCCTGATTCACACAGTCTCCTCTGAACAGTTGATGTTGAGATGTGTCTGTTGCTTGAATTCTGTGAAGCATTTATTTGTGCTGCAATCTGAAGCTGGTAACTCTAATGAACATATCCTCTGCAGCAGAGGTAACTCTGGGTCTTCCTTTCCTGTGGCGGTCCTCATGAGAGCCATTTTCATCATAGCGCATGATGATTTTTGCTACTGCACTTAAAGAAACACTTAAAGAAACACTGCACTTATTGACTGACCTCCATGTCTTTTTTTGAGCTGTTTTTGCCATAATATGGACTTAGTCTTTTACCAAATAGGGCTATCTTCTGTATACCACCCCTACCTTGTCACAACAGATTGGCTCAAACTCATTAAGAAGGAAATAAATTCCACAAAGAAGAATATATTTAAATATATTTAGATTTGTTCAACACTTTTTTGGTTACTACATGATTCCATCGTGTTATTTAATAGTTTTCATGTCTTCATTATTATTCTACAATGTAGAAAATAGTACAAAAATAAAGAAAAACCCTTGAATGAGTAGGTGTGTTCAAACGTTTGACTGGTACTGTAGATCCTCCTTGGAGAATGTAATGGAACTAATAGCCTGCTACACTAGCTAGCTAGCTACACCACTTCTCATGACCGCAAATGACAGTGGCCCATGGCAAGGTTCCTGGACACATACTGTATGAATTAGAGGTCGACCGATTATGATTTTTCAACGCCGAAACCGATTATTGGAGGACCAAAAAAAGCCGATACCGATTAAAAATCGGCTGATTTTTATTTATTTGTAATAATGACAATTACAACAATACTGAATGAACACTTATTTTAACTTAAAATAATACATCAAAATCAGTTTAGCCTCAAATAAATAATGAAACATGTTCAATTTGGTTTAAATAATGCAAAAACGAAGTGTTGGAGAAGAAAGTAAAAGTGCAGTATGTGCCATGTAAAAAAGCTAACGTTTAAGTTCCTTGCTCAGAACATGAGAACATATGAAAGCTGGTGGTTCCTTTTAACATGAGTCTTCAATATTCCCAGGTAAGAAGTTTTAGGTTGTAGTTATTAAAGGACTATTTCTCTCGTTACGATTTGTATTTCATATACCTTTGACTATTGGATGTTCTTATAGGCACTTTAGTATTGCCAGTGTAAGAGTATAGCTTCCGTCCCTCTCCTCGCTCCTACATGGGCTCGAACCAGGAACACATCGACAACAGCCACCCTCGAAGCAGCGTTACCCATGCAGAGCAAGGGGAACAACTACTCCAAGTCTCAGAGCGAGTGACGTTTGAAATGCTATTAGCGCGCACCCCGCTAACTAGCTAGCCATTTCACATCGGTTACACCAGCCTAATCTCGGGATTTGATAGGCTTGAAGTCATAAACGGCACAATGGTTGAAGCATTGCGAAGAGCTGCTGGCAAACGCAGTAAAGTGCTGTTGAATGAATGCTTACGAGCCTTCTGGTGCCTACCATCACTCAGTCAGACTGCTCTATCAAATCATAGACTTAATTATAACATAATAACACACAGAAATACGAGCCTTTGGTCATTTAAAATGGTTGAATCCGGAAACTATCATTTAGAAAACAAAATGTTTATTCTTTCAGTGAAATACGGAACCGTGATTCAATGAGAAATTAACAGGCACCGCATCGATTATATGCAACGCAGGACACGCTAGATAAACTAGTAATATCATCAACCATGTGTAGTTAACTAGTGATTATGTTAAGATTGATTGTTTTTATAAGATAAGTTTAATGCTAGCTAGCAACTTACCTTGGCTTCTTGCTGCCCTCACGTAACAGGTAGTCAGCCTGCCACGCAGGCTCCTCGTGGAGTGCAATGTAAGGCAGGTGGTTAGAGCGTTGGACTAGTAACCGGAAGGTTGCAAAAACAAATCCCCGAGCTGACAAGGTAAAAATCTGTCGTTCTGCCCCTGAACAAGGAAGTTAACCCACCGTTCCTATGCCATCATTGAAAATAAGAATGTGTTCTTAACTGACTTGCCTATTTAAATAAAGGTGTATAAAAAAAATGGCAAATCGGTGTCCAAAAATACCGATTACCGATTGTTATGAACTTGAAATTGTCCCTAATTAATCGGCTATTCCGATTTAATCGGTCGACCTCTAGTATGAATACCACAAAAGGGCTGGAAGATTGGCTTGTTGAAACATAAATGTGCATATGAGGATGGTTAGATTGCAGACGCTATAAACCTACCACCTGGTGTGATCACACAGACAGTTTGAGAAGTAGTGTCGTCTGCCTAGTAAAGCTATCCAGGAAGAAGAAGAGGCATGTTTACTGAGGACGTGAAACTGTTAGCTCCCATAGCCAAATGGGACGTCATCCAAAGTCGTAATAAGTGGAACACAGTTTAGTTTAGCAGCTACATAATCAATATCACTGTTAACATTACACCACACCGCTACACTATAAACTATCCATAGACAAACTATCTGCTTCCTCCACTTCTGTGCCTGAGCAATATTAAAGCACTAATAGACTGACTCCCAGAGACACCCCTGCCAGCCACATACACTTTGAGACCCAGAACATCAGCCCTGCCACTCACGGTTTGACTTCAGTATTCAACGTTTGTCCAGGGGGAGGATAAACGTCAAGATGCGACAGTTAAGTTTAGGAATTCATTCAGAATGGGTAAGGGTTAAGGTTTGGGATAGGGTTAAAAAAGAAAAATGAATGCCTAGCACTGGGATAGAACCCGCGACCCAAGAGCCGGAGCTCACAGCTTACGCCCATCCACATCCCTCATCTACAGCGCCCTAGCAAGCCACAAGCCTACTTGATGGTATTAGTGCTCACCGTTGCCCTTAGAGGCCTGTTTTGAAGGCATCTTTGACATCCTGGGGACCTGGACGAACATCAAATATCACCTTGGATCTCGAGTGACCTAGCTGCTCTGAGACCCAGAGTCTCAGCCCTCACTGGCATGTTAGCAGACAGAGCCAGAGCCACACGCTTCCACCACAACCACACTGCATGCTTTGTTTGCCTCCTTATACAGTTCTGCAGCAGTAAGACATTTTCAATTCCCACAATGCCATTCAACTGGTTTCATTTACCGCATGCCAAGAATGCTGATACAATAACACACACACACGTGTGCACACACATACAGCTATACACACACACAAGTATAGAGAGGAAACTGATACAAAGAATCCACATGGCAGGAGGAAGGTAATAGTGTCCAGCTGGTTTCATAAGAAAGTCACGGCAGCTCCACTCTATTTATTCAGATTCCGAAAACTTCATTGTCCTCAGAGAGGCAATTCATCTTGCAGCAGTCATAAACAATAGGATGGAAAAACATTAAAATGCATTGAGGCTGTCTCTCAAATGGCACTCTATTCGGCTCTGGTCAAAAGTAGTCCACTATATAGGGAGTCATTTGGGATTACATTTACATTTAGCAGATGCTCTTATCCAGAGCGACTTACAGGAGCAATTAGGGTTAAGTGCCTTGCTCAAGGGCACATTGACAGATGTGTCGGCTCAGGGATTTAAACCAGCGACCTTTTGGTTACTGGCCCAACTCTCTTAATGGCTAGGCTAGTATAGTCAGAGGGATGTAGTCAGAGCAGAGGAGGGCTACAGGAATAAATAAAGAGGAAAAATGTAATGTATCCTGTTCTTGGAGTATATCCTTTGATATAATGCACTGTCTGCAAGTATCAGTCTGGACAGAATTGAGTGGATTAGGCAATATTACAGCACTAGATTGTGCAGAGTCAGAATGTTTAGCATACTGTTGAGGACTTCCCCATGTGGATTTGACAGCAGGGACTGGGACAATCCATGGGCCGTTCTCATCTCAGTCCCAGTTTAATTTTTTAGGGCGGACCCCTGGGGGTACTTGGCCTATCCACAGGGGTACTTGAAAAGGCTTATGAGACCACAGGGTCACTGGTAAAATGCACATGAGACCAAAGGGTTACTGGTAAAATGCACATGAGACCATAGGGTTACTGGTAAAATGCACATGAGACCATAGGGTTACTGGTAAAATGCACGAGACCATAGGGTTACTGGTAAAATGCACATGAGACCATAGGGTTACTGGTAAAATGCACATGAGACCATAGGGTTACTGGTACAATGCACATGAGACCATAGGGTTACTGGTAAAATGCACATGAGACCATAGGGTTACTGGTAAAATGCACATGAGGGGGTACTTCAGTGTTACTCTGGGCAGAGCAAAATTTAGTTGGTGGTACGGTAACCAAAAAAGGTTGGGAACCACTGCAATAGAACACTAAATTTAAAAGGTTTCCTGGATGGCTCTTGTACTGGCTAGATAGCTGCCACTTAATCTCACCACACACACACACACGCAGTATATGGTGGCCAATTCTGACCGGAGGGAAGACTCTTTGCCCACTATGTTTCCCTCTAACCACTGAAAAGGAAACTCAAGTGAAGTAGAAAGGAGGGAAATCTTCTCAACAAAATGTGGCTATGGGGAGCAGCTTGGAGTAAAAAAAAATGTAAAAGCTGATGATTTATTTTTTCTTTAGATGAAAAACATGACTTTTTAGCCATCGATGACCATAGATATAAAACATTGTTTATTATCTACGTCAATGTCCTTCATCAGAAAATGTAGGTTAGTTGATAGGCTCCCGAGTGTCGCAGCGGTCTAAGGCACTGCATCTCAGTGCTAGAGGCGTCACTACAGAGCCTGGTTCAATCCCGGCCTGTATCACAACCGGCCGTGATCTCCCGATCCCATTGGTTAGGGGTGGGTTTGGCCGGGGTAGGACTTCATTGTAAAATAAGAATTTGTTCTTAACTGACTTGCCTTGTTAAATAAAGGATAAAATATTGATACTATGGACAACATGAGATCACAAAGGGGCACCTGTTCTCTTCTTCCCTTCTTGACAAGGACAGGATCGGATGTGTGTTCTCTGATGACAGGCTGTGATTAGAGTTCTGGCCATTAAACGTTAATAGAACGGAGGATAGCCTATAGTTTCTGAACAAATGGTTATGGTAACAGATGGTCACAGAGGTGCTGAATGTTTTACATTTAGGTCTCATCCTTTAAAAAATAAATAATAATATTTAACCTTTATTTAACTAGGCAAGTCAGTTATGAACAAATTCTTATTTATTGTACAATGACGGCCTACACCGGCCAAAGCTTGACGACGCTGGGCCAACTGTGCGCCGCCCTATGGGACTCCCAATCACGGCCGGTTGTGATACAGCCTTTCCCCGAGCCAGGACAGGATCAGACGTGTGTTATCAAATATATATACAGGGGGTGCTATATACAGGGGGTGCGGTACAGAGTCAGTGTGCGAAGGCAGGGGTTAGTTTTCGGTAATTAAGGTAATATGTACATGTAGGTAGAGTTAGTGACTATGCATAGATTATAAACAGAGAGTAGCAGCAGCGTAAAAGAGGGGTCTGGGTAGCCCTTTGATTAGCTGTTCAGGAGTCATGTCTTGAGGGTAGAAGCTGTTAAGAAGCCTTTTGGACCTAGACTTGGCGCTCCAGTACCGCTTACCGTGTAGTAGCAGAGGGAACAGTCTCTGGCTAGGGTCTTTGACAATTTTTAGGGCCTTCCTCTGACACCGCCTGGTATAGAGGTCCTGGATAACAGGAAGCTTGGCCCCAGTTATGTACTGGGCCGTACGCACTACCATCTGTAGTGCCTTGCAGTCGGAGGCCGAGCAGTTGCCATACCAGGCAGTGATGCAACCAATCAGGATGCTTTCGATGGTGCAGCTGTAGAACCTTTTGAGGATCTGAGGACCCATGCCAAATCTTTTCAGTCTCCTGAGGGCGAATAGGCTTTGTCGTGCCCTCTTCACGACTGTCTTAGTGTGTTTGGACCATGATAGTTTGTTTTGATGTGGACGCCAAGGAACTTGAAGCTCTCAACCTGCTCCACTACAGCCCCATCGATGAGAATGGGGGTGTGCTCGGTCCTCCTTTTCCTGTAGTCCACAATCCATCTCCTTTGTCTTGATCACGTTGAGGGAGAGGTTGTCCTGGCACCACACGACCAGGTCTCTGACCTCCTCCCCATAGGCTGTCTCATCGTTGTCGGTGATCAGGCCTATCACTGTTGTCATCGGCAAACTTCATGATTTTGTTGGAGTCGTGCCTGGCCATGCAGTCATGAGTGAACACTGAGGGGGCCCCGTGTTGAGGATCAGCGTGGCGGATGTGTTGTTACCTACCCTTACCACCTGGGGAGCAGCCCGTCAGGAAGTCCAGGATCCAGTTGCAGAGGGAGGTGTTTAGTCCCAGGGTCCTTAGCTTATTGATGAGTTTTGAGGGCACTATGGTGTCATCTGATAACAGTGTGATTATAACTCACTGTGTGTGTGTTTTTGTGGGTGGGTGTGTGTGCGTGTGTATGTGCACACGAGTGTGTTATAACAGTCTCTGATTATAACTCAATGTGTTTACCATCGGGCCCCTGAAAGGTTCAGCCACACACACACACACACACACACACACACACACAGCCTCGACCCTTGGTCCCAACCCCGGCACTACTTCTTATCTAACCTGGCTACTCGCCCTGGTTGTTGCTGGAAGCGTGTACTCCTGCCATCACAGCCCCATGTCAATACTGGGATTCCTGTACATGTATACACATTCTGGCCTCAGTGAAAGAGAATAAAAAAATTAACACATCAGAGATTTATTTTGTGTGTACTTCACACATACTATTTAGATTATTTTAAATACTTTAGCTGTGTTCAATTGTGCCTGAAGAAATGTGCCCACCTGGCACTCTAGGCAGGCTTAAGCAAAGGGTCAAAGTATTTGAAAGATTTCAATTAGTATTTGAACCCAGATCTGAAGTGCACTACAGTCAGTAACCTGGCACCATCAAGAGGATTTGAAGCATTCATATTGATCTGTGAACAGAACACTGTTGTTGTACAAATGTCCCACCACAATGGATCCAAAAATAACAATGAATGTCGCAGTAAAAGTGTCCCTAGTAGGGTTTGTGACCAAATCAGCTACAGGAAGCATCTGGAGCTCTCCTCAGTCAGTTATCAGGATGTCTCCAATAGAGACAGGGATGACAGGGGCTTGCTACATGATAAAACTACATAATACCCAACATGTCTGCTTATCCCTATCCACACCTATTTGGTGTTCTCTTTGATATAATAGCAGAAGTTCTTTCCAGGTCACATGAATGAATAATGTGCCGCACACCTGACTATAATGTGTCGCACACCTGACCTTTAGGTTTAGAAAAGGTGCAGGAGATACTTTCAGATTTGTTACAGTAGTACAGTATGTACTGTAATTCTAAATATTTTTGTTTTTCCCAGAGAGCTTTGGTCTGTAAAAATAATGATTATTTGTCCAATCAGACCAGACTCAGACAAGTGGAAATCAAAAGCTTCCTGTTTATGTTTCGGTAAATCAGGAAGTTTATTTCTCAAAGACAGGAAGTCTTCAAACTTCAGGAAGTCTTCAAACTCTTGTTGTCATGTAAAAACAGCAACAAAGAACATCATTAGCTACTGTTGATATAGAATTTGAGTACACTTATTGTTTTAAAGCCTACAGGTATAAAAAGCATTCTAATGTTATAGTGCATTGTAAGAATAGTTTTTTGATCAACATTAACACTAGCACCTCCCAGACTTTAAGGGATATTTTGGGATTTTGGCAATTACGCCCTTTATCTACTTCCCCAGAGTCCGATGAACTCCTGGATACCATTTTTATGTCTCTGTGTCCACTATGACCTTAAGGTTGCTAGATCGAATCCCCGAGCTGACAAGGTAAAAATCTGTCATTCTGCCCCTGAACAAGGCAGTTAACCCACTGTTCCTAGGCTGTCATTGTAAATAAAAATGTGTTCTTAACTGACTTGCCTAGTTAAATACATAAATAAAAGATAAACATAGAATTCCAGTCAATGTGCTAACACTAGTTAGCATTGGCTGGCGAAACTACCTCCAACTTTGTTCATACTGGTGCCGCTGTATGATGGTACAGTATTTCTTCTAAGCAGGACATTAGATACCCCAGCGTCTCTGGTTTAGCTGCAAATTAACTTCCTGTGTAGAGTGGCTGCCGAGAAAGTGATTGAAGCCATGCTTCAGCCGGCCGCAGCCCCCATACACACACAAACTTGCACACGTACGCGCGTATGTTGCTTCCATAAAAGGAGCGGCTCCTAGTGTATGTCCTTAAGGTGACTCCACACTGTGAAGGCAGTGGGACCCAGTAAGAGGGAAGGCCTGCCAGGGAGCAGGGGATAGGTGGACAAGGTGATTGGCAGTCACTGGGAATTCTGTAATTCTCAGGGATTCTGGAATTCTGAGAATGGGGAAGCAGCAGTGGAACACTCTTTTTAATTAAGAAGCTCTCTGTTTCGTCTTCAAAGTTCTGCAATTCCCTCTTAAGGCGCTCTCAGTCCACACTTGGTGAATTGCTAGGAGCTTGAAAAATGGGAAGTCGTCCCATAATAAAAGAGGAAATAGTTTTGGACTTAATTCTCCAAACATCAAACAGGCATGTTATGTACAGATATAGGATCCTAATTTTAGCCAATTTGCTACAGCAGGAAAATAATCCTGCAGCAACAGGAAATGTGGATTATAATAAATTGTCATTTTTAGCAGGGGTTGATTCATTTTTCATTACCGCAAATCAAGTCTGACATTTTAAAGTGGAAATGTTAAACCTTTGAAGCCTTTTAAAACCTCAAATACACTGCAAGTTTGCATTTCCTTCTGAGCAGGAAAAATCTCAGCAACAAAAGAGTGATCAAATTTACATCTTACATCTGTAGTGACTTAAAAAAAATAAAACTGTGCAGCTTACAGTGTTAGGGAACTGTTTGTGTTTTGTGTGTTTTGGTGAAGATGTACGGCTGTGTTGAGCTATTCCTTTGTAGTTGGTTTGTTCTCGAGGCTCACTGTGTGTTGAATGTTTTCACTCCCATTACAACCTTGTAGTTAGATATCTACATTGGGATGAATATCTAAAGCTCTTCATTTGTTGACAGAATGTACAAATAGTAAAAACATGGATGGTTTTAGTGTTTGAAGCAGAAAATGTGTGTGTGTGTGCGTGTGCGTGTGGAGTGTGTGTGTCTTTATGAATCCCAGCTGTATTTTAACTGTCTCAGGGTCAGGTCCTGAATGCCTTTTACATGATGTGTGCTGGGCTCATAAAGGTTTACTGTAATTTGTGTTTACATGCACACACACACATACTGCCATTGTTTCAGAAAGCAATTAAACCATTCCCTCTCCTATTCTCTTATGCCCATAAGCATTAAGATCATGTACTGTATGTGAGCATGTGAACTTCAGGACCCGTATTAAAAAAATGTCCCACAGAAGGAGTGCTGATTTAGGATCAGTTTTGCCTTTTTGATAATATTTAATATGATTACATGGACAGCGGGGACTGAATTTATAAGGAAGTGTATAGGAAATGTAGTACCCACTGTGACTATTAAAATCTACCCTAACCAGAAACCGTGGATAGATGGTAGCATTTGCGCGAAATTGAAAGCGCGAACAACCGCATATAACCATGGTAAGCTGACTGGGAATATGGCAGAATATAAACAGTGTAGTTATTCACTCTGCAAGGCAATCAAACAAGCTAAACGTCAGTATAGAGATAAAGTGGAGTCACAATTCAACAGCTCAGATACGAGACGTATGTGGCAGGGACTACAGACAATCACGGACTACAAAAGGAAAACCAGCCACGTTGCCGAGACTGATGTCTTGCTTCCAGACAGGCTAAGCACATACTTCGCATGCTCTGAGGATAACACAGTGCCACCGACGCGGCCCGCTACCAAGGACTATGGGCTCTCCTTATCCGTGGCCACCGTGAGTAAAACATTTAAACTTGTTAACCCTCGCAAGGCTGCTGGCCCAGACGGCATCCCTAGCCGTGTCCTCAGAGCATGTGCAGACCAGCTGGCTGGCGTGTTTACAGGCATATTCAATCTCTCCCTGTACCCAAGAAGGCAAAGGTAACTGAACTAAATGTCTACTGCCCGTAGCACTCACTTCTGTCATCATGAAGTGCTTTGAGAGACTAGTCAAGGATCATATCACCTCCACCTTACCTGACAACCTAGACCCACTTCAATTTGCTTACCACCCCAATAGATCCACAGACGATGCAATCACCATCACTCTGCACACTGCCCTATCCCATCTGGACAAGAGGAATGCCTATGTAAGAATGCTGTTTATTGACTATAGCTCAGCATTCAAAACCATAGTACCCTCCAAGCTCATCATTAAGCTCGAGGCCCTGGGTTTGAACCCCTTCCTGTGCAACTGGGTCCTGGACTTCCTGACTGGCTGCCCCCAGGTGGTGAAGGTAGGAAACATAATCTCCACTCCGCTGATCCTCAACACAGGAGCCCCACAAGGGTGCGTGCTCAGCCCCCTCCTGTACTCCCTGTTCACCCATGACTGTGTAGCCAAGCACGCCTCCAACTCAGTCAAGTTTGCAGACACAACAACAGTAGTAAATTTGATTACCAACGATGATGGGTCAGCCTACAGGGAGGAGGTGAGGGCTCTGGGAGTCTAGTGCTTGGAAAACAACCTCTCACTCAACATCAATAAAACAAAGGAGATGACCGTGGACTTCAGGAAACAGGGGGGTGCAACCTCTGCTATCTATGGGACCACAGTAGAGAAGGTGGAAAGCTTAAAGTTCCTTGGCGTAAACATCACTGACCACCCACACAGACAGTGTGGTGAAGAAGGCGCAACAGAGCCTCTTCAACCTCAGGAGGCTAAAGAAATTTGGCTTGTCACCTAAAACCCTCACAAACTTTTACAGATGCACAATTGAAAGCATCCTGTCGGGCTGTATCACCGTCTGGTACGGCAGCTGCTCCGCCCGCAACCGCAAGGCTCTCCAGAGGGTGCTGCGGTCTTCCCAACGCATTACCGGGGGCAAACTACCTGCCCTCCAGGACACCTACAGCACCCGATGTCACAGGAAGGCCAAAAAGATCATCAAGGACATCAACCACCCAAGCCACTGCCTGTTACCCCACTATCATCCAGAAGGCGAGGTCAGTACAGGTGCATCAAAGCTGGGACCGACAGACAGAAGCTGCTTTTCAATTTCAAGGCCATCAGACTGTTAAATAACCATCACTAGCACATTAGAGGCTGCTGCCCTATACACATAGACTTGAAATCACTGGCCACTTTAAGGAATGGAACACTAGTCACTTTAAAAATGTTTACATATCTGGCATTACTCATCTCATGTGTATACTGTTTTCTATACTTCTACGGTATCTTAGTCACTTAATAATGTTTACATATCTTGCATTACTCATCTTATATGTATATACTGTATTCTATACTATTCTACTGTATCTTAGTCCGTTCCGCTCTGACATCGCTCGTCCATATGTGTATACAGTCTTAATTCATTCCTACTTAGATTTGTGTGTGTTGGGTATATGTTGTGTAATTTGTTAGATATTACTGCACTGTCGGAGCTATAAGCACAAGCATTTCGCTACACCCGCAATAACATCTGCTAATCACGTGTATGTGACCAATAAAATTTGATTTGATCATAGATCAGCACACCTACTCTGAGATGGTTGATACATACAGCCCCTGGGCTCATCACAGCAGTGGTTCCCATTAGGGTCTATTGTAAGGTTGCGTCCCAAATGACACCCTATTCCCTACATAGTGCACAGCTTTTGACCGGAAGTAGTGCACTAGGGAATAGGGTGCCATTTGGGATGCAACCATACAATAGTCCCTAATGGGAACCACTGCTGTGACGAGCCCAGGGGCTGTTGCTTTAGAGAGGGTAGTGTTAGGTAGGTTACTTAGTGATGTGCAATGTTTGTGGGGGGAGGCTTTCTATGCTCGGATTTTGAAAGGAGTTTGTGCGCGTACTTGCATGCATACGTTTGTGTGTGTGTTGTGACGGAATGTTATGTGTTGTTGTGTCAAGAGTGGGAGGTAGATAGTTCTGTATGCTGGACTAGCCTCCTGGGACAACTTCACAGATGGTTCACGTTTCCTGTTGAACACACACACACACACACACACACACACACACACACACACACACACACACACACACAGATGGTACATGTTCCTGCTGTTGAAATTATATTCCTCTAAAGCAGGGGTTCTTATAGGGTAACTCTCAGCCCCAATTTCAGCCTTTGCCCAACCCCTTCACATAAAAATACAAACAATGCATTCAGGTGAGAAGTTGTGAGTGGGGGGAATTGCTCATACATTTTCATTTTGGAGGTGGGTTAACGTAGTTGTACCTGATCCCAACACTTTCTCACTAAAGCATACTTACCAGAAGTCCACTGGCACGGTCTGATAATAAATGATGTGCATTGCGAGCAAATACAGGTCTGGACAGTTAACACGCAGTGGTAAGGTGCCGAGTTCCTATTGCCACTATTCTAATCCCCCATTGGGTGCAAAATGAATATTTGAAATGTGAACTCACATTTATTACAATATTGTGTTGGGAAGAAAAGTGCAATCATCACCTTGAAAATGAAAATTAGGTACTCAATTCAATCCAACCCGCATTGCAGTATTTACGCAGTAGCTCTTTTTCCAATGGTCAAATGAACTCACAGATTGGTCTTTGGTACTGTATACAAACCTACAACTACTCCCAGGGGGACCCCTCTCACAGGTATGCTTTCACTTTTCAGAGTTAGAAATCTGTGGGCCTCTACATCACGATTTCAATGGTAGTTGAACCACTAGGGGCAAAAAGAGCTACATTTACAACTAAAATATATCACTTTTCAACAACTGTCAAAATGAAGACCAGAATGTACGTGTTTGACTATAACTAAGCCTAAAACATCTGCTTTTCAATTAACACATTTTCTTTTCATGTAAGTTGCTCTTCAAACCTTTTCAGTTCGAGACCCAAATGAAACATTGACCGTCCTCCCGTGACCCAAATCATCCTCCCTACGAGTGTGTGATTATAGATGTATTCTCATAACTCACGAGCCTCCTCTCACATGTCCAGGGCACACTTTGGGTCCCAACCCATCATTTAAGAAAGCCTGCTCTAAAGTGCTCACTTCCAATGTTCCCTTCTAATTCCCTTCTTCAGCCAGGCAGAGGATAGGTCCCAAGTAGTACCCCAGTACTTTTGACCATGGCCAATAAGGCTCAGGTCAAAAGAAGTTCACTGGATACAGCTGTAGGATCTTAATTTGATCCAGTTTTCTACAGCAGGAAAATAATACTGCAGCAGCAAGAAAATAATCCTGCAGCAACAGGAAATGTGAATTATTATGTGGATTATTGTCAATGGAACATTTTTGTAGGGGTTGATACAGTTTTAAAGGTTAAATTACAAACTTTGGAAGCCTTTTTAAACCTTGAATACACTACAAGTTTGCAAATTCTCAACAACAGAATAGTGATCAAATTAAGATCCTAAAACTGTAGGGAATAAGGTGCCATTTGGAACAGAGTTTTTTTGTCCTGTTTATCTTGCTATGGTAAAACAGTTACAGCAGCACCCATGATATTTAACATCAACTAGAGGTCAGAACATATCTTATATTTCTCTTTAATGCTCCTTGTTATCACAACAAATATCACGGACACAAAAGCCCAGTGGTTTGAAAGGAGGAGAAACGTGCATATCAACTTGAGAGAAAATATTGCTTTTCATTTGAGCGATTGATCTATGAGTATGGAGTATGTTAGTTCTTGTCGTCATCATCATTTAAAAGATGACCTGTCATGTACAGTAACATTAGCCATCATGTACACTAGGGTAATTAAATGTCATGTAGGGACATTAAACCTAACAGCTAAAAAAGATAAGCACTGGAAATACCAGATAAAATGGGATGGCATCGCATTTCGACAGGGGTGTGTGTGTGTGTGTGTGTGTGTGTGTTGGCATGACATCTATCCAGTGAAAAATCCGTTGTCCGTCAGTATGATTTGTTTGGTGAAAACAAAGTGCTTCTGTACACAGAGTCATGCATCAAGAATGAGAACCCATCCGTGAATTATTATGGGGTTCAAGTTGGTGCATAAACCTGGAGTGTGATCTGAGAAATGTTTCCACCTCTACTTCTTCTAACACCATGCCAGAGTAGACTCAGCTATTCTCTCCTGGCTGAGTCTACTGAAGTAGAAGGGTAGAGTAAGGGTCTGTGCCAAGGCTGGTGCCTGAAATAACTTTTAACATTAAAAAGGTAATCACATTCAAACTACTATCTGGAAGGAAGAAATGTTCGGTGGCTGATGTTGAATGGTATGATTATTGTCAATCCATTTAGCAGTATTGACAAGTCATGATAAAAGCCTGCTTCACTCGTAGACTTTTATTTTAAGAGTAACATCTCCTTCTCTTCCTTCTCGTCCACCACTACCACACTATTATCCCTTCAAGCTTCCCCACCAATCATGTCCTTTCCTTTAGAGACTCTATTATATTGGTTCCATATGAGGATTGGGACCAGCTGAAGCCTGTCCTAGCCTCACCAGTAACCTGTAGCAGACCTGGCTTCAAATACTATTTGAAATCATTTAAAATACTTTAGTTTGGCTTGATTGAGCTTGCCTGTCTGATGGAACCAATAGACATGTTAAAAAGGTGCAAACCCTTCACATCTGGCATACTGAGGCAGGCTGAAGGAAATGCTGAAAGTACTTAAAATATTTCAAATAGTATTTGAACCCAGGTCTGGCCAGTAGTAGATATCTGGTAAAGAACTTAAGACTGGCCTGGGCCAGGTCAGGAATGGTCTGACTTTTGCCTCACTCCTCTGGGAGGCAATGGGAAGACGAAGCCAGATAAGATGCTTAACTAACGTATGTCCCCCATATGTGTGAGTTGTTAACGGAAATACTTGCCATGAGATATTTCAAATAGTGTCGATCTTCTTTAGCACCTCAGAGGGAGTGAGTCCCATGAATCACTGTTTATTTCCACTATCCCCATTCACAAGATCACCGTGGAGATATTTACTTCTTCAGTTTCTCCAGCTGTTCTTGTAGGGCTGTTTGTTTTAACCAATATTAAGGCTAGTCCTGGAATATGAAGTGTTTTCAATGTTGAATCTCCATTAAGCATGATTTTTTTGGTCCAGGTCTATATTATGCTTAATCTGGTCTGGAAAACCGTCTTGTAAAGGTGTATTTGAATTGAAACCTTCAGTTACTCCTATTCATTAGAAATAAGCTGAATTGTAGACAGGAAATAAATAATATATCAACTCAAACATGCAATTCCCTTGCTCTGCCCTTTAAAGGAAGTTGTGTGTGTGTGAGAACGAGAGAGAGAGCGAGAGGATCCGAGCTTTGAAAAGGCTGACATCATCCTCCCTGCACCCACTGTGACGGAGAGAGAGAACATGAAGCGGAGGTTTGGGGTGCTGCCATCTTGCTGATCAGATATGCATGTGAGCAGTGGCGGTTCTAGCTTGTATGGCTCCCTGGGCGAACCCCCCCCCCCCCCCCCCCCAACAATATGTCTGTGAAACTATGTAATCACAGTATTATGAATGAATTGTGGTTTATTTGGTACCATTTCGTAGTGTGACTGATTTTACTAATTGCATTAGTACTGTACAAAGTTAGAGGTGCGCTATTTGATAGATTCCCCCACTCCCCCTACATCGAGCTTCCAGTGGGGAGACCTGAGGTCAACCTACCCCCACCCCCCTGTCCATTCTGTACTTCTGAGTGGGAGACCTTCCCAGACAGTAGCCTGCCTAGCTCACAAACTAGAATCGGGGCGCTTACTCCGACAAGGTTAATTGACCCACAGTCCCACACGGTGACCTGATATCATTGACGTGACGTGCAAATGAGCGATAGAAAAAAGATTGCGCAAATGTCACCATTCCGATTTTTTTGTTGCTGGCGCTCCGTGTCCCCCCTGGCAAGATGATGCCCTGAGCGGCTGCCCATGTCGCCTATACCTAAATCCGCCACTGCATGTGAGTGTGTGAGAGAAGTTCCCGGGCTTAGGCTGCTGTGCCTGTGTGGGTAAACAGTTCCAAGTATAACAATCCTTAAAATACAGTAAAGAGTAGCATTTAGTCATTTTGTAGTCATTTTGTCCAGTGTTTTCAAACTGAAAACAAAAATAAATGCATGACAATGCTATACTGCCTGAGAAATGCTCCCAGGTTGATTGAAATGCCATGAAACATAGTCAAATTACAAGTAGTTTATAGTTATAGGAGCCCCTGCCCAGTCATGTGAATTCCATAAATAAGGGCCTAATGAATTTATTTCAATTGACTGATTTCCTTATATGAAGTGTAACTCAGTAAAATAGTTGAAGTTGTTAAGTTTGTTTTTGTTCAGTATGTATTGTAAGTAGGCCTATATTGTAAACAACTGGATGGTAGATCAAGTTGTCGAAGAAAGGTAGTTTAAGTGACAAAAATCCAAATGACAACTAGTCACAGAGTAGTGCCTGATGGGGACTTGGACCCTGGTTTATTGGCCATGTATCCTCCCTCCCTCCCTCTCACTCAAACGGTCTTTCTCTCGCTCTCTCTTTCTCTCTTCCTCTCTCTTCCTTTCTATCTCTCTCTGGGGATAAACGTGAATGAACCTCCAGTATGTCACATGAACTCCTCCAAATCTTTAAACTCTCTCTCTGTTTTATGACTGTGTATTTATGAGTTGAAGCTTTCCTTGATGACTGTCGTAACTTTTTATTCTAATAATATGTTCTAAACAACAGAAACTCATTCTATAGAACAGAAACTCATTCTATAGAACAGAAACTCATTCTATAGAACAGAAACTCATTCTATAGAACAGAAACTCATTCTATAGAACAGAAACTCATTCTATAGAACAGAAACTCATTCTATAGAACAGAAACTCATTCTATAGAGCAGAAACTCATTCTATAGAGCAGAAACTCATTCTAAAGAACAGAAACTCATTCTATAGAACAGAAACTCATTCTAAAGAACAGAAACTCATTCTATAGAACAGAAACTCATTCTATAGAACAGAAACTCATTCTAAACAACAGAAACTCATTCTAAACAACAGAAACTCATTCTAAACAACAGAAACTCATTCTATAGAGCAGAAACTCATTCTATAGAACAGAAACTCATTCTAAAGAACAGAAACTCATTCTAAAGAACAGAAACTCATTCTATAGAACAGAAACTCATTCTAAAGAACAGAAACTCATTCTAAAGAACAGAAACTCATTCTAAAGAACAGAAACTCATTCTATAGAACAGAAACTCATTCTAAAGAATATAAACTCATTCTAAACAACAAACTCATTCTATAGAACAGAAACTCATTCTATAGAACAGAAACTCACAGAAACTCATTCTATAGAACAGAAACTCATTCTATAGAACAGAAACTCATTCTATAGAACAGAAACTCACAGAAACTCATTCTATAGAACAGAAACTCATTCTATAGAACAGAAACTCATTCTATAGAACAGAAACTCATTCTATAGAGCAGAAACTCATTCTAAAGAACAGAAACTCATTCTATAGAACAGAAACTCATTCTAAAGAACAGAAACTCATTCTATAGAACAGAAACTCATTCTATAGAACAGAAACTCATTCTATAGAACAGAAACTCATTCTAAACAACAGAAACTCATTCTAAACAACAGAAACTCATTCTAAAGAACAGAAACTCATTCTATAGAGCAGAAACTCATTCTAAAGAGCAGAAACTCATTCTATAGAGCAGAAACTCATTCTATAGAACAGAAACTCATTCTAAAGAACAGAAACTCATTCTAAAGAACAGAAACTCATTCTATAGAACAGAAACTCATTCTATAGAACAGAAACTCATTCTATAGAACAGAAACTCATTCTAAAGAACAGAAACTCATTCTAAAGAACAGAAACTCATTCTATAGAACAGAAACTCATTCTAAAGAATATAAACTCATTCTAAACAACAAACTCATTCTATAGAACAGAAACTCATTCTATAGAACAAACTCATTCTAAAGAATATAAACTCATTCTAAACAACAAACTCATTCTAAAGAACAGAAACTCATTCTATAGAACAGAAACTCATTCTATAGAGCAGAAACTCATTCTATAGAGCAGAAACTCATTCTATAGAACAGAAACTCATTCTATAGAACAGAAACTCATTCTATAGAACAGAAACTCATTCTATAGAACAGAAACTCATTCTATAGAACAGAAACTCATTCTAAACAACAGAAACTCATTCTAAACAACAGAAACTCATTCTATAGAGCAGAAACTCATTCTAAAGAACAGAAACTCATTCTATAGAACAGAAACTCATTCTATAGAACAGAAACTCATTCTATAGAACAGAAACTCATTCTAAAGAACAGAAACTCATTCTAAAGAACAGAAACTCATTCTAAAGAACAGAAACTCATTCTAAAGAACAGAAACTCATTCTAAACAACAGAAACTCATTCTAAACAACAGAAACTCATTCTAAAGAACAGAAACTCATTCTATAGAACAGAAACTCATTCTATAGAACAGAAACTCATTCTATAGAACAGAAACTCATTCTCCATCAGTGCTTGTGTTCTGTCCAATGTGAAAGGGCACAATTGAATGAAACAGACCCTCCCTGAGGCGTTTGAGTACAAATGAGTGTTGGTTCATACAATGGCAGCCTTTCACTATTGAGTAACCTGTTGCCATGCTGTCTCTCGTGTGTGTGTGTGCAGCGCTGTGACCGGTGCGTGTGGGTGTGTGGCTGTGACCGGTACCTGTATGTAAGGACCAGTTGTTGTGTGGGTCCATTCCATTCACACAATTAAAGGCAACAGTCTGTTAACGCCCAGTTGGTCTCAGTTTCAGTTGGAACTCAGGAACTCCTGTGTTCTATAAATACAGGAGTTAACAGCAGCACTGGGAGGGAGCTGGAGTGGGAGGCTGGAGTAGTGGACTATGTAGGGTTGGGGAGCTGGGTTTGAAAGGCTGTGGTAGGGGGGTGGGGGGTCGGGGTGAGGTAGGAGCCTGGAACTAGGGCTGGGGGGAGACTGGGGGCTTGGGAGGCATGGGTTGAGTGGGGTGGTATGGCAAACATTAATAACTGCATTATAAAAGCTTGGGCCAAAGAAGGCTTACCAATGACCGCCACTGTTTCCTAATATAAAGGGGGATGTGATGTGAGTCCTGCTGCTCTTTCTCAGAATCCAGCCAGGCATAGTTCTGTTCCTGACTCTGGGTTTGGGAAGTGGGTCCGTTCCAAATGGCACCCTATTCCCTATATAGTGCACTACTTTTGACCAGGTCTTACAGTAGTGTACTATACTGTATAAGGAAGAAGGTGCCATTTGGGACCCAGGCTCTGTCTCCATCTCCCACAATAATACAGTCTCTGTTTGACAAGATCAAGTGGAAAGACCTCTAAACTAGTCTACGTTGTTGTTTAATGAAGGTCCTAATGGCTACCAGGGGCTACAACTTTTTATTTCCCTACTTACTTGAAGGACATTTCGAATTCCAAGAGTTCACACAACAAACACTAGTTATGTTTAATGTTTTGCAACAACTCCATTTAAGTCCTTTAGTGTTGGAGTGCTGGGCTGCAGCTGAATGTGGGGACACTGGCCTGTGGCTGACTGGTCCCTGGAGGTAGGTTCACTCAGAGGCCACTGGACAGGGGCTATTTGAAGCATTTAGCTCTAAACACCACTGGGAATTTGAAAGGCCAGCCCCTCTCTCATACAGTACACGACCTGTGTGCTTGTTTATGCCTGTGTGCGTGTTTGTGCGTGTTTATGCGTGTGTGCGTGTTTATGCGTGTTTATGCGTGTGTGCGTGTGTTTATGTGTGTGCGTGTGTTTATGTGTGTGCATACACTACTGTTCAAAAGTTTCTGGTCACTTAGAAATGTCCTTGTTTTTGAAAAAAAAAAAAAATCCATTAAAATAACATCAAATTGATAAGAAATACCGTGCAGACATTGTTAATGTTGTAGATGAAGAGTTCCTCTGTCCAGTGTCTGTGTTCTTTTGCCCATCTTAATCTTTTCTTTTTATTGGCCAGTCTGAGATATGGCTTTTTCTTTGCAACTCTGCCTAGAAGGTCAGCATCCCGGAGTCGCCTCTTCATTTACAACATTAACAATGTCTGCACGGTATTTCTGATCAATTTTATGTTATTTTAATGGACAAAAAAAGTGCTTTTCTTTCAGAAACAAGGACATTTCTAAGTGACCCCAAACTTTTGAACGGTAGTGTACGTCCATGCTGTGTGTTTCAAGTTCTGATGTCACATGCACAAGTACAGTGAAATGCTTTTCTTCCAAGCTCTAACCCCAATAATGCAGTAATCAATAACAGTGTAATACTAAAAATAACTTAAGGTAGAACAAAAACACACGAGAAACAAAAATAAGAAGAACACAAGAAAATAAAGTAAGCATACTACATACAGGGTCAGTTCCAGTACCATATTTACAATGTGCAGGGATACTGGAGTGGTAGAGGTAGATATGTACAATATAGGGGTAAGGTGACTAGGCATCAGGATATATGATAAACAGAGTAGGAGCAGTGTATGTGATGATTGTATATGAGTGTGTGAATGAGTGTAGAGTAGGTATAAATGTGTGTGCGTGTTATGTGTGTGTGAGCAAGTGAAGTGCGTGTGTGTGTTGGATTGTTAGTGTGTAGAGTCCTGTGAGGGTGCATAGAGACAGTGCAAAAATGTAAATAAAATAGAAGGGTCAACTCAGATGTAGCCCAGGCCAAACCTTTTCAACCTCCTGAGGCGGAAGAGGTGCTATCGTGCCTTCTTCACGAATATGTGCGTATGAGGGCCATTTTAAGTCCTTAGTGATTTGGACACCAAGGAACTTGAAGCTCCACTTCAGCCCTCTCGATGTGGATGGGGAGGTGCTCATCCCCATTGTTTAGTATATGGAAGTTTGGGAACCAAACCCATCAAATTACACTGAACAAAAATATAAACACAACATGTGAAGACTTGGTCGCATGTTTCATGAGCTGAAATAAAAGATCCCAAGGATTCTCTCAGATTTTGTGCACATATTTGTTTACATCCCTTTTAGTGAGAATTTCTTCTTTGCCAAGATAATCCATCGACCTGACAGGTGTGGAATATCAAGAAGTTGATTTAAACGGCATGATCATTACACAGGTGCACCTTGTGATGGGGACAATAAAAGGCCACTCTAAAATGTGCAGTTTTGTCACATAACAAAATGCCACAGATGTCTCAAGTTTCGAGGGAGCATGCAATTGGCATGCTGACTGCAGTTATGCCCACCAGAGCTGTTGCCAGAGAATTTAATATTAATTTAACATAAGCTGCCTCCAATGTCTTTTTAAAGAATTTGGCAGTATGTCCAAACGGCCTCACAACCGCAGACCGCGTGTATGGCGTCGTGTGGGCGAGCGGTTTGCTGATGTCAACGTTGTGAACAGATGTCAGCGTTTCCGCCGCCATCACCTCATATCACAAGGATCTGTACACAATTCCTGGAAGCTGAAAATGTCCCAGTTCCTCCATGGCCTGCATACTCACCAGACGTTTCACCCATTGGGCATGTTTGGGATGCTCTGGATTGATGTGTACGACAGTGTGTTTCAGTTCCTGTCAATTCCACAGGCCACAATCAACAGCTTGATCAACTCTATGAGAAGGAGGTGTGTCGCGTTGCATGAGGCAAATGGTGGTAACACCAGATACTGACTGGTTTTCTGTTCCACGCCCCTACTTTTTTTTTAAAGGTGTTTGTCTTGTGAAATCCATAGATTAGGGCTTAATTAATTCATTTAAATGGACTGATTTCCCTATATGAACTGTGACTTTGTAAAATCGTAGATATTGTTGTATGTTGCCTTTATATTTTTGTTCAGTATATATTCAATGATATTTGTGTTTTGTTTAATATGACATTTAACAAAGAAATATTTCAATGACATAATTAGCAAATGTATTCAATGACAAACAGTAAAGCAGATAAAGCACAGTAAGAAGACAGCATATCTTGGTATATTTCTACCTGTGCGTTACCAGAAGCTTGATAAAGTAAGCTATACTACTAAGAGGTTAATTCACAAAAACTTTTAGTGAATTTTACAATTTGAGTCATGGCGATCATAGGGACAGGCAGCAGTATTGTATCCCTCACATGGAGAACTAAACATTGTAACCAGGCCTGTTTCTGTCCATTCATGTCCTACCCATTACCACACTGTTCCTCTTTCCTGTCATAACTCTCTCAAGTTGTTAGGTAGCAGACAGTCGTCCCTCCACAGAGGATGTCAGTGTGTGTGTGTTTCAGTATGTGTGGGCTAATGTGTTAATTAATCCAACCAGACAGAACTTCAGCCCTCCTATATGACCTGAAGAGGATGGGGGTGGGTGGGTTGACGGACGGTGTAAAATGGAGCGATAAAAGAATGGAAATTGAGAGAGAGACGGACGGAGAGAGATGGAGAGAGAGACCCCCCACCGGAAAGAAAAAGAAAGTGAACCCATCTGTGTTTACATAAGGGGTTTGGCTCCAAGCTGCCAGACACTAGTATGGGGCAAAGATAAACACTTGTTTTCTGTTAAGCCTCAGCTTGTGTGAGTTTTCCCGGTCTGTTGGTAGTACGAGACAGTACGATGGAGCCAAACCCATCACCATCAGAGAGTCTCTAGCTCTTCAAAGGAGAGACATATGAAAGAAAAGCGAGAAAGACAAAGATGTGATTTTCCCATGTCCTCTTTCCAACAGTATTCTCTAATGAGGATGTAGGGTTTGATCATATTCAGAGCTTTTTGTTTCCAAGTCCCATACCAAAAGGAACACTTTCTCTAAGGTTCTCTCAGGTTGTATGGCCTCACAGTGAAAAAGATAGCGTAAAGCACAGGCCAATGCAATGCCAGGTGTTTATTATGAAATGTATTACATTTTACCTTCTTCACACTACTGAGCTGAGCTGTACTGGGCTGAGCTGAGCTGTACTGGGCTGAGCTGAGCTGGGCTGCTCTGGTTACGCATCCACCATAGTTGCTGGAACCAAGCAGAAAAGGAGAATGTGTGGAGAAAATATCTGAGCCAGAACAGTTCAGGTTGGCATGAGTGTTCTTCTGAACCTAGGATCCAGTTCTGAAGCTTGGGTGGCTCTGTCCATGTTGAGATTGCTAGAGAGCAGGAGGAAACTATTTTAAAACCACTCAGAGGTTCAGATGGTAACATAAGATAAAGGCATTTATTTTCTAGGTGGTAACATTTAGCTCTTTCTCATGACAAACCGAGCATTTAAGATTTGGTTCTGGATTTCGAGATTACATTGTGCTTGAACAGCCATTTTGTTTCTCTCTGTCTCTCTGCAGAAGGACGTGAAAGACGTGTTCACAGCCATCACCTTTGAAGTGGCCTACACCCTGGGGAAGCATGTGGTGGATGGACATCTTGACAATGACCTGCCTGCTCTCACACCTGTACTACGCTGGAAGAAAGGAGACAAGATAGCAGCAAAGAATGAGGTAACATTCTACAGTTGTTGTGTTGCCTGTATGCAGTGGTTGAAAAATTACCCAATTGTCATACTTGAGTAAAAGACACCTTAACAGAAAATTATTAAAAGTGAAAGTTGCCAAGTAAAATACTACTTGAGTAAAAGTCTAATGTATTTGGTTTCAAATATATATATATATTTGTTTAAGTGTTGTTTAAGTGTTCCCTTTATTTTTTTGAGCAGTGTATATATATATATATATATATATATATATATATATATATATATATATATATATATATACTACTCAAAAAAATAAAGGGAACACTTAAACAACACAATGTAACTCCAAGTCAATCACACTTCTGTGAAATCAAACTGTCCACTTAGGAAGCAACACTGATTGACAATACATTTCACATGCTGTTGTGCAAATGGAATAGACAACAGGTGGAAATTATAGGCAATAAGCAAGACACCCCCAATAAAGGAGTGGTTCTGCAGGTGGAGACCACAGACCACTTCTCAGTTCCTATGCTTCCTGGCTGATGTTTTGGTCACTTTTGAATGCTGGCGGTGCTTTCACTCTAGTGGTAGCATGAGACGGAGTCTACAACCCACACAAGTGGCTCAGGTAGTGCAGCTCATCCAGGATGGCACATCAATGCGAGCTGTGGCAAGAAGGTTTGCTGTGTCTGTCAGCGTAGTGTCCAGAGCATGGAGGCGCTACCAGGAGACAGGCCAGTACATCAGGAGACGTGGAGGAGGCCGTAGGAGGGCAACAACCCAGCAGCAGGACCGCTACCTCTGCCTTTGTGCAAGGAGGAGCAGGAGGAGCACTGCCAGAGCCCTGCAAAATGACCTCCAGCAGGCCACAAATGTGCATGTGTCTGCTCAAACGGTCAGAAACAGACTCCATGAGGGTGGTATGAGGGCCCGACGTCCACAGGTGGGGGTTGTGCTTACAGCCCAACACCGTGCAGGACGTTTGGCATTTGCCAGAGAACACCAAGATTGGAAAATTCGCCACTGGCGCCCTGTGCTCTTCACAGATGAAAGCAGGTTCACACTGAGCACATGTGACCGAGTCTGGAGATGCCGTGGAGAACGTTCTGCTGCCTGCAACATCCTCCAGCATGACCGGTTTGGCGGTGGGTCAGTCATGGTGTGGGGTGGCATTTATTTGGGGGGCCGCACAGCCCTCCATGTACTCGCCAGAGGTAGCCTGACTGCCATTAGGTACCGAGATGAGATCCTCAGACCCCTTGTGAGACCATATGCTGGTGCGGTTGGCCCTGGGTTCCTCCTAATGCAAGACAATGCTAGACCTCATGTGGCTGGAGTGTGTCAGCAGTTCCTGCAAGAGGAAGGCATTGATGCTATGGACTGGCCCGCCCGTTCCCTAGACCTGAATCCAATTGAGCACATCTGGGACATCATGTCTCGCGCCATCCACCAACGCCACGTTGCACCACAGACTGTCCGGGAGTTGGCGGATGCTTTAGTCCAGGTCTGGGAGGAGATCCCTCAGGAGACCATCCGCCACCTCATCAGGAGCATGCCCAGGCGTTGTAGGGAGGTCATACAGGCACGTGGAGGCCACACACACTACTGAGCCTCATTTTGACTTGTTTTAAGGACATTACATCAAAGTTGGATCAGCCTGTAGTGTGGTTTTCCACTTTAATTTTGAGTGTGACTCCAAATCCAGACCTCCATGGGTTGATAAATTGGATTTCCATTGATTATTTTTGTGTGATTTTGTTGTCAGCACATTCAACTATGTAAAGAAAAAAGTATTTAATAAGATTATTTCTTTCATTCAGATCTAGGATGTGTTGTTTAAGTGTTCCCTTTATTTTTATTTTTCCTTTATTTAACTAGGTAAGTCAATTAAGAACAAATTCTTATTTTCAATGTCGGCCTAGGAACAGTGGGTTAACTGCCTTGTTCAGGTGCAGAACGACAGATTTTTACCTTGTCAGCTCGGGGATTCAATCTTGCAATCTTTCGGTTACAAGTCCAATGCTCTAACCACTAGGCTACCTTCCACCCCATAGTTAACTATATACTTAACTATCAAAAGTAAATGTAATTGCTCAAATATACTTAAGCATCAACAGTAAAAGTATAAATTGTTTCAAATTCCTTATATTAAGCAAACCAGACGGCACCATGTTCTTGTTGTTTTTTATTTTATTTCCGGATAGCTAGGAGCACAATCCAACACTCAGACATCATTTACAAATGAAGCATGTGTTTAGTGAGTCCGCCAGATCAGAGGCAGTAGGGATGACCAGGGATGTTCTCTTGATAAATGTGATCGACCGGCTCGATTTGGTCTTATCTATAAAAATTTGAAATTGTGTTTTTTACTTTGAATAAAAGTAGAGACTCAGAGCTAGAACATGGTATATCATACACTCCAGTTGAACAATGGGAAAGTAATTCTGTTTTGAAAATTGATAAACTTGTAAACTCACTTTTGAGAAAATTGTCTTAAAATCTCTTTAAGGATTCAGATATGAGGCCATGTACTAAACAACCAAAGAATTCAAGACTAAAGGCTGGTTTATGCTATGGGTGTGTTCATAAATTTAATCTGGAGTGCCACAGTATGCTCTGGGCGTTCGTAAACTCAGAGCGTTGTCAGATTGTACGTTTGTAAATTCAGATCGTTTCGCTCTAAGAGTGTTCAGAGCTCACACTGGACACTTTGGCTGAGGAGCAGGGTTGATCCGAGCGTTCTGTCCTAACAACAGCAGTCAAGCACCCAAACTAACTGGCCAACGTTGGCTAGCTTGATAGCTACTTCCAGACACAAATGAGAGAACACCTCACTCTTACCATTTTACTTGCCCTAGCAGAGCTGGTTAGGTTGTTTGTATGTTATCCAGAGCGTTGGTGACCACAACTGTGCTGCTGGCAACAGCGCTTTATTGCCAATGTTTACTGACACCGGCCATATTCAATGGGCGTTGAGTGTTCGTAATTTCGTCAGTTATTCTGCGCTCTGGCACACTCAGACGAGAGTGCTCTGAAATCAGAGTAGATAGCCAGAACAAATTTACCAGCTAGGTCTATCAGCAGCCAGCTAATGTTCGCTAGCTAGCTAACAGTATACTTTAACATGAAATGACTTTCTGACAAAATTAGAAATGTGTAATATCTGAAAATGTACCTAGCTAGACTATCTTAACCGTATACATGGATGGACGCTTCTCCCTATCACGGATGCCAAGGTTGCCCTTAGTTTGAAGATGTAATCCTGAGACAGATGTTTTCACCATCTCCTTAACTATCATACTCTACTTCCACTGATTTCAAAACTTGGTCCTTCAGAAAGTGGAGAGCAACACTTATGCAGTTTTCCTACGTGATATCCGTCTAAAAAAGCCACATTAGAAAGGATTACCTACACATACTGACCAGCTCAAATAGACAGAAGCAGGCTACATGGCAGACCAATCCAAACACATCTCTCGGCATGTCCAACCCACTCATTATATCAGCCAATCATGGCTAGCGGGAAGTTTACTGACTTTTTCTGTGGCTAAACCAACAAGGCTCGTAGTTTAACGACTTTATCCGTATTTACAGATTTCATACAAGTTTGTTATTAAGGCACATGAAAGTTCAAATGTTACAGAAGGCATTTTGGACAAAAAACGCATTTAGATTATTTTTTTAAAAGTTTAAGTTCAAATGGCACTCCTGTGAAGTAGTGACACCTGACATCCGCCTAGTTTCCTGAAAGAAGTCACAAATGTGTGAATTAGACAATTTTCCTGTCCTGCTAAGCATTCAAAATGTAACGAGTACTTTTGGGTGTCAAGGAAAATGTATGCAGCAAAAAGTATAATATTTTCTTTAGGAATGTAGTGAAGTAAAAGTAAAGTACAGATAATCCCAAAACATTACTTAAGTAGTACTTTCAAGTATTTTCACTTAAGTACTTAACACCACTGCCTATATGTCTGTTGATTGAGATAACAGGCTACAGTTGTTGTGTTGCCTATAGGTAGGTTGAATGAGGTAACAGGTTTTGTGTTGCCTATACGTAGGTTGAAATCCTCACACACAACATACTGTAGTGACAACACCTAGCAACCTTACTGAGAGTTTTGGTGTAACAGCTAAGGTGTTTGACAGTCGCTGGACCCAGATTTGAGTCCAGGTCTGAGTTACCCCCCGAAATCGCTGCAATACCATGTTTTATTCTGGATAAAAATTGAGCTTAGGTGGTGGGCGTGGCAGTGGTTGGAGCCAGGGATTTTTCAGCATTGAAAAGTCTTGAAGACTTTCTGCCGAAAGTCTATCAGAGTTCAATTTAAATATACAGTATATTAATTTCCTTTAAGTTGTAGGAATATTTTAAGAATCCACCCTCTAATCCTGGTACCTGAAAGCAAAGTCACGTCTTCCTCTGTATCAGCAGAGGAATGTCAAAGAAATAACCTCAAAGAAATAACCTCAAATGATCATTATAACGAGGTGGTTTCAGTTACCACTTGGTGTTACCACTGTGTTTTCTTTCCTTGAAAGACATTTGGAAGGTTGATGAATTTATTTATTTTTCTAGCTCCCACCCCTCCTCTACCCCCACCCACCCCTCCTCTACCCCCACCCGCCCTCCTCTACCCCACCAACATTTAAATAATCATCCCCCTACTCCCATTTCCACCACTTGTGCTCATTAAAAAGTGGAGAATTAGCAACTTTTTGCATCTTTCAACACTTAGAAAACTATTTGTGTGGAGTTTCATGGGCTGCAACTGCACTGTACTGTCTGGCTGCATCCCAAATCGCTCCCTTTTCCCCCTTAAAGTAGTCAAACGCAATGCACTCCATAAGGAATAGGGTTCTATATGGGGCACGGACTGTATTTCCGTTTCTTCAGACCAAGCGAATGGACAGCGTTGTTCTGGATGACTGACTGCCCATCAGCTCTGTTCAGTCTTGAAACAAAAAAACTAAATAATCTGTTAATATAAAGCAAGTGATTCTTGGAGACTAGCCATCCTATAGCCACACACACACACACACACACACACGACCGTCAGAGCTGCAATGGCAGTTAACCAGTCAGTCGATTTATCCCACATTAACCACAACACAACACTGCCCTCTAGTTTGTGTGTGTGTGTGTGTGTGTGTGTACGCTTGTTCAGACCAGAACTATGAGGTCATATAAACTCTCGGTCTCTCTCTCTCACTCCCTTTCTCACTCCCTCACTATGCTCTCTATCTCTCTCACTCACTCACTCCCTCTCACTCTCTCTGTTATGTTTCCTCTTCTAGACATGGTTTGAGAAGAACTGCCTGTCTGATGACTGTGCTGCTGACCTGAGACTCCATGGGAAACTGCTGCTTTCTGGGTAAAGAACACAGACAGACAGACAGTCTGTTCCTCTGTTTGGTCACTCACTTCGTTGATATTGTGCGGATGGGTGGGTGTGTTTCTTCTTTTCTGGCCACTGCTCACCACTCCTCTATGAAAGCGGACTGACGTCATGCTGTACACACTGAGTGGGTGTGGTCAGTGGAACTATGATGCGTCCTCATTGGCTCTCGTTGTGGTTGGATACCATCCATGCCTTTTCCATATTTAGTGAGGGAGGTCTTTTCCTTTCCTCTTTGTTGTATGAATCATTGGCAGTCTGTACGTTTGGAAACCAAAATCGTGTGTTATTCAGTGGTTCAGTAGTAAAACAGCTTAGTCATATATTACCGGTGTTCTTTGTATGTGTGTAGAGTGAAATATCTCTGATATAACTCCACTGTAGTTATAATAATAACTTGTACCTCACAGGGTAATGTCTCTATATAAAAAAAAAACACATTAAGAGACAGTGGCAGTCTTGAGACAGGCTAGTATTATACATAGGCCTACTTGTTACTTACTGACTTAGAGACGATACATAATGATCCCAGAGAATGGAAAACAAATGCAGTTAATCAGCACTGTTCAATAATTAACTGAAATAGTTCATCAACTGAAATAGTTTATTAACTGAAATAGTTTATTAACTGAAATAGTTTATCAACTGAAATGAAATAGTTTATCAACTGAAATAGTTTATCAACTGAAATAGTTCATCAACTGAAATAGTTCATCAACTGAAATAGTTTATCAACTGAAATGCCTGATTCCTCATCTTGCTAGGCTCCATGTCTGGCCCCACCTAGCCCTGGAAGGAGTGAGGAACCCCTCCCAATGTTTTAATTGTTTCTGTCCCTATCAAATAAAACGTTAACTATTATATTCCTGCCTCCAGGCTCCACGTCCATCCCCACCTTGCTCTAGGAGGAGTGAGGACCGTCTCTCTGAACGTGACCATCTCCAACGCAGGGGACGATGCCTACGACACCAATATCTACTTCAACTTCTCCAGAGAGGTCTTCTATATCAACTACTGGCAGAGGGTTGGTTGTTGTTCTATTTCTGTACTTCTGTTATTGTTGTTCTGTTGTTGTTGTTAGTGCAGGCTGTTGTGTAGAAGAAGGTAGGGGCGAAGAGGGATGCCAAATTCCAGAAACCTTCCCAACATTCCCAAGTTTTTCAGAAACCCCTGTTGGAAGATTCCTGGAATCAAGAGAGAATACTCAAAGGGAATCCTACAACTGGAATCCAACAAGTGCAAATTCTTGAAAATCTAGTATTTTTGGGGGAAAGTTTCATTTGGCAACCCTAGCAAGAGCACAATACCTAACAAAAATACTCCTCATTCAACAACTCCCTAACACTGTGACTATGTGCTATGACGTGAAACAGATTTGAGCCAGCATTCAATTACTTTTAATTACATGAGGGGAAGAGTGCACGTGTATGGAAGGAGCGCAGAACAGATCTAATCATACCTGAGAGAGATGCCATGTCAGAGATGAGAGTGAGAGAGACAATAATATTTTACCCATATGCACAATAATATTTTGCTCAAATAGTATTTTAAGGGTTTTAGTTTCACCTGGCTAATTTAATTAACTATGAACTTCAGGTTGACGTTTAGTATTGGGTTACCTCCTGTAACAGAGTCTCTCTTTGTCTGGGAAGCTAATAGGTTGAGGGATTCTTTGTTAAAGAAGCTAATGGGTTGAGAGACTCTTTGCTTAAGAAACTAATAGGTCGAGGGACCAGCGGGACCAGGAAGTCACAGACAGGAAGGGATCAATATTAAAAGAAGACACAGGAGTCTCTCACAGTCAGACCTGGGTTTAAATACTATTTGAAATATTGCAAATACTTTGAGCATTTGCTTTAGGCTGCCTGGAGTGCCAGGTGGGCGGGGTGTGCACTTTCTGGACTTTTCAATTGGATCCATTGCATAAGGCAAGCTCAATCAAGCCCAGCTAATACAGTATATATTATAAAGTATTTGAGTTGTTTTCAGATTATTTTTTAACCTAGGTCTGCAGGATTCTCCCACACAGCAACAGCCTTAGTCTGACTACTGTACGAGACTTTAGTAATTACTTCTCCCTGCTGGTAGAAAATAGAAGTGTTGATACTACCTACCTCTGCTCCGCTATGGTTCTGATACTACCTACCTCTGCTCCGCTATGGCTCTGATACTACCTACCTCTGCTCCGCTATGGCTCTGATACTACCTACCTCTGCTCCGCTATGGTTCTGATACTACCTACCTCTGCTCCGCTATGGTTCTGATACTACCTACCTCTGCTCCGCTATGGTTCTGATACTACCTACCTCTGCTCCGCTATGGCTCTGATACTACCTACCTCTGCTCCGCTATGGTTCTGATACTACCTACCTCTGCTCCGCTATGGTTCTGATACTACCTACCTCTGCTCCGCTATGGCTCTGATACTACCTACCTCTGCTCCGCTATGGCTCTGATACTACCTACCTCTGCTCCGCTATGGTTCTGATACTACCTACCTCTGCTCCGCTATGGCTCTGATACTACCTACCTCTGCTCCGCTATGGCTCTGATACTACCTACCTCTGCTCCGCAATGGTTCTGATACTACCTACCTCTGCTCCACTTTGGCTCTGATACTACCTACCTCTGCTCCACTATGGCTCTGATACTACCTACCTCTGCTCCGCTATGGCTCTGATACTACCTACCTCTGCTCCGCTATGGTTCTGATACTACCTACCTCTGCTCCACTATGGTTCTGATACTACCTACCTCTGCTCCACTATGGCTCTGATACTACCTACCTCTGCTCCACTATGGTTCTGATACTACCTACCTCTGCTCCGCTATGGTTCTGATACTACCTACCTCTGCTCCGCTATGGTTCTGATACTACCTACCTCTGCTCCGCTATGGTTCTGATACTACCTACCTCTGCTCCGCTATGGTTCTGATACTACCTACCTCTGCTCCGCTATGGCTCTGATACTACCTACCTCTGCTCCGCTATGGCTCTGATACTACCTACCTCTGCTCCGCTATGGTTCTGATACTACCTACCTCTGCTCCGCTATGGTTCTGATACTACCTACCTCTGCTCCGCTATGGTTCTGCAAGGGTCAGCTCCCGTTTCTCCGCTGAGGCTCTTTCTTTCTGTTTGTGTGTGTGTGTGTGTGTGTGTGTGTGTGTGTGTGCTGTGGAGTCGAGCGTGAACTCCCGTTCCCTCTGTGTTTTTGGGGGGGATGTCACTGTTTTTCTTGCAACCAGAGCTGTCTTAAAACCAGGGAGGTGAATTGGTTTCAGAAGCTCAACATCATCTCACTTCTCAGGGAGCCAGAAGACAGCACACTGTTCAGAAGACCTGGGTTCAAATACTATTTGAAATCTTTCATATACTTTGAGTGTTTGGTCTAACCTGCCTATAGTGCCAGATTGGCGAGGTTGGCACTTTTGTGACTATTCTATTGGTTCATTGCACCAGGTAAGCAAAATCAAGGCCAGTATTTAAAATGACTTCAAATAGTATTTGAACCCAGGTCTGTCGCCACACTGGCATACACCGAAGCACAGGAGTCTGGGTTATGAAGTGGAGCTGGGTGGTGGGCTTATTTTTGGGGGAAGGGAGCACCAGGTTTGTGTTTTGGAAGCTTATGTTACTCATGACAGGTCAGGAGTTTGGGACAGCCAGAACCTCTGCTAGAAGCTTTTGCAGTAAAGTAAGAAGGAACCAAATGCCTTTAGCAGAGGTTCTGACTATAGACATCAGGGTACTGGTGTGGTACTGGTTTGAGGGCTAGACATGTAACCAGAGCAGTGTTGTTATTTAGACTGCCAAGTCCTGCTGTGGCAAGCTCATATCAAAGTCCAAATTCGTATGCTAGTGGCATTGCAAACACAAAATCCTTAGCCAATTCATGTCTCCGGCATAGATACAACAACACTATCAGTATTTATTTAGAGTACAGGATGAGCTATGTGAGTTAGGGAGGGAGGGAGGTGCACCACAGGGAAGATGGAGGAGTGAGGGAGAAGGTTGGAGGAGTGAGAGGGACATTTACGAACTCGTGATGATTTAACAGGAATTTCAGGGGCACTGAAACCTCATGGTTAAGGAGTATGTCCTTCCTCATAACCTGTTGTATAGATAAAGGTGGTAAATCAAGGGTAAATCGTCCTTGTAGTTCTTTATGAAGCAGAAGAAAGTAGAGCGTTCTAGTCACAGTTATTTAGCTATAGAAGAGGTAGACTACAGAGGGTGAAAGATACATAGCCTCATTTTAATCATGTCCTATTTCTCAAGCTCTATCAGCTTGCGTCAATTCGTTCCTTACACCTTCCTCTTGGCTCTAATCATTCAATGTTTAAAAATATGTAAAGTATGGATAGATAAAAGCATTTTAGTGGTGGAGCTTCCGCCATTTTGCTTAAAGATCTCACCAAACATTGAAGTGTAACTGCCAAGGGGTAGTGAGTGAAATAATTTGGGACTGATAGGTCTCATGGGTAAAGTAATTCCCACCAAACTACGACTCCACCGAAGCCTTCTGCTGACACTAAAACAACCTAAATAAACCCAGTGAGATTTAATGGCTCTGCCATTTGTCAGAATCCTAACATGACACGTGGAAGAAGAGAGGGAAAGGAGGGTGAGGGGGTAATAAAGAGAGGGGAAAGAGAGGGAAGAAAATTAGAGAGCTCTGCCATTTTTCCGAATCCCAAACATGAATCTATTCATGACTACAGAAGACCAGAGAAAGTGGGAGAGAGAGGGAAGCCAGAGGAGGGAGAAATAGAGGGAACAACCAGAGAAAGAGTGACAGAGATAGTGAAAAAGAGAGGAAGATCATAGAAAGTGAGATGGAGAAAAGAAACAGAAAAATGGATAGTGTGAGAAAGAGATTATCAAACAGCTGGTAGTCCCCTCTGCCCTAGTCTCCACACTCTGCCCTAGTCTCCACACTCTGCCCTAGTCTCCACACTCTGCCCTAGTCTCCACACTCTGCCCTAGTCTCCACACTCTGCCCTAGTCTCCACACTCTGCCCTAGTCTCCACACTCTGCCCTAGTCTCCACACTCTGCCCTAGTCTCCACACTCTGCCCTAGTCTCCACACTCTGCCCTAGTCTCCACACTCTGCCCTAGTCTCCACACTCTGCCCTAGTCTCCACACTCTGCCCTAGTCTCCACACTCTGCCCTAGTCTCCACACTCTGCCCTAGTCTCCACACTCTGCCCTAGTCTCCACACTCTGCCCTAGTCTCCACACTCTGCCCTAGTCCTTCCACTCTGCCCTGGTCCTTCCACTCTGCCCTGGTCTCCCCACTCTGCCCTAGTCTCCCCACTCTGCCCACTCTGCCCTAGTCTCCACACTCTGCCCTAGTCCTTCCACTCTGCCCTAGTCCTCCCACTCTGCCCTAGTCCTCCCACTCTGCCCTAGTCCTCCCACTCTGCCCTGGTCTCCCCACTCGGCCCTAGTCTCCCCACTCTCTCTCTCTCTCTCTCTCTCACACACACTCTTGTTCTCAATTCAAAGGGCTTTATTGGCATGGGAAACATATGTTTACATTGCCAAATCAAATGGAATAGACAATAAACAGTGAAAAATGTAAATTAACAGTAAACATTACAATCACAAAAGTTTCAAAGGAATAGAGACATTTCAAATGTTATACTATGGCTATGTACAGTGTTGTAACGATGTGGAAATAGTTAGTACAAAAGGGAAAATAAATCAACATAAATATGGGTTGTATGTTATGTTTGTTCTTCAGTGGTTGCCCTTTTCTTGTGGCAACAGGTCACAAGTCTTGCTGCTGGGATGGCACACTGTGGTATTTCACCATACCTGCCCCCAGCCCACCCCCTTCCCTGGAGACCCAGCGGTGTTTGCACAGCAGCACTGAAGGAATACAGGAAATAGCTAGGAAATTCCTCCATTGATCAGTTCCAGTTCTGTTGGGGTCCCCTCCCTCTCTGCTGGGATCCCAGTTGCATCCATACAGGTGGCTGTGGGGGTAGTAGGTTTGGGGGGATGTGGGGGGGCAGGGGAAGAGGGATTATTTTAGCTGACTTAATTAAGACTAAGGGCACAGCCCCACCCTAACCCCCCACCCCACCCTGGCCTGGAGCTGGGAAACTGATGAGTAAGGGAGGGAAGAGTGGAAGGAGGAGGGGAGGCTGGATGATAGGTGTGTGGAGTGATGTTTCCTCATCATGGTGTGAGCAAAGGAGGGTAAATCTAATGACTGGTAATAGTTGGTAGGTGCTATGGCAAGAAGAAGAGGAGGAGTAGGAGGAGAGTTTGTAATGATAGGTGTGTGGATTTATGTGTGTGAGCAGAGGAGGGAGAGGTAACGACTGTTAAATATGCAGCAAATCTCTCATCTCTAATCTATCTCCCTGGTAAATAAGCAGCAAATCTCTCATCTCTAATCTATCTCCCTGGTAAATAAGCAGCAAATCTCTCATCTCTAATCTATCTCCCTGGTAAATAAGCAGCAAATCTCTCATCTCTAATCTATCTCCCTGGTAAATAAGCAGCAAATCTCTCATCTCTAATCTATCTCCCTGGTAAATAAGCAGCACATTTCTCCTCTAATCTATCTCCCTGGTAAATAAGCAGCAAATCTCTAAACTATATCCCTTGTTTGCAGCATATCCAGAAGTTAGTAGTTTAGGTAAAGTCCACTTGAGGTTAGGAATCGCTGTAGTTCCCTTATGAATACTGTAGTTCACAGGTGTCAAATGCATTCCACGAAGGGCTGAGTGTCTGCAGGTTTTCACTACTCCTTTGTACTTGATTGATGAATTAAGGTGACTAATTAGTAAGGAACTCCCCACACCTGGTTGTATAGGGCTTAATTTAATGGAAAAACTAAAAACCTGCAGACACTAGGCCCTCCCTGGAATGAGTTTGACACCTGTGCTGTAGTAGTTCATTGAAGACTTTTGATACTATTTAGCTTTTTCCAAGCTGACAATTGTGTAGAAATAATAATACAGTATTTTAAAAGATTAAAGAGCTGCAGTAGGATTCAGTGCAAAAGCTTCAGTAGGATTCTGTGCAGGCATAAATGAAGATATTTGTTGTCCATTGATTTACCTCTTCCAGCTCTGCTGAACATTCCAGAAGCACTACTTTGTCTGTTTTTATCAGTGAACTTGTCAAAGTCGTGATGTGTCACAGCATTCTTACTTTTATCCTCCTCCTCCTCCACACACATGTAGTCACACACCTGCACACACATACACACACAATGTGACTCCCCCCCACATACACACACACTATGTGCCTCCCCCCCACATACACACACACACACAATGTGCCTCCCCCCCCCCCCCCACACACACACACACACACACACAGAAACAGCAGCCCCTTAGTGAACTCTCACTGTTTGAATTCTTCCTCCTCTCAGGGTCAGAGTGTTTATACACACACACACACACACACACACACACACACACACACACACACACAGTGTTTATACTGTCCAGCCGGTGAAGCTCTCTACTGTTTAGACAAGCTTCCAAACACACAGGCGGCATCCTAAATGGCACCCTATTCCCTATATAGTGTACTACTTTTAACCAGGACCTATTCTCTATATAGTGTACTACTTTTAACCAGGACCTATTCTCTATATAGTGTACTACTTTTAACCCGGATCTATTCCCTATATAGTGTACTACTTTTAACCCGGACCTATTCCCTATATAGTGTACTACTTTTAACCCGGATCTATTCCCTATATAGTGTACTACTTTTAACCAGGACCTATTCTCTATATAGTGTACTACTTTTAACCAGGACCTATTCTCTATATAGTGTACTACTTTTAACCAGGACCTATTCCCTATATAGTGTACTACTTTTAACCAGGACCTATTCCCTATATAGTGTACTACTTTTAACCCGGATCTATTCCCTATATAGTGTACTACTTTTAACCAGGACCTATTCCCTATATAGTGTACTACTTTTAACCAGGACCTATTCCCTATATAGTGTACTACTTTTAACCAGGACCTATTACCTATATAGTGTACTACTTTTAACCAAGACCTATTCCCTATATAGTGTACTACTTTTAACCAGGACCTATTACCTATATAGTGTACTACTTTTAATCAGGACCTATTACCTGCGCTAATTAGAGGTTGTCCTTCCTCTTACCGTCCTCTCCCGCAGGGACAAGAGTGTGTGGAGTGTTTTTTTTTTACTGTCGTCAATTCGTTACCCTTTGAGCGTACGTCATTGTATATTATTAGCTAAATGTTTAACAGGATTATAACAAAATAATAAATGTAGGAACTAATATCTAGTCAGTTTATACACTGTACTATACTTTCTCCTCACAGGCACAGCTTTTAATGTCAGTATGTATATACTGTATGGTGAAGTGGATGTGTCAGCTCTGTTCATTGTCGTTTCCGTTGGCTCGCCTCTCAATGCTTTCACCATGGCTCACTCATTCTCTAATACTGTGTCTTTGGCTGTCCCTCTTTCTCTGTCTTGCTCCCTCTGTCTCTTGCGCTCATGCTCTCTCCACTCTCCTCTCTCTCGCCATCTCTCTCTCTCGTTCTTTCTCTCTCTCTCGCTCTTTCTCCATCCCCCATCCCCCTGTCTGTGTTTCTCCTTTCAATAAGTCATTTTTCCTCTGAGGCACAGCTATATAATGTGAAGTGAGTATTTCACTGTGATCATATTTTCTTTATGCTGCGTTCACCTTGGTTCTCACTCCCTCCATCTTCCCCCATCCCTCCCTCCCTGTGTGTTTCTCTATTGAAGGAAGAGAAGGGTATTTCCTGTGGTCTTGTTGATTTAGACTTCCTCAAATGCAGCGTGGGATTTCCCTTCATGAGAGCACAGACTAAGGTATAGCTCCTAATTGTCATGGCAAAATGTTTACATACATGTATTATACAGTTACCATGCTATAAATAGTGTCCTGTTGTCTTTACCCAAGCACAACCTTTTTTTTGAGAGCACAGACTAAGGTATAGCTCCTAATGGTCTTGGCAGATTGTTTACATATTATAAATACTTTACAGACAATACGTTTTGTAGTTTCTCCATCAGTCTTCCCATACCAAACATAGCATTCAGTGTTTAGTTGTTATCCTTAACCAAGCACAACATTTCCTTTAGCAAGAGCACAGACTAATGTAGCTGTCCTAAACATAATCACAGAACTTTTACATATGCATTTTTTACAGTCAATACTTGTCTGTTTGTAGTTTAGACATAAACGTCTTTCCATACATACCATGTAGTGTCTAGTTGTTATAAACACAACCACAACAGGATGGCATACTATACATTTACAGTATTGTCTGCAGTCACTGGGCCATGTCACTCTGGAGAGCCTGAAAAGCAAACTAATGATTTTGACAACTACTTGATATACATCATGTCACTTTACTAAAAGCTTTCCCCAATACTTCTCCTCTTACCTTGTCTTTCCTCAGTATCATCTTGCAGTGATCTTCGACACAAGCCGGCTTTCAGGGGGAAATGAAACATTGCAGTTTGTAGTTCATGCAAAAAGGTAAGTTGAGACGCTGTACGTTGAGACGCTGTACGTTGAGACGCTGTACGTTGAGACGCAGTACGTTGAGACGCAGTACGTTGAGACGCAGTACGTTGAGACGCTGTACGTTGAGACGCAGTACGTTGAGACGCAGTACGTTGAGACGCAGTACGTTGAGACGCTGTACGTTGAGACGCTGTACGTTGAGACGCTGTACGTTGAGACGCTGTACGTTGAGACGCTGTACGTTGAGACGCTGTACGTTGAGACGCAGTACGTTGAGACGCAGTACGTTGACACGCAGTACGTTGACACGCAGTACGTTGACACGCAGTACGTTGACACGCAGTACGTTGACACGCTGTACGTTGAGACGCTGTACGTTGAGACGCTGTACGTTGAGACGCTGTAAGTTGAGACGCTGTACGTTGAGACGCTGTACGTTGAGACCCAGTACGTTGAGACTCTGTACGTTGAGACGCTGTACGTTGAGACGCAGTACGTTGAGACGCAGTACGTTGAGACGCTGTACGTTGAGACGCTGTACGTTGAGACGCTGTACGTTGAGACGCTGTACGTTGAGTAAAAGGGAAAGTTGTTAGTGTAAGGTAAGCCTAAACCCGGACAATTTGTTGGTAATGAGAAGATGTATACACACGATATAGACTGGTAAAATATTTACATTTAATTTGTACACTTTGCGAATCATGCCAGGTAGACAGAGTAGAAGCCCTCCCCCACACATACACACACAGAGTGCCTTCAGAAAGTAATCACACCCCTTGACTTTTACACATTTTGTTGTGTTACAGCCTGAATTGAAAATGTAATAAATGTATATATTTTTGTAACTGGCCTACACAATACCCCTTAATGTCAAAGTGGAATTATGTTTTTCAAATTTTTTACAAAGTAATTAAAGATGAAAAGCTGAAATGTCTTGAGTCAATAAGTATTCAACCCCTTTGTTATGGCAAGCCTAAGTAAGTTCAGGAGTAAAAAATGTTCTTAACAAGTTACATAATAAGTTGTATGGACTCACTGTTTGTGCAATAATAGTGTTTAACATACATTTTTAATGACTACCTCATCTCTGTACCCCACACATACAATTATCTGTAAGGTCCCTCAGTCGACCAGTGCATTTCAAACACAGATTCAACCACAGAGACCAGGGAGTTTTTCCAATGCCTCGCAAAGAAGGGCACCTATTGGTAGATGGGTAAAAAAAAAAAGCAGACGTTGAATATCCCTTTGAGCATAATTAAGTTATTAATTACAGTTTGGATGGTCACTACAAAGATGCAGGCTGCCTTCCTAACTCTGTTGCCGGAGAGGAAGGAAACTGGCATGATTTCACCATGAGACTGTGATAGGAGAAAACTGAGGATGGATTAACAACATTGTGGTTACTCCACAATACTAACCTAATTGACAGAGTGAAAAGAAGGAAGCCTGTGCAGAATAAAAATATTACAGATGTCTATATTGGTCCACCAATACTAGTATATATTTCAAAAAAGTTATTTTTTTTTTATTTACAATTCGGATTATTATTCGATATTTAGATTTTTCAGGGGGTGCTGCAGTACCCTCAGCACCCCTGCTTCCCGCGGCTATGGCTACAACTGCTTTCACATAAGACCAGATGGGGTCTGCTGTCGTATAAGGCTGCGAGGGGTCTGCTATCACATAAGGCTGGGAGGGGTGAATAACTCCAAGTTGCCAGATTAGCGAAGTTAGCAGTGGAAAAAAGAGGACCTTTCTTTCTTTGGACAGAAGAATTTAAGAGACCTAGCTAACTTTCTCTTTCATGTTGCTGTCAAGAATACAAAGATTTGTACTTGAATCACTATGCTGAAAATTGGCATTGTTAATGTATTAACATCTACTATCATCGACTATATGTTAAATGCCTGTTATTGTTTTCTCATTGTAGTGCCAACCCTGAACATAAACTGTTGGACAATACGTTGGAACTATCTATCCCACTGGTCCATGAGGTGGACACAACTATCACTGGGTAAGTGGTTCAAAATGCGCAAGAGGACAAAACATAATTACTTTGTCTGCAATGGGAGTGGTCTGCTAACTGTAGACATACTGTAAGCCATTCATTACAGTTAGGCCAAATCATAGAGATGGAAAGATCTTTGTATCTGTGCCATTACGGCATCTGTGCCAGCATGGGCAGCGCCATTAAGGCTATCTCCATTTTAAAGTAGTCCAATTTCTTCTTATTTTGTGTTTGAAAAAAGCGTAAAGCTAATATTGGTGATTTACCGCCATCTGCAGTGCTGGAGTCCTGAACCAAATATTGTAATTTATTTATTGTGGCCACTAGATGGCGGTGATATAGCTTAAAGCCGTTTACAAACCATAGCACCCAAGAAGAAGACATTACATTTACATTTACGTCATTTAGCAGACGCTCTTATCCAGATGCGACTTACAAATTGGTGCATTCACCTTATGATATCCAGTGGAGCAACCACTTTACAATAGTACATCTATAACTTTTTTTATATTTTTTGGGGGGCGGGGGTGGGGGTTAGACCATGCTCTGATCATTGGCTGATCACTCCCAACCCATAGGAATCCCCAACCAGTTGACTACTTTAAAATGGTGGAAGCTCTCAATGGCAATGCCCATGTAAAAACGTGTTATATCAAAGTTGAATCCTCTAACTATCTTTATGGGCCACTACATTCCCATACTGTCTGGGTGCGTAGACTCTGAATTTATGCTACCCTTATACTATCAGATGAAGTCACTTGACAACACCATGGATTATTCAAATATACAGTATCAAGCTGCTTGGACTGCATGCTAGGATGGTAGGCTAAAATCAAGCTGAGAGACAGTCACTATGTTTATTTTAACTGTATCAAGATGAATATAAACGGTCACATTAAATCAAAGTGATAGTCAAACTAACGCTCAGTTTTTCTGCTGGTTTGTGTCTGCCTGGTCTCTACAGCTCTGTTCTAAGCCTCTTGACAGATTAAAGACACCAGACAGAGCTGAGTTACATTATCAGACAGCATTATCAGACAGCAGAGCTGTAGCTGAGCTGTTTCCTCTCTGTGGAGGAACTTGGCCATTTGGACATTGCATCTCTCTCTCCATTTTCTCTGATCTATACTCGCTCTTTATGTCTGTCTCTCTCTGTCTCTTGTGTGTCTCTCTGTGTTTCTCTCTCTCTGTGTCTGTCTCTTGCTCTCGCTCTCTGAACTAACTAACTCTCTGATAAAATGCAGCAAGAGATAAAGAGCTTTCAAGCTGATATGTTCCATTCTCACAACAACAGAACAGCCTTCCTCCCCCACAGGACACGAAGAAAACATCTGGACAACACACACCAGTCTTTAATCACTCTCTCTTACAGTCAATTTATATATGAAACATACAGACCTACACAAGTTTGTTATAAAAAAAGTGATTTGATATCATGAATCTGTTGGTAATGTACAATACCAATTACTGTCTGTCTGACTGACTGTTAGTTGAACTGTCTAACTGTCCATCTGCTTGCCTGTCTGCCTTGCTGCCTGCCTTTCTGTCTGTCTCTGTCCGTCCGTCTGTCCACAGTGTGGTGAACCCGACGTCCTTTGAGTATGGGAACTCCATCGATGCCTCTCGCTTCGTCCAGCTGGAGGACATGGAGTGTAACTTCCAGCCACTCAACTTCACCTTTCAGGTACTGGTGACACCCCTCCCCCCTTCATTTAAAAATAAAATGTATTTCACCTTTATTTAACCAGGTAGGCTAGTTGAGAACAAGTTCTCATTTACAACTGAGACCTGGCCAAGATAAAGCAAAGCAGTGCGACACAAACAACAACAGATTTACACATGGAATAAACAAACATACAGTCAAAAATACAATAGAGAAAGTCTATATACAGTGTGTGCAAATGAGGTAGGATAAGGAGGGTGAGGCAATAAATAGGCCATAGTGGTGAAATTATTACAGTATGGCAAATTAAACACTGGAGTGATAGATGTGCAGAAGATGAATGTGCAAGTAGCGATACTGGGGTGCAAAGGAGCAAAATAAATAACAATATGGTGATGAGGTAGTTGGATGGGCTATTTACAGATTGGCTATGTACGGGTGCAGTGATCTGTGAGCTGCTCTGACAGCTGGTGCTTAAAGCTAGTGAGGGAGATATGAGTCATTCCAGTCATTGGCAGCACAGAACTGGAAGGAAAGGTGGCCGAAGGAGGAATTGGCTTTGGGGGTGACCAGTGAAATATACCTGCTGGAGCGCATGCTGCGGGTGGGTGCTGCTATGGTGACCAGTGAGCTGAGATAAGGCGGGGCTTTACCTAGCAACGGCTTGTAGATGACCTGGAGCCAGTGGGTTTGGCGACGGATATATAGTGAGGGCCAGCCAACGAGAGCATACAGGTCACAGTGGTGGGTAGTATATGAGGCTTTGGTGACAAAACGGATGGCACTGTGATAGACTGCATCGAATTTGTAGAGTGTTGGAGGCTATTTTGTAAATGACATCGCCGAAGTCAAGGATCAGTAGGATAGTCAGTTTTACAAGGGTATGTTTGGCAGCATGAGTGAAGGATGCTTTGTTGCGAAATAGGAAGCCGATTCTAGATTTAATTTTGGATTGGAGATGCTTAATGTGAGTCTGGAAGGAGAATTTACAGTCTAACCAGACACCTAGGTATTTGTAGTTGTCCACATATGCTAAGTCAGAACGCGTCCAGAGTAGTGATACTGGACGGGTGGGTAGGTGTGGGCAGCGACCGTTTGAAGAGCATGCATTTAGTTTTGTTTGCATTTAAGAGCAGTTGGAGGCCACGGAAGGAGAGTTGTATGGCATTGAAGCTCGTCTGGAGGTTAGTTAACCTCTATGGGCTAGGTGGGACGCTTAACAGCCACTGGCAGCCTGTGGCGCGATTTTCAAAACCTTAAAAATCCTATTACTTCAATTTCTCAAACATATGACTATTTTACAGCTATTTAAAGACAAGACTCTCGTTAATCTAACCACACTGTCCGATTTCAAAAAGGCTTTACAACGAAAGCAAAACATTAGATTATGTCAGCAGAGTACCAAGCCAGAAATAATCAGACACCCATTTTTCAAGCCAGCATATAATGTCACCAAAACCCAGAAGACAGCTAAATGCAGCACTCACCTTTGATGATCTTCATCAGATGACAACCCTAGGACATTATGTTATACAATACATGCATGTTTTGTTCAATCAAGTTCATATTTATATCAAAAACCAGCTTTTTACATTAGCATGTGACGTTCAGAACTAGCATACCCCCCGCAAACTTCCGGGGAATTCGCTAACATTTTACTAAATTACTCACGATAAACGTTCACAAAAAACATAACAATTATTTTAAGAATTATAGATACAGACCTCCTCTATGCACTCGATATGTCCGATTTTAAAATAGCTTTTTGGTGAAAGCACATTTTGCAATATTCTAAGTACATAGCCCAGGCATCACGGGCTCGCTATTTAGACACCCGGCAAGTTTAGCACTCACCATAATCATATTTACTATTATAAAAGTTTGATTACCTTTTGTTGTCTTCGTCAGAATGCACACCCAGGACTGCTACTTCAATAACAAATGTTGGTTTGGTCCAAAATAATCCATCGTTATATCCGAATAGCGGCGTTTTGTTTGTGCGTTCCAGACACTATCCGAAATAGTAAAGAAGTGTCGCGCGCATGGCGCAATTCGTGACAATAAAATTCTAAATATTACATTACCGTACTTCGAAGCATGTCAACCGCTGTTTAAAATCAATTTTTACGCCATTTTTCTCGTAGAAAAGCGATAATATTCCGACAGGGAATCTCCTTTTCGGCAAACAGAGGAAAAAATCCCAAAGGCGGGGGCGGTCGGGTCACGCGCATAAACCCAGTGTCCCTTGATCGGCCACTTGAGAAAGGCGATAATGTGTTTCAGCCTGGGGCTGGAATGACGACATTCTGTTTTTTCCCGGGCTCTGAGCGCCTATGGACGACGTGGGAAGTGTCACGTTAGAGCAGAGATCCTTAGTAAATGATAGAGATGGAAAAGAAGTTCAAGAAATGGTCAGACAGGCCACTTCCTGTAAAGGAATCTCTCAGGTTTTGACCTGCCATTTGAGTTCTGTTATACTCACAGACACCATTCAAACAGTTTTAGAAAATGTAGGGTGTTTTCTATCCATATGTAATAAGTATATGCATATTCTAGTTACTGGGTAGGAGTGGTAACCAGATTAAATCGGGTATGTTTTTCATCCAGCCGTGTCAATACTGCCCCCTAGCCCTAACAGGTTAACACAGTGTCCAAAGAAGGGCCAGAAGTATATAGAATGGTGTCATCTGTGTAGAGGTGGATCAGAGAATCACCCGCAGCAAGAGCGACATCATTGATGTATACAGAGAAAAGAGTCGGCCCGAGAATTGAGCCCTGTGGCACCCCCATAGGGACTGCCAGAGGTCCGGACAACATGCCCTCCGATTTGACACACTGAACTCTGTCTGAGAAGTAGTTGGTGAACCAGGCGAGGCAGTCATTTGAGAAACCAAGGCTGTTCAGTCTGCCGATAAGAATGTGGTGATTGACAGAGTCGAAAGCCTTGGCCAGGTCGATGAATACAGCTGCACAGTATTGTCTCTTATCAATGGCGGTTATGATATCATTTAGGACCTTGAGCGTGGCTGAGGTGCACCCGTGACCAGCTCAGAAACCAGATTGCATAGCGGAGAAGGTACGGTGGGATTCAAAATGGTCGGTGATCTGTTTGTTAACTTGGCTTTCAAAGACCTTAGAAAGGCAGGGTAGGATAGATATAGGTCTGTAGCAGTTTGGGCCTAGAGTGTCTCCCCCTTTGAAGAGGGGGATGACCGCGGCAGCTTTCCAATCTTTGGGGATCTCAGACGATACGAAAGAGAGGTTGAACAGGCTTGTAATAGGGGTTGGAACAATTTCGGCAGATGATTTTAGGAAGAGAGGGTCCAGATTGTTTAGCCCTGCTGATTTGTAGGGGTCCAGATTTTGCAGCTCTTTCAGAACATCAGCTATCTGGATTTGGGTGAAGGAGAAATGGGGGAGGCTTGGGCAAGTTGCAGTGAGGGGTCCAGGGCTGTTGACCGGGGTCGGGGTAGCCAGGTGGAAAGCATGGCCAGCCGTAGAAAAATGCTTATTGAAATTCTCGATTATCGCGGATTTATCGGTGGTGACAGTGTTTCCTAGCCTCAGAGCAGTGGGTAGCTGGAAGGAGGTGCTCTTATTCTCCATGGACTTTACAGGCATCCTCTACTGATGGAATGAGGTCAATATCCTTCCAGGATACCCGGGCCAGGTTGATTAGAAAGGCCTGCTCGCTGAAGTGTTTTAGGGAGCGTTTGACAGTGATGAGGGGTGGTCGTTTGACCGCAGACCCATTACGGACGCAGGCAATGAGGCAGTGATCGCTGAGATCCTGGTTGAGGACAGCAGAGGTGTATTTAGAGGGCAGGTTGGACAGGATGATATCTATGAGGGTGCACGTGTTTACGGATTTGGGGTTGTACCTGGTTCATTGATCATTTGTGTGAGATTGAGAGCATCAAGCTTAGATTGTAGGATGGCCGGGGTGTTAAGCATGTCCCAGTTTAGGTCACCTAGCAGCACGAGCTCTGAAGATAGATGGGGGGCAATCAACTCGCATATGGTGTCCAGGGCACAGCTGGGGGCAGAAGATGGTCTATAGCAAGCGGCAACGGTAAGAGACTTGTTTCTGGAGAGGTGGATTTTTAAAAGTAGAAGCTCAAATTGTTTGGGCACAGACCTGGATAGTAAGACAGAACTCTGCAGGCTATCCCTGCAGTAGATTGCAACGCCGCCCCTTTGGCAGTTATATCTTGTTGGAAAATGTTATAGTTAGGGATGGAAATCTCAGAGTTTTTGGTGGTCTTCCTAAACCAGGATTCAGACACGGCTAGGACATCCGGGTTGGCAGAGTGTGCTAGGGCAGTGAATAAAACAAACTTAGGGAGGAGGCTTCTAATGTTAACATGCATGAAACCAAGGCTTTTACGGTACAGAAGTCAACAAATGAGAGCGCCTGGGGAATGGGAGTGGACCTCGGCACCGCCCCCACCATCTCTCTCTATCCTCAATGCTCTACCTCTCTAACCCCTGACTTTCTATTTCTCTCTACCCTCCACAATCTTTCTCTCCCTAATATTTCCCTCTTTCTCATCTTCTTCCAGGTGATCAACAACGGCCCCAGCAGGCTCCCTGGCTCCATGGTGGACATCAGGATCCCCAACCGGCTGGCTGGAAATGGGGCTGACATGTTCCTCATCATGGACTCACAGGTCTGTCTGTCTGTCTGTCTGTCTGTCTGTCTGTCTGTCTGTCTGTCTGTCTGTCTGTCTGTCTGTCTGTCTGTCTGTCTGTCTGTCTGTCTGTCTGTCTGTCTGTCTGTCTGTCTGTCTGTCTGTCTGCTAACAAACCAACCAACCAACCAACCATCTGGCTTGCAAAAGGGCAGACATGTTCCATAGGTGTGTACCTCAGTCTGGCCTACCTGTCTGCCAACAACAGTCTATTTACCTGTCCATCCATCTGTCCAAATTATTGACCGGTATCCACATTATTTACCGATCCATCCGTCCAAAAGCAGTCTATCAATCAAATTCAATGAATCAGATTCATGTATAAGGCCCTTTTTACATCAGCAGATGCCACAAAGTGCTTTACACCAAAGGCGTCCGCATGCTTCCCAGCCAAAACAGTTTGTGCATATATTATAGCCCTATTGGGACGTTTTTACTGTGGCAGCTCAGGTAATGGAATTATGTGCATGAGCACAAATCACCACATCCGTCATTTTAGTCCTGTCTGAATCTGCCATGTCAGTCATTTTTACTTGGCAGGAAGGTTATTGTCCCACCCCTAAAAACCTATGTTTTTCGGAAAACTCCCAGGTCCTCTGATAATACTTATCCTATGCGAATCATCATTCCTGTGTTTTAAGGGATATTACAGAGTTTAACAGGTGCTGCACCCAGTTTGGGTAAGAACATGGGAACAAATGAATGCTTAAAACAATGTGCTATGCATGTAGCCGACTGATTAATGATCTGTTTTTTCACAAATCAACTTTCCTAGTGCCATACTTTTCTTTTAAAAGATGAAGTGGACGATATTGTGCTAATGAATTGATAAATTGGCAAATACGTCAGGTAATTAAATGTCTGCGTAGGTTGAAGGAAGAGAATTGATATGCAGTATTTTGACTGAAGGCCATCAGGCCAGTATTAGGCTATCCCTAGACATTTGAAATATCTTCTCGCCTAGAGAGCCTCCAGGCATCCGTCATAGCGGTCAATTTTGAATGAGGAAAACAAATTATTACAGGGGCAGTTTGGTAAAACTAATCCCATCCGAATTGTCCACTGGAAAAACGGACATGCTGGGGTAATAATTACATAAACGACGTTCTATAGTAATTCTAGTCCTGAGCAAATAGGGCTCATGATGGTATTTTGTGATGTTTTTGTTTGTTTTGGACTTCGGTAAGGTTTTTTTTCACACATTCTTTCTCGAGGCAAGCCAAGGTCAGTTCGACGGTGATTGGTCAGCAGTAGGGATTCTTCAATAAAGTATTTTTTGTCATTAAATGAGAGATGACTCGTTTTCATGCACAATTTGTTATTGAGAAATACTGCACTAAACATCTTAGTTAGATGTAAAATTGCGTGACAGATCTCCTCGGCAAAAACGTCAAAATGCATGACAGATTTCTTGAGTTTAATTCTAACAATTTTGAGGAAGTGTATATTGGCTACGTCATCTCAAAATGGACGAAGAGTACTATTGGTGCTTTTTTTCACATTTTTCAAGCAAAGGGCTTTTAAGGGACTATGCGAGCACATTAGTTCGGTTTGCCTAGTCAAGTTCAGCTAGGCACCGAACTGAAGCATGCTAATGCCTTAACCGAGCCTGGACTTCAAAGGGCAAGCAAAAGGCTAGTGAAACACTTCCTAGAAGGAAGATATCTAGACAAGAACCAGGCTCAGAGGGGAGACCCATAACATTATTTCACTGTCTATATGTCCAACAGCAGTCTCCCCACACTATTTACCCATTCGCCCAAACATCAGTACCTCTGGCGTTATTTATTGGTTTATCAACCTACAGGCCATCCACGTCCTTTGTTGCCTTTATCCTACTGAATGAAGTCTATCACTCTTGTTCGCCTTCATGGCTGAGTGCTCTGGATCCACAGTAGCAAACACTTTAATACAAGCTGCTAGTTTATCTGTCTCGGGTCATGGAACACAGGACCTGTTAGAACAGTGCGAGGCACCAATTGAGGCCCCCCAAAAAATCTATAAAGGGGAAAGAAATGTTGATACAGCTTCTATAGCTAGCCTGGCTGGGAGACCATTTTGTTTCAGAACAACAGTGTCTCATTTAGGCTGAGAAACTCCATACACTCAGTGGGTGTGTGTTATCATAACCCCTGCATATAGGTAGATCAGGGGAGAGCTCAACCTGTTAATTGTGTTGACTGTGTGAATGGGAGGACTGGAGCAGAGACTGCAGACCGTATCCCACCCTGCGTCACCACATCTGGAATCACTTGGATGGATCAGATAGCTTGCATGGAACTAACGGGGAGATGGAGGGGGGGAAAGGGGGGTAATGGGACACCTGCAGATCATTCTACTATTCTATAACATCCCCAACGTAGATTTGGAGTCACAGCGATCAGAAATTGGGGCCCTGGTCAAAAGTAGTGCACTACATAGGGAATAGGGTGCCATTTTGGATACACCCTTTGTCTGTGTTAACACTGTCTGAATATGTAGTCTCTCTGTCCTATAGGGATAAGGAGAGGTCATTTTACAGTGAGATGTTCTCCTTATACTGTATTTCAGCGTGACAGACATCTATTAACCGACAAAATAAACATGCAAGAAAAATGAGCAAAAAAACTTGGCGCATTGCGGTTTGATTTCCAGTCATGATCTTATATTCACCCTAACATGTATTGATTTCAGTGTAAAAAAACAACAAGTTAACCCTTTATTTAGGAGCTCGGTTTAAGATTATACTTACCTGGGATTTGATTGGTATTAACTAAGAATCTGGTAGCAATGGATACAAAATAAATACACATAATTGGTTAATTAGTCCAAGACCTGTCTGGCACCAAATGGTGGGCTACACACTGACACCAGAAACAACATTATTTTTCATGTACAGTAATGATGCAGTTGTAAAACAAAACCAGCTTATGAGAGTCAACAATGTCTTTATTGATATAATGTATCACAACAAAATGAGCTGTGGTCCTTACTCTAGGGAAACTAAACATGCCATCAATCTATTCAGAATTCCATACCATTAAATTCTCTTCCAGCAGGGAGTCTCTCTCCTCTCTCATTCTCTCTCGTTCTCTCTCCTCTCTCGTTCTCTCTCCTCTCTCGTTCTCTCTCGTTCTCTCTCCTCTCTTTTTCTCTCTTTTTCTCTCTCCTCTCTTTCTCTCTCTCCTCTTTCTCTCTCCTCTTTCTTTCTCTCTCTTTCTCTCTCATTCTCTCTTTATCTCATTCTCTCATTCTCTCTCGCCTCTCTCTTTCTATATCTCTCTCTCTCTCTCTCTCTCATCTAACAGATAGAGTTAAACTTAGCCCACTGTATGAATCATATTGTCTGTCCAAATGGCATCCTATTCCCGACAAAGTAGTGCCCTATATAGGGAACAGAGTGCCATTTGGGACACAATTATGACTCTTTCTCAGGCAGTGGATTGAAGTAACAAAAACACAGGAAACCCTGGACAGTTAAGCCCAAAGTCATAAAAGTGTAGTGATTGTAGATAGTATAAAATAGTGCTGTGAAGGGGTAGAAAGGTAGTGGGTGGTATAAAACAGACAATGGAGAGGTTATAGGACACTTCCCCTTCTGGATGAGAGAGAGGGCGAGGTTGTGTGTGTGTGAGAGAAAAAGAGGGTGGGGTCGGGGAGAGAAGGAGAGAGAGAGACAGTGCTTAGAGCGAGACAGAGGGAGAAAAAGAGGGATAGTAGAGTGAGAGAAATGGTGGGGGAGGGAGAGATATGGGGGTAGAGAGGGAGAGGCAGAGGAAAGGGTAAGCAGAGAGAGGAAAGGGGAAGTGTTCCCTGGGGTTATGGTTGGTGGTGATAAACCACCCTGGCTCTAAATCACTCCATATGGGAAACCTGTCAGGGAGCGGTGCCGTCTGTCGCTTTCTACCCCCACCTCCTGCCTTCCTGCTGGGGGACAGAGCTTCCTCTCAACCCCTAAGACCCATAATCCTGGGACATTGGCAGGAGTAGCTGTCAGTAGGCCTGATAGACATGCTTGCATCCCAAATGGCACCCTACTCTCTATATAGTGTACTAAATTTGACCAGAGCCCTTGGGCCCTGGTCAAAACTAGTGCACTATATAGGAAGTAGGCTCCCATTTGGGACAGAGACAGTCTCCACATTCACACTCTCAACCTCACACCCTGGGGACTCCTACAAGCTGAAGGCCCGAGTCCGATGAACCAGAGTCAGACTTTTCTCATCACTCACCAACGGTCCCACAGGCACCCAGTCCTTGTACTTTTAAAACAAGTAAAAATCATGTTAAACCAATAAACATATTGTTAAACCTTGAACATTATGAGAAATATATTTGTATCAGCATCAGTGGGTCTTAAAAATAACATCATTGGGCTCTCAGGAGAGTCCTCTGTTATTACTTACTTGTAAAATGTGTATATTGTTATATTTCTCTTTCCAACTCCTATTCTCCCTCACCTCCCTCAACCTCCCCCTCCTCTCTCCCCCTCTCCCTCCATCTCCCCAGGTGGCGGAGGGGCGAGGGAACTGCACCCCCCACAGGAACCCCCAGCCCTGTACCATCCCGCAGGACAGAGAGAATATCTTCCACACCATCTTCGCCTTCTTCACCAAGTCTGGCCGCAGGGTCCTGGTAAATAAACACACACGCATACAGAGAGAAACACACACACATAGACACAGAGAGAGAAACACACACACACACACACATAGGCACAAAGAGAGAAACAAACACACACGCATACAGAGAGAAATACACACACACACACACACACACACATAGACACAGAGAAAGAAACACACACACACACACACACACACACATAGACACAGAGAGAGAAACACACACACACACATAGACACAGAGAGAAAGTTGCACACACAGACGCACTCATGCAAACATACAGACACACACATACAGAGAGAGGAGGTTCATGCATGCACGCACCTTTGAACACACACACAGACAGATGCATGCACACACACTTTCACACACACTTGGGACAGTCACAGTCAGTGGAGTTTTAGGGTTCACTGAAGGTGTTTCCCCTGCTGATGTATGATGTGTGTTGTAGTGTAACAACTGTTCATCTCTCTCTCCTTTCTCTCTCTGTCCTCTCTCCCTCTCCCCCTTCTCTCTCTCTGTCTCTCTCTCTCAATCCCTATCCTTCCTCGCTCTCTCTCTCATCTCGCTCACTCTTTCTCTCTCACAATTCCCCCTCTCTCTGTTTCTCTGCCTCATCTCTCTCTCCAATAGGATTGTGACCGGCCAGGGAGAGCATGTTTAACCATCTCATGTGCGCTGGGCTCCCAGACCAAAGAGGATGCTATCAGTATAGATGTGAAACTTCTACTAAACACAGAGATACTGAATCGGGTACGCACATGATTATTACATTGTTGTTACATTGTTATTACATATTATTGCATTGTTACATGGTTATTACATATTATTACATTGTTACATGGTTATTACATGATTATTACATTGTTACATGGTTATTACATATTACATTATTGTTACATGGTTGTTACATGGTTATTACATATTATTACATTGTTATTACATAGTTATTACATATTATTACATTGTTACATGGTTATTACACAATACATTATTGTTACATGGTGTTTACATGGTTGTTACATGGTTACTGTACATGGTTATTACACAAGTATATTGGTATTCCATTCTGGATTTGAAGGAAGTTGTATTAAACCCCCGCCCACCTTCTATTTATCCCTCCTCCCCCTTCTCCTCACACACCTACAGGACAGCTCGTCGTTGATCCAGTTCGTGACGAGGGGTAACGTGAGAGTGGACGGGAGGGCCATGGAGGTACCAGAGGGCCTATCAGAAGACACTTCAGTAAGAACATCACTCACACAGATGTATTACTGCAAAGCACTTTACAGTATGTGTGACCCAATCAGCATGTTTGAGGGGATCGGTTTCAGCATGTAGTAGACACAACATGATGTCAGTGAGACAGTTTAATACCATTCTGTGCTGTACCTCAGCCAGCCATGAGGGGTGAATCTAGAAGCTGAATCTTGATTTAAGCCTGGGGAGCAGCTGGTGGGAGGAAACCAGCTCAACCTGGATGTCATGGGGGTTGTATTTTGGGGGGGTGAATCCTCAAGGACAGCAGGGTAGCACACACACACACATACACACTCACACAGGGCAGCAGGCCTCTGCGTTGAGTGATTGAATGTGCCTGTGGACCAGTGGAATGAAGTGACGAGCGCTCGGCATCCCCTCATCCCAGATCCTCTCAGCTGATTACATTGATGACCTCCAGGCCCCAGCTCGTAGCTCCATCTCCTGACGTAGGTTCCTGTGCTCCCTCGGGGTGCAGTAGTCTTGGTTTATCTTTACTGCGATGAGGCCCTTTTCCCAGCAAGCCTGCTACTTATCAACAGCTGACAAGATTTAGTTTATCTCTCCGTGCCATGCAAACAGGCCCTGGTAAATGATGGGAGAACAAAATAACGTGTGAGTTATAAAGCTCAGAAATAGAAGACTCGCCTTAAATGGTTCCTTAAGTTTTAGTACCTGTAGGCGTAGACATTTTTTCAACGTTGTTAACACAGCACAAACTCAGCTGGAGTCAGTCAGAGTACAGATCAGAATGTAACATACGTTTCCATTGCACACACGCAAGTGATTTGGCATTCGTAATGACAGAAGGTAGAATTCCACAATATATTTTTTTACAAATGTGGGAAAGCGTTCAGGAGGAGTGACAGTTCAAGAAGATTTATCCTAGTCATCTTCTTGGTCTCTGTCTTCTCTGTCTCGGTTGTTCGGCCGGTGTTGTGTTTTTCATGCCACATTTGCATCCTTAAATCCCATGAGGACTGGAGTCTCACACGGTGAAACACTCTTGATAAGGCTGCGTACGCATCCAAAATGGCACCCTATTCCATATATAGTGCTAGTACTTTTGATCACAAAAGTAGTGCACGATATCAGGAATAGGGTGCCATTTGGGACGTAAGCTGACAGTATTCTTAACGGAACACGTTACAGTTTAAAGAGGTAATTCTTCCATATTTCATGGTCATTTTCCTTTTCGCTATGCACCATATATTCCAGTTGGAATGGCGTGTTATTGTGGAAGCCTGATGTCTAGGATGGAGGGATAGTAGAGGGGTTTCCCATCTTCAACCCAGACCTGGGTTCAAACACTATCGCTGATCTTTCTTTCTTATTTTGAGCGTTTGCTCTAGCCTGCCTGGAGTGTCAGATGGGCGAGCTTTGCAGTTTTGGAGCTCTTCTGTTGGTCCATTAAGCCAGGCAAGCTCAATCAAGCACGGACACAAACACACACACACACACACTGTCTGGTCGCCACCTATAGTAATGTGTGTGTGTGAGACCACGTCTCCCCTCCAGAGACAGTATTTAGGCTTACCCCCTCTCTGGCCTTGGAGGTTGGCACTTAGCTAAATTATGAAGAGTTAAGTCAACTAAGGATTTTGTCAGAGTAAACACAGATCATTTAGTGGGTCATTGTGAATTAATGTCCTGGGAAGCAGGCAAAAATGACTTAGACCTATAATTTATAGTGGGATCAGACTGTCTGTTTGTTCAGACTGAGAATGTTTATGAAGTTCTCCTTTGAATTTAACAAACCAGTTCTCTTAAATTCATAAATGAGCTGACTATACAGTAGTTTCAATGTTGTTTTAAAATCTCATGTCATATACACTGAAATGGCTATATACATAGCTCCGATTTTGATTTGTATCACATAATATGCAGCAGAATATTATCTATGGCCTTACTGTGTGAGGATGATGCAATAGTAGGATTGATTTGATTAATGTTTTGAAATACGTTCACATGTACAATGAAATAACTAAACACTTAAAATGTAGATGGGTAACAGGTATTTTATGCAACAGAATATTCTACTGTATTCTTAGATTAGAACGAGAATGCTGCAATTGTATGATTGATTTGAAATCATATAATGCCATGGGATCCTCTATCTTTCTCAGACATTCTTGCTTCATCCAACTCCTTTTAAAAGTCACCTTGGAATAGTCCTCCAGACATTCCAGTCTCTGACACAGCCAAGTTGTATTCCAAATGGCATCCTATTCCCTGTATAGTGCACACTACTTTTGACTAGGGCTTTGACCAGGGCCCTATGGGTCCTGGTCAAAAGTAGTGCACTTTAAATGGAATAGGGTGCCATTTGGGACAGAGACCAAGTAATACTGTCACTATTGTTCCAAAAAGGAACTTCCCGTGAGCCTGTTTAAAAAGTAAGACATTTCACAGCAGACGCTATTATCAACCAGGAAATGGCATCATCATGCAGTCGTCATTCAACCCTGTACCTTAGAGGCTGCTGCCTTACATACATAGACATGGAATCACTGGTCACTTTAAAAATGGAACACTAATCACTTTAATAATGTTTACATACTGTTTTACTCATTTCATATGTACTGTATATACTGTATTCTATTCTACTGTATTTTAGTCAATGCCACTCCGACATTGCTTGTCCTAATATTTATATATTTCTTAATTCCATTCTTTTACTTTTAGATTTGTGTGAATTGTTGTGAATTGTTAGATACTACTGCACTGTTGGAGCTAGGAACACAAGCATTTCACTACACCTGCTATAACATCTGCTAAATATGTGTATATGACCAATAACATTTGATTCTCTTAAACTCCACCAGACCGTAGAATATATTCCCACTGTGCCTACATCCCAAATAGCACCCTATTCCCTACATAGTGCACTACTTTTGACCAGCGCTCATTGGGCCCTGGTCAAAATGTGTGCACTCGTTAGGGAACAGGGTGCCCTTTGTGATTCGGCCACAGTCCAATGGGAATGTCTTCTGTGGTCTGGTTTGTCTGTCAGATATAGACTGATACAGTTCTCATAGAGAGCTTTGGATCTTTGGTATTTCTAGATAACGGACACAGGTGAGTAGGTCCCTGGGTTTTATTTTAAACTCGATTCTGTCTGTGTGTCTGTCTGTGTTGTAATGTGATCTTGGTCTGTCTACAGTATTTCTCTGTGTTTCCAATGTAATCTTGTCTGTAGCCTCGAATTTCCCGTCTTTCACATTTCCATCACTCGGGAAAGTTAGGATAATTGTAGGTATACATAATATTTCGGAAACAATTCATATTTTCCAGATGAGTGTTAGTGTATATATTTGTGTTTACTGTAATCCTGTTGGGTCTGTACGTCTGAGTCTATTTGTCTTCTTGTTGTGTTTCAGCTGGTGTTCCAGGAGCCGAGGGGCTAATTGGTTGGCTGGATGTCTCTGTGTGTCTGTGTTTGAGGCTATGTTTGACTGTAATGTTATTGTGTTGCAGCTGGTGTTCGAGGCGCTCCACAGCCAGGAGCCAAGGGGCTATGTTGTTGGTTGGATCATTGCCATCAGCCTACTGGTGGGAATACTCATCTTCCTACTGCTGGCTGTGCTGCTCTGGAAGGTAACACACATGCACGCACGCACACACACACGTACACACACAAACACACATTGTCTTCTGCATTACAGCGAATAGTATGGACTATACTTGGTTATTGCGTTGTTATTGGGAGGTGTTTTGTCCCTCATATTGTTTTAGACTATAGCCTAGAACACCTCCCCTCTAACTGTCAAAAACACACCCTCATGGTGCTCTAGTCTACACTGTAGCCTCCAACTCTGGTTGACCTGTATCCAGGTCAAAACGTTGACCACAACTCCAAATTCTAACACAAAGTAATCAAGGCTAGGGTCATTAAGGACTGTACCCTGTCATTTACTAATTTGACACATTTTATGATAATTATCATAATTATCTCTAATCTACATAATTAGCTTTCCTCACCACTTAATGGCACTATCTTTAATTGCTGTAGTTTGTGTCATGGTAATGTATAATGTAGGGCTCTCCAACCCTGTTCCTGGAGAACTACCCTCCTGTAGGTTTTCACTCCAACCCAGTTCCTGGAGAGCTACCCTCCTGTAGGTTTTCACTCCAACCCAGTTCCTGGAGAGCTACCCTCCTGTAGGTTTTCACTCCAACCCAGTTCCTGGAGAGCTACCCTCCTGTAGGTTTTCACTCCAACCCTGTTCCTGGAGAACTACCCTCCTGTAGGTTTTCACTCCAACCCAGTTCCTGGAAAACTACCCTCCTGTAGGTTTTCACTCCAACCCAGTTCCTGGAGAGCTACCCTCCTGTAGGTTTTCACTCCAACCCTGTTCCTGGAGAGCTACCCTCCTGTAGGTTTTCACTCCAACCCAGTTCCTGGAGAGCTACCCTCCTGTAGGTTTTCACTACAACCCAGTCCCTGGAGAGCTACCCTCCTGTAGGTTTTCACTCCAACCCAGTTCCTGGAGAGCTACCCTCCTGTAGGTTTTCACTCCAACCCAGTTGTAACTAACGTGATTCAGCTTATCAACCCGCTAATTATTAGAATCAGGTGCGCTAGATTAGGGTTGGAGCAAAAACCTACATGACTGTAGCTCTCCAGGAACAGGGTTGGAGAGCCCTGGTATAATGTCGCCATCATTGGCTAATGTCATTTGACATATTGTCAGAGGAACATGTTTTCCCCGTGCTAATACGTAAGCTTGTTAAACAACAAGCTACATTAGGCACTTTGTATAGAGCCCCTTGGTTTGTCTGTGGCGGTGCTACATTTCTTCTGAAAAAGACAGTCAGCACTCACAAATAAAGTAAGACTTTGAATTATTATCAGCTGTCACAATGAACACATTTCAGCCATCAAGCCTTTGTCAGTGCTACGTTGTCCAGAGATTGGTTCACACAGAGTCCAGTTGTGAAGTGCTGCTTCTCTTGGATTAGAGTGGCATGCAGTCAGTCACAGGGGAGGTGCTCTTGGCCAGTCTTTAACAACCATCCCAGGAACAAAACACGGAACTCACTATAATTTACACCAACCATACATACCACACACGCGCACACACACAGTCAAGCAGACACACACACCATACTACACACATGAAAGAAAGAAAGATCTCAGAAGGGGAAATGGCAATCACACTGATGTCCAGACAAGAAGCCCCCCCCCCCTCTTAATTCTCTTCACACAAAACTCCTATTCTTTTCCTCTTTTCCTACTCCCTTATTTTTTTTCCACTGGGAATACCATGACTAAACCCTGGAATGTTGGTCCTGGGGGGTGTGTGTGTGTGTGTGTGTGTGTGTGAGAGAGAAACACCAGCCGTCCCCCCTCCCTTTGCCCAGGTCCTTGCACCCTGCCAAAATAAACCCCTCTTACAAGCGCCATGTCCACTATTTCCCCTTTTCTGGAAATTCCTGAGAGGCAGAGGTGTCCCAAATGGCTCCCTATATAGTGCCCCACTTTTGACCAGGGTCCATAGGGAATCCCATAGGGCTCTGGTCAGAAGTAGTGCAATACTGTATGTACATATGTAAGATCTTAATATGATCACTCTTTTGTTGCTGAGAATTTTCCTGCCAGCAGGAAATGCAAACTTGTAGTGTATTCAAGGTTCAAAAAAGGCTTCTAAAGTTTGTAATATCCACAAATTGTATCAACCCCTAAAAAAATGTCCATTAATTATAATCCACATAATAATTCAGTTTCATGTTGCTACAGGATTATTTTTCTGCTGTAGCAAACTGGCTCAAATTAAGATCCTACATCTGTCGGAAATAGGGTGCCATTTGAGACGCAGCCTAGAGGTCTGTATCAATAAACGGTCTGGTCAAACGGAGATAAATGAATGAAATCAATGCGAGAGAGACAAGACAACATACCATACCATAATGACAGTACCACACACATTTTTTACATTTACATTTTAGTCATTTAGCAGACGCTCTTATCCAGAGCGACTTACAGTAGTGAATGCATACATTTCATACAATTTCATACATTTTTTTTTGCAATCAGCACGTCATCAAATAAAACATTTAGAATAGTAGAAACTACATAAAACAATATAAAAAATGAGAAGCACAAGGAAGACACCACAACAGCAGTGCCCGGAAGCTCACTTTGAGCTTCTAATGGAGCGAAGGGCCTCAACAGTGCATCTCCAACAAGGGAAGCCTGGTCTGGACACTTTTCTGAACTTCATTCAGTGTGGTTCTATCCTGGTGGCCAGTGTAATAGAGACTGGTAAATCTTAACAGGTCAAATATCTGGCTGTAGGTCCACCTCACTGGCAACTGCTCCTTCCCATTGGCCCTTAGAACAACTGACTACGATGGCTCCTGGAGTGGTCTAGCGGTCTAAGCCACTGCCTCAGGAATGCATGCACCAGTGCAAGCGAGGGTTTGAATCCAACCCACTGCTAGCACACCCTCTCCTCCCCCCTTTACTGTCAGTCTTTCACTGTCCTACAGTATATAATACTGTACATACAAACAATATGAAACCGCTGACCCTAAGAACAACTGACATGAGTCAAACATCTGGCCATAGGTCCATCTCACTCCCTAACCTTTGCACCTGAGATTCTAGCAACTGTTGATTGTTGATGACCATATGAGCAGAGATAATGGAATAGAGAAGTGTAAATCTTAACAGGTTAAACATCTGGCCACTACACCTCACCACTGACCCTGAGCTAACAACAAGTGGTTTTATTCTCTCCCCCTCTCCTTGTCATCCTCCTCTCCTTCCCCCTTTCCCAGATGGGTTTCTTCCGCCGGCGCTACCGGGAAATCATTGAGGCCGAGAAAAACAGGAAGGACAGTGACGAGAGCTGGGATTGGGTGGAAAAGAACCACTGAGAGACAGAGAAGCCAATGAGAGCGCAGGAATTGGGGATTGGGTCAATGGAGGATCCAATGAGCTGGGGGCTTTCACCACAGCCAGCCAATCAGGACTAAGGGCCCTTCAATCTTCCATATGTGGAAGAGAAAAAAATATTCTCCGGATTTTTCGGAGGGAGACTTGACATTTTGGTGGGTGGGGGACTGGGGATTGAGGAAACGAACGAACAGACATCTGAGGTGATGGTTGGTGTGGCTTGCTAGGGTCGTATTCATTAGGACCCTAATTCAGTGCAACAGAAAATGGAAATTAGCGTTTCTTATTTGACAAGCCCAATGAGTCTTTTCCTGTTTGTTTTCTTCCGTTTGGTGCCAAATGAAAACAACACTCGCAATAGAATTGAATTAGTCACTATGGAGCTTATGGAGGTAACTTCCTGACAGTCAAATCTATGGAGGTAACTCCCTGCCAACAGAAAAGAACTGTTAAAGAAAGAAGGGGCCTCTTCAGAAGGCTGTAACATAGATAGAAATGTATCGTGCAGAACAGAAATGATTGTCATATATCCGAATAGGGAATTGCATCAGCTCTATTCATTCTATTTCTATCTGCAACGTTCAGAGTGTTTCACGTCCCTGAATTCACCCAAGGAGATTGATGTCCTGTGACAGGAAGTGGAAATGACACGGAAATGACAGATATTATCAGACAAGACCATGAAAACCCTCAGGGCTCTGTTTTAATAGTAGCAAAAATTTATTTTTATACATATTAAAGCCATATTGTATTAAATTGGGGCTTCGAGAAAGGGTTGGTTGGGGTTTTTGAAGTCTAATGTAAGCATATCTATATGTTTTTCTTTAAAGCACTGATGTCCGAGTTGATAAGAAGAGTTGATGCTATGTTTCCAAAGTTTATCCTTTCGTTTTGAGGCCAAAGAAAATCTATAGTATAGTATGAGTATAGTATATAATTCTGTACTGTTTCCTGCTCACTAATATCTCTTGAATATCTCACACATATCCTTTTCCCTTAGATAGCTATATGGGCAACCAGCCAAAGTAAGTCCTATGAAAGCCCATAGAAATATAACTATTAGAGTGGACATTCCCATTTAAGTCAACATTCTATTTATATGTGTAGACCTTCCATTCACCATAAACAGAGCTATATTTTTGGCACACATCAAAGTTGTCATTGTCATGAAGAAATGCTGATAACCAAGCAAGAGTTCAAATAAGTTTTTAATTGATTGTATATGTAATGCTTTTCCAGACCGTCAAAGCGCTTTATTTAGTAAAGAGGAAACTCACCTCATCAACTACCAAGTAACCCATGGTCCAGATGCAGACATCACCAACACCACTGTAGCTAGAGCATTTTATTTACAGTTAGGGCTCTATTCAGTCTGTATGACTGAAGAGTTACAGATTGCGCGCTAGAAATGTAAAGCCGAGATGCGTGTTTACAGTGAATGCCGTGTTTACCGTGAATGCCGTGTTTACCGTGAATGCCGTGTTTACCGTGAATGCCGTGTTTACCGTGAATGCCGTGTTTACTGTGAATGCCGTCTCCGCTAAACGAGGAAACATTGCCTTTACATTTCAATCACGCTGTAACGCGGAACTTCCGTGATACAGATTGAATAGAGCCCTTAATTTGCCACATTTCACAAAGTGTGGTCTTTTCAGACTGAAAGTTTAAAATGTCAGTAAGGCAGAAGAGACAGTGGATAGAGGAGTGAATAGATGGCATAAACAGATATACTCATCATTTTTAGCTCAAAAAAGCATTCCACTTGTCGCCACTAAGTTAATAATCTTTCCAGTGTTGTGTGCCAGAGGAGAAGGTCCATCAATTAGATGATAGTCTGGAAAATTTCACAAATCATGGTATTTAAAAAATAAAATAAAATTCAACTGTATCCTATCAGGTTTACATTATACCATTAAATTGCCATTATACCTATGTAACTACACAGAAAGAACTGTATAAACAACATTGTAGTTACGGTAGTGATAGAGTATTGGCATAGGGCTATGCATTAGATGCAAATTAGAACATTTTGGTTTACAGTTAAAATGTGTAGTTTTACCCACATCCAGCCAATCTTTTGAAGCTACAAGAAATGTTGTAAAGAAGAAGTGGAATATAGGCTACATTCTTTGAGAATCAAGTGTCAAGAGCTGTTTTGGCAAAGAGCGATCACTCAGGTATCCACATGATCAAGCATAGCCTGTTTGAAAAAGTTTTTCAATTTCAGTAAACATGTTTTTATGATCCTCAATGTAGGATCTTATGTTGATTATAATGCCAAACATGACAATGACTAAATAGAAATTGGCTATACAGCACAAACAGGTCTGGGACCAGGCTAGAGTGATACCAAACCTTACAGGATGTTTTACTCTACATTGCCGGAAGAACACAGCCGAGATCCAAACTGAATTGTTCCGTTTCACTAGTGTTTCAGTTCATGTTTACCACAGTTTTACAATAGTGAAGCTGAATAATTCAGTTTAAATCGAGGCTAGGATGAATATCCGAGATCAGAGTAAACAATACCTATCTACAGTTGAAGTGGGAAGTTTACATACACTTAGGTTGGAGTCATTAAAACTCGTTTTTCAATCACTCCACCAATTTCTTGTTAACAAACTATAGTTTTAGCAAGTCGATTAGGACATCTACTTTGTGCATGACAAGTAATTTTTCCAACAATGGTTTAAAGACAGATTATTTCACTTATAATTCACTGTATTACAATTCCAGTGGGTCAGAAGTTTACTTACACTAAGTTGATTGTGCCTTTAAATAGCTTGGAAAATTCCCGAAAATGATGTTATGGCTTTAGAAGCTTCTGATAGGCTAATTGACATCATTTTAGTCAATTTGAGGTGTACCTGTGGATGTACCTTCAAACTCAGTGCCTCTTTGCTTGACATCATGGGAAAATCAAAAGAAATCAGCCAAGACCTCAGAAAAAAATTGTAGACCTCCACAAGTCTGGCTCATCCTTGGGAGCAATTTCCAAATGCCTGAAGGGACCACGTTCATCTGTACAAACAATAGTACGCAAGTATAAACACCATGGGACCACGCAGCCGTCATACAGCTCAGGAAAGAGACACATTCTGTCTTCTAGAGATGAACATACTTTGGTGCAAAAAGTGCAAATTAATCCCAGAACAACAGCAAAGGACCTTGTGAAGATGCTGGAGGAAACGGGTACAAAAGTATCTATATCCACAGTAAAACAAACGAGTCCTATATCGACATAACCTGAAAGGCAGCTCAGCAAGGATGAAGCCACTGCTTCAAAACCTCCATAAAAAAAACAGACTATGGTTTGCAGCTGCACATGGGGACAAAGATCGTACTTCTTGGAGAAATGTCCTCTGATCTGATGAAACAAAAATAGAACTGTTTGGCCATAATGACCATCGTTATGTTTGGAGGAAAAAGAGAGAGGCTTGCAAGCTGAAGAACACCATCCCAACCGTGAAGCACGGGGGTGGCAGCATCATGGTGTGGGGATGCTTTGCTTCAGGAGGGACTGGTGCACTTCACAAAATAGATGGCATCATGAGGATGTAAAATTATGTGGATATATTGAAGCAACATCTCAAGACAACAGTCAGGAAGTTAAAGCTTATTCGCAAATGGGTCTTCCAAATGGACAATGACCCCAAGCATACTTCCAAAGTTGTGGCAAAATGGCTTAAGGACAATAAAGTCAAGGTATTGGAGTGGCCATTACAAAGCCCTGACCTCCATCCTATAGAAAATATGTGGGCAGAACTGAAAAAGCGTGTGCAAGCAAGGAGGCCAACAAACCTGACTGTTACACCAGCTCTGTCCGGAGGAATGGGCCAAAATTCACCCAACTTATTGTGGGAAGCTTGTGGAAGGCTACCCGAAACGTTTGACCCAAGTTACAATTTAAAGGAAATGCTACCAAATACTAATTGAGTGCATGTAAACTTCTGACCCACTATTATTCTGACATTTCACATTCTTAAAATGAAGTGGTGATCCAAACTGACCTAAAACAGGAATTTTTACTAGGATTGAAAAACGGAGTTTAAATGTATTTGACTAAATGTAGAGGCCCAGGGCATTTAATACCTACCTACACCCATTAATAGAGGCCCAGGGCATTTAGTACCTACCTACACCCATTAATAGAGGCCCAGGGCATTTAGTACCTACCTACACCTATTAGTAGAGGCCCAGGGAATTTAATACCTGTGTGTGGATGTGAGATGTTTTAAAAGCGCACACCTGTCAATCTAAAAGGGTTGAAAAGTTTCTGAATGTGCAATCCCAAATGTTGCATGTGCTAGGCAGGGGCGCAACTTTGGTTTTAGAAGTGGGGGGGGGACAGAATTTGTTTTATTTTATCCAGTCGGATAAACACTCCAAACAGCCTACCTGACCGCTCGGAGGCGTCCGCATGGTCCTAAAGCACACCATTGCCTCGTTTTGAATCATGCTGCAATTATAACTGGGGGGACAAAAATGCAATTTCCCCAGTGAAAGTTGCGCCCCTGGTGCTAGGTATAAAAATGTGGTGAATACACTGAGTGTACAAAACATTAGGAACACCTTCCTAATATTGAGTTGCACCCCTTTCTGCCCTCAGAACAGCCTCAATTCGTAGGGGCATGGCCTACTAGGTGTCGAAAGGGTTCCACACGGATGCTTGCCCATGTAGACCATTCTTGATACACACAGGAAATTGTTGAGCGTGAAAATCCCAGCAGCTTTGCAGTTCTTGACCCAACATGGTGCGCCTGGCACATACTACCATACCCTGTTCAAAGGCACTTAAATATTTTGTCTTGCCCATTCACCCTCTGAATGACATACATACACAATTCATGTCTCAATTGTCTCAAGGCTTAAAAATCCTTCTTTAACCGGTCTCCTCCCCTTCATCTACATTGATTGAAGTGGATTTAACAAGTGACATCAATAAGGGTTCAAAGCTTTCACCTGGTCAGTCTATGTTATGGAACGAGCAGGTGTTCCTAATGTTTTGTACACTCAGTGTATATAAAAACAGCCTTTGGAGGTTGAGGCTTTTGTGTGATAATGAAATTAGGTAAGAAGTGTCTCACATAGCGTCTCTCTAAGGGCTCTATTCAATTTGTATCGCTGAAGTGTTACAGATTGCGCGCTAGAATTTTAAAGGTAATTTCCTATTGAGCTGACATCTGCAGCGTTTACCGTGAATGCGGTCTCCACTAACGTGGGAACATTTCCTTTAAATTTGAATCATCTGTAACGATGAACTTCCGCAATACGGATTGAATAGAGCCCTAAGTTATGTACAGCTTTTTGAAAGCTGAATTGTGTGGTGTTCCTTTACAAGACTAAAAGGCTGAGACACTTTACTGTGCTTACTATGATGGCATAGTCTTTATCAATCATGCTGCATTGATCTCTGATTGATTGGTTAGAAATACACCCTATATTTTAATGTCACCCATTCAATTCACTGGCATGGCAAGTACTGTACACATTCACCATCTCCTCTGCACCTGATATAGTTATCTATGGAAACTTGACATGTTTTTTGTATTTTAACTGTGATGGTTTCGTTCTTTATTTGTGTATTGTTTCCCCTTTATCACACCATAGGTATTTGGATTTTGTTTAAGATATACTACTGTCACTGAATTATCATTTGTATAAAAGTTTTGCTCTACATGTTTGATGTTTAAACTCATGTTCAAGCTGTATATTTATCTGTTGATACATTTTAGATTAAAACGAATTTTTCTCTTTTTTATTCAAGAAATGTTCTCCCAGTTTGACATTGTTATTGCGGTTTGCGTTTTTGCGGTGTATGGTACCCTCTTGTGGCAGACCGATGGTGCTATTCGCACAGTAAAAATTAGAAGGGGAAAATGTCATCTGATACTGGTTGCCATGAAACACACATCAAGCACAGGGCTTCTCACTCAGCTGCGTCTAAATAATGAATGTGAGATGAAACAACTAGACTACAGCACCATGCTGCAACAGTTGCAGACAGAGCTGTCATCCTCACAGGTAAATTCAGCATTTAATTTATTGAAAGCTTTCATCTTCACTTATTAAGAAAATGAAAGACTTTGAAGGTCTGCTTACAAAGTATTTAGTTAAAGGTAGACAGCAATATGAGGTAGAAAGTGTTATGTTTGCTCCTTGTATAATGACAAATCAGGGTGTAGGTTTAACTACTTTTAATGAACATATACTTCAGCTAGAAAACTTGTTTAACCATGCAAGGCATTCTTCAACCACCTTCATCCGCATAGCCTGCTGGGTAACGTAGTCTTAATGTTATTAACACGTAACACATAAAGTAAACAGCATATTGGGTCAATTAACCCCAACTAGGAGAGTTGAAGCGCAAGGCTCAACTTCTCTGCTGTTTTGGTCCGGTGGCTACCACGCTATAACAGCGTGAAGTTAACCCGTGCAGATACTAGAGTCTAGACTGTGAGAGGGCATCGAAAAGTCTTGCATCTCACTCATCGCAATATCTGCGGCGCTGCTCGTGGCAACGTCATTTCGCTGGGTGTACCTTTAACATATTGTAACGAAACAGCAGGGAGCAAGTCTCGAACCCTCAACCTTCTAGCCCGAAGTCCAGCGCGCTATCGACTGTGCCCCAAAAGCATGCTCGAGTGGCGGAGTCGATACCCGGGGTTATAAACCCAGGGTCGTTACAATATGTATAGAAGTTGTTTATAAGGAGACCTACTGTAGTTATGAATGTTAAAAACACCTGCAAATACAAACTAATCAACATGATGGGCTATCTGTATAATTTGTCCATTAAACTTAATATAACATTACTAACTTCCTGGCCATCACTCCTGCAGTACCAGTGTCCAGGTATGGCATCTCTCCTGGACCAGGCTAGCCTGATAAAGACAGCTGCTATAGAGAAGGTGGTGGCCCCCATCGCAGTCCACCTGGTCCACTTGGTCCTGCTGTGTGAGAGGGCAGAGGGGCTGGAGGGACCAGAGCAGTTCACCCAGCTAGAGGGAGAAGCACAGGCTGTGGCCAGAGCCACCAAGAACATGGCCATCGTTGCCTACAGGTGGTGGGACCCTGCATTCCAATTCACTCTATCCTTTCTCTTAAAGTGTGTACTGCTTCCCTTGCGTATATGTATTTAAAAAACAAAGGACAGGTAGTCTATAATAAATATGGCTGAAGCCTCTTATAAAATATAATATACAGTAATAGTATTATTTGCTAGATCTATAATTTTAGGTTTTACTGTGTTCCCCAAATTTACAAGAGAGGTATATTCTCTTGCTTCTACCTGGACTGGCTTCCTCTGGTCTAGCATGACACACATTTGTTGACTCCATCTGTTATTGCAAAACAGGAAGAATGTCTTATAGTCATCTGAGCAGGAATTGGTTAATTGAAGCCAGACTTTATTTTCTAAACTTAACAACATGCAAAGTTTGTCATGAACATCACATAGTAAAAAATATGAATACCATACAGAACTGTGAGTGCCCTGAGTAATAACAACAAGCCTGGAATCCAAACTGATATGCTCCATTTTACCAGAGCCTTTTATTGCATATAGAAATAGATGGCTCTGCTGATGGCTCATATCTGTTTGGTTTCCAGGCTAAATAACAACATCAATAAATGAAAACCAGGCTGTTTTTTTTCTCTCGCCTCTTTTCCAAGACGTTCAGAAGCCACAGATGATGAGGTAATGAGGACAGAGATGTCATCCCTAGTGGAGCCGATGACTGTGTCTGGACAGCATGTCCTCCTGGCAGCCCAGAAACTCAGTATCCAGCCCAGCCTTGCCGAGCACAGAGAGGAGCTTATCACTGCAACACAGAATGTTCTGCTAGGAGTGGTCAAAGTACAGTAACATTAGCCTATGTAGTGACACTTTAAGTAAAGTCTGCAGGTACAATCCTGGCCAAAAGTTTTGAGAATGACACAAATATACACTTTCACAAAGTCTGCTGCCTCAGTTTAGATGATGGCAGTTTGCATATACTCCAGAATGTTATGAAGAGTGATCAGATGAATTGCAATTAATTACAAAGTCCCTCTTTGCCATGCAAATGAACTGAATCCCCCAAAAACATTTACACTGCATTTCAGCCCTGCCACAAAAGGACCAGCTGACATCATGCCAGTGATTCTCTCGTTAACTTGTTATGGATAGGGGGCAGTATTTTCACGGCCGGATAAAAAACGTACCCGATTTAATCTGGTTATTACTCCTGCCCAGAAACTAGAATATGCATATAATTAGTAGCTTTGGATAGAAAACACTCCAAAGTTTCTAAAACTGTTTGAATGGTGTCTGTGAGTATAACAGAACTCAAATGGCAGGTCAAAACCTGAGAGATTCCTTTACAGGAAGTACCCGGTCTGACCATTTCTTGGCCTTCTTTGTCATCTCTATCCAAAACAGAGGATCTCTGCTGTAACGTGGCACTTTCTAAGGCTCCCATAGGCTCTCAGAAGGCGCCAGAACGTTGAATGATGACTCTGCAGTCTCTGGCTGAAAAACAGTAGCGCATTTGGATAGTGGTCGATCTGAGAACAATGAGACGGGCGTGCGCATGCACGTGAAGAGGCCATTTTACATTTTCAGTCGTTGAACGAAAACAACGACTCCCGGTCGGAATATTATCACTATTTTACGAGAAAAATCGCATAAAAATTGATTTTAAACAGCGTTTGACATGCTTCGAAGTACGGTAATGGAATATTTTGATTTTTCTTGTCACGAAATGCGCCGGCGCGTCACCCTTCGTTACCCTTTGGATAGTGTCTTGAACGCACAAACAAAATGCAGCTATTTGGATATAACTATGGATTATTTGGAACCAAACCAACATTTGTTGTAGAAGTCCTGGGAGTGCATTCTGACGAAGAACAGGAAAGGTAATCCAATTTTTCTTATAGTAAATCTGAGTTTGGTGAGTACCAAACTTGGTGGGTGTCAAAATAGCTAGCCTGTGATGGCCGGGCTATCTACTCAGAATATTGCAAAATGTGCTTTCACCGAAAAGCTATTTTAAAATCGGACATAGCGATTGCATAAAGGAGTTCTGTATCTATAATTCTTAAAATAATTGTTGTGTTTTTTGTGAACATTTATCGTGAGTAATTTAGTAAATTCACCGGAAGTGTTCGGTGGGAATGCTAGTTCTGAACGTCACATGCTAATGTAAAAAGCTGGTTTTTGATATAAATATGAACTTGATTGAACAAAACATGCATGTATTGTATAACATAATGTCCTAGGAGTGTCATCTGATGAAGATCATCAAAGGTTAGTGATACATTTAGCTGTGGTTTTGTTTTTTGTGACATTATATGCTAGCTTGAAAAATGGGTGTCTAATTATTTCTGGCTGGGTACTCTCCTGACAATCTAATGTTTTGCTTTCGTTGTAAAGCCTTTTTGAAATCGGACAGTGTGGTTAGATAAAGGAGAGTCTTGTCTTTAAAATGATGTAAAATAGTCATATGTTTGAAAAATTGAAGTTTTCGGATTTTCGAGGTGTTTGTATTTCGCGCCACGCCCTATCATTGGATATTGGAGCGGTGTTCCGCTAGCGGAACGTCTAGATGTAAGAGGTTAACAAAGGAGCGAGTGTTGATGAGGACAAGGCTGAAGATCACTCTGTCATGCTGATTGAGTTCGAATAACAGACTGGAAGCTTCAAAAGGAGGGTGGTGCTTAGAATCATTGTTCTTCCTCTGTCAACCATGGTTACCTGCAAGGAAACACGTGCCGTCATCATTGATTTGCACAAAAAGGGCTTCACAGGCAAGGATATTGCTGCCAGTAAGATTGCACCTAAATCAACCATTTATCGGATCATCAAGAACTTCAAGTAGAGCGGTTCAATTGTTGTGAAGAAGGCTTCAGGGCGCCCAAGAAAGTCCAGCAAGTGCCAGCACCGTCTCCTAAAGTTAATTCAGCTGCGGGATCGGGGCACCACCAGTACAGAGCTTGCTCAGGAATGACAGCAGGCAGGTGTGAGTGCATCTGCACGCACAGTGAGGTGAAGACTTTTGGAGGATGGCCTGGTGTCAAGAAGGGCAGCAAAGAAGCCACTTCTCTCCAGGAAAAACATCAGGGACAGACTGATATTCTGCAAAAGGTACAGGGATTGGACTGCTGAGGACTGGGGTAAAGTCATTTTCTCTGAATCCCCTATCCGATTGTTTGGGGCATCCGGAAAAAAGCTTGTCCGGAGAAGACAAGGTGAGCGCTACCATCAGTTCTGTGTCATGCCAACAGTAAAGCATCCTGAGACCATTCATGTGTGGGGTTGCTTCTCAGCCAAGGGAGTGGGCTCACTCACAATTTTGCCTAAGAACACAGCCATGAATATAGAATGGTACCAACACATCCTCCGAGAGAAACTTCTCCCAACCATCCAGGAACAGTTTGGTGACGAACAATGCCTTTTCCAGCATGATGGAGCACCTTGCCATAAGGTAAAAGTGATAACTAAGTGGCTCGGGGAACAAAACATCGATATTTTGGGTCCATGGTCAGGAAACTCCCCAGACCTTAATTCCATTGTGAACTTGTGGTCAATGCTCAAGAGGCGGGTGGACAAACAAAAACCCACAAATTCTGACAAACTCCAAGCATTGATTATGCAAGAATGGGCTGCCATCAGTCAGGATGTGGCCCAGAATTTAATTGACAGCATGCCAGGGCGGATTGCAGAGGTCTTGAAAAAGAAGGGTCAACACTGCAAATATTGACTCTTTGCATCAACTTCATGTAATTGTCAATAAAAGCCTTTGACACTTATGAAATGCTTATAATAATACTTCAGTATTCCGTAGTAACATCTGACTAAAATATCTAAAGACACTGAAGCAGCAAACTTTGTGAAAATTAATATTTGTGTCATTCTCAAAACTTTTGGCCACGACTGTATACTGCGTTATGGTGAAGTTATAAGAATTGTTATGACTTGTCATTGTAAGACTTGTGATGAGCATGAGTGAACCCATTCTAATGTGTTATAATCATTAACTGTTCTTCGTATATACAAACGTATGAATATTAAACAGCATACAGTGTCTGTTTCCAGGTTGGTTCACATAGTCGTAGAACAACATATGTAATTGGAAAAATAACTATCTGAAAAGTATGTGGAGAGTGTTCAAGAAAACCCTTTATAACCCTATAAAGCATGTTGTATAACATTATCATATTCATTACAAAATGTAATATTATTCAAGTAAACCCTCCAAAAATCATAATTATCGATTATTTATATTCCTATGTCATCTAGATACTTTCAGTGGAAGATGATGCAACAGTGAGAAAGATCGTAGTGGCTGCAGACTGGGTGTTGGACTGCCTATCCTCTCTAGCTTCCTCCCTGGACATCCTGTCTCTACTGAAGGCCTTCCATCGGTTCACTGAGGCCCTGGTTCTCCTGAACAACCTGGTAGTGGAGCGGGCTGAAGCCCTGCAGGTAAGGGGAAGGAACGTGCTCAACTCTTAGCCTGGTCAAGCAGACTGATCGTTTCACTTCAATTGTCAATTGAAACAGAGTATGAGCTATCGTGAAATCAGGCTACTCAACTCCATCCTCTTGTGTAAAAATAGCCAGATCTTCGAGTGGACTTGACCCTGTAACAAACGTGTCCAGAACTTGATAGAGAACTGCAGTCATCATAGCACTGTCAAGATTCTGGATTTGCTGCATCAGTGAAAAACAGATACTCTGTAAATGCTGGTTCAGGTTATCATCATCAGGATTCTCTGGAAGCTTTACAAGCCTGGACATTTCTGACCAGAGATGTAGGACATGTGTTTGCAATCAACAGTCTGTAACAATGAAAAAAAGAGGACCAGCTGAGCACTCACTCAATGTATCTGTAGTTGCAATTGAAGTCTTTGTTTATCTTCTATTTTCCTACAGGATCCTAGGCAGACGGAGCACTTGCACAACTCTTTGGACTCCTTGAGGAAATGCATCTCTATGCTTCACACGGCTATGGTCACCACTATCAAACACCCAACCAGTGAGCAGGCCCAAGTCGCCAAAACGTACATTCTGGACAAGGTGAAAAGCACTGTGAAAGACATTGTAACTACACTCGAGAGTGATTGCCGTAGAGGTGGTGTTGCCTTAGGTCCGTGTGGGTATTACATTGACAGGCGTGATGGTTTGATAAGGCTCCTGGCCAGTTCTTCCTCCTCTTCCTCGATCAGTAACGTTGACAGCCTCTTAAGAGATCTTGTGTTCCACTGCATGGTGGTGGCCAACTCCTCACAAAGGGAGCTTCAGCACTGTGTGGTGGATCATTGCCGACATGTCCTACATCTCTGGTCAGAAATGTCCAGGCTTGTAAAGCTTCCAGAGAATCCTGATGATGATAACCTGAACCAGCATTTACAGAGTATCTGTTTTTCACTGATGCAGCAAATCCAGAATCTTGACAGTGCTATGATGACTGCAGTTCTCTATCAAGTTCTGGACACGTTTGTTACAGGGTCAAGTCCACTCGAAGATCTGGTGAATATGGTTGGACAAGTCTTGGAGAATGATTCAGTTGAAGAGTTGCCGGTAGATCCAGTTTCTATCCATGTATTGCTCATGGATCTTCTCTCACAGGCTGATAGGATGATTCAGGTTGCAAGTTTCATCTCGGCTTTCGCCACGGATTCTAAGAGTCTAGAAAATGTGGAGAACTCAAGGGCATGCCTCACTCGTCTGAAGGCTGAGATCGAACCTCTCGCACTGGAGTTGGATAAAGACGGATCAGACTTGGAGAACTGCTTTGAGGCCGTGCAGAAACTCCATGATCTGTGTGAGAGATGGGAAGAGGAGACCGGTCAGCTGCAGGATGCTCTTTGTGACATCATCGATGTTAGAGAATTCACTAGCTTGGCAGTTCACGAGATGGCTAACGACCAGTGTGGATGCGACGCAGCGTATAAAGCCCAGAACCACAAACTGTTCAGAAAGCATGCTGATGACCTTATCTCCCACACAAAACAGGTGGCTCACTCTGTTAGAAGACACGTAGACAAGAGTGACAACCCCATCTACCGCAATGGGCTCCTAGTTCTGTTGAAACAGGTTGAAGCGTCACAGGCCAAAGTGGTCGGATCTGTCAGAGACATGTGCTCTGGTTCCAGTCTTGATGTGAATCTATACTCTGTCTTTTCAGATCACACATTTGTGGTGATCCAGCACTTTAGAGTGTTAAGAGAAGGGCTGGATGGACAGCAACATCCACACCTCCTCAGTCCACTGCGAGAGGATGCACGCCAGAGCATAGTCTCATCCTCAGTCCAAGCAACCAATCAGATTCAAGGATCAGCTATGGATCAGGAAATAAGAGACCTTGGCCTTCAGTTTCCTGTTCTAGATGTTTCAGAAAGGGATTCACCAGTTGAATGTAAAGTTGAGTTCTCAGAAAAAGAAATTAGAGAGCCTATGATGGCAGACAATGACTTCAATGATGATTTAAAGTGGCCAGCTGTTTCAGGTGAAGCGAATCCAATCCCAAAGCCTCTTGATTTCGACCTTTTGCCCCTCTTGTATGAGGTTGTGACTGTGACTAAAGAAAAAGATGTAACGGTCCTCAGCAAAGCCTGTACAGGAGTTCTCAAGCTTTCAAATTGTTACGCTCAGGCTGCGAAAGAAGCTTCAACTATTGTTGACGCTGTCGATAGTCAGACATTGGATATCTTCAGATCAGAGTTAGTGGCCCTGACGCCTCAGTTAGTCCAGACAGCTCAGGAGACTGTGATGAGCTTAGCTATGAGCACGGACAGTCTCTACAAACACAGTTTACTGTTCTCTGACCTGATCAACAACATCAGGAAAGTCCTCTTACCAGCTGCTGGAACCTGGTACCACGCCGTTTATTCACTGTTTCAAGGTCGTCCACGAAACATGGCCGCCACTGCTATTTCTCAGGAACTCAGCAAAGTCATGAGTTTGTGTGCCGATGTGGTGCAGCTGTTGACGTCGTCTGATATAACGCCACCAAGTGACTGTCAGGAGAGCTTTACAGTTTTGCACAGCAAGCTGAACAAAGCCCATAACAACACAAGACAGCTGACAGAACTTGCTAGCTCATCAACATCAGGTCAGGCAGATCAACTTGAGGGGCCTTGTATTCTGTGGGCACTGTCAGTCCAAGTTTTACTGAATTCTTTGGATAAGATTTTAGGAACAAGGGAAACGTTGATGAGACAGTTGACCCCTCAGAAAGGGTTGGCAGCCATGTCCGAGAACTCACTGCGAATCCAAGAGGCAGCGAGACTGACTAGCGTGAATTGTAAAAGCACCTACAAAGTGAAAACATTGACACAACTTCAGGAGGAATTAAAGGCTCTCACTGAGGAATACTTACAGGTAGCTGAAGACCTCTGCATTGTATCTCTCTCAGGCGTCCTCCAGTTTGCCAGGTCAGAACTTCTACAAAGACAGCTTCTGATTAAAATGAGGGTGCTATCCGGCCACTTGAACAAAGCAAATAAGGACTATGCCACCGCAATTCAAAACGTCGTAAACATTGCTTATACGGCTTCCAAGCACCACAAAGATGATAAGACATCCAAGGAGGCCCAAGAAACATTTGAGACTGCTGCAGAGTTGCTTTTCGAGAACGCCAAAGCTGCTACCAAGAGCGTTGAAGACTGTTTCAACTACATTCGCAACCCTCGTGCCCGGATTAACCTGAGGTCCATCAACGATCATCTGTCCTTCCAGATCTCGGATATAGTGAGCCGAGCCAGGCTGGTAGTGGAGACCCACTGTATCTTCGACACTCTCAGTCTGGAGATACAGATACAGTGCTGGTCGGCCAAGGCTCGCTTTTTAGCCGAGGAGATCTATAAAGTGGATGGGCTAAGCCAGGAGGCTAAGGAACACGTCAAGGTAGAGTTAACTTAGCTCTTTGTTGTTTATGGTCCCCTTATTTTCATTATTTTAAAGCACACACTGTAACACTTTGAGATTGTTATACAAATAAAATGTTATAAAATGCATGTGTTATTATTATGAAGGTTGGTCTGCAGGGTGGAACACCAGGAGATTCCAAAGAAGGGATGACTGAGAGCAATCTTTCTCCTACTCTGAAGAAGCTTGAATACCAACCAGACATTGCACCCTGGCAGACAACCAATCCAGAGAATATAAATACCACAGAACAGAATTCCAGTATCTGTGGTGCAACGCCCAAATATGAACCTGCGATGGCAACAAAACAATATGTGAGTATTGAATAGCTGATACTTTAAATATTTTAACTACATAGATACAAGATCTACTTTTGTATTGTACGGTATTTGTGCTTTTTCTGTGGGAATTATATTCACATTATATAGAGTATATACAGTTGAAGTCGGAAGTTTACATACACTTAGGTTGGAGTCATTAAAACTCGTTTTTCAACCACTCCACAAATTTTTTGTTAACAAACTATAGTTTTGGCAAGTCGGTTAGGACATCTACTTTGTGCATGACACAAGTAATTCTTCCAACAATTGTTGACAGACAGATTATTTCACTTATAATTCACTGTATCACAATTCCAGTGGGTCAGAAGTTTACATACACTAAGTTGACTGTGCCTTTAAACAGCTTGGAAAATTCCAGAAAATGATGTCATGGCGTTAGAAGCTTCTGATAGGCTAATTGACATAATTTGAGTCAATTGGAGGTGTACTTGTGGATGTATTTCAAGGCCTACCTTCAAACTCAGTACTTCTTTGCTTGACATCATGGGGAAATCAAAAGAAATCAGCCAAGACCTCAGAAAACAAATTGAAGACCTCCACAAGTCTGGTTCATCCTTGGGAACAATTTCCAAACGCCTGAAGGTACCACGTTCATCTGTACAAACAATAGTACGCAAGTATAAACACCAAGGGACCACACAGCCGTCATACCGCTCAGGAAGGAGACGCGTTCTGTCTCCTAGAAATGAACGTACTTTGGTGCGAAAAGTGCAAATCAATCCCAGAACAACAGCAAAGGACCTTGTGAAGATGCTGGAGGAAACAGGTATAAAACTATCTATATCCACAGTAAAACGAGTCCTATATCGACATAACCTGAAAGGCAGCTCAGCAAGGAAGAAGTCACTGCTCCAAAACCACCATAAAAAAAACAGGCTACATGAGGACAAAGATCGTACTTTTTGGAGAAATGTCCTCTAGTCTGATGGAACAAAAATAGAACTGTTTGGCCATAATGACCATGTTTGGAGGAAAAAGGGGGAGGCTTGCAAGCCAAAGAACACCATCCCAACCGTGAAGCACAGGGTGGCAGCATCATGTTGTGGGGGTGCTTTGCTGCAGGAGGGACAAAATTGATGGCATCATGAGGATGGAAAATTATGTTGATATATTGAGGCAACATCTCAAGACATCAGTCAGGAAGTTCAAGCTTGGTCATAAATGGGTCTTCCAAATGGACAATGACCCCAAGCATACTTCCAAAGTTGTGGCAAAATGGCTTAAGGACAACAAAGTCAAGGTATTAGAGTGGCCATCACAAAGCCCTGATCTCAATCCTATAGAAAATGTGTGGGCAGAACTGAAAAAGCATGTACAAGCAAGGAGGCCTACAAACCTGACTCAGTTACACCAGCTCTGTCAGGAGGAATAGGCCAAAATTCACCTAAATTATTGTGGGAAGCTTCTGGAAGGCTACCCGAAACGTTTGACCCAAGTTAAACAATTGAGTGTATGTAAACTTCTGACCCACAGGGAATATGATGAAAGAAATAAAATATGAAATAAATCATTCTCTGTACTATTATTCTGACATTTCACATTCTTAAAGTAAAGTGGTCATCCTAACTGACCTAAAACAGGGCATTTTTACTAGGATTAACTTTCAGCAATTGTGAAAAACTGAGTTTAAATGTATTTGGCTAAGGTTTATGTAAATTTCCGACTTCAACTGTACATTAGATTATATATACAGTGCACATTTATTGAAAATAAACAGATACCTTATTTTCATAAGTATTCAGACCCTTTGCTATGAGACTCTAAATTGTGCTCAGGTGCATCCTGTATCCATTGATTGTTTCTGAGATGTTTCTACAACTTGATTGGAGTCCACCTGTCGTAAATTCAATTCATTGGACATGATTCTGAAAGGCACACACCTGTCTATTTTAGGTCCCACAGTTGACAGTGCATGTCAGAGCAAAAACCAAGCCATGAGGTTGAATGAATTGTCGCAGAGCTCCGAGACAGGATTGTGTCGAGGCACAGATCTGGGGAAGAGTACCAAAAAATGTCTGCAGCATTGAAGGTCCCCAAGAACACAGTGGCCTCCATCGTTCTTAAATGGAAGAAGTTTGGAACCATTAAGACTCTTCCTAGAGTTGGCCGCCCAGCCAAACTGATTAATTGGGGGAGAAGGGCCTTAGTCAGGGAGGTGACCATGAACCCGATAGTCTCTCTGACAGAGCTCCATAGTTCCTCTGTGGAGATGGGAGAACCTTCCAGAAGGACAACCATCTCTGCAGCACTCCACCAATCATGCCTTTATGGTAGAGTAGCCAAACGGAAGCCACTCCTCAGTAAAAGGCACATGACAGCCTGCTTGGACTTTGCCAAAAGGCACCTAAAGGACTCTCCGACCATGAGAAACAAGATTCTCTGGTCTGATGAAACCAAGATTGAACTGTTTGGCCTGAATGCCAAGCGTCATGTCTGGAGGAAACCTGGCACCATCCCTACGGTGAAGCATGGTGTTGGCAACATCATGCTGTGGGGGTGTTTGTCAGGATTGAGGGAAAGATGAACGGAGCAAAGTACAGAAAGATCCTTGATGAAAACCTGCTCCAGAGCACTCAGGAACTCCGACTAGGGCGTTAGTTCACCTTCCAACAGGACAACAACCCTAAGCACGCAGCCAAGACAAAGCAGGAGTGGCTTCGGGACAAGTCTCTGAATGTCCTTGAGTGGCCCAGCCAGAGCCCGGACTTGAACCTGATCGAACATCTCTGGAGAGACCTGAAAATAGCTGTGCAGCGACGCTCCCCATCCAACCTGACAGAGCTTGAGAGGATCTGCAGAGAAGAATGGGAGAAACTCCCCAAATAAAGGTGTGCCAAGCTTATCGCGTCATACACAAGACTCAAGGCTGTAATCGCTGCCAAAGGTTACAAAGTACTGAGTAAATGGTTTGAGTACTTATGTAAATGTAATATTTCCTTTTTTTTTTACATTTGCAAACATTTCAAAAAAACATTTTTTGCTATGTTATTATGGGGTATTGTGTGTAGATTGATGAGGGGGGAAAAAACTATTTAATTAATTTTAGAATTGTAACGCCCTGGCCATAGAGAGGGGTTTTTGTTCTTTATTTTGGTTAGGCCAGGGTGCTACATTGGGTGTCGTTCTATGTTCATTTTTCTATGTTGGCTGGTTTCTTTGGATTGGCTGTGTGTGGCTCCTAATCAGGCACAGCTGTAGCTCGTTGTTGCTGATTGGGAGTCACACATAAGTAGCCTGTTTTTCCTTTGGGTTTTGTGGGTGATTGTTTTCTGTTGAGAGTTTTTCCTGACAGGACTGTTTTGCTGTCTTTGGTTTATTTTTGTATAGTGTTCTTCTTTTTTCATTAAATATCAAGATGAACACACATCCTCCGCTGCACCTTGGTTTTATTACTACGACAGCCGTTACAAGAATAAGGGTGTAAGGTAACAAAATGTGGAAAAAGTAAAGGGTTCTGAATACTTTCCAAATGCACTATGTACATTCACATCTTTCTTTGCAGGATGCCCCAAGGTCTGCATTCTTCAGAGACACCCTATCCCTGACTTACACCCCTTCCCTCACCTACACCACAATCACCCCATCTCTTACCTACACCGCCTTGTTCCTCAAACAAGAGACAGACAGGTGGGACGCTCGGAGCAACCGTATCGTTCAGGTTACCAGGGAGATTGCAGACCAGATCTACCACATGGCCCAGTACCTGAGGAGGAAAGGGCCCATACTGGTAATGGCAATCAATCAATATATATATTTTTTTTCACACACTCGATAGGTGCAGTGAAATGTGTGGTTTTACAGGGTCAGCCATAGTAGTAAGGCGCCCCTGGAGCAAATTAGGGTTAAATGCCTTGCTCAATGGCACGTCGACAGATTTATCACCTTGTCGGCTCAGGATACCGGCCCACGGTTACTGGTTACGGTTACTGGCCCACGGGCAAGGTGGTTTAATTTATTTATTTTCATGATTGGATGTAAAAACACCAGGAAATCCGCTCCAAGTGATTTTAATTGAACAAATCTGTTCCCAAGTATTCCCAAACATAATAGAGAGACACAAGATTGTATATAAATGTAATCAAGGTTTGAAATTATTATGTTATAGTGAAATATTATATCTGTTTGGGCTTCTTGCAGTCAATTTGCAGTCTACAAATGATTTGTAACTATGTTCTAACTGCTAGGCCACCTGACACCAATAATCAATCTGTTTATTGTATTTAGTGCAGTCAGGACGAATTCTGAATGCCTGAATATTTGCAATTTATTTGTCCGGATTAAGCGTTTTCTTAAAGGTATATGGACACCCCTTCAAATGAATGGATTCAACAATTTCAGCTATTTCAGCCGCACCGTCATATTTCAGCCGCACCATCATAGGATGCCACCTTTCCAACAAGTCAGTTTTCACATTTCTGCCCTGCTAGAGCTGCCCCAGTCAATTGTGAGTGATGTTATTCTGAAGTGGAAACCTCTAGGAGCAACAGCGGCTCAGCTGCGAAGTGGTAGGCCACATAAGCTCACATAACAGGACTGCCGACTGCTGAAGCACGTTGTTGCAAAAATTGTCTGTCCTCGGTTGCAACACTCACTATCGAGTTCCAAACTGCCTCTGGAAGCAACGTCAGCACAAGAACTGTTTGTCGGCAGCTTCATGAAATGGGTTTCCATGTCAGAGCAGCCGCACACAAGCCTAAGATCACCATGCGCAAAGCCAAGCATTGGCTGGAATGGTGTAAAGCTCGTCGCCATTGGACTCTGGAGCAGTGGAAACGCGTTCTTTGGAGTGATGAATCACACTTCACCATCAGTCAGACTGACGAATCTGGGTTTGGCAGATGCCAGGAGAACGCTACCTGGCCAAATGCATAGTGCCTACTGTGGAGGAGGAATAATGATCCGGGGCTGTTTTTCATGGTTCGGGCTAGGCCCCTTAGTTCCAGTGAAGGGAAATCTTAACGCTGCAGCATACAATGCCATTCTAGATTATTCTGGCTTCCAACTTTGTGGCAACAGTTTGGGGAAGGCCCTTTCCTGTTTCATCATGACAATGCCCCAGTGCACAAAGAGGTCCATACAGAAATGGTTTGTCGAGATTGGTGTGGAAGAACTTGACTGACCTACACTGAGCCCTGACCTCAACCCCATCGAACACCTTTGGGATGAATTGGAACGTCGACTGTGAGCCAGGCCTAATCGCCCAACATCAGTGCCCAACCTCACTAATGCTCTTGTGGCTGAATGGAAGCAAGTCCCTGCAGCAATGTTCCAACATCTAGTGGAAAGGTTTCCCTGAAGAGTGGATGCTGTTATAGCAGCAAAGGAGGGACCAACTCCATATTAATGCCCATGATTTTGGAATGCGGTGTTTGACGAGCAAGTGTCCACATACTTTTGGACATGTAGTGTTGATCTATATATCTATATTACAGAGCAAAGAGATGTTTGTCAGCACAGCAAAAGGCGTGGTCTCGAATTGCCAATACATCACCCACTTTGTGAAGGTCATATCAAACCACTGTCTGGACAAACAGTGTACTGCTGAACTGTCTCTCAGAGTGGAACAGATTCTCACCATCACCAACCAACTCACTATCATCTCCAGGTGAGCGATCAATCATTCAAACCAATCAATTTAATGTATTTATAAAACACCTTTTACACCAACAGATGTATTGCAATATAGACAACTTATGTTGACGTTACCTTCCCAACAAGAAACAGTTTGCCTTATGGAATAGCAGTCAAAATACCTGAATATAACTTGTAGGAGTTCCTCAAGGGTCCATACTTGGTCCCTTCCTATTCTAATTTACATCAATGATCTTTACCTCATTTCCAGTTCTGTATGTTTCATCCTGTTCACTGATAACAATAATGTATTTATATTATACAAACATCCACAGAATCTAATATCCTAAATTAGATCAGAACTAATTCAAGTTACATACATCTATTTCCACAGTGTTAATGCATTGACCCCTGGAAGCAAGTCTTCAGATGAGATCCTTGTGAAGAATGCCCAGAACCTGCTTCAGATAGTTCTGCATGGGGTCAGAGCAGCAGAGACAGCCTGCATCAAGGTAATAACCACTACCGGGAGATGTACAGATTCACTGTGGGAGATGTATACATTCCCTGCCCCATAAATGTATGGATTCCCTGGTAAACCTGTACATTTACAATTGATAGGGAATGTATATATTTCCCGATTTTACACATTTACCATAAGAGATAGCAATCTGCCAAACAGGGATTGAAACAGCCGGAGCCCAACTCAGATGGGGTGGAGGCAGCAGCGCTCTGTTTCCAGTGGAAGAGGAACCTACAAATGCACCGAGCCCAGCAGAACTGTAACTCAGACACAGATGATCTTGGCCTGAGGAGAACCTCCCAGCACAGAGAATCCCCCAGCCTGGCCCCTCCTATACACATACAGAAGCAGGGATTCAAGTGAACGTGTCAAACCCCATGGACTGGACACCAGGAACTACTTGTTGCTACCATGTAAACATATGGATCATGTCCACGGGACACACAACTTTGGGGAAATGTAATGAAATAAGTGTCAGCACTTTGTTCCTATGACAACAGTTTTGTGACCACATTTCATAAAATACTAGATATGTTAGCAAGCACATGATGTGCAATGCATTACACTTCACATAAATGTTTGGCTGTAAAGGCTATTTTGAAAATAATACCAAAAAGTTTAATATCAAGAAATGTGTATTTGAAATATTTTGGACATCAGAGCAATCTTGAGGGAATCGTATTTGTGTCAGAAAAGGATGTTCATATGATAGGTAAGATATACAAAACCTTGCAGAGAGCCTATCCAACTGACAATCTCTGACAAAAAATATATAAACTATTGGAACCAAGACTTAAAAATAACTGCTATTGGTATAAGATTGAGGGAATGTTGGAACATAACTAACAAAATTACAGTTAACAAAAATGTACGCTTAATCCAGTATAAACTAATGTTTTTAATTTATTACACGAGACAAAATTCACAAATTCTACAGCACAATGGCAGAGTCATGTCTTAAGTGTAAAATGAACAATGACTCAATAATCCATGCCTTCTGGCAATGCTAGTCCCAAAGTTATTGGCCGAGTTAGAAAGTTGTCTGTCAGAAGTATTACAATGTAAATGTACTTTTAATCCATCTGTCTGCATATTTCAAGACATGGCATATGAGGGTGCAGTGAGATACCCGATGGGTTGGACAATATTTTTCTCGTCAATTATCTTGAAAAAAACGTATACTTACAAACTGGAAATCAACCAATCCTCCATCGTTAACACAACGGAAAAGTAAAATCCTTTATTATCTAAATGTTGAAAGTGCGTGGGTGATGGAGAGAAACAAAATGATGCAGTTTGAGGCCATTTGGTCTGGCGGAGAGTGTTGCTGGAGATGGGGGTGTGAGAGGGTGGGTCTAGGCAGGGGTGATGTTGTGGATGCTTGTGTCTGTATATTGTTGTTTGCATATGGATGTTATGTATTGAAAAAAAAAAGGAATATAAGTAATGTACATGTCCTTTGGCTATACATAAATACATCTCACAACATAAAGGAGGATGTCATATATGGAATTTTTTTTAAAGACACTGCTTAAAAAGGCATTTCAACATGATGAGCATCTTTGAGTTTGACTGTTTAGACAATATTTGATCAACCATATTGACATTATAAAACAAAACAAAAATGACATAAACCAGATTACACCATTCATAAAAAAACACTGCATTTATGATACGAAACAAGCCATTTAAAATGTGACCTAATAGCATATAATAAAAATAAGTTCAATTCAGTCAATCTCAAATGTAGCACCATACATAATCACACAAAATGGACCAAATGAAACCCATGTTTTAACCACTTTCAATATTCTTATTTCTTAACCACCATAGTGAGCACGGAACACAAATGTAAAAGTGTCTAAATAATATTAAAATATAAGATGAAAAGGAAAAATAACTGAGATTGTAGGTTTACTTAGTGTTCTGGTATATAGGACTGTATTGTTTTTTTTTTTTCAAAGGGTGTAGACCTGGCCGAAAATACTGTACTGTTTCATAAAACAACCATTTTAATACAGTCCCTTAATATTACATATTTTGATATGAAAGTTAAAACCTTAATACTGTCCATATCTTAACTCCCTTTCAAAGACCAATAACATCCCTCTAGACTTAAGATAGTTATACTGTACATAAACCAAGTCTTTGCACAGCCAGCATCTACCCTACTGTCTATGCTGCCATGACTGGTAGCCTTATACTGTATAATAACATGATCAAATGTCTGTGTCTTGAAGCGACAGACAGGGACTCTCTCTATCAATGTACAATACATTTAGTGACACGTGAGTCTATTCTCAACAGATCCTGTAGAACATACAGTTTTATATACAGGTGAAATAAATATGTAAAGCTCAATAATAATGATACATACAAGTTTCTAGTAAATGTACAGAACATACAGTATATTTTACTAGGTTGTCAATATATTTAGAAACATTGCAACACAGGAGTGTTTTTGTATATTTCAAAATAGGAGTATTTACTGACTGAAGGGGGAGGCAGTGGGGTCGAAGGTCTTGAATACGTCTTTCAGCGGCCTATCGTCTTCTGTCTCCTCCTTCTCCTTTGCTTCCTCCATCTTCTCCTCCTCTTCTCCCTTCTCCTCCTCCAGCTCCTTCTCCTCCTGCTGCTTGGCCTCCTTCTCTACCTGTTTGACCTGTCTGGGGTCTGTGTAGGGGGGCCTAATCAGGCCTGCCAGGGCCTGGATGGGTAGGTGGTGGACCGCGGGGGCGGAGGATTTGACTGGGGAGCTGGGGGGCTCTGACCCTGACGTTGTCACTGTAGGAGCAGAGGAGAGGGTAGGAGATGGACGACTTTTGGACCCAGACCCATCCACGGCGCTCTCGGTACCCCCCTTGACATCCTGCGTAGATACAGATCCTCCAGATCGCTGGGTTGGCGAGAGCGAGGATGATGGAGTTTTAGTGTTAGTGTTGTTTTCTCTCTTGGCTGGTAGTTTGAGGATCCCAGTCTTCCTCGGGGGCTCTGTATCGTCCCGCTGGCCCAGCTGCGGTGCCTGGTTTCTGGGGTCATAAAGGCTGATGCCCCCTAGCAGGGTGGAGGTGGTGGGGCTCTCTAACCCACCACCGGAGGAGGACAGACGCCCTGGGGCGTACGGACACAGCTTCTCTGGCTTCTCAGCCTCAGATTTAGATGGAGCTGGCGCCGGGGCTGAAAATGTTAACGTAGTGGTTTTGGAGGAAGAGGTTCCACTAGCACTGCTCCTCTGCAACCTGGGGTCTCCTCCAGCACCACCTCCTCCCCCACCTCCTCTCTCCGTCTCCTTCAGGATAGGAAGCTTAGTGTCCACACTACCTGACCGACCTATCCGGGGGTCCACACCCAGGGCCTTGTGTTGCCTGGGATCCAACAACCTCTCTGTTGACCCCCTGGGCTCCAGTGTCCTGGAGGGGAGCCTGCCTAGTCCAACCCCCACACCCAGTACACCCTCCTTCAGACGGGCAGCGACCAGGCGAGGGTCCATGTGTGGAGGGGTGGTGGAGGTTGTTATGGTGGAGTGGTCAGGGGATAAAGTCCTGGTCCTATTGTTGGTTCGGTTCATCTGTGCATCAGCGATGAGGGGCGGTAGAGGTAGATTGATGGAGTGCTCCTGTTTGGGCACCAGTGAGGGGATGAGATCCTCAGCCGACCAGACCACGGTTGAGGCGTAGGCCGGGCGCTGTAACACAACGTCTACACGGATGTGGCTGAACTGCTGCAGCTGGCAGCGTGGGTCGCGGAGCATCACCCCTAAAAGTTCATTTCATCAACATTTTACAAAATATTGTTATGGACAACAAAGTTTTCTATTCTATTTAATTTCATTCACATGGGAGATGAATTGTATGATGAATACAAATATTAAAAAAATGAAATACTAGGCTAGAAAACAACAGCAGCAGCGTTCAAAAGAAAAATAGGCTTTAAAATATTAGGGTTATACCTGGGCAGGAATCCAACGGGATGAGAGCAGCCCGCTCTCTTAGCTCCCTCTCTCCATCCTCATCCTCCTCTCTGGCTAGAGCCTTATTGTGATGGTGCTGCTGCTGGCGATGGTGGTGGAGCTCTGGTTTGAAGGAGTTGGGTGGCTCCAGGGGCCTCACCTTATTAGATTAGATTCAAACACTTTAATGTCATCAAAGAGATTGATTTTTCAGCATACAAGCTCAATACAAAGTAACAACAGACATGCACCAGCATTAAACAGTAGGCTAGATATCTATACCTTCCTGGGGTCCCTGGCCTGTCTGGGGCCCCCGCTGGAGTCGGGCTCTTTCCTCATGTTGTCTGGTGGTCTCTGGCGGGGGTCTGCTGCCTTCATACGGGGGTCGCTGGGTGGGGCCCGCTCCTTCTGGAGCCTGGGGTCTCCAGGGGCCAACTGGGGGACAGAGGGGTGTTTGATGGACTGTGGCCCCTGCTGGAGCTTCTCATTCTGTTTCTTCAGAGACTTAAGAATGGCCGTGACACAGTTCCCGTCCTCGTCATCACTGGAGTACCAGTTAGTAGAGTCATCTGAAATGTGTAGAGCGGGGATCAACAACAAGATTCAGCCGGGGGCCAATTTTTTCTTGAGTGGATGGTCGGGAGGCCGGAACATAATTACAAATCATTTGTAGACTGCAAGAAGCCCAAACAGATATAATATTTCACTATAACATCATTTCAAACCTTGATTACATTTATATACGATCTTGTGTCTCTCTGTTATGTGTGGGAATACTTGAACAGATTTCTTAAATTAAAATCACTTGTTTATTGTCTTATGTCCATTTATGAAAAAATAAATTAAACAAATATTCGGGAGCCAAATAAAACCCTGGTGTAGAGCATGTAAGTTATGTTCATTACAGTTGGGGAACCCTGGTGTAGAACATGTAAGTTATGTTCATTACAGTTGAGGAACCCTGGTGTAGAGCATGTAAGTTATGTTCATTACAGTTGGGAAACCCTGGTGTAGAACATGTAAGTTATGTTCATGACAGTTGGGGAACCCTGGTGTAGAACATGTAAGTTATGTTCATGACAGTTGAGGAACCCTGGTGTAGAGCATGTTAAGTTATGTTCATTACAGTTGGGGAACCCTGGTGTAGAGCATGTAAGTTATGTTCATGACAGTTGAGGAATCCTGGTGTAGAGCATGTTAAGTTATGTTCATTACAGTTGGGGAACCCTGGTGTAGAGCATGTAAGTTATGTTCATGACAGTTGAGGAACCCTGGTGTAGAACATGTAAGTTATGTTCATGACAGTTGGGGAACCCTGGTGTAGAGCACGTAAGTTATGTTCATGACAGTTGAGGAACCCTGGTGTAGAACATGTAAGTTATGTTCATGACAGTTGGGGAACCCTGGTGTAGAGCATGTAAGTTATGTTCATGACAGTTGGGGAACCCTGGTGTAGAGCATGTAAGTTATGTTCATGACAGTTGGGGAACCCTGGTGTAGAGCATGTAAGTTATGTTCATGACAGTTGAGGAACCCTGGTGTAGAACATGTAAGTTATGTTCATGACAGTTGGGGAACCCTGGTGTAGAGCATGTAAGTTATGTTCATGACAGTTGAGGAACCCTGGTGTAGAACATGTAAGTTATGTTCATGACAGTTGGGGAACCCTGGTGTAGAGCATGTAAGTTATGTTCATGACGATTATACAGTATAAGCATGATTTAACTATTACCAAGCAAGTGCAACCAAGCATACTGTGAAATGTGTACCCTAGTTATTAAATGGTCATGTTTGCTGATGAGTACAAGACTGTTTCAATTTGCTGTAAATAAATAATCCTTCACACTCACCTTTAGGAGTCTTGCCACCTTGTTCCTCAAAACCTTGTTGCTCATTGCCTTGCTGCTGCTGTAGGTGTAGGAGCAGGGCCTTCTGTACTGCAGGGGGTAGGCCCTGCATCTGGGACAGCATTTGGGAGTCAGCGCTCCCCTGCTGTTGGGAGGTGTTCTGACTGAAAGGCATACCCATGTCTAATGGAGAGAGGATGTGGGGAGATATGAGGAGGAATATGCAGAGAATGAGAGGTTTTAATGAATCACCATCTGCTAACACATCGAAAGAACTGAATATAAAAAAAGGAAAGCTATAACACAACAGAATATGTTCATTGCTTGGAGCATTTAGACTGAAAACCCACATACTGTATATTCAAACCTTGACATAACAAATTGATGGCTATTATCTGCATTATCTGCTTATTCCTTACTATAAAATCCATCCATCCATGTATCATTGTAAAACCAACCTCCTTGGCCCATGGCCTGAGCCTGGTTCCTGAAGAAGTTGTTAAAGAACTCTGCAGGGTTTTGGCCCACGGCTCCTATGGTTTGGAACGGCACATTCATGTTCTGAAGCATCTGCATGGGGTCTGGGAACGGAGGGAACGGTGGAGGGGGCCTCTGGAGGTTCAAGTTCATATTGGGGTTCATATTGGGTCGGTGACCCAGGAAGGGTGGTGGCGGACCTGGAGGCAGGAATAAACAGCAAATGAGAGGTTTTAATTAATCAAACTCTACAGATGCATTGAGAGAACCCAATATAATAAGAAGAAAGCTAGTAGATACCTGGAGGTGGTGGCATGGGGAACCCATGGGGTGGTTGGTGTTGGGGGTGCTGTCCAGGGGGGTTCTGCTGTTGCTGCATTGGTGGCCCAGTGTGGGATGGATAGGGAGGAGAGGGACCCCCCATGGAGCCAGGGGGAGACCCCGGAGGGAGGACAGGGGGTGGGCCATTGGGTCCACTCTGCTGCATGTTGTCATCGGGACCCCCTCCACCAAACTCATCACCCTGAAACTGGCCTCCAGCCTGACAGTTGAAGTTGGATCCACTGCAACCCCCAAAAATATGCATTCATTAATTCAGGGGATTTTTTATAACAAATTTAATGGGATAATAAACACAGTGTACAAAACATTACGAACACCTTCCTAATATTGAGTTGCACCCCCCCCTCAGAACAGCCTCAATTTGTCAGGGCATGGACTCTACAAGGTGTCAAAAGCGTTCCACAGGGATGCTGACCCATGTTGACTCCAATGCTTCCCACAGTTGTGTCAAGTTGGCTGGATGTCCTTTGGGTGGTGGACCATTCTTGATACACACGGAAAACTGTTGAGCGTTAAAAACCCAGCTGCGTTGCAGATCTTGACACAAACCGGTGTGCCTGGCACCAACTACCATACCCCATTCAAAGGCACTTACATTTTTTGTCTTGCCCATTCACCCTCTGAATGGCACACATACACAACCCATGTCTCAAGGCTTAAAAATCCTTCTTTAACACTGATTGAAGTGGATTTAACAAGTGACATCAATAAGGGATCATAGCTTTCACCAGGATTCTCCTGGTCCGTCTATGCAATGGAAAGAACAGGTGTTCCTAATGTTTTGTGCAATCAAGTGTGTGTGTGTGTGTTTGTATATACACAATACCAGTGAAAAGTTTGGACACACCTACTCAATCAAGGGTTTATCTTATTTTGACTATTTTCTACATTGTAGAATAATAGTGACGACGTCAAAACTATGAAATAACACACATTAAATCATGTAGTAACCAAAAAGGTTCTTGAAATTTCCCGGATTGACTGACCTTCATGTCTTAAAGTAATGATGGACTGTCATTTCTCTTTGCTTATTTGAGCTGTTCATTCCATAATATTCAGTATACAACTCCTACCTTGTCACAACCCAACTGATTGGGTCAAAAGCATTAAGAAGGAAAGAAATTCTACAAATGAACTTTTAACAAGGCACACCTCTTAATTGAAATGCATTCCAGGTGACTACCTCTTCATGAGAGAATGCCAAGCATGTGCAAAGCTGTCAAAAAGACAAAGGGTGGCTACTTTCAAGAATCTCAAATATAAAATATATTTTGATATGTTTAACACTTTTTTGGTTACTACATGATTCCATGTGTTATTTCAGTTTTATTCTACAATGTAGAAGAAAATAAAATAAAAAATTTAACCTGGAATGAGTAGGTGTGTCCAAACTTTTGACTGGTACTGTATATATCACAGAACAGCGCAAACTGGCTCTAACCAGAATAGAAAGAGGAGTGGGAGGTCCCGGTGCACAACTGAGTAAGAGCATGGACGTACACTACCATTCAAAAGTTTGGGGTCACTTAGAAATGTCCTTGTTTTTTTAAAGAAAAGTACATTTTTTGTCCATTAAAATAACATAAAATTGATCAGAAATACTGTGCAGACATTGTTCATGTTGGAAATGAAGAGGCGACTCCAGGATGCTGACCTTCTTACTTGTGTCATGCACAAAGTAGATGTCCTAACCGACTTGCCAAAACTATAGTTTGTTAATAAGAAATTCGTGGAGTGGTTGAAAAATGAGTTTTAATGACTCCAACCTAAGTGTATGTAAACTTCCGACTTCAACTGTATAGCTGACAAATTGTGCAAAAAAACATTTACATTATACTGAAGATTCCATGAGCACATGTCAGGTAAAAGTAAAGGTACCTTTGAGCAATCTTCTGAGCCAGGTCCACTGTAGGTTTCACCACAATCTCAAACAGAGAGGGGATCTTCTTTCCCCCAGAGTTCCCCCCACTGCTTCCCCCCTCCTGTGGGCTGGAGGGCCCAGGACCAGGGTTAGGACCTCCAGACCCAGGACCACCGGGACCCGGTGTGGGCAGCAGCCCCACCCCAGGAGGGGGTTTAGGCAGGGGGGCGATCCCCTGTTTCCTCAGGTCCTCCAACTCCATCTCATCTTCATGGGCGATCTCCTCCTCTGTGTTGATGATCTGAAGACAATGAAGCAAACAATCTGATGCAAAAGCTATACTCTTCACTGTATGGCTGTGGGTAAGGAACTAGTGAACTACTGTTCAGAATTTAGACTTTTGATTGATGGTGCTATTAGATGTTACTATTTTGATCCACACACAACCACTAAGTTGTTAGTGTAATGGTTTTAAGACGCAGACCGTTTAGACCGGGGGTAGGCAACCCTGGTCTTGGAGTGCCGCAGGCACTTCATGTTTTTGATTTAACCAACCTGGAAGACCAGGTGTGTTGAATTTAGGCAATCACTGAACTGACCAATTAGGTCAGTTGGTCTGGCGTGGTGCCTAGTTGGTACAAAATCCTGCAGTACCTGCTGCACTCCAGGAACAGGGTTGTCTAGTCCTGATTTAGACCCACAATATTTCAGTTTGTGGCGTTTATGATTATGATGTTTTTCTTACCTTATCAAGCAGGTCTTTGGTCACATCATTCAAAGGATCATGCGAGAATTTACAGTTGTCTCCCTGATAACACTTGGCTCCAGTATGAAAAAACTTACAGGGATATTCACGTACAGCCACGAGTCAAGGACAAGTAGGGAAGAATAAGTGTATTACAAATAAGTGAATTACAATTGTCTGTTTTTATGTGGTGAAGCCAAAGACACATTTTCACATTGTGTGGACAATAAAGTTTTTCTAATTCTAAAGAATACATCAAAGTTTAAATCTGGGCTCTAGACTCACATATTAGTACACATATTACATTGCATATCAATATAGGACATCACTTATCTCACATACAATAACACACATATTACATAGTATTTTATGAAGAGAATCTCTAGCCTAGTCAATATATGATGGCCATCTACTGACCCAATGAGTCATCATGACTAAACAAATGAGGTCAAATAATTCCTCTCATTTGAAGTTGAGTATGAACCCTCTAGAGTTAAGAGTTATGGTTTCATTCCAGGGTTGGGGTCAATTCCATTTCAATCCAGTCATTTCAGATAGTAAACTTAAATTCCAATTCCAATCCATTGCTTATCAAATAGGAATTGGAATTTCAGTTACCTTCATGAATTAACCTAATAAAAAATAGATTTGGCAATTCCACACAACGACAGAGACGATTCCAGAATATTTGTTGGCGATTCATATTGAAGGATATTGTGCATGTAGATGCAGTTGTCTCCTTTACTACAGTATCCTTGGAGGTAGAATTTACACAGCTCCTTCTTCTTGTCTGGAGTAACCAGCTCGTGTTCAAACTTACACTGGTCCCCCTGAAAGAGGGCGAATATGATGTGTGAGGCAGACAGAGATAGAATACAAGGTTGTTCTTTTTAAAGCAAATCAGCATACCAGCCTAAAAAGTACATTGATTTATTTTGCACTGTCATGATACTAACACAATATAGGCCTAAGCAGTTCATAGATACTTATAACAAGGCTTATAATTATGAGCGCGCCATAATGCATTATACCTGTAGACCTTCGGTAGTGTAACCGAAATTTCTGTTGTTACATTCACCTCAGAGGTGCCGACTTGACTTGCCTTACCTTGATGCAGTCCCTCTAGGAAGAATTTACCTTGATGCAGTCCCTCCAGGAAGTATTTACATTGATGCAGTCTCTCCAGGAAGTATTTACCTTGATACATCGTCCCTCCAGGAAGTATTTACAGATGTATCTCCCGTTGTGTTCCACCGTGTGTTGGTTAATGAACTCCTTGGTCATAATGGGACGCTTCTTCTGAAAACCACCAGGAGGGCCCTTCCCACCTCCCTCCTATGGATAAGACAACCAAAGGGACAACATTGGTCTGAAGCATTCACTGTAAAAAAATATGGATGAAGCCATCAATGACATCACCCTATTGTTTCCTATGAGAATGCTCAGTGGTGCATTTGATGACCAGGAAGTGTAATTATCAGCATGTCGCCAGCTTTCTACAGGGAGAGATTTTTGGAAACATTGCAGTTTGAGCTGCTCTAGGAAGTGATGTTGCAGGCTAGCTCAGTGCTGCCCCCTCTCATGGAATATCTAAACTTGAAGGCCGACTGAGGTACTACAGGCCTCCATTAGCAACTAAATGATCCCTTTGTCTTTGTGTGATTTTTAAGTACCACAAAGATCCCCATTTCGCCATTCACTATAATGGGGCGTCCTGTTTTCTAGAAACAATGCCTGCAGTACCGCAGACGGCCTTTAACTTGAAATCCAAAATGCAAGTGGGCAGTCGTTCTCCCCTGGTCTGAAGGTAACAGGTAGATTCTAACAATACTAGATTTTTATATAGAGAAATTATCTTTGCTCTGACATTTCTTCTATAAAAAAAACACCAGGAGGGCCCTTACTTCCTTCTTATGGACAAGGTCACCAAAGGGACAAAATGGATTGGTTTGAACTCTAAACCAACTGAGGTACATTCTAACAATTCTAGTGCTCTTTCTCAATTAGTCTTTTCTAAATTCCTCTCATCTTCTCTCCTCATCACCTTCTCAAACTGCATTGGAGAAGATCCAAAATCCTTCCCCTCTGACCTTCTTCTCCAATGCTTTTTGAAAAGGAGGTGAGGAGAGAGGATACAAGCAATTGAGGAAAGACATATTGGGAAAGCGCCCGAATTGCAATTTAAGCCATCTTTGTTCTTTACCTGCTTCATCCCCTCTCCGGCCTGCTCGGCCCCCCCGCCTCGCCCCCGGCCACGCCCCCAGTTCTTGTTGCCCTTCATCTGCTGCATCTGCTTCTTGTTGTTCTTGTTGAGCATGTTTCCCCGCCCCCTTCCTCCCACTCCACCTCCTCTGCCCCGCCCCCGCTGACCACCAACTGAAAAACACAACAACCATTAAAAGTCAGAACAACAGGATCTAATACATAGATCTTTGTAAAACATTTATGTAAGCTGCAATAAAATAAAAACCACATTTGTCAGAGGTGATATGAAAATCCAAAATGGACACACTTTACAATACTATAGCCACTAGACTGTTAACTTCCGACAAACTTGAATCCCATTCAACAAGACACTTCAACACGAGATCAACACAATTCACACAGGCCATACATACACTGCTGCTGTTGTTGTTTCTGCATGCCCTTCATGCCACCTCTCTTCATCTGGTCCTTGGAACCGCGTCCCCGGCCCAGGCCTTGGCTAGGAGATATAGAGTCTTTCCCCTGCCACATCTCCTCCTCATCATAATCACCCCCCTCTCCCTCATAGTCATACTTGTCTTCGCTGTAGTCGCTGTACTTGTCATAGTCACCACTACCACTCCTGTGTCGGCCTGCTGACCTCTCTGACCTCTGTGGGTTGCCATGGCCACCACTTGATGGATCACACCCATGCTGGGGGAGAGTCAGTCAGAAGAGATGGTAATGTTGTTATTGAAAAGGCATTGTATATGGTAAAAATGCTTGTTTATGCATGCCTATAGGCCCTGCGATAGACTAGTGTCCTGTCCAGGGGGTGTACTTGTAAATCACAAGCTGCCTACTGATAGGCTCCTGCCCTATGGGCTGTTCTGGCTCGGACAAGGCTTACTTACTTACTTATACATGCCTATAAATACTTTAAATATATGTAACAAAAATATAAACGCAACATGTAATCATTTCAAACATTTTACTCAGTTATAGTTGAAATCAGACAACTGAAATAAACTCATTAGGCCCTAATCTATGGATTTCATATGACCAACCACTGGGGAGCCAGGCCCAGCCAATCAGAATGAGTTTTTCCAAACAAAAGTTCCACCCTTCAATGATTATGTTTATAAATTCTTAAAAAATGTATATAATTGTTCTAAATGCTTATGAATTGTAATACATATAAATGTTACCAAACAATGAAATATTTACCTGAGCTGACTGGCCATCATAGTCACCACCACGGTGTGACCTGTCTTGGTTCTTCTTGTTCTTGGGCCGGTCTCTCTCTGGTCTCTCCAGGGAGGACTCATAGCTGTCAGAACTGGAGCTACTGGAGGGGGAGTGATGCTGGGAGAGAGGAGAGCAATACTTAGGATGGTATTATGACTTCATTCACATTTTCTGTCTCCCACTGAAATCAACAAATGACGTAAACAAAAGTTTGAGTTGTAAGTGCTTATCTCAACTGAATCGGGTCCATAGAGAAAAACTAATTAAGTAGAAAATATCTAAATAAATCGATTCGTAGGTCTAAAGGTCAATTAAGTCAAATCAAAACCTGAAGGTCTACAAAATCAAAAGCAGTTTCACATGCAGAGTTGAAGGATTTTGCAGACCGATCATATTTCTGATTGTATTTTTTGGAGGACTGTACTTAAACGTTGCCAGGTGTTGATTTCATGATTCTGGTCTTACTTTCCGACTGTCGCGTCTCCTTCTCTTTGACCTCCTCTTCTCTCTCGTTTTTTTGTATCTTTTTCTGGAGTGCCTGTGTGTCTTGTCTTCTTTCTCTATGTCTTTTTCCTTTTCTTTCTCATTTTCCTTTACTTTCTCTTCCTTTTCTTCATTCACTTCTTTGACTTCTTCTTTGCTCTCCTCTTCAATCCCAATCCCTTCATCATCTATTTCTCCATCTTCCAATTCACCATCCTCTCTTTAAACAGAACATAACATGTCATTATCAATTTAGACAATCAAAAAGTGGACAGGAAACCAAATAGGCCATTTTCAATCTCAATAAACTGCTGTGTCAAAATCAACTTTTCTATCAAACTGAAATTAAATTTTTAGAGATATTGAAGAAGAAATTTCTTGAATGAACTTCAGTGTTCTACAGAATTAGAAACAACTGTGTTTTTGTCAATAGAAATATCCACTTTTAGAAATATCCACTTTTGAAATATCCACTTTTGTATTTTTGTGACAATCCCATCAACCCTGTAGCACCCTATTCTATGGGCCAGATACACATATGAACCATTTGTGATTTTAACATTGACGTAAACAAATGTTGCGATTTTGACATGTAGGTTAACAAATGTTGTGATTTTAACATTCCGGTAAACAAATGCTGTGACTTTGACATGTAGGTAAATAAATGTTGAGATTTTAACATTCTGGTAAACAAATGTGATTTTAACATTTCAATTCAACTAAAGAGGTGGGGTGAGTTTGACAGCGCAAACTTGATGTGTTCAGGCAAAATGTGATAATTCACACAGCTCATGTACTGTAAGTCAGGGCATAAATGTATTCTCGGGGTAAAGGTACAGTAGTGGAACCAGGGATCTATGTAATTAACATGTACTAAGCTGCAATTTAATATCAAACAGCTTGTGCTGATAAAGCAATAGTTACGGGATATGAATGACCTGGTTGGGGCATGTAATAGCTTTCTTTGTGGAAGATGTGCATGCTGGATGTTTTGCAATGGGGAAAGGTGACAATATATGAACTGCTACATGTTCATGTAATGACCGTAGAGTTCAGATTGGTTGGTGGTGGGCCTTGGTATAAAGTGGATGCATTTCAATAGATGGGAAACACTGCCAATTGAAATAAACAACACATACATTCCTGTTGATAAATATCATGCTTATTCATGCATATCTCCACCAATAATTCTGTTACTTGTTGATGTGAAACCAGAAAATCACACAGGTCATTCCATACCAGGTGCATCACCCATATTTTTCAAGCGAGGTCCTAAATATGCCAATTGACTGACTACCTGTACTGATTTGGTTACTATTCCGGTTTGAGCATTTCTACTGAAATCAAGTGAAACTTTTTTTTTTTTTGATCAGAAGTGGCCATTTCTTTGTATATATCATATATAATGTAGTTCCCACAAACTTAAAACTAATGCTGCATTAAAAGCATCCTTTTTTCCCAGTGGTGCAAGCTAAACATCTAATAACACTGGCAAATAGATCAAATTAAAGTGGCTTCTAATGATTGTGAGAGGGTGTGGGAGTTATCGACATCATCAACTGACACAGTCATTCAACACTGGCATTACAGCACAGCAGAGGCAGATTCTCATTAAATCCTCTCAGCAATTTGTGTGGTGTTCGATAGGGGGTGGTAAAGAGGCGCATCATGACTGGGGCGGGGCTAAGGCTATTACATCATCTACATTTACATAACCCCCTACAGAATGCAACAATATGATATGACCATGATAACTAACCAAACCCATCCCATATCCTCACTCAGTCAATGATACAGTGGAACATTGATGCGATGTCGCTATGCTTCCAAATGGGTGTTTCGTGATGGGAATTCTGTTTTGGACAGCGGGATAATGTTACTAGTACCTCGCTATAACGCATGCATGAAATAATCATATGTGAAAAGGCCCGACTTCAACAACGAAGCGTTGTCTGAGTCATTCGAATACAAATTCGGCTCACAACACAACAGTAACACAAGCATGTTGTTGAGACGCACAGATGAGTGGGTAAAGAAGATATAATTCCAGACAGATAAGAATGTTACTCGACCTTTCCTCCTCTGCAAGCTCAGAGTCTGTCATGTTTTTGTCAAGAACAACAACGGGGGTTGGGGGACTGGAGACCAGGCTCACAGAAGCCATGGACGGTAGGTGGAAACAACGGTTGGAAATGCCTTTGCCTTTCTCCTTTCGAAACAAGACTGAGTTGTTGTAGGCTATTCAGTCTGAGGCCGTTGGTGTTGGGTTGTGTCGTGAGAAATGCTGGTAGATTTCATGGAGACTGGAAAAAACTCACGGTAACCGTTACAAGTCTCAAACAGAGACAGGCAACAGACATTCTTTCTCCTCTCTCATTTCAATGACGTATTAACCCAGCAAGCACAGCTTGATACCCCGCTTTGTTATTATCATCCCGCCGGTTGACTGCTGCCATGGTATCGAGATATTGGAGACGGAGGGAGAAACACACAGATTTGTAACAATTTTCGTTGATTTCAGCATCTTCATCGTCATAGGACATTGCGCCCGAAACATGTTCTCAAAATGGCTTCTCGGAAACCGAAGAACATCCTATTTTTTCTAGTGTATTCTTCCACGTATAATGTCCTATCAGAGACAAGGCACAACACAACTCTACAAAGTAATTGGTCCAAATATTGTTGCGGGATCTTTTGCTATACCCATTGGCCTAAAAATGTGTCATTTTTTTTTTGCACCTGGTGCAAGAATAAAGGGTATAAGGCTCACTAGAGAAGTTAACTATGTTGTTGTCAGCGGACTGATTTGTAAAATTGACATTCTTGTTTTGACCCTTTCTGTATTTCTCACAGATCATAATCTTTCGCCTTAGAAATTGTATGGAATAACATCTATCACGACCTTTATGCTGTTATATATATATATATATATATATATATATATATATAGTGTGCGTGTGTGCGTGTGTGTGTGTGGCAGAGAGAGAGACAGTGAGCTTAGCCTTGCTATTGAGAGAGTCCGCCGTGGGCAGACCTGGCCCTCAAGAGAAGGCAGGCTATGTGCACACTTCCCACAAAATGAGGTGGAAACTGAGCTGCACTTCATAACCTAGCAAATGTATGACCATATTAGAGACCCATATTGCCCTCCGATTACACAGACCCACAAATAATTCGAAAACAAATCCAATTTTCCTAAACTCCCATATCTATTGGGTGAAATACCACAGTGTGCCATCACAGCAGCCAGATTCGTGACCTGATGCCACAAGAAAAGGAAACCAGTGAAGGACAAACACCATTGTAAATACAACTCGTATTTAGACCTTGTGTCAATTCCAGGTAAATACGCGCACAAGAAAGATTGTTCCAAGTACCGCCAGCGTGTGTCGCTTCAACCCAAATAATAAATCAAAGTGATCACAAACAGACTTAAGCCCTGTTTCATGCAGCTTCTATAATCAATATTATGTTGTTCGATCAAAACCGGTTGCCATGTTTCTGGGGTATAACAAAAACAATAATTTAGCTGCTATGATGCGAGTCTACCTGCTCCATTCCCTTGATGTTTTCCTAGGAATTCATGTAACCGGGGCACAGGGGGGCAGATTTGGCCTCATCAAAAATAATTCCAACCTAAGGCCTAATGGTAAAGCATCCCATTTACGTGAATGTAAAGTTTACAAACTCACTAGTCAACTTCTGCAATGACTTGCTGTAAATTGATCACTGTAAAAGTAGCCTATAAATACATCCCCAGCCATAAGAACCCACATGGCAATAGTTTTGTTCCACCCCATGAACTCACAGAAGGTTGCTTGCTCTATTCGGTCTGAGTCTAGGAATGGCGACACATCCAATGAGAAGAAGAACAGAACATTGGGGAGAGAGAGAAACGCGACTGGGGTGTTGGTGGGAGGGATTATTCCTAGTACATCCATCGCTTTTCAAAGTCTACATTTTCAGTTAGGTTAAGCAGTAGATTCAGGCTCACTCATCATAGTCTATCCAAGAGCGCACGGACGGGCACGGGGGCGCACCGCATCCCAACCGTCGCTCTCACCTGATGAGAAGCATCTTAGTTCCCATCCTGAATCCACAAACTGCCAGTTCAGTTGCGCAAACGCTGCGGAGGAGCTTTGGAAATCGAAGTTGAGTTCGTTGGTTTTCTATTCTTTAAACACCTGACTAAGTTTGACCATTTGGAGAAAAATTCGGACATCATTCCAACACCAATCCAGTTGGATTTAAAGTTATGGCACTATCAATGCTGCGCAGCGGTTTGCTTTTTCTGTGTCTGACAACTATCCATACTTGCCATGGTGGCGGACAGGTTTGTAGTCTTCGCACCTCATCATCTGTGTATGTGTGGTAGGCTACATGCGTATTACACGTAGAGATGCGTAATTTTTAAGAATATTTTGTTGGAAAAGTTATTGTTTTTTCCCTCAACAACAACCCATGCTGCAAAAGTTACTATAGGCTACAGTTAATTAGCTTTATGTTACGCTCAGAAAATAAGGCTACATTAACACGTATATAAATATGTCTTGCAGTGTTTTGTTAACTGTACACGTAGTCCTTCATGTTCTTCCTCAGACAAAACAAACCATAACTTGGAATTGCTATCCATCCCTGGTATGTTCCAATGTAAAAGGTTTAGCCATGATTTGAACATGTAGGCTATTATTGGCCATGTCCTCATCACAAATGAGCAAGGACTGTCCTTACAGGATTACACAAATATCCCATTGAGCAAGGGAAATTACCTATTGAAAGTTTATACGAGGGAAGCCATGAGCACGGACTCTTGGACGCCTTTCGGTATCTTTGTCCAGGATTCTAAAACAAGCCATGTATATATGAGTCCACTGTGTGTGTGTGTGTGTGTGTGTGTGTGTGTGTGTGTGCGTGTGTGCAGGGCTCCAGACTGGGACCATTCGCATCAGTGCGAACTCCACATTCTACATGGTCACCTCTCTCAAAAGGCTAAGACCATGATTTGGTCAAACAGTAAAGTTCATTATCCTCATGATTCCTGTAATGACAGTGTCTGTCTGCCCCTCTATCTCTTTCGCTGGGGCCTGCTGCTGTGTGGACTGTTCTGATTGTATGACATAAAAAAAAATCATATTGCGGGAAAACACAGCTATTCAACTGTGTCAGCTCTCAATTTTGAGCTCAACGGCAACTATTTATAACAAGATATGTAAAATGGTTGGCTATAGGCCTATAGAGCGCGAAAAATGGGCATTGGCCATTGGGATTGCAAAGGCCTTAATGGGCGCTAGGCTACAACTGCAACGTTTATGGGGATATTCAACATTTTGTGTTATATTTACATGGCTACTAACAGTGGTTATTATATTTAGAGTCAGCAATCTAGCTAATGTGTTTTGAGTTTCCACTTACTCATGTGGTGAATTATCCCAAAATATACTGTTGACCTATGATATTAGTGCACATAAAGATGCAGGCAAATTCATCTCTATTGAACAAAAACCAACCAGAACATTCTGGAGCCCTATTTTAACAGTAAAATCTAACCACAATAGCATAATTGTCAACCCAAAATGCAAGACAATCACTGAATTAGGTTGCACATAAAAATTATTTGAATAACAACATGAAAGATGATGAAACAACGTGCTTCTTGAATAGCATCTCAGTAGTCTGTTACACGTTTTAATAAAGCACTATGAATTACTTCATAAGATGATACAAATGTTTTCAATTGAGTGACGTTGCAATTTCATATGGGTGTGAACAAATTATGGGCTGGTGCCATCAAGGGAAAATGTTTAGTGTGAGCCCTGGTTTGTGTGTGTGTGTCTGTGTGTGTTGCTAGGATGGATATGAGTCCACTACTGTGTCAGTTAGTGGCATTTCCCTTTACCCTGGGGGAGAGTCGTCAAATAAAATAAAAGAGCACAGTCTTATTGAAGCATACTCTTGGCCAATGCCCCTCTGAGAATTTACCTTTATAAGGGCAGTTCTGCTTAAGTTTAGGAAAGTTATTGCAGTACTCACAGTGGGCATTGATTGTCATTTCAAGTATGTAAGGTATGCCCTCACCTGAGAAATTACACTTTTCTACAGACTTGTTAAATATGATTGAAAAGGATTAGCAAACAGCCATTTATTTCACTGTTCTCTGAGACTTTGGAATGAGCTTATCTGTCAACAGCCTGCTCTCAAATAACTCATGGGCTCATGGCATCCAGGCTATGTGCTGAAGCTGAATACAAAGCTGGTCCATTCAGGGTTTGTTATCCAAGGAGTCTGTAGCTGTGTCCCAAATGGCACCCTATTCCCTATATAGTGCATTACTTTGCATTGACCTCAGTCAAAAGTATTGCACTATATAGGAAATAGGGTGTAATTTGGGATGCAACCTCTGTGTTTCCTGCCATGTAAATATACAGAGGGCCAGGGTTCTGGACAGAGGTCTCACTGACAGACATCTGTCAAACAGCTTTGGTCCAGCTGCTGTATTGTCTGACACTGGAGAAGAAGGAGAAAGTGAAGAATGGAGAGAGGGAGAGAGAGGGAGGTTGTAGAGAGAGAGAGAGAGAGAGGGGTAGAGAGAGAGGGGGGCGGAGACAGAGAGAGGGAGAGAGACAGACAGTGAGAGGTGCATGGTGTGGCGGCCTCTCACATGTTCCTCCAAGTGAGTACCAGGACCAGGGGGAGGAGGGTTTTTGAGGGCTAGTGGAGACAGCTGTGGCTAGAAGCGTATTACTTTAGAAGTAGTGTACGTACATCCAATAACTTTCAGGTGCACTGTTTTGACCCAAAGGTTGTTGTCAGGCTCTTTCTTTCAGGAATCCTGTGTATGACATCTGAATCTTAATAAAAGGATATGATTTCTGAACCTTCCATGACCAGGTGGCAGGCCACAGTCATAATACTAATACAGTAATAACACAATGATATGAATGTTATTATTATTTGATCTCTGAACTCACAACCAGGTCGCTACATTACTATAATGATACTCAGTGGTGTAAAGTACTTAAGGAAGAATACTTTAAAGTACTACTTAAGTCGTTTTTTGGGGTATCTGTACTTTACTTTACTATTTATATTTTTGACCACTTTTACATTTACTCCACTACATTCCCAAAGAAAATATTGTACTTTTTACTCCATACATTTTCCCTGACAACCAAAAGTACTCGTTACATTTTGAATGCTTAGCAGGACAGGAAAATTATTACATTCACACACTTCCCTAATGCCTCTGTTCTGATCTGCCTGGCAATCCGTACATTTAAAAAACAAGAAAATGATGCCATCTGCATTGCTTAATATGAGGAATTTAAAATGATTTATACTTTTACTTTTGATGCTTAAGTATATTTTTTTCAATTACATTTACTTTTGATGCTTAAGTATATTTAAAACCAAATACTTTTAGACTTTTACTCAAGTAGTATTTTACTGGCTGACTTTCACTTTTACTTAAGTAACTTTCTATTAAGATATCTATACTTTTACTCAAGTATGACAGTTGGGTACTTTTTCCACCACTAATAATACTACAATGATATAAATGTTATTGGTCTTGTTGAAAACACCTGCGCAGCTATGAAATTGGATTGGGATTTGTTTTGGCGACGGTTGTTGGAAATGCTAGGGAACACTGGCGGAATGTCAATATTTGTAACCACAGCCATCACAGAACCCACCCACCACCAGACATTTTGAAGTTGGATTTGGGCTGCATCCCAAATGGCAACCTATTCCCTACACTCTTAGAAAAAATTTGCTATCTAGAACCTGAAAGGGTTTTTCGGCTGTCCCCATAGGAGAACCCTTTGAATAACCTATTTTGGTTCCAGGTAGAACCCTTTTGGTTCCAGGTAGAACCCTATTGGGTTCCATGTAGAACACTAGGGTTCTACGTGGAACCCAAAAGAGTTCTACCTGGAACAAAAAAGGGTTATCCTATGGGACAGCCAAATAACCCTTCTGGAACCCTTTTTGCTAAGAGTGTATATAGTGCACTACATTGACCAAGGCCCATAGTGCTCTGGTCAAAAGTAGTGCACTATATAGGGAATAGGGTGCCATTTGGGACGTGACCTTGGAGTTGATCGGGTGATGTCATTAACTACCACAGCTGCGCTTGGCTTGTTAAATCATACCTGCCTCTTCTCATATGTTATGACGATTACACATTTTGTGGATTTTATTGGAAGTTGTGATTTATTGAAGCTTGCTCATTTTAATTGCGTTATAATACTGTCATAGTGCAAATCCCATGGTTTATTTATATGCTTCCCATTAAATGTATATTAAACATGGTTTAATATCTTCAAATACTTGTTGTTTTAACATTTTGTTATGTGTGTGACTAAGAACAAAATAGGTCGTGGCTTGTAAATCTGAAAGCCAACACTCCTTAGTTTCTAATTTCCCAGGTCTGTACTGGTATGTGCTTCATTGTTTTCCAGAACTGCATGGACAAACACCACCAAGAACCATGTTCTTCATGTTGTTTTCATGTTTGACCAGTTATACATGTATTTAACTTTATGATATCTTATGTTAACATCACAGGAGGCTACTGAGGGAAAATTGGCTCATAATAATGGCCGGAACAGAGCAAATGGAATGGCATCAAACACCTGGAAACCATGGAAACCATGTGTTTGATGTATTTGCTACCATTCCACTGGTTCCGCTCCAGTTATTACCACAAGCCCGGCCTCCCCAATTAACATGTAGTGTATGTGTCTCTCTGTCTCCAGAACTGCATGGATAAACACCAGGTGGTTGGTGTTCTCCGTCAGATGGAGAAGTTTCTGAAGGGACAGGAGATGAGGTTCACAGAGGGACTACGCATCATGAAGTCTAAACTGGCAACCCTACAGAACTCTGTCTCCAAGTTGCCTCAGGCTGATCAGTCAGCTGGTGAGTAGACCGAGAGTATAACCATTCTCCACCACTCTGCAGCACCTGAAATCAAGCTCAAGCTCCATGTACAGATCAGCCTAGGGGTTCTTTACGCTATCTTGCTCTCTTTTTCTAGCTGTCTCTCCTCAATATAGCAGCTGATGAATGATTCATCAACAGAGGAGAAAATTTGAGCACGTTGAAGGATAATGGAAGTAGAAATCTTGTCTTTCAATGTACTCCACTTTTCTTCTCTATTTATGCACCTTGTTTAGAGAGCCAGGCCCAGGCCTAAAGGTCCCCTAGCCTGGGCCTGGCCTGGCCTACTTCCATTGTCCTTAAGAGTGGCTCTACTGCAGAGACATAACATCCTAACCAGAGGGTAAGGGGAGGAGTGTTAGAGGCTAGGGAGTAGTGTGTGGTCTACCATCATTGGATTTTGGGGAAATTATTGTATTGTTTACCATGTCAGTATTGTTTACCATAATGTGCATTGATAGGATTCACATCCCCCTTCCTGGTTTTGTGGTCACTAAACCAACAAAATAAGGAAACAGTTAGATTTGAAAGTTTAGCTTAAAGTTGAAAGTTTCCCACTGAAACCCAAGCTTCTGCATAGCACTTAAATGACATGTGAACTCTCTTCGACCTGATTTTGACGCTTTAGTAGATAAACCTCAGTATTGGGTCAATGTGGAAATCGTTGGTCTTCTAGTAGTTACCACTGTCCTTTTGGATCAAATGTTTTTCTTCCAGACAACTAGTTAGGCTTATCAGGGATTTCTATCAAACTTAGCCATAGCAACTTCTATTGTATTATTTTCAATTCTATTCTATTCAATTTTTTTCTATTCTATTCCTGTGAAAATGGATGAATAGAGTCATTCATCAACTGCTATATTGAGAGAGATAGAGAAAGAGTAAAAGAGAGAAAGAGAGAGAGAGAGAGAAAGAGAGAGAGAGAGAGAGAATGCTCTCATTTACAGTACACACCGAGCACTCAATAGGAGACTGACAGGAAGTGGAATTGTGTCGTTTGGCACCATTACAGTACACACAGAGCACTCAATAGGAGACTGACAGGAAGTGGAATTGTGTCGTTTAGCACCAGACACCTGGATGATAACTCTGCTCTTATTGGTATAGAACAACCCTCCCCCCTCTCTCTCTCTTTTGCTCAAAAATAAACTAGACACCGTTTAGCCATGTGCTTGCAATTACTTTAAAGATTTCTCTTCTCCTGTTTCTGTTGTTGTATAGTTACAGTGAGGGTACAAAACATTATGAACACCTGCTCTTTCCATGACATAGACTGACCATGTGAAACCAGGTGAAAAACATGATCCCTTATTGATGTCACTTGTTAAATCCACTTCAATCAGTGTAGATGAAGGGGATGAGTCAGGTTAAATAATGATTCTGCTCTTACTGGTAAAGCCTTGAGACAATTGAGACGTGGATTGTGTATGTGTGCCATTCAGAGGGTGAATTGGTAAAACCTAAAAATTAAGTGCCTTTTAACAGGGTACTGGAGTAGGTGCCAGGCACACCGGTTTGTGTCAAGAACTGCAATGCAGCTGGGTTTTTCACACTCAACAGTTTCCTGTGTGTACCATCCAGCCAACTTGACACAACTGTGGGAACCATTGGAGTCTACATGGGCCAGCATGTGTGTGGAACGCTTTCGACACCTTGTAGAGTCCAAGCCCAGACGAAATGAGGATGTTCTGCAACTCAATATTAGGAAGGTGTTCTTAATATTTTGTACACTCAGTGTTTATTCTCCCATTAAATTTGATTTTAAAAAATCCCCTGAATTTTTTAATGCATAAGGGTGGGGTATTTTGGTATTTGGTATTTTATAAGGATAAGCATTAGCTGTAGCAAAAGCAGCAGCTACTCTTCCTGGGGTCCACACAAACCAGGAAACATGACATAATACAGAACATTAAGAGACAAGAACAGCTCAACGACAGAACTACATATTTGTTTTGTTGAGCAATATGAGATGGAACGGATTTCTGTGCAATAATGGCTCTATATAATACTGTACACTTTCTTGAATTTGTTCTGGATTTGGGGACAGTGAAAGACTGTGCTTTCAATCATCTTTGGTAAATAAAAAATATTTGAAGGCATATTTTTGTACAGTCAAATGACGGGAATGTTCTTACTGTGCTTTCAATTAGTTGAAAATTGAAAGCACAGTAAGAACATTCCCTGCGTTTAACTGTACAAAAATATCCCTGAAAGATGAGGTATGTTGGTTATGTATCAAAATGCTGCTTCCTGCCATGCCTGTGTTCTATATCGGATTTAGTCTACAACTTACAGTATTTCCATACAATTTTACTTTGGGAGGTACAATATTATGCAATTGACAGGGTGTGGGGTGTTTATCCCAAAAGCGTAAGCTGTACTGTACTAGAGGTCAAACCTCTTTATTTAGATACAGACTTAGAAAAGAAGCACATACTGATCTAATTACATTAAAACCTTGGCTTTCAATTGTAAGTAGTAGGCTAACTCCAGAACACAGGCATGGCAGGAATCAGCATTTTGAAACATAACCAACATACCTCATCTTTCAGGCATATTTTTGTACAGTTAAAGAAAGGGAACATTTGATCAGTGGGTAATTACAACACCTTGGCTTTCAATTCTGTACATTTGTGGGATTCTTTTCTATTATTGCTGCCATTTTATCCTTTATGCATTTGTAGTAGGCCTAGTTTCTCTCAATAAAATGGTAATTTGTTGAGAACTATTTCAAGTAGCTGTTTTATTTAGCTATAGAACTGGTATTGTTGGTTTCCCCTCGCCTCCAAAATGGCTAGCAGCTGTAATCTGTTGGATGAAATGAGGCATTGTCTCAGTCTTTTCCCATGAAGTGGTCCTAGAGTCCTACAGTACCAACAGTACCCAGTTGACATGTGTATGTCCTAAGGCACTAAATACCACAGGATGCTGGGTGCACGATATGCATACATGTGTGACAATCTTCTCTCTCCTTCTCTCTTCCTCCCCCTCTCCCCTCTACCTCCCTCTGTCCTCCCTCTGTCCTCCCTCTTCTCTCTCTACCTCAGCTCCCTCTATATGCCCCTCCCTGGAAGCCCCTGTCCATGGGACGAAGTTTGGCTCCAAGTATTTCATCAGTCATGAGGTCCATTTCACCTGTTCCCATGGTTACCATCTGGTGGGCCCCGGGACACGTGTGTGTCAAGAGAACGGGAGTTGGAGTGGTGTCAACACTATCTGTAAAGGTACATTACTGTCTGTCTGTCTGTCTGTCTGTCCAAATGGGCAATATAATCAAACACACATCACTTTAGGTGGTGCAGGGCTGAGGAAAACTTGAAGAGATGGGACCCGCACACATTGCACCACCATATCTTTATTTGGCAGTAAGTTAGTAACAATGTTCCAATGTGTCTGTCCACTGTCTGTCTGTCCACCTGAAACCAGAGCCCATCTCACACATTACATTGCAGTTTTGCTATTTCCTACACAAACGTTCCTCTTTAAAATGACTTTAGTTTACAGCAGCCAGTCACTGTAAATTGTAAAGGTCACACCACTCCTCTTCTCCTGTTGTTATTTCACTAGTGCTGCTGCCATGGACTCTGTCTTCACTACTCACTGGAATTTACTGCTATTACTGTAAATACCTTCTATCAGCAGTCGAGGGGGCAGAGAGGGGGAGGACAGAGAGGGGAGGAGCGGGCAGAGGGGAGGGGACAGAGAGGGGGACGGGGGGGTGGCAGAGAGGGGAGGAGGGGGCAGAGGGGAGGGGACAGAGAGGGGTACGGGGGGTGGCAGAGAGGGGAGGAGGGGGCAGAGGGGAGGAGACAGAGAGGGGGACGGGGGGGTGGCAGAGAGGGGACAGAGAAGGGGACAGAGTGGGGGACAGAGAAGGGGACAGAGAGGGGGACAGAGAGGGAGGCAGAGAGGGAGACAGAGAGGGGGACAGAGAGGGGGACAGAGAGGGGGATAGAGAGGGGGACAGAGAGGGAAGCAGAGAGGGAGACAGAGAGGGGGACAGAGAGGGGATAGAGAGGGGGACAGAGAGGGGGATAGAGAGGGGGACAGAGAGGGAAGCAGAGAGGGAGACAGAGAGGGGGACAGAGAGGGGGACAGAGAGGGGGACAGAGGAAGGGGACAGAGAGGGGAGACAGAGGGCGAGCAGAGAAGGGGACAGAGAGGGGGACAGAGGAAGGGACAGAGAGGGAGACAGAGGGCAGCAGAGAGGGGGACAGAGGAAGGGGACAGAGGAGGGGGACAGAGGAAGGGGACAGAGAGGGAGACAAAGGGCAGCAGAGAGGGGGACAGAGGAAGGGACAGAGGAAGGGACAGAGAGGGGGACAGAGAGGGAGACAGAGGGCAGCAGAGAGGGGGACAGAGGAAGGGACAGAGGAAGGGACAGAGAGGGGACAGAGGAAGGGATAGAGAGGGGGACAGAGAGGGGGACAGAGGAAGGGACAGAGGAAGGGAGCAGAGAGGGGGACAGAGGAAGGGACAGAGAGGGGGACAGAGGAAGGGACAGAGAGGGGGACAGAGAGGGGGACAGAGGAAGGGACAGAGGAAGGGACAGAGGAAGGGACAGAGAGGGGACAGAGGAAGGGATAGAGAGGGGGACAGAGAGGGGGACAGAGGAAGGGACAGAGAGGGAAGCAGAGAGGGAGACAGAGAGGGGGACAGAGAGGGGGACAGAGGAAGGGGACAGAGATGGGGACAGAGAGGGGGATAGAGAGGGGGACAGAGGAAGGGGACAGAGGAGGGGGACAGAGGAAGGGACAGAGAGGGGGACAGAGAGGGGGACAGAGGAAGGGACAGAGGAAGGGAGCAGAGAGGGGAGCAGAGGAAGGGACAGAGAGGGGGACAGAGGAAGGGACAGAGAGGGGGACAGAGAGGGGGACAGAGAGGGGGACAGAGGAAGGGGACAGAGGAAGGGACAGAGGAAGGGACAGAGGAAGGGGATAGAGAGGGGGACAGAGGAAGGGACAGAGAGGGCAGCAGAGAGGGGGAAGGGGTGTTAGTAAAGAGTAAGGAGCGATGGTTACAGGTCAAAATGTTTAACACGTGCTAATGTTATATTAGAGTGCGGTGGTCTATTGAAGCCTTGTTTCCAAAGTATGTGTCTGCACAGTGGCGATCCATCCATACACCTGTTAGTGCTTAGCTTTTACTACTGATATCACTATCACTTTAAACTCCCATCCTGTTCTTCACAATTTGACCTATGAAGATTTTCTGATAAAATTGTGGTCAGAGTGGCTGCAGTGGCTACAAAAATACAGTTGAAACTAAATCTAGGCCGTGTTCTTTGGGGCATGCCATGTAAAATGTTTAGCCACGAAAAATTTGAGTTTTTCATTGGACAATTCCAGGTAGTCCCTCTCTGTTTCAGTCTGTTTTCTTTCATTTGCTACCTAATGAAATGAACCCAGCCCTGCATTAATTATTGGGTTGTGCCAGACAGTGCACCCTCAACTACTCAGAGTTGAGCAAAAAAATAAATAAATTGAGACAGACTGAAGAGTTAACAGACAGACATTCCTGTAAGGAACTGACTGAGCTTGTTTAGTTTGTTAAAAGAACACTACTGGACAGAAATCTGGCGTCTGCGACCCAGACCCTTTGTTGTTCTAGAATCTAGAGTAGTCTGTTCAGACAGAGGGCCCTGAAGACTTGTAAAGATTGATGACAGAGGAAGAGAGAGGGAAAGAGAGAGGAAAAGAGAGATAAAGAGAGATAGAGGAAGAGAATATGAGGAAAGAAAGGGGAAGAGATGGGGGGGATAGAGGGGGGAGATAGACAAGGAGATAGAGAGAAAGACAGAAAAAGAGAGAAGAGAGTGAAAAGGTGCAGAGTGAAAAATACCTGACCTATAAGAGGGAGAGGGATAGATAGAGAGAGAGATAGATAGAGAGAGGGAGAGAGAGAGGGAGAGGGAGAGAGAGAGGGAGGGATAGATAGAGAGAGGGAGAGAGATAGATAGAGAGAGATAGATAGAGGGAGGGAGAGGGAGAGAGATAGAGGGAGATAGAGGGAGAGAGGTAGATGGAGATCGAGGGAGAGAGATAGATAGAGGGAGGGAGAGGGAGAGAGAGAGGGAGAGAGGGAGGGAGAGGGATAGATAGAGAGAGAGGGGGAGATAGAGGGAGAGAGATAGATAGAGGGAGGGAGGGAGAGGGATAGATAGAGGGAGGGAGAGGGATAGATAGAGGGAGGGAGAGGGATAGATAGAGGGAGAGATAGATAGAGAGATAGAGGGAGGGAGAGGGATAGATAGAGGGAGGGAGATAGATAGAGAGAGAGATAGATAGAGAGAGATAGATAGAGGGAGGGAGAGGGAGAGAGATAGAGGGAGATAGAGGGAGAGAGGTAGATGGAGATCGAGGGAGAGAGATAGATAGAGAGAGAGATAGATAGAGAGATAGATAGATAGAGGGAGGGAGAGGGAGAGATAGAGGGAGGGAGATAGATAGAGAGAGAGATAGATAGAGAGAGATAGAGGGAGGGAGGGAGATAGATAGAGGGAGGGAGGGAGAGGGAGAGAGATAGAGGGAGATAGAGGGAGAGAGGTAGATGGAGATCGAGGGAGAGAGATAGATAGAGGGAGGGAGAGGGAGAGAGAGAGGGAGAGAGGGAGATAGAGGGAGAGGGATAGATAGAGGCAGAGGGATAGATAGAGAGGGAGAGGGATAGATAGAGGGAGAGGGATATTTAGAGGGAGAGAGAGGGAGAGAGATAGATAGAGGGAGGGATAGATAGAGAGAGGGAGAGAGAGGGAGAGATAGAGGGAGAGAGATAGATAGAGGGAGGGAGAGAGAGCGAGAGAGAGGGAGAGAAAGGGAGAGAGAGAGGGATAGATAGAGGGAGAGAGAGGGAGAGGGATAGATAGAGCGAGAGAAAGGGAGAGGGATAGATAGAGAGGGAATGAGAAATGAGAATAGAAGGAGGGCACAGTCCCTCGGTCTTTAGCTCTGTGGGCTAACTGTATTTTGAACGAGAGTGCTATAGAGGGATAGCTAGAGGGAGAGGGAGAGAGAAAATGAAAGAGGGAAAGAGGTAGGTCTTTGCCTCTGAGGGTTAACTGTATTTTGACTCCTCTCCTAATCCCATGGCATTTATTTGCCTTCCCCGGGGCCACCTGACCACAGGACAGGTACAGATGTACAGACCTATTTCACTCACTGGGATATTCTTAAACTCCTTTCCCACATATTTTACATTTTTTATCCTCTCTCTCTCAATAGTGCTTTTTTAAAGCCAAACTCTAAATTTAGACATCTTATATATGTATAGGACTACCCCCTTTAGAACCCATCCACAGAGATGATATTGTGCAAGTCGGGTCTTTTCCTGGTCGTTTTAAACATCAACATCACTGTCTCCTTTGAGACCTAAGCACACATTGACTGAACTGACTGTACCACTTGGTATGTGTCTCAAATGGCTCCCTATTGCCTATTTAGTGCACTACTTTTGACCAGAGACCTATGTGAATAGGGTGCCATTTGGAATGCACCTTGGAATGTCTCGGCTAGTGCCAATAGCGATGGCCGGACTGGCAGAGATGTGAGCCATCAATAGCATGCTTAACATAGTTGCTGCTATTAGACCATGGGCCGTGGTGCTGTAATGAAATATGTGCGTGCAGCATGGATGAACTTAACCTCTGCCTTCTGGAACCCCTGGACAAAGAGACTGAAGAGAGGACAGCAGGATGAACTTAACCTCTGCCTCCTGCAACCCCTGGACAAAGAGACTGAAGAGAGGAACAGGATGAACTTAACCTCTGCCTTCTGGAACCCCTGGACAAAGAGACTGAAGAGAGGAACAGGATGAACTTAACCTCTGCCTCCTGCAACCCCTGGACAAAGAGACTGAAGAGAGGAACAGGATGAACTTAACCTCTGCCTCCTGCAACCCCTGGACAAAGAGACTGAAGAGAGGAACAGGATGAACTTAACCTCTGCCTTCTGGAACCCCTGGACAAAGAGACTGAAGAGAGGAACAGGATGAACTTAACCTCTGCCTCCTGCAACCCCTGGACAAAGAGACTGAAGAGAGGAACAGGATGAACTTAACCTCTGCCTCCTGCAACCCCTGGACAAAGAGACTGAAGAGAGGAACAGGATGAACTTAACCTCTGCCTCCTGGAACCCCTGGACAAAGAGACTTAAGAGAGGAACAGAAAAAAGAGAAGGGGCTAGTAATCTTACAGTAGCCCTGCTGCCAATCCTGGACTGCATCCCAAATTACATCATATTATCTGTGTTGTGCACTACTTATGGGCCCTGGTCAAAATTGCACTACATAGAGAATATAATGCCATTTGTGACGTAGTCGTTATTATGGGAGAATAGCAGCAGCATGGAGAGGGGAAGGGGAATAGGGGAATGCGCCCACCTCCGGAATGCAGTCTAGTACAGGTGTTTTTTGTGTCCTCCGAGACATTTAATGCCACTTTAACGAGGGGTTCATTCAGTGAGGGCTCTGAGCTCCAGCCACAATGAAGAATGGGCCTTTTCTTCTGTTCCACTTATCTGTTTATGTGAGGCTTGGTACCCCTTTAGTTGGCCAGCCGGCGGGCTCATGGGATGGGCTGCCTTCTCCCTTTCAGCCTGGCTTTCAGGGGCTGCTCCAGCTCAAACAAGGTCACCCTGAATGGGATGTGTGTGTGTTATTCCTCCCCCTAGCAGAAGAAAAATCTAATCAAAGTTTATGTTCGAGGTACACAGTTTAGAAGATGTTAAAGCAGGTGCAGCGAAACGCTTATGTTACTAGCTCTTAACAATGCAGTAAAATATCAAACAAGTAAACACACACAAAAAGAAAGAAATCAAGAGTATGTTACAGTCCCTTATGTCTCTGGAAGGAGATCCTCGCCCTGAGCGCATCTACTTTATTGTCCAGGAACTGAATGTTGATGGTTTGCTCGCCGCCTGAGTCTGACTAGAACCCCACTTCTGTTCCCTCTTCTCCGGCATCAACCTTTTGGTGTAGCACCTGGGATGAATGGGGCTGCCTCTGAAAGTTCGAACAAAGGATCCACAAAAATGTGTCAGACCCCCAGTACTCCTGCTCCAGGCAGTCCACCAATTCAGAGAGAGGTGATGGTGGATACAGGGAGGGGGGATGAGGGTAGAGTAGGGTGTGTGTGTGTGTGTGTGTGTGTGTGTGTGTGTGTGTGTGTGTGTGTGTGTGTGTGTGTGTGTGTGTGGGTGTGTGTGTGTTATTCTTAATCCCGTGATAGAGCCACTACTCTCAAGAGACAGACGGCTTTCTTCTAATTTCCAATGATAACATTGTCCACTGCAGCCAAATGAAGAAGCATTTTTGTTGTTATGGATTAAGATCCACGTTTGAAGAATAACCTTTTCTCCATGTTTATAAGTACAAAATCAGTACAAACCTCTTCTAGGGAGTTTTTCACTTGTTATAAGCAGTTACATAAACACACAGACTCTTGGAGTCAGTGGAAGGCATGTGCCTCCTAACATTACAATTCTACAAGAATTAAAACCGTTATAAAACCATTAAAACCATAATGCTAATAAAACCATGCCAACGGTCTCTGGAGAACTTTGTTCATCATGCTCATTTGCCAACAACCCCCAACTCACCATCCATCCATACCCCATCTATGCAAGTCCATTTAGCTCAAACAACACCACTTCTTTATACAGTATGAATCAGGACTGAAACATTTCATCTCTCATTTCAAGCACTTTGAACGGTGAGGCTGGAGACTTGAAGGGGAGTATTGACGGGGAAGCAAATGAATTGTCCTCTGTCTGTAAATGATGCTACCAGGTTAGTCTGGTCTAAATCTACTGTATTAGGTATCATTCATCCCCTGGACAGAGAGCAGACCTACAGCCCCTAGATGGGACTAAGACAAGTATAGAGCTAACAGTATGCTCATTCATGTGTGAGACATGATGTATGTATTTAGAACAGTGTCAACCACAGAATTAAATAGAACACTAGAATTGACATTGTCTTTCCAGGCAATGTGACTACAGGGCAGCCATCTTGGTCAGGGAAATCTTTCATTCTTTCACCTCTCCCTTATGTCCATAGATGTGAGTGAGTGCTCCAGCAACCCATGCCAGAACGGAGGGACTTGTGTAGAGGGAGTCAACCAATACAAGTGCACCTGTCCACAGAGCTGGAGTGGATCCAACTGTCAGCACCAGACACAGACGGGTCAGCAGTACCAGACTTCATACACCTAAGACCCTACCATAGGACATAGGACCTAGAGAATTGCATGACATTGCTATTTGTTACTATCTCACATATGATGTTCTGTTGTACATACTGTATTTGTGGATATCTGCATTGTTGTATGTGTTGTGTTATGTCGGTGTATGTGTTGTCCAGTCCTTGATACGTGTATGTCCTTGTCTTTGTTGTTTGTCCATGTATTGTCATGTACGTCTGCATGGTTGGGTTGTGGTTGTGCTGTGGTTGTATTTGTGCCTGTGCTTTTTGTGCGTGGTTGTGGTTGCGTTGTCCAGTGGTGCACAGGCCCTCTCCGGGCCGCCGGGCGAAGTTTAAGCTCCTCCCTCTCCCTCTCTCGCGTTCAGCGCCACCTGAGTGGAGCGTCATGAACGACCCTGCGTTTAGCCGACGACCCCGCTGTGCCAAGGTGGACAGAGCCCAACACTGTAGCTGCGACGCTGGCTTTCACATGAGTGGCACGTCGGACAACAGCATCTGCCAGGGTGAGACAGTCAGACAGTGATCTAGCCTGGTTAGTTTGGTTATGTTAGCCTGGTTAGTTTGGTTCAATCTGGTTTAATGAGGCTATGCCAAAGTGGACAGAGCCCAACGCTGTGATCTTGTGTTTCATATGAATGGCACCTCGGACAACTCCATCTGCCAGGGAAAGACTGGCCTTTTCCAGAAACAACCCCTAGCATCTAGCCCCTACCCACTAAACACTAGTTAGGACCTGAGAGGATTGGATAGTTATAAGCAATATGGTGGCGATATCTCCACCTTCCTATTTGAAAGATAACAAATACTGTTTGAACCCAGGTCTGCTGCTTGACATGGCTGCAATGTCCATAGTTTATGTGTCTAGACCCTGGAGCACCCATTTCCATCTCTTGTGCTGTTGCAGAGATGTCATGTTATTGGTCCCTAACTCTTAATTAGGCATTAAACAACTCTCTCCTTACCCCATCCCAGACAGCCAGACAGAACAGATGAGAGATTGGACAGAGGGCCTCTTGCCCTTTAGCTCAAATCCTTCTACCTACTGTATCCCTCTCTATCCTTCCACCTATTCCTCTCTTTCTATCCTTCTATCCTCTATTCCTGTCTCGATCCTTGTAAATATATGACTCTAGGGAAGGGATCATCAACTGCTTTCAGCCTCGGGCCATTTTTTTCTTGAGCGGATGGTCGGGGGGCTGGAACATAATTACAAATAATTTGTAGACTGATATACAATATTTGACTAAAACAATAATTTCAAACCTTGCTTACATTTTTTTAAATCACGTATCTCTATTATATTTGGGAATACTTGGGAACAGATATCCAAAATTAAAATCACTTGGAGCTGATTTTCTGGTGTTTTACAATATTTTATGTCTAACCATGAAAATAAATACATTTTGTTTTTTTTGCTCAGAAAACTTCAGGGGTCAAATAAAACCACTCTTCCCCCTCCTCTCTCTCTCCGCCCAGATGTGAACGAGTGTGAGGTGTACCGGCTGGACCAGGGGGGCAAGCTGTGTGTGTATGAGTGTGTCAACGTCCCAGGCTCCTACCAATGCTCCTGCCCCAGAGGCTACAAGCTGCTGCCTGATGGAAGGAGCTGTGAGGGTGAGTGACAGGGGGGTAGGAGAGTGGGAGGATAGGAGGGGATGGAGGGGGGAAGGGAGGGTAGGAGGGGATGGTGGGATGCGGGCAGAAGAGAGGGTAGAAGGGAATGGAGGGATGGAGGGTGGAAGGGGGGCAGGAGAGGATGGAGGGTAGGAGGGGATGGAGGGCGGTAGGGAGGGTAGGAGGGAATGGAGGGCTGTAGGGAGGGTAGAAGGTAAAGTAAATAAAAAGTAAATAAAAACAATATGGGGATGAGGTAGGTAGATTGGGTGGGCTATTTACAGATGGACTATGTACAGCTGCAGCGATCAGTTAGCTGCTCAGATAGCTGATGTTTAAAGTTAGTGAGGGAAATGTAAGTCTCCAGCTTCAGTGATTTTTGCAATTCGTTCCAGTCACTAGCAGCAGAGAACTGGAAGGAAAGGCGGCCAAAGGAGGTGTTGGCTTTGGGGATGACCAGTGAGATATACCTGCTGGAGCGCGTGCTACGGTGGGTGTTGTTATCATGACCAGTGAGCTGAGATAAGGCGGAGCTTTACCTAGCATAGACTTATAGATGACCTGGAGCCAGTGGGTCTGGCGACGAATATGTAGCGAGGGCCAGCCGACGAGAGCATGCAGGTCGCAGTGGTGGGTGGTATAAGGCGTTTTGTTAACAAAACGCATGGCACTGTGATAGTGGGCATCCAATTTGCTGAGTAGAGTATTGGAAGCTATTTTGTAGCTGACATCGCCGAAGTCGAGGATTGGTAGGATAGTCAGTTTTACTAGGGTAAGTTTGGCGGCGTGAGTGAAGGAGGCTTTGTTGCGAAATAGGAAGCCGATTGTAGATTTGATTTTGGATTGGAGATGTTTGATATGAGTCTGGAAGGAGAGTTTACAGTCTAGCCAGACACTTAGGTAGTTGTAGTTGTCCACGTATTCTAGGTCAGAACCGTCCAGAGTAGTGATGCTAGTCGGGCGGGTGCGGGCAGCGAACGGTTGAAAAACATGCATTTGGTTTTGCTAGTGTTTAAGAGCAGTTGGAGGCCACAGAAGGAGTGTTGTATGGCATTGAAGCTCGTTTGGAGGTTAGTTAACACAGTGTCCAAAGAAGGGCCAGATGTATACAGAATGGTGTCGTCTGCGTAGAGGTGGATCAGGGAATCACCCGCAGCAAGAGCGACATCGTTGATATATACAGAGAAAAGAGTCTTCCTGAGAATTGAACCCTGTGGTACCCCCATAGAGACTGCCAGAGGTCCGGACAACAGGCCCTCTGATTTTACACACTGAACTCTGTCTGCCAAGTAATTGGTGAACCAGGCGAGGTAGTCCTTTGAGAAACCAAGGCTATTGAGTCTGCCGATAAGAATACGGTGATTGACAGAGTCGAAAGCCTTGGCCAGGTCGATGAAGACGGCTGCACAGTACTGTCTTTTATCAATGGCGGTTATGATATCGTTTAGTACCTTGAGCGTGGCTGAGGTGCACCCGTGACCAGCTCGGAAACCAGATTGCACAGCGGAGAAGGTACGGTGGGATTCGAAATGGTCAGTGATCTGTTTGTTAACTTGGCTTTCAAAGACTTTAGAAAGGCAGGGCAGGATGGATAAAGGTCTGTAACAGTTTGGGTCTAGTGTGTGATGAGAGCTGCGCGAGTTTGTTATCTGTGCCAGCCAATTGCAACTCAATAAAACATATAGCTTATATTCAACCGAAACTGGTTCAGGCTGCCAGCCTCAAGTGCGCCTGCTGCTGAGGAGAGAGAGCGAGCGAGTGAAAGGAGCCTTGGCCTAGGCTACTGTTGATTGCGAAGATGGAGTCCTTTTTCATTGAATAAAATGTTCAGTATAGTGAAAAGAAGCTGAAAAGGGGAAAGTCCTCGGGGACAAGTTTGAATTTTGTAGTGGACGAAGATGAGAAAAACGTTGGCGTGGCTGTATGCAACTCGCTATTCAGGTTTGATGCAATTTTCTACCTTTCATTTATTTATAAAACAAAAGACTACTATCGAAATACAGCTAATTGTTTTTTGTATAGGCAGTTTGTTATAGGCAGTTTTTAAGGACAAATAACTGTGGATCATTTGGCCAATATCGCTTGTTTATTGATGGCGCTGGCAGCGCCGAGTTGGAGGTGTCTTTCTCTCTCTCTTTTTCTCAGGATTTGAATGGGTCAGTTGAATCCCAAACAGCACGGGTCTGTTTTCCACTGTGCTTTTCTGAATGGGTGTGACTGTACTTGGTTTAGTTCAGAACTGGTCTCCATTTAATATATATATATATATATATATATCGGGTCGGGTGGGAAAGCCACGGATCCAGCTTTTTGGACCGGTGAAGACTTCTAGTATGAGGGGATGGAGGACAATGGCCCATTCATTTCCATGGGTTTCTGGCTGTGGCGCTATGCATGGAGCTGCAGAGCTGGGCTTATAACTACAAAGCTACAAGCAGGGAGGGCCAGACTGGGGCTGGGGCTGAAAACGTTAGCTGTCAAATCCTTGTGTCCTTGCTTCCTTGTGCTTTGAGAGGAATTGTGTAAACAACGATGGAGTATAAGCAAGGATTTGATGGCTGTGTCTTTCATACCATCTATAGCCTTTTGGATCACATACCTTTTGGGGAAAAAAACAGAAAAACATATTGGTCAGGCACTCAAATCTCTAGGTGCATAATACCAAACAGTCATTGCATAGTCCTAACAGGGTGGAAATTTGGAGCCTAAATTAGCCATATTTCTGTGGGTGATTGAGATTAAAGGAAAAATCCACCCAAAACCACTCATTCCTATAATTTACAATATTTTTTGTCAACAAATGTTTCATTTTGTCGTTATAGTAAAGTTGGTAGCAAGTGGCGAGTGACGCAGCGATCTAAGGCACTGCATCTCAGCGCTAGAGGTGACACTACAGACCCTGGTTCGATTCCAGGCTGTATCACAACCGGCTGTGATTGGGAGTCCCATAGGGCAGAGCACAGTCGGCCCGGCGTCGTCCGGGTTTGGCTGGGATAGGCCGTCATTATAAATACGAATTTGTTCTTAACTGACATGCCTGGTTAAATAAAATGTGAAAATTGTTGTCGAAATCTATTGCAGCTCAAGTCGACTACAAAACCCACAATGCAATGCGCTCTCTATGGGCTGACTGGCTAGCAACCGTAGCTACACACAATAATACCAAAGTCAATATCAGCACGTGAAGTAGCTAGATAGCTGTAAAATCGCCTAAACAAACTGCACTATCAATTTAGGAGTCTACAAGCTCACCATGTTCACCCAGCAGATCGATGTTCCTCACCCTGGACTGAAGAAGCAGACCCTCTGTTAAATTACACCTTTCTCAAGGTAGGAATATCGCTAAAAAGATGATCAATGGCTCATTTGAGAGAAGACAACCTCCTACGTTATGACATTGGCCAGTACTGACATTTATGATATACGGTTTTGCGATCTAAATGTCGTATTCCTAACTTCTAGAGTAGTGAGAATGGCTTTATCGCAATGCTTGAACAGCAATAGCTCAGATACACATTGAAACATGAAATGACCCAGGTAATCGATAGAACATCGCGCAGAGATACACAAAAGCAATATAACATTCAAAATGGCAGAATCTTTACTTTAAGCTAGCATAATGGTAAGCGCTTGAAGATGATTTTAACTTCTAAATGTATTTTTACATGTTGAAATGTGACATATTTTCTCTATAATTTACGCTAACAGGCTGGAAATGTATGAGTGAGACAAACAGACTAGCATCATGAAAAATAGATAAAACCGATTGTTTAGTTTTGTTTAGCTTTGCCCCATTGATATTCCAACCCAAAAATGATGGCAATTTGTGAACGTGACGTCATCGTGGGAAGGGTCTGTCTTCTAAATGATAATTACTACAAACTAACAGGGTGGGAAGTGATATCAGGGTCACACAGAAAATGTTAAATACAATAATAAAAAATACAATAATGAAAAAAACGTTTTCATGAGAGAGATTTTAACTGAGACTATAAAATAATGAAGAAAGATTTGAAATATATTTAAATATTTTATGGCTGTATTTCTCGTAGAAGTTGATTAATAACACCCAGGGTCATGGGAACATGGTAAAACACCTACATCCACTGAAAAAAGTGTTCAAAATGCATAAAATTCCTTTTCCAAGATCCATATTTTTCTGTTTTTAAGGTAAAGGACACGCGACCTTATATTTAAAGCCTTTTGGAATATACATTTTACACAATATTTCCTGGGAACAGAAAAGGCAGCGCATTGTAGGAATGACCCAGCTAGACACAGCCTGGGTCCTGGCTCTGTATAATGGGGCTGGTGGGGTTGTGGGGCTTTGCAGTACATTAATAAAGGTGAAATGAGGGAATGGAGGGGGGTGACAGACGGATAAAGAGAAAAAGGGAAGGATGAATAAACAAACATCATGGTTTAGCTATGGAGGTCTAATAAAGGTGGAATGAGAGAATGGAGGAGAGAGGCGAGGGAATGGAGGGATGAAGAGAAGGGATAAACAAACATTTTCATGGTTGGTTTAGCTTCGGAGGTCTTTGGAAAGGAAGGGCGATGGTGGTGGAGGGAGGTATTGCTCTGCAGTGTGTTAGCTTAGCTATGGATGGAGGCCCTTTGAAAGGAAGAGAGGAGGGAGGGAGAGAGCAAAAGAGAAAGAGGAGGCTGGTGGCTGTATGTATTTCTGTGGATGTGTCCAGTGCCCAGTCTTTGGCCTGACCATAGTCTCTTCTCCCCAGTCCAGTTTCATCAACTCTCCTGTAGCTTATGAAGCGTTACCTTCACTGCTGGCCAGTGGAAGAGCAGATGACCTCACTACTTCCCAGCAGAACAGACCATAAGGAATGTCTTGATCCAGGATGTGAGACGAGTCATTTTGGGGAGACTAAACTGAACAACCAAATAAACAGTCAGTCCCACAGTCCTCTAGTCTAGCCCTCCTGCCCGCCAGCCCAGACGACACTAAACACGAAGCAGGGAGCCTGTCGGGCGCGTCAGAGGCTGGACGTCTCAATCTTTATTTCTCTGTTTAATTTATTCTCTCGTTCTCCCTTTCTTCCTCTCTGTCCCAACCCCCCTCTCTCTTTCTCTCTCTCTCTCTCTCTCTCTCACTCCCCTTGCTCTCTTCTTCCTCTCTCTTGCCCTCTCTTACTCTCTCCTTCCCCTCTTTCTCTCTTCCCACTCTCATCTCTCGCCCTCTCTTTCATCCCCTTCTCATGTTGTCCTCCAGATGTGGATGAGTGTCTGACCCAGCAGCACAACTGCAGTAGAGGAACAACATGTATCAACACAGGAGGAGGGTTCCAGTGTGTGAGCCCGGAGTGTCCCCGATCACACGGCAACATCAGCTACGTCAAGACGTCTCCCTTGTAAGTAGATACAGATAGACACACCCTGGTGTTTGTGTGTGTATTATTCCTCCCCCAGCAGTAGAATAATTGGTCAGAGCCCCAGTATTCCTACTGTAGGCATTCCACCAATTCAGAGGGAGGTGGCGGTGGATACAGCCTGTGTGTGTGTGTGTGTGTGTGTGTGTGTGTGTGTGTGTGTGTGTGTGTGTTATTCTTAATCCCGGGATAGATCCACTACTCTCAAGAGACAGACGGCTTTCTTCTAATTTCCAATGATAATATTGTCCACTCTGCAGCTAATTAAAGGAGCGTTTTAGTTTTGAAAAGTATTAAGTTTCCAATCTTGAGGGATAGCCAGATATACAGTGTATCTTCTGCATACTTATTCAATTGTTATGTTTTAGGGAAACAAACACAGTCACTGGAAGGCGTGTGTCTCATAGGAATGCTCTTAAAACCAGACCAGTACGACTTAAACAAAGTATGGTAGTAAAGAAATCTCAAAACAATACACTTTCTTCATACAAAATGAATCATGACTGAAACATTGTGTCTCTTATTTCAAACACTTTGACCAGGGATGCTTGACCGAGTACTAACGGGGAAAGGAATGAATTGTTCTCTGTTTGTAAATGATGGTACCAGATTGTGTGCGTTTGATTCTGTGTGCTGTGTACACATGTGTATGTTCATGTCACCTAGAGCCTATCGCTCTCAAAATGATATCAACATCTCTCTTCTCCCCCACAGTCAGTGTGAGAGGAACCCCTGCCCTATGGAGAGTCGTTCCTGTCACCTGGCTCCTAAGACGGTCTCCTTCCACTACCTCTCCCTCCCCTCCAACCTCCAGACCCCAGCTACCCTCTTCCGCATGGCGACCGCCGCCGCCCCTGGCCGCCCTGGACCCGACAGCCTGCGATTCGGCATCGTCGGGGGCAACAGCCGCGGGATGTTTGTGATGCAAAGGTCGGACCGCCAGACGGGTGAACTGATCCTGGTTCAGGGGTTACGAGGACCGCAGGATATCAGCGTTGATGTGGATATGTCCGAGTATAGTGAGCGCACCTTCCAGGCTAAGCATGTGGCGAAGGTGCATGTTCTTGTGTCGGCGTATGACTTCTGAGGAGGATGGACAGACAGAGGACAGAGGAGCGAGTGAGAGGGACAGAAGGAAGGAGGAGAAAAAGAAGAGCAATGGACAGAGGGATGGAGGGAGAAACGAGTGAGAAGGACAGAGGGAGAAGTTAAAAGAAAATGAGAGGGACAGACAGAATTGTTTGGACTGCCATTGACTATAAAGTATATTAGTGAGGATGTAACTGAAATGAATGAATGGTTGATTGAGTGAGTTAATGAATGTGAGTGAGTAAACATTTGTGAAACAAAGTGGTAATGGAATGGTAATATTCTTTTTCTTTCATTCGCTCAGGAGTTGGGCCCTGGGGTTGCCATAGTGACCGGAGGTGGCGGTCATGTATGTGCAATGCCATTGGCTAGATCTGTTTCAAGGCCCACTCCTTCATTTACTCCACTTAGTTTTTATTTAAAGCTGATGATCAAAAACGGCTGTAAATATCACAGAGTAGTCCTTTAAGAGACATGAACCCATATCTGCGTCCAAAGTGGCACCCTATTTCCTATTAAGTGCACAACTTATTTGTGCACTATGTAGGGAATGGGGTGCCATTTGGGATGCACACCCTGTATAACATGGCTCTGATTTATCTGAATATTTTGTTGCTGTTGTTTATTGTTACATACTCAGTGATTCAATGCATTGTGCTTTTACAATTTTTATAATTTACACCGATTTCTTTTTTTTACTGGCTTGCTTCGTGATTATAGGACCTAAACACTTAGAACAATTAAGAGTGTTTTTCTATTAATTCTTTTTTTTTTTTTTTACAATAGAAACATTAATATTGTACTTGGACATATTTCCACTATGCTCAAATTCAGTATGTAATTAAGATATGATGTAAGTATTACATGGTAACTACAGTGATTTGGAAGCCTTGCCAATGCAGTGTACAATATATCAGCCATCTAATGTTTTAATAAGTCATTATTATTGCACATAACTATTTCTCCATACATGAAATAAAGACAGTCCTACACTACTAGTTTGTTCTGATTTGCAGCCCATGTCCCTATCCCAAAATACAGCATACAGTGAGGAAGAACAAGTGATCAGCCCATGTCCCTATCCCAAAATACAGCATACAGTGAGGAAGAACAAGTGATCAGCCCATGTCCCTATCCCAAAATACAGCATATAGTGAGGAAGGTCAAATGATCAGCCCATGTCCCTATCCCAAAATACAGCATACAGTGAGGAAGAACAAGTGATCAGCCCATGTCCCTATCCCAAAATACAGCATATAGTGAGGAAAGTGATCAGTAATATGATCAGCAATGTTTAGGTTTAAAATAGAATTGATCAGATAGAGAAAGAATATGTTTACCAGGAAAGAACATTGGCAGTACAGACCAGAATGCAGGTCAAAGCCTGTACATACTGGACTGTTGATTAGTATTAGAACCAAAGGAATGTCAGGTCAGAGCTTTCATTTTGACTGGAGTAATAGCCATCAGGAAATGAAAGATATACCTCAATGTGTTTTTCAATTATATATTTGTCTGAGAGGGGGGGCGTAATGTTCACCACATGTCCTTTCTCTCTCGTCTTTCTTACTCTGTCTTTCGCCACTCCTCCACTCCCATCTCCGCCCGTCCCAGGGATTAAATTGCAATAAAGAAAATCAAAAGAACCGCAAGCTTCCAGGGTGGAGGGATGGAAGGGTGGGGGAGAGAGAAAAGAGATAAACATGCCATATTCATATACGCACTACACCCCTGACTCAAAATGACAATGCTCTTTAATGGCCAACTCAAGACTTCCTTTTATAATTATTAGTAACATGCCTCCTGCTCTCAGCTTGCTGTCCTCGTTTGAAGCTGTTTGCTTGGGCTGTTTGATGATGCACACATGTTTTGTAAAAGTTCAGAGCATGGGGATATTGCTGGAGACAGTTGGAGAGGAGAGTGCTGACTAGTCTGCGTAACACCTAACTCTCCAAGTCCTCCTGACTTCAGAGTCTGGAATGGCTCTTTGATGTTGTCGGCACAATGCATCGATAATGTACTTTTACTGGTTGGCTCTCTGTGTCTTTCTCACTCAAACACCCATATGCACAGCCACACACAGCCCCCGAGCGCCACCCCCTTCTATTACAACGCTTGGATTTTCAAATCCAAACAATGAGAGGTCTCAACCCCAGAGTAAAAAAACACATTTGAGAGAACGAAACAAACACGTCACTCTATTTCTGAGTGAATATTGCATTAACAAATAGCCTCCTTTCTAGACCAGTGTGCTCACAACTCTCCCTGCGCTGTGAGTGACGTGTGTCGTGTCAGCCAAGCTAAGTAGTGACTGGGCTGGGCTACATAACTAAACCACTACACTAGACTACCAGTGGCGGTTCTAGACCATTTCAACTGGCTGGGCCAAGCTGGGGCCAGTTGTACTGTTAGAGGGGCCAGTTACATTAGACGTTATTGTTGTCATATCGTTTTCTTCACTGCATTGCAGGCATTAGCAGGCAAAAGACCATGTTCATAATCATTAGTGTTCCGCGTTGCCATTGTCTAATAACGGATGTAAAAAAAGAACGATAGCAAAAATTAGTTATGTAAAAATGATTTCATACTCCACATTTAGGGGGGCCACAAGGGGGTCCAAAATTGTTGTCACAGGGCCACTGCCCCCCCCCCCCCCCCCCCAGAACCGCCCCTGTAGACTACATAACTAGGCAACATATCTAAACCACTACACTAGACTACATAACTGGGCTATATAACTAAACCACCACACTAGACTACATAACTGGGCTATATAACTAAACCACTACACTAGACTACATAACTGGGCTACATAACTAAACCACCACACTAGACTACATAACTGGGCTACATAACTAAACCACTACACTAGACTACATAACTGGGCTACATAACTAAACCACTACACTAGACTACATAACTGGGCTACATAACTAAACCACTACACCAGACTACATTACTGGGGTACATAACTAAACCACCACACTAGACTACATAACTGGGCTACATAACTAAACCACTACACCAGACTACATAACTGGGCTACATAACTAAACCACTACACCAGACTACATAACTGGGCTATATAACTAAACCACCACACTAGACTACATAACTGGGCTACATAACTAAACCACTACACTAGACTACATAACTGGGCTACATAACTAAACCACCACACTAGACTACATAACTGGGCTACATAACTAAACCACTACACTAGACTACATAACTGGGCTACATAACTAAACCACCACACTAGACTACATAACTGGGCTACATAACTAAACCACCACACTAGACTACATAACTGGGCTACATAACTAAACCACCACACTAGACTACATAACTGGGCTACATAACTAAACCACCACACTAGACTACATAACTGGGCTACATAACTAAACCACTACACTAGACTACATAACTGGGCTACATAACTAAACCACCACACTAGACTACATAACTGGGCTACATAACTAAACCACCACACTAGACTACATAACTGGGCTACATACATAACTGGGCTACATAACTAAACCACCACACTAGACTACATAACTGGGCTACATACATTTGCCCTAGAAGTAATGATACATACTCTATGCATTCCTTGGAGTAAAGGCATCAAGGAGAAAGCCAAGCACAGGGGTTTATTACCAAGTTCTGTGTGCTAGCATGTTGTCTGTCAGTGTCAAAAGAGACACATGAACATTATCAGATTTTAGTGGAAAGCTACCCAATGTCACATAACACCTGCAGCATTCACATCCTGTATTCATTTTCCCTTTTCACACAAAAGGAAGAAATAATCTCCAACATTCCAAATTCTCCAGATTCCGAAGGCATCGCCCGTCGACCATGTGCTCTCCATCCTCCTGAAACAACAGTAGACACCCTCCTTCCTCACTTTCCCCTTTGCTTTTGTACCTATTTGAAAATGTTCCTGCAATAACAAAACATATGGAATTCTATGGAAAACCAGAAAGTCATTCAGAAAGGGAAACAGTAGAGCCTTTCTTTCCCCCGGTACGTGAGTCCCTTTATGAAAACAGAGAAAAGCAGTGAGAGTTTTGTCAGTGGGCTATTTCAGAATGAAAAGACATAGAGGAGGCATTTTGTTCTGGTTATATTATGCAGGAAAAGGGGAGGTCGGAGGTGGATCGTTTTTCATGTGGGATAAATGTCTGGAGTTAGTCCAACAGTGGATGAGAAGGGAGGAGAGAGGAGAATGAGCATCTGTGTGATTGTTTTGTCTCCAGGTAGAACTCCCTACAGTCTCTCTCTCTCTCTCTCTCTCTCTCTCTCTCTCTCTCTCTCTCTCTCTCTCTCTCTCTCTCTCTCTCTCTCTCTCTCTCTCTCTCTCTCTCTCTCTCTCTCTCTCTCTCTCTCTCTCTCTCTCTCTCTCTCTCTCTCTCTCTCTCTCTCTCTCTCTCTCTCTCTCTCTCTCTCTCTCTCTCTCTCTCTCTCTCTCTCTCTCCCTCCCTCCCTCCCTCCCTCTATCTGAAAACCTCCAACATAACAGGAACTGAGCTAACACACAACCCCAGCCAGCATCAGAGAAACAAATGTGACATTGGGACCTCAAATAAACAGGTCTCATGATCTAGGATCAGGTCCCCCTGTTCATGTAATCGTATTCATTAGGATCTAAAATGCAAAACTGATTCTAGATCAGCACTCATTCACAAAGCGTTTCAGAGCATATGGGCCCTAAACTCCCATAGAGATAGATAGAGGACTCTAGTGCCCAAAAGTACATTTTAGTATGGGAAGTGCCATTAAGGCTTTTCACTATTTTGAAGTAGTCAACTGGGTCGGACTTCCTATGGGTTTGGGAAGGATCACATAATTCCATCCAGGTCATCAGGAGGGATCAGCCAATGAATTATATTCGTGAGCAAACATTCCATAACTGCAGGTGCCAGTAAATCGCCAAACTTGGCGTTGTACCTGTTCAAACAACACACTCCAGGTTGCAGTATGCACCCTTTGTTTGTTTACCAAGTCATAGAAGCAGCAGAAGAAGATAATTGACTACTTCAGAATGGAAATGGCCTCAATGGCCCTGCCCATGCTCTCACGTTTGCCATAATGGGACAGATATAGGGCGGCAGATAGCCTAGCAGTTAGAGTGTTGGGCCAGTAACTGAAAAGTTGCTGGTTTGAATACCCAAGCTGACAAGGTGAAAAATCTGTTGATGTGCCCTTGAGCAAGGCATTTAACCCTAATTTGCTCCATGGGTCGCTTACTACTATGGCTGTCCCTGTAAAACAACACATTTCACTGCACCTACCTGGTGTATGTGAAAATAAACCTTTTTATTTATTTTTATTTTATAATGTTGTGTCCTCTAACTATCTCTATGGTCGGTCCCAATTCACTCCCTGCCCCTCCTTACTCCATGGCCCTAAGTAACCCTTCAATGTTAGCAGCGATGGAAGCAATATGGTGGAAGATCCACCTCTACACTGCATACTTCCTCAATACCCTTTAGATCTGCAATAGGGCCACGAGGGAGGGGGAGGGAACGGCTTGGGATAGGCTGTGTCACTCACCTCGTTAAAGGCTTGTTGTTCCCCTGTTTGTGTCAACACAAGAATCTGGTTGGCTTTACTAAGCGGTTTCATAACCCAATACTAGTACAAAGCCCCTGGACTGGAGCAATCGGGTTTCTAACACTGTGTAATTTAGTCTACTTTCACTTGATCCCTTTGAAGAAAGAAAGAGCTCTTCAAAAACTTTACTGAAAAACAAGCTTTCATTGTGACATGACACATATGTGCATGGGGTTGTTGTAGATTTCACATGACGTGGTCAATAGATAATGTGGTAAAGAATACAACTAACAGCCTATTGAAGGCTCTTTGCCCTCTGTGGAACAGATTGGGTTCATTCACGCAAATCAGGAACGAACACTTGGTAGGGAACATGTTGATTCTGTATAGTAGGCCCTATACGCATTCATTTATCTACTGAAATTTCAAGAACTGCAGCTAATTATCACTTTGAAAATACAAGATTCAAAGTGCAGAAGAAAACTGTTTAGTCTGGTTATCTCCCTATGAACATAATGTCTTAAACACTTTGTTTTATCAGGGTGATAAGGGCATTTTAGGACATTGGTTATGATAAATACAGTACGTGTAAATATTCTGAGAGGTTTCTCTGTCTTCAGATGAAAATCAGTTTGTTTTTGTGCTGTCTGCATCACACGAACAGCTGTACAAACGGAACAGAACATCTCATTCCACTAGACTAGAGGACATCACCCAAAGTCAATACATGAACGCATGGTTGGGTAAGGAATCTGCCAGGAGAGTTCAATCGAAATCCAGATATAAAATCTAAGAGAAGAACAACAAAAAACAAACCAAAAAAAAACAGACTGCTGCCAGAAGTATACTTTGTCAGGAATGGGTAACTTTGATGGGGGTGGGGGCCAGAAAATGTTCTCTACCTGGAGACATTTTTTTTTTTACATTTAAAATTCTGTGCAATTCTACACATTTTGCCAGGGGCGGAGAGAATATTTAGCAATTTTAACTAATGCACATTTTTTAGTTTAAGAGTTCCTTTAGTGCAATTCTACTCATTTTGCCATAGGGTGGAGATAAATGTTTACAGTTTTTAAAATTAAATCTGAGTGAGACTAGCAAAATCAATGGGGGCCCCAAAGGCTTTAATTCAACCTTGATTACTACAGTACCAGTTTAGATACCTGGCCGCTGGGTATTGCACCTTGTGTATTCTACCTCCCAACAGTAAGTTAAAACCCCGACTGACAGTTGCCCATCACCTGCTGTAAGTACACCAATATGGCACTCTGGCCGCATCATGATCGCACAGCAAATCTCCCTGACTGGATGATCAACTAATAATGACGATCTAATGATCAGTGGTTATAATCTGTTATCCAGTGACTGCAATAACACAAACTAAATTTGTAAAACATTTTTATTTACAATTAAATTAACCATCGTTTTGAAATCGATCAGAAAACAAAGATTTTCAACAAACATCATAAATACAGATTTACAGTTTGGCATACTAATAACAAGGTGCTGTTCTCTCTCTCTGCTCTGTCAACAGAAATAAAAAGACAAACAAGCCAAATTGATCTGGAGCCATATGTACATTACTAAGCATCTCAAAGTAGGCGTGCTAATCAGGAGTCCATTTTATTCATTACGATCTAAAAGGTCAAACTGATCCTTGATCAGCACTCATACTGATCCTAGATCAGCACTCATACTGATCCTAGATCAGCACTCATACTGAGACGCTTTATGAATACAGGCCCTGGGTTTAAAAGTTCCAGCATAGCTCTGAAGACGTTAACCCTTCCAAAAATAGGTATAAGGCAGTAAATAATATAATAACACTACTAACAGTCAGCCAAAACCAGTCTGTTAAGTGAAAATAACCAACTCTGAGGCAGACATACAGTTGTAGGCTACATAAGAGGGAAATAATGATCATAAAGAGAAGAATGTCAGGGTCTGAGTAAGAATCTTAATTTATACAAGTTAGGGAAAGCACTACATATACTAGGGCCTGATTCCCAAACTGACACCTACACCCTACCTATGCAAGGATTGGACAGATGTAAGAAAATCTAGTGGGTAGGGACTAGGGAATGTTTCTGGACAGGTCCTAGGAAATAGTTGAGGTTGTGAGTGAAATCATAACTCCCTAACCTAGGTAAAGGCTGCAGAGCACAACATGGACCAATACAACATCATCCTATTTGGAAATGGGAATGTCCACACGAGACAAGCCCCCCCCAGTCTCTTCTACATCTGAAGACTTCAGACACCTACACCATCTAACTGGCACCAGTACCGATTACCGTTACAGAAATGGTGCACAAAGAATCTATACTTTGAAAGTGTTGTACCATTACAGAACATAAGATGGAGATAGGGGTGTTGGAGTCGTAGACACTTCCCCTTTTCAACGGCAAAATAAAAGCATGAATTAATCAATTAGACAAGAGTCATTTCCAATAGTTTGTCCTTTAAAAAGAGTTTTAGAACAAGCTAGGCAGATGACAACAAATCAGAAATAACATTAAAACTTATCACACAATATCCCCATAAATGTACCTATAGAGTAAACTAAATAAAGCAAGTTGTAAGTACACTTAAACATAAATAAATAGCCATGTTTGTCCCAAATAGCACGCTATGCCTTATATAGTGCACACTACTTTATACCAGGGCTCATAGGGATCTGGTCAAAAGTAGTGCACTATATAGGGCACACATCTCAAACTCATTCCATGGAGGGCTGAGCATCTGTGGGTTTTCACTCCTCCTTTGTACTTGATTGTCTAGGTCTTAATTGAAAGGAAAAAACTAAAACCTTTCATGGAATGAGTTTAGCACCCCTGCTAATGGGAATAGGGTACCATTTAGTGTACAAGCAATGTAAAACAGGTAAAGGGAGGGTACCAGAGGAGTGTAAGTAAACCTTACAAGGTCATAGGACGTATTTAATATTGCTCTTTATTTGACTAGCGGAAACAGAGGACTACCTAGCCTGATCCCAGATGTGTTTGTGCCGTCTTGCCAACTCCTATGGCCATTGTAACGCTGTTATTGCTGATCTGGAACCAGGCTAAAGATTCCCTCCACTCACATTCAAACACAACTCCTCAATGATGTAAGCCTCAATTACAGTACTTCCTCTACCAACCTCAGGGGTCCATTCAGTGATGTAAACTTTCTGAACATTGATAGTAGATAGAATAGGGAATCATGTCAGCTCTATTCCTTGTATTTCTATCTGCCAGACAATCTCTTCTACACCATACATTTCTATCTTAACATTCTGTAACGTTACATCCTCCTGAACAGACCTCAAGTCCTGCAATCGTACACTGACATTATCAAGAACACTTCTGTTTAGTACTGCGTAACACACTGCACATATAAATCCTGTGTCCCAGCCTAGACAAAAACGCACACTCTCCCACATCACATTATACTTTGGTTAGGATGCAATAAAGCTTTACTTAGTGAAATATATAATAAATAACGTTTACTATACCAATATTACTTTGATAGATGATAACATTCAGAGGTGTAATGTTATTATGTAGTGTCCAATTGGTGTTGAAATAATATACCAGCTTGTTCCTCTCTCCTATAAAGTCAAGTTTAGTGAGCAAAAATGTTAATAAATACATACAGCATTTAACAAAGTGTTTGGAACAGAAGTCTCATAAAAGTTACATCCCAAATGGCACCCTATTCCCTATAAAACCGTATGGGCCATGGCCAAAAGCAGTGCCCTATATAGGGAACAGGGTGCCATTTGGGATGCGCAGAATAGGAGTATTGCAGGCGAGATTTTCTGATGCCCACATATAACATAGGTTGAATACATTAGGGCACACCGTAACAAAACGCTCTGGAAAGGAAAACTAAAACAAGTGTATGTCTTATTGGACAAGTTGAAGTAGTACTTCCCCGTTTTAATACACTTTCTTCCATTTGATGCCCAATGAATAGGACCCTGCTGATCGCCAAGTCAGAGGTGTTGTGTTAAGCCACAGTAGTGTTGTACAGAGGAACAGAGGTTTGAGTCTCAGCCTAAACAGCCCTAGGACTAGGATTGGAGAGGTGTCGTGCTCCAGATGATCTGTCTATTCCATGCCATGCATTAGGAACCCGAGGAAGAGATGCTCTGCATCCACCGTGGGTAGGAGGAAGACTTTCCATGTTACTCCATCTTGGACATTTCATATTTTGTAGTCATGATTTCCTGGTAAAAAAAATACAGAGAATATATTATACATTTCTCTAACATCCTAGTCTGTACATATAATACTGTACATATAATACTGTAATCTGAGAATTGAATAACATTAAAGGAAATGCACAGTAAAGCAAACCATGTGTTGCCATTGACAGAAATGAGCCAAATTTGAGACCTGTTGTGTTAATAAGGAAACACATACCTCATCCGAGTCGAGAAGGACAGGCAACGCTCTATAATGAAAGAGGAAAAGAAAGACAAAACGTGCTTTTATACAACCGCCTAATGTTGACCACTTTAAAACACATCTATTCTCTTTTGTTAAGTCATGCTTACACGTCTGTTAAAGAGGTAGGAATGTTCTCTTCCACCCATTTCATGTCTTCATCCTGGACAGATTGGTAGAGAATGACAGAAGAGAAAAAAAAATAGATAATTACTCCACGCTGCCCCCTGTTGTTTAAACTTATTCATGTGATTTACTAAACTACATAGATGTTCCATTCATGTCTGCCAGTAGGGGGTTTGAACTGCCATGTAAGAGCAAACATTTGAGTAAGCAAAAGTGTCATGTCATCATGTGCAGTTAACTGAAAGTGGACCATTGACTGTGCTGACAGAAAATATTGACTGGACCTCTCGAGCGGCACAGTGGTCTAAGGAACTGCATTGCAGTGCTAGCTGTGCCAATAGAGGTTCTGGGTTCGAGTCCAGACTCTGTCGCAGCCGGCCGCGACTGGGAGACCCGCTGGGCCAATTGTGGCAGTGCATAATTGGCCCAGCGTTGTCTGGGTTAGGGGAGGGTTTGGCTGGCAGGGATGTCCTTGTCCCATCGCACACTAGTGACTCCTGTCGCGGGCCGGGCGCAGTGCATGCTGACACAGTCGCCAGGTGTACAGTGTTTCCTCCGACACATTGGTGCGGCTGGCTTCCGGGTTAAGTGGCATTGTGTCAAGAAGCAGTACGGCTTGGTTGAGTTTTGGAGGACGCACGGCTCTCAACGTTCGCCTCTCCCGAGACCGTAAGGGAGTCACAGCAATGAGACAAGACTAACTACCAATTGGATATAACAAAAAAATGGGGAGAAAAAGGGAGAGAGAAAAGAAAGATTGACTTGTTTGTATACTGTATTTATATGTGGAGTACTTTGCGTTCATATCGATTCGATACTTGTAAACGGACTTTGCCTTTCTTAATTTATTACCTCCGGGGCAAGTTGAACTGAATGTTTGATACTAACCGGGTTGGGTCCTGAAGGCTTGGCTGAACCGTTTGTCTCACTCCTGGCGTTGGTTGCTCTCAACTTTATGCCATCAGCTGTGTAGAGAGAGAAACATTTTTGGGGATTAATGTTTGACGCAGTGAGAATGAAAACCCTACTATTTCACTTAGTGAACTGTACCCAAATTAGCTGACACCAGAAACTCCTCGATCTCCTCATCATCAGAGTCGTCCATCAGAGGAGTGAATGCATACCTGATGAGAACAGAGGAAAAGTTAAACATTATGAATAGTTATAAAGCTCCATTTAGAGAAAGACTGTTTAAGTTTGTGTTTCCTCTGTGAAGCTTTGAAGAGTCGAAAGGGCGATGCACTGTCTCCCTGACTGACTGTTGGAGGTGGTTTGATAGGTCAACATATTGCCATTGAGAAATCTACAGCACACTCAACAAGGGAGCTAAGGTGCAGGATGATAACACTTAGATCAATGCAAAATGTCTGTTATATAACAGCCAAATCACTCATCACCTCTGGTTGTTAGCAGATGGTCTCCATAAGAACATGATCACCAGCAGTATGATGGAAAAGAGGAACCTCCAGAAGGCATCATCTACCCACAGCTCCATCCAGTCCTGGCCACACAGGACGATGCAAACGTGTCAGTCATGAGGATTCAGTATATTTACATTTTTGTTATTTAGCACATTCTTTTAAATCACTGCATTCAACTAAAAGGAGGTTAAACAGCCACATATTGAAGGTGTTCGTAAAATAAAAAATCTTAACTGTTGATTCGATATTCGTCTCACGAAACACAGAGCAAGCTAAAAACATTGATCCAGAAGAACTGGATAACACACATTTGTATATTTTCGATTTAAACGTTTGAAACAAGACAGAGATGTATTCTTACCAATTGACAATCTGCTAGCCTGAATTTTTTTGTCGTCCACACCATGAAAATGATTGAAGCTAAAGGACAAAAAAAAAGAGTGATCATCATTAGACTACTCTGATTGAATGAATGACCGGTATCTGGTGCTGGGGAAGACTCCACATCAATTTAACAACTTCACTCACCTATGATGGCAAAGATGAGTGTGTTCGTGAAGTGTCTGTAGAGAGACAGTTTGACTGGGTTTCTCCTCAGCTTCAGTGTCTTTATAGTTTGAGCCAGGCTCACGAATATGTTAGGAGGCAGTCAAGGAAACAACCTCTGGGCTAGACAGTAGACACTGACAGTATGTAGAGTAACTGACAGACTTCACGTATAACACGGAATCAGGGAAGAACCTAGCAAAGTCAGCAGGGAAAACAGCATGCAAGGTGGGATTATGTGCCCTCTGTGAGTGGTAGCTAGTGGGTTAAGGTGTTGGAATGTGATTGAGCCGAAGAACAAATGAGGCCCCAGGTAAAGGGGCCCTGGGAAAGGCCGGACTACTTGACCTCTACTTGTAGACTTCCAGGTTAGCTAGCTGTGAGTTAGCTAGTGAGACAGCAAATAATCTAATCTCTCATGCTCTCTATTTATATACGTCAGGAGAAGCTAGCTGTGAGAGGCAGCGGGTTAGCATGTAGCTAGTGGGTTAACATGCAGAGACCCTTTGGAGTTGGACTGAACCCTTTGATAGAAGCAGGGGACCCTCAAGCCCAGGGAGGGTCAGAGTAGGCCCCCAGACTGAGGATCCGAGAAACCCTGGGTAGGGACCAGGGATAGAGGGGCCCCCAGGGGACAGAGGAGCCCAAGCAGGGCTATAGGCACACCAAAGGATATCCACCAGCAGAGAGAGGAGTCAAGCAGAGCCAGAGGAATGTTGGCCAACAGAGCCAGGTCAGAGTCTTTCGCCTGAGGGATGAGAGGAGAAAGGGGGAGTGCGGAAGAGAAGAGGAGAGAATACAAGTTGAGAGTAAGATAAATAAATAGGAGAGGAGAGCAGGTGGGGAAAGTGTGGATGAAAGTTAAGAGGAGAGAAATATGAGAGAGTCAGAGCGCAAGATTAACATCGAGAGAGAGAGAGACAGAACAGAGGAAGAAAAAGTGAGTGGGGTAGGTAGAGAACCTTTCACCAGAGCAGTAACCAAAGAAAATCACCCACTGAAACATGATTTAGTGTACAACTCAAACTCCACTTTAAATTGTACAAGACACATAACCCCAGCACCTAGTCTATTAGTGACACTTATGAAAACGTATTAGTAAGCAATAGCAAAATGTGTAAAATTCTGTACTGACAGACAAGTGATACAGACACGTAGGCCTATTTTGTTATTATAGACCATCATGGAGTAATTATTATAAACTCCGTATGATAATTGGATTAAGGATATGAACCAGACGATACAGGAGTCCATCAAAACTAGAACAACGATTGTGATGAGGGAAAGGCCATTGTCACGACCCTTTAGTGAATATACATTTATTGAAAGTCATTTCCATAACTCACAAGGGAAAAACAGCAGCCCATCTGGAACTGAAATTTCACATTTTGAACGCAAGCTCACTGGAGCAAAATCAAGAAAACTCCTTACCCCAGTGATTCTAAGCACACCTTCGATAGCAGCAAAGGCAAAGTACAGGACGCCTAGTCCCACCACTCTGTGCATCACTGTACCCAGTCGAGGCCTGATAGGAAACACACAAAATGCAGGAAAATGTACTAAATATAGATAGCAGGCTAACCTATCAAAGGATTGGGAGTGACAGGGAGTGAGTGATGACCTTTATTTTCTCAACTTACTTGACTATTCCATATCCCAGACTAACAATAATGACCAGCAGCCGTGCCAGGGTTCTCTTCAGGGCAGAGATGAGCTCAGCAAAGATCAACAGGCCTGGAGCTGAAAACAAGAACATTGGAATGCATGGTCTCTCACACAAGGCAGAAAAACAATGTATTGCTTGGAATAATAACACTCCCTAAACCTCCCCCTTGGCTCTAAGCAAATCTGTAAGGTAGAAGCAATATGGTGGAAGCACCATCATCACTACACTGCTTATACCTGCCTATTCAGACTAAGAATATGTCGAAGATAAACACACAACGCAGCGTACGAGAGGTCAAGAGGACTAAAAGTAAATAGAGTACTAACGATCAATGGAAATAGTGTTTTTTATGTAATAGGGAATTATTGATCAATGGGTCAGAGACATGGGAGGAATTTGTCTAAGCATCGAGCCTGAAATAGGATAGTTATTTGGTCCAGTTTTATTGCAAGGAATTCTAATTGGTCAACCACAGGCAAGGGCTGGGTTATAAAGTACATCCTGTCCCTTTGTTCTGCGGAGAGAAGCACAGGAGAGAATCACTGAGGACAGGGGAGCATGAACATCTACCATCTCCCTCCCCGCATGATTCGTCCTCTTTGAATAAGAATAAACCTATTTTCTTCCCCCTGATTTGCTTTGGGGTTTGTGTTATTGAAGAAGAATATCAACTGCTAACAAGACCATACCCGCCTATTCAGACCATACCCGCCTATTCAGACCATACCCGCCTATTCAGACCATACCCGCCTATTCAGACCATACCCGCCTATTCAGACCATACCCGCCTATTCAGACCATACCCGCCTATTCAGACCATACCCGCCTATTCAGACCATACAGATTTGCAAAACAATGGACAGGTTAGTGCCAAGAGGAAAGGGTAGGGAGGGAAATGGGACTGGATCAAATTGAGAGCTGGGTGTAGTGTACTGTAAACTCACAAGCTGCCCCTGACACCGTTGTTCTCATACTCAGCACACAGCCTTCACCATACTCCTATACAGAGGATCTTACTACTCTTTAAACCACTCAGACAGAGAGCTCGGTGTAGTTTAGTAGTAGTATTAGTAGTAGTATTAGTCGTGGTGTAGACTCACAAGCTGCCCCGACACCGTTGGTGTTCTCGTACTCAGCACAGAACACAGCCTTCTCCACCATGCCCAGAAAGATGACTCCAGCTATCCAGAACTGGATCCGCAGTAAGTCCTTCCAGTAGCAGGCAGCCCACATGAACCAGAGTAACGCGTACAGGATGTACACTATACACATCACCATGTAGAACTGAGGGAGAGAAATATATGTTTATATACAGCGAGGGAAAAAAGTATTTGATCCCCTGCTGATTTTGTACGTTTGCCCACTGACAAAGAAATGATCAGTCTATAATTTTAATGGTAGGTTTATTTGAACAGTGAGAGACAGAATAACAACAAAAACATCCAGAAAAATGCATGTCAAAAATGTTATAAAATTATTTGCATTTTAATGAGGGAAATAAGTATTTGACCCCTCTGCAAAACATGACTTAGTACTTGGTGGCAAAACCCTTGTTGGCAATCACAGAGGTTAGACGTTTCTTGTAGTTGGCCACCAGGTTTGCACACATCTCAGGAGGGACTTTGTCCCACTCCTCTTTGCAGATCGTCTCCAAGTTTCGAGGCTGACGTTAGGCAACTCGAACCTTCAGCTCCCTCCACAGATTTTCTATGGGATTAAGGTCTGGAGATTGGCTAGGCCACTCCAGGACCTTAATGTGCTTCTTCTTGAGCCACTCCTTTGTTGCCTTGGCCGTGTGTTTTGGGTCATTGTCATGCTGGAATACCCATCCACGACCCATTTTCAATGCCCTGGCTGAGGGAAGGAGGTTCTCACCCAAGATTTGACGGTACATGGCCCCGTCTATCGTCCCTTTGATGCGGTGAAGTTGTCCTGTCCCCTTAGCAGAAAAACACCCCCAAAGCATAATGTTTCCACCTCCATGGTTGACGGTGGGGATGTTGTTCTTGGGGTCATAGGCAGCATTCCTCCTCCTCCAAACATGGCGAGTTGAGTTAATGCCAAAGAGCTCCATTTTGGTCTCATCTGACCACAACACTTTCACCCAGTTGTCCTCTGAATCATTCAGATGTTCATTGGCAAACTTCAGATGGGCATGTATATGTGCTTTCTTGAGCAGGGGGACCTTGTGGGCGTTGCAGGATTTCAGTCCTTCAAGGCATAGTGTGTTACCAATTGTTTTCTTGGTGACTATGGTCCCAACTGCCTTGAGATCATTGACAAGATCCTCCCGTGTAGTTCTGGGCTGATTCCTCACCGTTCTCATGATCATTGCAACTCCACGAGGTGAGATCTTGCATGGAGCCCCAGGCCGAGGGAGATTGACAGTTCTTTTGTGTTTCTTCCATTTGCGAATAATCGCACCAACTGTTGTCACCTTCTCACCAAGCTGCTTGGCGATGGTCTTGTAGCCCATTCCAGCCTTGTGTAGGTCTACAATCTTGTCCCTGACATCCTTGGAGAGCTCTTTGGCCTTGGCCATGGTGGAGAGTTTGGAATCTGATTGATTGATTGCTTCTGTGGACAGGTGTCTTTTATACAGGTAACAAGCTGAGATTAGGAGCACTCCCTTTAAGAGTGTGCTCCTAATCTGAGCTTGATACCTGTATAAAAAGACACCTGGGAGCCAGAAATCTTTATGATTGAGATGGGGTCAAATACTTATTTCCCTCATTAAAATGCAAATCAATTTATAACATTTTTGATATGCGTTTTTTTGTTGTTATTCTGTCTCTCACTGTTCAAATAAACCTACCATTAAAATTATAGACTGATAATTTCTTTGTCAGTGGGCAAACGTACAAAATCATCAGGGGATCAAATACTTTTTCCCTCTCACTGTAGGTTTTTCCAGTAGCAGGCTGACCACATGAACCAGAGTAATGGGTACATCGTACAGGATGTACACATCCCCATGTAGAACTGAGAGAGAAAGAGATGGGTGTTAAAACATATTAACTACAATGAGACAGGGTTTTAACCTGGCTCTCCTGCATGCCTGAAGAGCGCATTAGCCCGCTAAGCCAAAACCTAGGCATGTGAGGAGTTAGAACGTACCTCCAAAAGTACATCATAAAGTTTGACAAACTGGTTTGTTTGATCACTGTCAAACCTATGACTGCACAGCATCCAGTTTCATCAGGCCTGAAAAGGTCTTTAGTCATCTGAACAAACAACAAGGTCCTATATGGCTTGGTTGGTAGAGCATGGCACTTGCATCGCCACGGTTGTGTGCTCGATTCCCAGGGCCACCCGTATGTTGAAATATATGCATTCATGACTAAGACGCTTTGGAAAAATGGCATATGCAGTATTATATTACATAGACAACACAAAACCCTGCAAGTGAAACATGCAATCTTTGGACAATAAAATAGATGATCTACGCGGAAGAATAAACTACCAACAGGACAGTCAAAACTGTAATATCTTATGCTTCACGAAGTCATGGCTGAACGACGACACTATCAACATATAGCTGGCTAGTTATACGCTGCACCGGCAGGACAGAACATGTATTTTTGTAAATAACAGCTGGTGCACGATATCTAAGGAAGTCTCAAGCTATTGCTAGTCTGAGGTAATCTCATGATAAACTGTAACCACACCATCTACCTAGAGAGTTATATTTTTCGTGGCTCTTTACATACCACGACAGTAAGAGGCTGGCACGAAGACGGCATTGAATGAGCTGTATTCCGGCATAAGCAAACAAAAACGCTCACCCAGTAGCCAGGGTCTTTAATGCAGGGAAACTTAAATCCATTTCACCAAATTATTACAGCATGTCAAATGTGCAACCAGAGAGAGGAATCTTTTTAAAATTTTTTTTTTTTTTTTAAAGAAGACTCTGGACCACCTTTACTTCACACACAGAGAAAAATACAAAGCTCTCCCTTGCCCTCCATTTGGCAAATCTGACCATAATTTTATTCGCCTGATTCCTGCTTACAAGCAAATACTAGAGCAAGAAGCACCACTGACTAGATCAATAAAAAAGTGATCAGATGAAGCAGATTATTAACTACAGGACTGCTTTGCTAGCACAGACTGGAATATGTTCCCGAGATTCCTCCGATGGCATTGAGGAGTACACCACATCAGTCATTGGCTTCATCAATAAGTGCATCGATGATGTCGTCCCCACAGTGACCGTACGTACAGTCGTGGCCAAAAGTTGAGAATGACACAAATATTAATTTCCACAAAGTTTGCTGCTTCAGGGTCTTTAGATAACTTTGTCAGATGTTACTCTGGAATACTGAAGTATAATTACAAGCATTTCATAAGTGTCAAAGGCTTTTATTGACAATTACATGAAGTTGATGCAAAGAGTCAATATTTGCAGTGTTGACCCTTCTTTTTCAAGACCTCTGCAATCCGCCCTGGCATGCTGTCAATTAACTTCTGGCAGCCCATTCTTGTATAATCAATGCTTGGAGTTTGTCAGAATTTGTGGGTTTTTGTTTGTCCACCCACCTCTTGAGGATTGACCACAAATTCTCAATGGGATTAAGGTCTGGGGAGTTTCCTGGCCATGGACCCAACATATCGATGTTTTGTTCCCCGAGCCACTTAGTTATCACTTTTACCTTATGGCAAGGTGCTCCATCATGCTGGAAAGGGCATTGTTTGTCACCAAACTGTACTTGGATGGTTGGGAGAAGTTGCTCTCGGAGGATGTGTTGGTACCATTCTATATTCATGGCTGTGTTCCTAGGCAAAATTGTGAGTGAGTCCACTCCCCTGGCTGAGAAGCAACCTCACACATGAATGGTCTCAGGATGCTTTACTGTTGGCATGACACAGGACTGATGGTAGCGCTCACCTTGTCTTCTCCAGACAAGCTTTTTTCCGGATGCCCCAAACAATCGGATAGGGGATTCAGAGAAAATGACTTTACCCCAGTCCTCAGCAGTCCAATCCCTGTACCTTTTGCAGAATATCAGTCTGTCCCTGATGTTTTTCCTGGAGAGAAGTGGCTTCTTTGCTGCCCTTCTTGACACCAGGCCATCCTCAAAAAGTCTACACCTCACTGTGCGTGCAAATGCACTCACACCTGCCTGCTGCCATTCCTGAGCAAGCTCTGTACTGGTGGTGCCCCAATCTCACAGCTGAATCAATTTTAGGAGACGGTCCTGGCGCTTGCTGGAGTTTCTTGGGCGCCCTGAAGCCTTCTTCACAACAATTGAACCGCTCTCCTTGAAGTTCTTGATGACCCGATAAATGGTTGATTTAGGTGCAATCTTACTGGCAGCAATATCCTTGCCTGTGAAGCCCTTTTTGTGCAAATCAATGATGACGGCACGTGTTTCCTTGCAGGTAACCATGGTTGACAGAGGAAGAACAATGATTCCAAGCACCACCCTTCTTTTGAAGCTTCCAATCTGTTATTCGAACTCAATCAGCATGACAAAGTGATCTCCAGCCTTGTCCTCGTCAACACTCACACCTGTGTTAACGAGAGAATCCCTGACATGATGTCAGCTGGTCCTTTTGTGGCAGTTGAAATGCAGTGGAAAAGTTTTTTGGGGGGGGATTCAGTTCATTTGCATGGCAAAGAGGGACTTTGCAATTAATTGCAATTCATCTGATCAATCCATAACATTCTGGAGTATATGCAAATTGCCATCATACAAACTGAGGCAGCAGACTTTGTGAAAATTAATATTTGTGTCATTCTCAAAACTTTTGGCCATGACTGTACATACCCCAACCAGAAGCCATGGATTACAGGCAACATCCGCACTGAGCTAAAGGCCAGAGCTGCTGCTTTCAAGGAGCGGGACTCTAACCTGGAAGCTTATAAGAAATCCCGCTATGCCCTCCGACAAACCATCAAACATGCAAAGCATCAATACAGGACTAAGATCGAATCGTACTACACTGGCTCTGATGCTCGTTGGACGTGGCAGGGCTTGCAAACCATTAGACTATAAAAGGGAAGCACAGACGAGAGCTGCCCAGTGACACGAGCCTACCAGACGAGATAAACTACATCTATGCTCGCTTCGAGGCAAATAACACTGAAACATGCATGAGAGCACCAGCTGTTCTGGAAGACTGTGTGATCACACTATCTGCATCCGATTTGAGCAAGACCTTTAAACAGGTCAACATTCACAAGGCCCCAGGGCCAGATGGATTACCAGGACGTGTACTGCAAGCACGCACTGACAAACTGGCAAGTGCCTTCACTGACATTTTCAACATCACCCTGTTCGAGTCCGTAATACCGACATGTTTTAAGCAGACCACTATAGTGCCTGTGCCCAAGAACACTAAGGTAACCTGCCTAAATGACTACCGACCCATAGCACTCACATCTGTAGCCATGAAGTGCTTTGAAAGGCTGGTCATGGCTCACATCAACACTATCATCCCAGAAACCCTAGACCCACTATTGCACTCCACACTGCCCTTTCACACCTGGACAAAATTAACACCTATGTGAGAATGCTATTCATTGACTACAGCTCAGAATTCAACACCATAGTGCCCTCAAAGCTTATCAATAAGCTAAGGACCATGGGACTAAACACCTCCCTCTTTAACTGGATCCTGGACTTTCTGACAGGCCGCCCCCCAGGTGGTAAGGGTAGGTAACGTCCGCCATGCTGATCCTCAACACAGGCCCCTCAGGGGTGCGTGCTAAGTCCCCTCCTGTACTCCCTGTTCACTCATGACTGCACGGTCAGGCACAACTCCAACACCATCATTAAGTTTGCCGATGACAACAGTGGTAGGCCTGATCACCGACAACGACGAGACTGGCCTCCTCCCTATAGGCTGAGACCTGGTTGTGAGGTGCAAGGACAACAACCTCTCCCTCAACGTGATCAAGACAAAGGAGATGATTGTGGACTACAGGAAAAAGAGGAGAGCAGGTTGAGAGCTTCAAGTTCCTTGGTGTCCACGTCCATATTCACCAACAAAACAACATGGTCCAAGCACATCAAGACAGTCGTGAAGAGGGCACAACAAAACCTATTCCCCCTCAGGAGACTGAAAAGATTTGGCATGGGTCTTCAGATCCTCAAAAGGTTCTACAGCTGCACCATCGAGAGCATCCTGACTGGTTGCATCACTGCCTGGTATGGCAACTGCTCGGCCTACGACCGCAAGTCACTACAGAGGGTAGTGCGAACGGCCCAGTACATCAGCGGGGCCAAGCTTCCTGCCATCCAGGACCTCTATACCAGGCGGTGTCAGAGGAAGGCCCTAAAAATTGTCAAAGACTCCAGTAGAGGTCGACCGATTATGATTTTTCAACGCCAATCCCGATTAAAAATCGGCTGATTTTTATTTATTTGTAATAATGACAATTACAACAATACTGAATGAACACTTATTTTAACTTAATATAATACATCAATAAAATCTATTTAGCCTCAAATAAATAATGAAACATGTTCAATTTGGTTTAAATAATGCAAAATCAAAGTGTTGGAGAAGAAAGTAAAAGTGCAATATGTGCCATGTAAGAAAGCTAACGTTTAAGTTCCTTGCTCAGAACATATGAAAGCTGGTGGTTCCTTTTAACATGAGTCTTCAATATCCCCAGGTAAGAAGTTTTAGATTGTAGTTATTATAGGACTATTTCTCTCTATATGATTTGTATTTCATATACCTTTGACTATTGGATGTTCTTATAGGCACTTTAGCATTGCCAGTGTAACAGTATAGCTTCCGTCCCTCTCCTCGCTCCTCCCGGGGCTCGAACCAGGAACACATTGACAACAGCCACCCTCGAAGCAGCGTTACCCATGCAGAGCAAGGGTAACAACTACTCCAAGTCTCAGAGCGAGTGACGTTTGAAACGCTATTAGCGCGCACCCACTAACTAGCTAGCCATTTCACATCGGTTACACCAGCCTAATCTTGGGAGTTGATAGGCTTGAAGTCATAAACAGCACAATGCTTGAAGCACAGCAAAGAGCTGCTGGAAAAACGAACGAAAGTGCTGTTTGAATGAATGCTTACGAGCCTGCTGCTGCCTACCACCGCTCAGTCGGACTGCTCTATCAAAATCATAGACTTAATTATAACATAATAAACACACAGAAATACGAGCCTTTGGTCATTAATATGGTCGAATCCAGAAACTATCATCTTGAAAACAAATCGTTTTTCCTTTCAGTGAAATACGTAACCGTTCCGAATTTATCTAACGGGTGGCATCCTAAGTCTAAATATTCCTGTTACATTGCACAACCTTCAATGCTATGTCATAATTACGTAAGATTCTGGCAAATTAGTTCGCAACGAGCCAGGCGGCCTAAACTGTTGCATATACCCTGACTCTGCGTGCATTGAACACAAGAGAAGTGACACAATTTCACCTGGTTAATATTGCCTGCTAACCTCGATTTCTTTTAGCTAAATATGCAGGTTTAAAAATATATACTTCTGTGTATTGATTTTAAGAAAGGCATTTATGTTTATGGTTAGGTACAGTCATGCAACGATTGTGATTTTTTCGCAAATGCACTTTTGTTAAATCATCCCCCGTTTGACAAAGTCGGCTATTTTTGTTAGGGAAAAAAATAGTCTTCACAGTTCGCAACGAGACAGGCGGCCCAAACTGCTGCATATACCCTGACTCTGTTGCAAGAGAAGTGACACATTCTCCCTAGTTAAAAGAAATTCATGTTAGCAGGCAATATTTACTAAATATGCAGGTTTAAAAATATATACTTGTGTATTGATTTTAAGAAAGGCATTAATGTTTATGGTTGGAGCAACGTGTACCTAAGCGATTATATGCAACGCAGGACAGGCTAGATAAACTAGTAATATCATCAACCATGTGTAGTTAACTAGTGATTATGATTGATTGATTGTTTTTTTATAAGATAAGTTTAATGCTAGCTAGCAACTTACCTTGGCTTCTTACTGCATTCGCGTAACAGGCAGGCTCCTCGTGGAGTGCAATGTAAAGCAGGTGGTAAGAGCGTTGGATTAGTTAACCGTAAGGTTGCAAGATTGAATCCCCGAGCTGACAAGGTAAAAATCTGTTGTTCTGCCCCTGAACAAGGCAGTTAACCCACCGTTCCTAGGCCATCATTGAAAATAAGAATGTGTTCTTAACTGACTTGCCTAGTTAAAAAAATATATACAATTTTAAAAAAACGGCCAAATCGGCATCCAAAAATACCGATTTCCGATTGTTATGAAAACTTGAAATCGGCCATTCCGATTAATCGGTCGACCTCTAGACTCCAGCCACCCTAGTCATAGACTGTTCTCTCTGCTCACGCACGACAAGCAGTACCAGAGCGCCAACTCAAGGTCCAAGAGGCTTCTAAACAGCTTCTACCCCCAAGCAATAAGACTCATGAACACCTAATCAAATGGCTACCCAGACTATTTGCATTGCTGCCCCCCCCTTTCACACCGCTGCTACTCTGTTGTTATCATCTATGCATAGTCACTTTAATAACTCTACCTACATGTACATATTACCTCAACTAACCGGTGCCCCCGCACATTGACTCTGTACCGGTACCCCCCTGTATATAGTCTCGCTATTGTTATTTTACTGCTGCTATTTAATTACTTGTTACTTTTATTTCTTATCCATATTTGTTTTTAAACTGCATTGTTGGTTAGGGGCCCGTAAGTAAGCATTTCACTGTATGGTCTACAGCTGTTGTATTTGGCGCATGTGACTAATACAATTTGGTGAGTGAGCAAAACAGGTGTCTGCAATCTATGACAATGATTAAGCCTACATTATATAGGCTAAATTACTCTATTATACTACTGTACTATACTGTACTGTATTGTATTGTACTATGCTACTGTACTCTATTCATTTATTTTACCTTTATTTAACTAGGCAAGTCAGTTAAGAACAAATTCTTTTTTTCAATGAAGGCCTACCAGGGAACAGTGGGTTAACTGCCTTGTTCAGGGGCAGAACGACAGATTTTTACCTTGTCAGCTCGGGGATTCGAGTCCAACGCTCTAACCACAAGGCTACCTGCCGCCCCTTGTACTACTAATGTACTACTGTACTATACTACTCTACTATATTACTGTACTATACTACTCTACTATGCTAATGTAGTATACTAAAGTACTACTGTACTATACTACTCTACTATATTACTGTGCTATACTACTATACCAATGTACTATACTACTCTACTATATTACTGTACTATACTACTCTACAATACTAATGTACCACTGTACTATACTACTCTACTATATTACTGTACTATACTGCTCTACTATACCAATGTACTACTGTACTATACTACTCTACTATATTACTGTACTATACTGCTCTACTATACCAATGTACTACTGTACTATACTATACTACTGTACTATCATAAGGTGAATGCACCAATTTGTAAGTCGCTCTGGATAAGAGCGTCTGCTAAATGACGTAAATGTAATGTAAATGTAATATTTGACTAGGGACAATTACTGGAAATTAGCATGAGCTAAAGTGTCATGGTGCAATGCATCTGACTGTTTATTTAATGTGACAATGTTTAATTGAATCTGTCCCAACTCAAAGGATAGAATAAATGAAATGTATACTCACGATCATGAGAGGCCATTCAGTGATGGAGATGTAGCCGTGAGTTCCTTTCATTACAACGTTTACTGGAAATATAAAGAGAGTATACATCAGCTATCCATAACGCAGAAAATAAATCAGGGTTACAACATTGAGCAATGTGATCAAAACAGTAGCCAATGTATTATTATTTTAAATCATTTCAATTAGTATTTTGGCTGACTAAGGAAAAGTAATTTCCATTTTGGTAAGCCTCACGGGCAAGTTTGACATTCAAGAACTGGGTCGTGTTCATTAGGGTAGATCATAACATTTTGCAACGGAAAACAAAAATGAGTCCAGCTAGCTAGTCACGCCCAGTTTCAGTAAATGTTCTTCTGTTAGTTCTGGTGGTCCCTCCCTGTTGTTTCAGTCTGTATTTTTCTGTTTGGTGCCTAACGAACACAACCCAGCTGAGGCGCATGGTGGTTAATGTAGCGAACCCACCAGTTAAATTCCAGTTAGCTTCCTGTTTGTTAGATTTAATCACCACCACAAACAGATAGGGGCCATCCTTCCACGTGGTGGCAATGACATCATCTTTAAGTGACACACTGGCGTTCTTCACACCGCTGACTTTGTCGTACTCCTCCATCGTCCAATTGGTGTAGTTTTCATCCGAACCCTGAGTAGGATTGAACCAACATTTGTTTTAAAAATTGCATTATGCAATGTATTTAGAAATCCCAGAAACTTAAGAGAATCTGAAAAGTGATAGCCTGGTCCCAGATCTCGTAGTGCATGCTGTATATGGCCAACGGCAACTCCTATGCTCATTGACAATGACCTTAGGAACTGGCAATAGCCGAAAGCAATAGCTGAATGAGTGTGTGCTAAAAAAGAGATGCAAACACCATGACCCCATCATAGCAGCTTACCGGTGCTGCCCCTTCCATGGGCGGGACAACTATCCGTGGTTCCACCTTGGCTTTCTGAAACAAAGTTGTCATAGTAAGTTGTTAGTAACTCAAACAACAAGTGCATTCGGAAAGTATTCAGACCCCTTGACCTTTTCCCACATTTTGTTACGTTACAGCCTTATTCTACAATTGATTAAATATTTCCCCCCCCCCTTACCAATCTACACACACACACACCCCATAATGACAAAGCAAAAACAGATGTATAAATTCTCTCATCAAGGACCGCTCTGTTCATCTTTCCCTCGATCCTGACTAGTCTCCCAGGCCCTGCTGCTGAAATACATCCCCAGAGCATGATGAGGCCATCACCATGCTTCACCGTAGGGATGGTGCCAGGTTTCCTCCAGACGTGACGCCTGACATTCAGGCCAAAGAGTTCAATCTTGGTTTCATCAGACCAGAGAATCTTGTTTCTCATGGTCTGAGAGTCCTTTAGGTGCCTTTTGGCAAACTCCAAGCGGGCTGTCATGTGCCTTTTACTGAAAAGTGACTTCCGTCTGGCCACTACCATAAAGGCCTGATTGTTGGAGTGCTGCTGAGAAGGTTGTCCTTCTGGAAGGTTCTCCCATCTCCACAGAGGAACTCTGGAGCTCGGTCAGAGTGACCATCGGGTTCTTGGTCACTTCCCTGACCAAGGCCCTTCTCTCCCAATTGCTCAGTTTGGCCGGACGACCAGCTCTAGGAAGAGTCTTGGTGGTTCCAAACTGCTTCCATTTAAGAATGATGGAGGGCATTGTCTTCTTGGGGACCTTCAATGCTGCAGAAATGTTTTGGTACCCTTCCCCAGATCTGTGCCTCGACACAATCCTGTCTTTGAGCTCTGCGGAGCGCTTGGTTTTTGCTCTGACATGCACCGTCAACTGTGGGACCTTATATAGACACGTGTGTGCCTTTCCAAATCATGTCCAATCAATTGAATTGACCACAGGTGGACTCCAATCAACTTGTAGAAACATCTCAATGATGATCAATGGAAACAGGATGCACCTGACCTCAATTTCGAGTGTCATAAAGGGTCCGAATACTTAAGTAAATAAGATATATATTTTTAATGCTTTTCACTTTGTCATTATGAGTTATTGTGTGTAGATTGATGAGGATTACATTTAAAAAAATCAATTTTAGAATAATGCTGTAACGTAACAAAATGTGGAAAAAGGGAAGGGGTGTGAATACTTTCTGAATGCACTGTATCCTTTTCAAACTATTGAGCCGACCCGAACAAAACTGTGGCTTGAATATTTTGTTTTCACCCTGTCCTTTTCAGTACGGTTCAAGCAACTATGGTAGCTGAGTAACCAGGACTGCTCAGTTCAGTCCAGTAGTGTGAAAAGCCCTGTAATGGAAGGTAACTCATGTACTGTATGTAACCTATAAGCCCTTACATTTAGCATTGGGAAGTATCGCACGTCATTGTTGCAGGTCAAGGGCTTGTGCTTGTGCTCAATGCATTCCCCTTGTCCTAGAGGGTTAGGATCCATACTCTGTCCTCGACTCAGTGGCGTCCTCTCATACATTTCCTTGAAAGTAATGATTTATATCAAAGTTCAGATATGTTTTATAAATACAATATTTATTAGTAATTGAATGTAGGGAGACATACATTTCCTTTGAGCAATGAGATTTAAAAGTAACTCCAAAAGCGCATATTAGTCAACTGGTAATTCACACCAACTATCAAAATGTGGTACTACCATAGGAATCCTAAACAAATGAAGGTAGTGATAATGAAAGATGACTATGGCAAACACTCACTGTCTGCTCCACACACCCATATCTGATTTCAACTTACAGACCAGGGGTAGGAAACTAGATTCGGCAACAGGCCGATTTTTGTCGGAGTGGAAGGCCGGAATATAACTATAATAATTTGTACACTGTAAATTGACCACAACTAAGCCCAAAAATGTATTTTTCTTTTCAAATACAATAATTTTATACCTTGATTACATTGAGTCACTATCACATATACATTCATTTTTTTCATGGGAATAATTGGGAACAGATTTCCTACATGAAACTCATTTTTTGCTGAATTCCTGGTGATTTTACTATTTATTTTTGTAGTAAAAACTTGGGAGCAAAACAAATTCTGGCCCCCGGGCCACCTGTTGCCGACCCCTGCTTTAGACTAACATGGTACTAGTAACTTACTAACTAGGCTAGTGCATGTACTTTACTTACCTCAATATTATTGAACTCGTTGTGACAGGGGTAGTATTTCAAGTACCATTGAATGGTAAAAGTCATCTCCTCTGGACATCCAAAGGACACAACTTTAAAAAAAATGTATATATAATAATTAAGTGTTACTAGGTATGTTTCCATCTAATTGGTAACAGATTTGTGAATATTCTAAAATCCACATAAATATGCACATTTTCCCATCAAATGGACCTGTTGCAGATAAAATGCTGTGTGTGATGACGTAGCGCACATAAAAAAATACTTTTGCGGTTAAATTCCCATGTACCGAAACAAAAAATACAAGTTAAATGGGTTTCCATCACATTCAATTCTACTGATGGTTGTCAAAAATAGCAAAATGTACCCACTCTGCTCGCAGATACAGTGTGGGTAGGATAGCCTAAATGATTAGATTATAATGGACAAAAAAAAAAGTGAGGTTTAGATTTATCAAAAGCCAAGCATCAATCATCATCTCTCCAGAATAAGTCCCTCGATATTTATTGGAAAGGATCATTAATCACTGCGTGCACTTTTACCACCGTGTGAAGTTCATTATAACGCATTTCATCTGTAGCACAAAAACAGCATTCTTTCCTGAGTCGTATTATCGCAGTACACAACATATCGCGTGACTGTTTACTTCGATATGATAGTGTAAAGACCCTGGGTTTATAAGCGTGGAAATCGACACTGCCGGACGAGCATGACTTTGTGGCACAGTCGATAGCGCGCCGGACTTCGGGCTTGAAGGTCGAGGGTTCGAGACCTGATCCCTGCCTGCTGTTTCATTACAATAGTTATATCAATATTTGCGCATAAAGCATTTCTGTCGCCATGTCTTGCATTATTAATTTTGCCGACACAACAAGATCCCACCTTGTCTAGCGTATTTTGTTTTGTCGACGTTTGGAAAGTTGACTCACAAATTTTCCGTTTCCATCAGGCCTGTCGTGACATGTTTTATCTGACATGTACTTTACACGGATAAAAAGGTTGGATGGAAACATGGTTACTGAGGTAGTTCTTAGGGTGCTTTCATATCCCTTGATGATCCGGACTCTTTAGCGTTTGGTACTCTGACTGAAATTATCCCTGGACCTGCGTGAGTAGCGGCTGAGAGGAAGCTAGAGGTTTTACTCTGCCCACGAAAATAAGCCCACAAAGTAGGGCAGGGATCAAGATACTTAGGTTTGATACGATATGTATTGCGATTCGATACCGTGATTTTATTGCGATTCGATGTTCCAAACATATTTCTGCTGCAAGAGGACAAGAGAGAGCCATGAGGAAATGAGTTTTGATCAGTCATGGAAATAAAAGTCCTGAAAACAAATTGGCTCCCTTTAAAAAAATGGAGAACGAGCTATGAAGTGAATATTGGAATTTGTGACGGTACAGAAAACTAGCGATATTGTCAACAAGATAAATATTGGGATTTGGGGATTTTATTTTGAACTCTATATATCGTAACTATTTTTGATGGGAGGGGGGAATAGTTACATACTGGGATTCTACTATGTGAGGAATTTTTGTATGGAGTTCAATGAGTGTCGAATTTGGTCAACAACACAAAATTGCAAATTTGCTACGTGAGGCTTATTTGATCTAATAGAAGTCTTGTAACGGTTAGGTTGTTACAAATGCACTGATATACAGTACCAGTCAAAGGTTTGGACATACCTACTCAATCAAGGGTTTTTATTTGTACTATTTTCTACATTGTAGAATAATAGTGTAGACATCAAAACTATGAAATAATACATATGGAATCATATTTTATATTTGATTTTCTTCAAAGTAGCCACCCTTTGCCTTGATGACAGCTTTGCACACTCTTGGCATTCTCTCAATCAGCTTCATGATGTAGTCAGCTGGAATGCATTTCAATCAACAGGTGTGCCTTGTTAATTTGTGTAATTTCTTTCCTTCTTAATGCGTTTGAGCCAATCAGTTGTGTTGTGACAAGGTAAGGGTGGTATACAGAAGATAGCCCTATTTGGTAAAAGACCAAGTCCATATTATGGCAAGAACAGCTCAAATAAGCAAAGAGAAACAACAGTCCGTCATTACTTTAAGACATGAAGGTCATTCAATACAGAAAATGTCAAGAACTTTTAACGTTTCTTCAAGTGCAGTCTAAAAACCATCAAGCGCTATGATGAAACTGGCTCTCATGAGGAGTGCCACAGGAAAGGAAGACCCAGAGTTACCTCTACTGCAGAGGATACGTTCATTAGAGTTAACTGCACCTCAGATTGCAGCCCAAATAAATGCTTCAGAGTTCAAGTAACAGACATCAACTTTTCAGAGAAGACTGCGTGAAAATCAGACCTTCATGGTCGAATTGCTGCAAAGAAACCACAACAATAAGAAGAGACTTGCTTGGGCCAAGAAACACAAGCAACGGACATTAAACTGGTGGAATTTTGTCCTTTGGTCTGGAGTCCAAATTGGAGATTTTTGGTTCCAACCACCGTTTCTTCGTGAGAGGCAGAGTAGGTGAACAGATAATCTCTGCATGTGTGGTTTCCAACGTGAAGCATGGAGGTGGTGGTGTGACGGTGACACTGTTTAATTTAGAATTCAAGGCACACTTAACCAGCATGGCTACCACAGCATTTTGCAGTGATACGCCATCGCACCCGGTTTGCGCTTTGTGGGACTATCATTTGTTTTTTTCAACAGGACAATGACGCAAAACACACCTCCAGGCTGTGTAAGGGCTATTTGACCAAGAAGGACAGTGATGGAGTGCTGCATCAGATGACCTGGCCTCCACAAATCACCCAACCTCAACTCAATTGAGATGGTTTGGGATGAGTTGGACCACAGAGAGAAGGAAAAGCAGCCAACAAGTGCTCTGCACATGTGGGAACTCCTTCAAGATTGTTTGGAAAAGCATTCCTCATGAAGTTGGTTGAGAGAATGCCAAGAGTGTGCAAAGCTGTCATCAAGGCAAAGGGTGGCTACTTTGAAGAACCTCAAATATATTTTGATTTGTTTAACTTCTTATGGCTTGGGGGCAGTATTTTGACATCCGGATGAGAAGCGTGCCCAAAGTAAACTGCCTGTTACTCAGGCCCAGAACATAGGATAGAAAACACTCTGAAGTTTCCAAAACTGTTAAAATAATGTCTGTGAGTATAACAGAACTGATATGGCAGGCGAAAGCCTGAGGAAAATCCATCCAGGAAGTGGGATTTTTTTAATGTAGGTAGTTTTCAATTGAATGCCTATAGAATATCTAATGGGTTAGGACCCAGATTGCAGTTCCTATGGCTTCCACTAGATGTGAAGTCTTTAGACATTGTTTCAGGCTTGTTTTCTGAAAAATGAAGAAGAATGAGACCTTTCTGTCAGTGGACTGTAGAATCATGCAGTGCTGTGTTTGCGCATGACCGAGTGCGCGCCCTTCGTTGTTTTTCCTTTCTATTGAATACGCTATTGTCCGGTTTAAATATTATCGATTATTTAGACAATTGACAACCTGAGGATTAATTATAAACATTGTTTGACATGTTACGATGAACTTGACTGGAACTATTAGGTTGTATTCGTCTGCATGTTTTGACCGCCTTTGAGCCAGTGGATTACTGAACAAAACGCGCCAACAAAACTGAGTTTTTGGGATATAAAGAGGGACTTTATTGAACAAAACTAACATTTATTGTGTAGCTGGGACTCTTGTGACTGCACCCATATGAAGATCTTCAAAGGTAAGTGATTAATTGTATCGTTATTTCTGACTTTTATAATTCCTTTACATGGTTGGAAAATGTTTGTATGCTTTTGTAAGCAGGGCGCTGGCCTCAGATAATCGCATGGTATGCTTTCGCCATAAAGCCTTTTTGATATCTGACAAAGTGGCTGAATTAACAAGAAGTTAATCTTTAAGCCGATGTATAACACTTGTATTTTTTATGAATGTTTATTATGACTATTTCTTTATTTTGAATTTGGCGCTCTGCAATTTCATCGGTTGTTGTCGAGGTGGGTCGCTAGCGGAACGCCTGCGCCAGAAAGGTTAACACTTTTTTGGTTACTACATGATTCCATATGTGTTGTTATTTCATAGTTTTGATGTCTTCACTATTATTCTACAATGTAGGAAATATTAAAAAAGAAAAACCCTGGAATGTGTAGGTGTGTCTAAACTTTTGACTGATACTGTACGTGGCACTGATATACATTTCGTCAATTTATAAAAAAAAAGAAAAAAAACTATATTGGAGCTGTGCCTGTTTTCATAGAGATAGAGGACACGGATAAATCAAATAACATTTTAATGTCACAAGCACCCAGAATACAAGTGTAGATTACCATGAAATGCTTACTTACGAGCCCTTTCCCAACAATGCAGTTAAAAAGTAAGAACATTTACAAATAGATAAGAAAATAGTAACAATAAGAAATAACAATAACGAGGCTATATACAAAGAGTACCGGTACAGAGTCAGTGTACTGGGGTACGAGGTAGTTGGGTTGATTGAGTGAGGTAATATGTACATGTAGGTTTGGTTAGGTGATTGATTGAAGTACATGTAGGTAGGGGGTGAAATGCAGAAAGTCTGGGTAGCATTTTGATTAACTGTTCAGCAGTCTTAACGGATATAACCCTTTTTTTTTGCACAAATGAGGACTAAAAGAAACCCTAATAAAATAAAATCAAGCACGGACATTGCCATTGATGGTTTCCACTATTTTAAAATAGTGAACTTGGTGGGGACTCCTATGAGTTGGGAGAAATCAGCCACTGAAGAGAATTTACTACTTTAAAATAAAGATAGGCTCAATGGCGTTACCCATGCTGCAGACGCTATAATGGCACAGATATAAAGAGTACTCCATCCATCTCTATGGGCTGTTGTTCACATGCGCATCTGCCGTCTCAGTGGCTAGAATGGTCCCACCTGACCTCGCCTCCTCCTGCCTGCCTTCCATCTTTGAGAACATGCATTTGCATTGTTAAAAAGGTCACTTGACTATCTTTTCAATATAATAGGCAATCTTTGGTAGCGGGTCGAAGATCTAGAACCAGAGTACCAGGTATTGTGACAGGGCAGTGCGAGTCGCATGGAACCTTTTGAAGATTGTAAACAAGATAATGTCATATAGAATATGCATCTTGCAAATCGCACCCTGAAACGTTTATTTTCAGGTCTTGTGAAAGTGAAACATTCAGTAGAATTCTCACAAATGCTCGAGGAAACCGATTTTCATTTGTTTGACACCCTCAAGCGAGGCATTTCCCATATACAGTATGACATCAAACATAGGCTAATCTTACCTTTCAATTTGATATCAGTGTCTTTATACATGGATTTCCTCAAAAGCAATGGTCTTGAGGTCTGTGAAGAAGAGGGAACAGTGTTTCCATTGGCATTAGTTAGATAAACCGAGTAAGTCAGTCCTGACTCTAATGTAGTATAGGCCTAATGCCTAACAGGTCCTCTGTATCTCAGTTGGTAGAGCATTGCACTTGCAACGCCAGGATCGTGGGTTTGATTCCCGGGATCCCCCATACATACAGTTGAAGTCGGATGTTTACATAAACAAGTTTTAATGACTCCAACCTAAGTGTTTCAACCACTCCACACATTTCTTGTTAATTAACAAACTATAGTTTTGGCAAGTCGGTTTGGACATCCACTTTTGTGCATGACACAAATTATTTTTTCAACAACTGTTTACTGATTATTTCACTGTATCACCATTCCAGTGGGTCAGAAGTTCACATACACAAAGTTGACTTTGCCTTTAAACAGCTTGGAAAATTCCAGAAAATGATGTCGTGGCTTTTGAAGCTTCTGATAGGCTAATTTACATAATTTGAGACAATTGGAGGTGTACTTGTGGATGTATTTCAACGCCTACCTTCAAACTCAGTGCCTCTTTGCTTGACATCATGGGCAAATCAAAAGAAATCAGCCAAGACCTCAGAAAAAAATGTAGACCTCCACAAGTCTGGTTCATCCTTGGGAGCAATTTCCAAACGCCTGAAGGTACCACGTTCATCTGTACAAACAATAGTACGCAAGTATAAACACCATGGTACCACGCAGCCGTCATACCTCTCAGGAAGGAGACGCATTCTGTCTCCTAGAGACGAACGTACGTTGGTGTGAAAAGTGCAAATCAATCCCAGAACAACCGCAAAGGACCTTGTGAAGATGCTGGAGGAAACAGATACAAAAGTATCTATATCCACAGTAAAACCACTTCTATATCGACATAACCTGAAAGGCCGCTCAGCAAGGAAGCCACTGCTCCAAAACCGCCATAAAAAAGCCAGACTACAGTTTGCAACTGCACATGGGGACAAAGATTGTACTTTTTGGAGAAATGTCCTCTGGTCTGATGAAACAAACACAGAACTGTTTGGCCATAATGACCATCGTTATGTTTGGAGGAAAAAGGAGGAGGCTTGCAAGCCGAAGAATACCATCCCAACCGTGAAGCACGGGGGTGGCAGCATCATGTTGTGGGGGTGCTTTGCTGCAGGAGGGACTGGTGCACTTCACAAAATAGATGGCATCATGAGGGAAGAAAATGATGTGGATATATTGAAGCAACATCTCAAGACATCAGTCAGGAAGTTAAAGCTTGGTCGCAAATGGGTCTTTCAAATGGACAATGACCCCAAGCATACTTCCAAAGTTGTGGCAAAATGGCTTAAGGACAACAAAGTCAAGGTATTGGAGTGGCCATCACAAAGCCCTGACCTCAATCCCACAGAACATTTGTGGGCAGAACTGAAAAAGTGTGTGTGAGCAAGGAGGCCTACAAACCAAAGTTACACCAGCTCTGTCAGGAGGAATGGGCCAAAATTCACCCAACTTATTGTGGGGAGCTTGTGGAAGGCTACCCAAAACATTTGACCCAAGTTAAACAATTTAAAGGAAATGCTACCAAATACTAATTGAGTGTATGTAAACTTCTGACCCACTGGGAATGTGATGAAATAAATAAAAGCTGAAATAAATCTCTTCTGGCATTTCACATTCTTAAAATAAAAGTGGTGATCCTAACTGACCTAAGAAAGGGAATTTTTACTTGAATTAAATGTCAGGAATTGTGAAACTGAGTTTAAATGTATTTGGCTAAGGTGTATGTAAACTTCTGACTTCAACTGTATAATATATGCACCCATGACATTCAGTGATATGAGGAAACCCTATTCCCTCCATAAACCACAACACTCGTGTTCTCTCATCTGGGGCCGTATGTATCCAGCCTCTGAGTAAGAGTGATGATTTAGAATCCGTTTTGCTTTTTCAGATCGCGATAAATTAGATTACATTGGAAGGGGGACTTGATCCTTGACCAGCACTCATTCCTACTCATACACTTCATATAGGCCCTGGTAACCATTATTGGGAGTCCCTAGGCAGGCAATGGGCAGCTCTCACATTACTTTGCAACAGGATATGATGGAGGTCAGACACCTGACCACCTCCATGGAAAACTTAAACTCCCAATGAGCCTACCTCTCTTGTGCACTTGCTCACTTGCCCTTCACTGACTTGAAAGCAATTTACTGGTAGACCTCTTCAATTCATTGGACACGGTAGCTAGTCTACCAAATAGACTTGGCACAGCCCACATTCTAATCTGAAATTTCGCTAGTTCACTAATTTAACTAGCTGAATGATTGGTAGACGTACGTTCTATCTGGGCTAAATTTCAGGCAATGATCTAACCCTGAGTACAGTGGTCTGTGTCTGATGTTTGTTTACATTTAGCTATGTAACTTTAGCTAGGTAGCTGCCTAACCGAGGTGTTTGGCCAAGAAATGTAGATATGAAGATCGGCAAACACTGCTTCTCCATTAAAAATCCCAGCTCAAGCTTGTAGGCGACGTTGTCTAGCTAAACTCATGCGCAGAAACACATAATCTCGTCTCGCGCCGAACTGCGCATGTGAACGCCGTCAAATCAAAAGGCACACTTTCGATAGTTGTTTTGACAAATGGAAACGTGTCAGTTTGTCACTTTCACGAGGTTGGAGAAATAACATGTTAATCTACTTAATACATTGTCTCGAATCTATGTGTCTTTAGATTGATAAAATTAACTAAGGAACCATGTTTCACTTCACTTATTGACTTCTCCAAACCCGGACCTGGTCTGCTTGGAAAGCGTTCCCGGAAGTTTCGCGATGTTGCGCCTCTGAGTTTAGAAACTCTGTGGCTACATCTTTCAACGATATCGGGTTAGTGAGCCTATGCTATCTAGCTAGCAGACAAAACATTAATGTTTGCTACAACGGCTTGTGCATATCGATAAAGTCAATCTGTCCAGGAAAATGCATTATTAATCAATAATGTTCAATTTTATGAACAGAAAAACGCCCCCTGCATCCAAACCCATGCTAACTGGCTAGCTAGGTAGGTTGGATTGCTAGCCAGTTAGTTGAAATTAATCGCACAATTGTTCTTGCTAGCTAACTATATTACATATTTTAATACTCACATTGACAACTGTAATTCTCCATTGTCCTGGTTCTGGAGCTGCCATCACCCCGCTATTTACATCTCCTAGTAAAAGAATCCCTGCCAAATAAAGGAGCCAGGTTTTCACTGAGCTAGCCGTGCTGTTCCACGTCCTCACACGTACAGAAGCAGCCATGTTTTCAGCATGTGGTACAGCTGGGGCGACTAGCTAACTCACCTGAGTGGAAGTAACGTCACGCACATGCTTATGTTTGAGTTGACGTTTTGGCATCAGATGCATTGAACCATACACCATGTTAAGCAGTGCCAGTGACCATGTATATACTGTATTAACCCTAGTGTGGTGTTCGGGTCTGTGGGACCCATTTTCAATGTATACTAGAAGACAAATGATGCAATTAATTATTTTTTCACCTGCCACTCATTGGCCTTGGCTCATTTTCTGTGAAGAACATGTAAAATAACACATTTTCATTGAGTGCACACTGTTTACCCCCCTACACATTTATATTACATATGTGGTGTTCGGGTCCACCTGCCTTTCTGCCTGTCTCCCACTTTTCTCGCACTCTTTACCCTTTGTAGTGTGTGAAACTATAAAATGTACTGCGAGAACCTGCACAATGTTATTACATTACATTATTTCGATACATTATAAAAAAGTCGGTATTTTGCCACACTATACCTCAGCCAGGTGCAAATTGGGGGAGGGACACCACAAATAAATAGCTTTGCATGTGTGGCTCCTTACCACAATCAATCAGTATGGCAAATATTATCTCTGATCAGAGGGCCTTAGAAAAATGTTTTGCAGGGAGAGAAGCTAGTGTGGAAGGAGTGTCTTCCACTTTGGAAAATGAAGAAATTTCCGAATATGAGGATCATGTCTCTGTCAATTTGAAGTCTGACAGTGAGTTGGAAGAAGAGGATGAGATTGACCTGACCCTCAGCCAGCCCCAGGACCAGCCCGTCGGCAGCCAACCCCAGGACCAGCCCGTCAGCAACAAGCTCATCAGCAGCCTGCAGGAGGGCAAGAAGATTCTTGCCCTCCTGGTTGCATCCTTATCACATTGGCGGTCATGCGGGGTGGCTGCCAATGTAATAAGGATGCAACCAGGGCCGACGAGGATGGTGGTTACTCATGTGCAGGACATAAAGTCTTCTTTTGAACTGTTCATCCCAGACACCATCCAGAAAATTATTCTGGACTGCATTAATTTGGAGGGAAGGCGTGTTTTTGGAGAGAGGTGGAAGGAGATGGACCAAACTCATTTACATGCATATGTTGGGGTTCTTATCCTTTCTGCTGTTTTCATATCCAATGGGGAATCTACAGAATCCCTGTGGGATGTAGAAACTGGCAGAGAACTCTTCCGTGCAAAACTGTCACTGGAAAACGTCCACATTATTTCCAGGATTATCCGCTGCGATAACCGAGACACCAGACCAGCTCGGCGGCAGAGAGACAAGCTAGCTGCAATCAGGTCAGTATGGGACAAGTGGGTGGACCACCTTCCCCTGTTTTACAACCCTGGGCCCAACGTTACTGTTGATGAGCAGCTTATGCCATTTAAGGGCCGCTGCCCCTTTCAGGCAGTACATACCATCTAAACCCACAAAATATGGAATCAAGATCTGTGCTGCCTGTGATGCTGCTTCATCATATGCGTGGGACATGCAAGTGTATACAGGGAAGCCAGATGGAGGAGCTCCTGAGAAGAACCAAGGGATGCGGGTTGTCCTGGATGTGACACAGGGACTCTGTGGCCACAACATCACATGCAATAACTTTTTTACTTCACACAAGCTGGGACAGGAGCTCCTCAAGAGGAAGCTGACAATGGTAGGACCAGTAAGAAAAAACAAGCCAGAGATCCCACCTCAGCTGTTGAATACATGGAACTGGCCTATAAATTCCTTTAAGTTTGTGTTCATGTCCAGAACGTCCCTAGTGTCCTACGTGCCAAAGAAAGGCAAAAATGTGGTACTCATGAGTACGCTGCATAGGGATGGGAGAATTTGTGGCCAGGAACATCAAAAAACAGAAATCATAATGGATTACAATGCCACAAAAGGAGGGGTGGACAATTTAAACAAGCTGGTGACTGGCTACAGCTGCAAAAGAAGAACCCTACCCTGGACACTTGTGAAATTCTTCAACATCTTGGGCATCTCGGCGTACAACGCGTTGGTCATCTGGATGGGGTTGAACCCAGATTGTTACAGAGGGAAGCTCCAGAGGAGACATCTCTTTCTCGAAGAACAGGGCAAGGCATTGGTAAGACCTCAAATCCAGAGGAGGCAACATATCCCAAGGACCCCAGCTTTTGCAGCCATCATGAGGAGGATTCAGGAGGAGGATGCTGGTGCCCCATCCGCCTGACCCGCAGAACCAACAACTCCAATACCGAAAGTAAGTGTGAGTAGATTGCAGGCGGTAGCAACAAGAAGAAGCGCTGCTATGTGTGTGGATCCAAGAAGGACAGAAAGACACAGTACACATGCTTTAGATGGCCTCTGATTGTAATGGGAGTGTACTACTGACTTACAACAGTGGTTGGCTGTAATTGTGCCTTGTTCACAGCTTTCAATATCTGCTAGGGATACACTGACTTCATTTTTTAGCAGAGCTTATTTAATTGGAAATATACTATAAGAGAGATGTGCAAATGTAGCGTCTCTTATGTACATCTCTTGCATTAACACTGATAGCTGGTGGTAACCATTTGAGGTATAAACATCCACTGGAAAACTGGTCACAATTATTTCAATGCAAAGCATTGGGGAATAAACAAGGCAATAACACTATTTTAATAATGCCACAAGACAGAATCAAAGAAATAGGGATTATATTTCTATGGAAACTGGACAGAACTACACAAGACAGGATCATAGAAATAGGGATTATATTTCTATAGACACTGGGCAGATCCTTGGTGAAACAACTTGGAAGTGTTGCAACGTGAGACTACACATGCTGCACCAATCAGAAGGTCTATGTGCTCATGATCCACACAGTACCATACGTTCAAACTGTAACAAAATGAGGAAGTAGCACGAGATTCCGAGGCGTGATTTGCAACCAGTATCATAGGGTCCAGATCCAGAAATGTTACCGCTGCTCCAAGAAAGCTAGTTCCCTTGGGTGAGTGGTCATCGTGCTTATCAACGGCAGGGTCATTACAATACCTAATATTATGTCCTCAACAGTCCAAAGTGCAGACAAGAAGGATGTGTATTATCATCAGACATGACCCCTGGGGGAGAGCTTTTCTTTTCTTTGTCTGGTTTCAGATTACTGGATTTCTAGTCCCAACGTTCCATGCCTATCAGAGCAACAGCGTTGTGTCACTTGCGTGCTGATCCATCCCAGTGACATCTCCCACTGAGTCACGAGTAACTCCCCCCAAAACACCACCCAAGCCCTCCCGAGCCAACAGGGGAGTGTCACTGTCCACAGCTGCTGTTGTCATGGTGACAGCGGGGTCCCCACTCCTATTGGCATTAGAGATGACAACAACGTAACGATCATCTTCCTCCTCCTTTTCCTCCATATTCTCGTGGATGACTGCTGTCACCAGATCTCGGTTGTCTCGTCTCTGGCGACTGTCACTGCAGGACAGAGAAGAGCTGAACTGGTCGCTACAGGAAGGGGAGGGGCTGAATTGGTTTCTATGACTGCAGGAAGGGGAGGAGCTAAAAAGAGGCAAATCCAGGTGGGAGTCTGCACAAGCACCGGGCTGATCCTCCTCAGGGAAACTGGTGTTGATGTAGATGATGTCCTCTTTGCTGGTAGAAGCCTCCGGAAGTTTCTCTGTCAGCTTCTCCAACAGTTCTCTAACCTAAGGAAAGTCCGAAAGATTAGAAGATTCATCTTTACGCAGTCTGAGTCTGCATAGCAAATTTCACCTTATTTGTTATATTCACTCTTCAACTGTTCCCATAGGAGAAGAGAACCCTTTTTGGTTTCAGGTAGAACCCTTTTTGGTTCCAAGTACAACCCTCTGTGGAAAGGGTTCTACGTGGAACCCAAAAGGATTCTACCTGGAACCAAATGGGTTCTACCTGGAACCAGAAAGGGTTCTTCAAAGGGTTCTTATTTGAGGACAGCCGAAGAACCCTTTTAGGTTCTTGATAGAAAAAAAAGGTGCTAAGAGTGTAGTGCACTATTTTTGACCAGGGTGTCTATGTCAATGTCTGCATCCCAAATGGCACCATATTATTTCTTATATAATGCACTAATTTTGACCAGAGCCCTATGGGTTTCCCTAAGTAGTGAACTATAAATTGAATAGAGTGCCATTTGGGACGTAGACTTTGTCTAGAGCAGCTTCGTCGGGAGTTCTCTCACCTGAGTGAAGACGGGGCGATCCAGGAGGTCAGCACGCCAACAGCTGTACATGATCTCGTACCTGGTGGACAGGAGAAGTAAGAATAATCATTCAAATGTGATCTGTTTTGCGTCTTAATAAACCACTGGGGAGCGTAACAGAGTTGCAGGCATTACTTCTTCTTCAGTTTATCTATATTGTTCTGGCTGTAACATAATGTTCCTTAACCTGGTCCCAGATCTGTATAGTTAATATGTCCATTCATTGACCTTAGGAGTTGGCAATACAGCACAAACAGGTATTGGATCAGGCTAAATGTTCCTATCTACTAAAACCCAATCTGAAAGACAGCCATGTAGAGAGAAGAAAAACACTCACAGTTCATCTAAGCAGTCTGTTGGCTGCTTCAGCCTGTGGCCCAAAAGTAGGTAGTCATAAATCTCATGGTTCTGGATACCAGGGTACGGCGTCATGCCCCGTGTCGCTATCTCCCACATGGTCACACCAAATGCCCACTGCAAGAAGACACACAGCACACGTTTATGTTAGCTGTAGTTTCTCTCTCGTGATAGACTGTTAACGTAAATGTTAAAATTGGTAGGTTCTGCTAGCTCCCACTAAAATAACATGTTAGATGCATCTACATAACGTGATCAGAGAACTGTAAATGCGTTTTAATTTGTGATTTCAAGTATCACATTTGCAGTCTAATCAAATGAAATTGTATTTGTCACACCCTGAATACAACAAGTGTAGACTTTACAGTGAAATGCTTACTTACGAGCCCTTTCCCAACAATGCAGTTAAAAAGTAAGAAAATGAACAAATAGATAAAAAATAAAACAGTAAATTAATACAATAACACAATAAAATAACAATAAGGAGGCTATATACAGGCTATATACAAGGAGTATTGCGTCAGTGTACTGGGGTACGAGGTAGTTGGGTTGATTGATTGAGGTAATATGTACATGTAGGTTTGGTTAGGTGATTGATTGATTGAAGTACTATGTACATGTAGGTAGGGAGTGAAAAGCAGAAAGTCTGGATAGCCATTTAACTGTTCTGCAGTCACACGGCTCTTACCCAATAACTTTTCCAATGCTGAGTGCTGTGGCTGTGGGCTGAACTTCATGGGCTGGCTGTTTAATTTCTCAGAAAGGGAACTAAATACTTGAATAACAGTACTTTTCCTTTCTCTCTGACACATTCACATGTATTCCTATAATCAGTCAAGGATGAAAGAAATTAAACTAGCTGATGGGGGCTCGATCTCAGACGTTTCTTACAACATCATTGTGTGTGTGTGTGTGTGTGTGTGTGTGTGTGTGTGTGTGTGTGTGTGTGTGTGTGTGTGTGTGTGTGGACCTCCATACCACATCACTCTTCACAGTGAATACTCTGTCCGCCAGGCTCTCCACTGCGATCCATTTCACAGGCATCTTGGCTATCCTGCCCTGTCTGTAGTAATCACCACTGTAGATCTTCTTAGACAAGCCGAAGTCTGCCACACACACCGTCATGTCATCACGCAGCCTGTAGGACCAGACCAACCAACCAATCAATCAATAGAACAATCTATCAATTCCACTTACTAGAAACAGATCAAAATTGACCAGGCAGGATACACGTGCAAGAATTTGGCATTTATTCAAAATGTCAAGAGCAATGTGTCTACATAACAATGACAATATGGTGGACAGCAACAGTGAGTTTCTACTTGAATAAGTTGCCAAAATAGACCACAGTCGTACATGAACAGTACCAAGGAACAAGGATGGTTTAGCTGCCGTCCTCTCCGTTTACCCTGAGATAAGACTCATATCTTTACATTGTGAAAAAGTTCAGGTCAGACCTGTACACACACACACACACACACACACACACACACACACACACACACACACACACACACACACACACACACACACACACACACACACACACACACAGTGGTGTAAAGTACTTAAATATATTTAAAACATTTTTACTTTACTATTTATATTTTTGACAACTTTTACTTTTACTTCACTACATTCCGAAAGAAAAGTGTGCAAAGCTGTCATCAAGGCAAAGGGTGGCTACTTTGAAGAATCTCAAATATGAAATATATTTTGATTTGTTTAACACTTTTTTAGTTACTACATGATTCCATATGTGTTATTTCATAGTTTTTATGTCTTCACTACTATTCTACAATGTAGAAAACAATAAAAATAAAGAAAAACCCTTGATTGAGTAGGTGTGTCCAAACCTTTGACAGGTACTGTATATATATATATATATATATATATACATATATATATATATATATATATATATATATATATACTGCTCAAAAAAATAAAGGGAACACTTAAACAACACATCCTACATCTGAATGAAATAAATAATCTTATTAAATACTTTTTTCTTTACATAGTTGAATGTGCTGACAACAAAATCACACAAAAATAATCAATGGAAATCCAATTTATCAACCCATGGAGGTCTGGATTTGGAGTCACACTCAAAATTAAAGTGGAAAACCACACTACAGGCTGATCCAACTTTGATGTAATGTCCTTAAAACAAGTCAAAATGAGGCTCAGTAGTGTGTGTGGCCTCCACGTGCCTGTATGACCTCCCTACAACGCCTGGGCATGCTCCTGATGAGGTGACGGATGGTCTCCTGAGGGATCTCCTCCCAGACCTGGACTAAAGCATCCGCCAACTCCTGGACAGTCTGTGGTGCAACGTGGCGTTGGTGGATGGAGCGAGACATGATGTCCCAGATGTGCTCAATTGGATTCAGGTCTGGGGAACGGGCGGGCCAGTCCATAGCATCAATGCCTTCCTCTTGCAGGAACTGCCGACACACTCCAGCCACATGAGGTCTAGCATTGTCTTGCATTAGGAGGAACCCAGGGCCAACCGCACCAGCATATGGTCTCACAAGGGGTCTGAGGATCTCATCTTGGTACCTAATGGCAGTCAGGCTACCTCTGGCGAGCACATGGAGGGCTCTGCGGCCCCTCAAAGAAATGCCACCCCACACCATGACTGACCCACCGCCAAACCGGTCATGCTGGAGGATGTTGCAGGCAGCAGAACGTTCTCCACGGCGTCTCCAGACTCTGTCACGTCTGTCACGTGCTCAGTGTGAACCTGCTTTCATCTGTGAAGAGCACAGGGCGCCAGTGGCGAATTTTCCAATCTTGGTGTTCTCTAGCAAATGCCAAATGTCCTGCACGGTGTTGGGCTGTAAGCACAACCCCCACCTGTGGATGTCGGGCCCTCATACCACCCTCATGGAGTCTGTTTCTGACCGTTTGAGCAGACACATGCACATTTGTGGCCTGCTGGAGGTCATTTTACAGGGCTTTGGCAGTGCTTCTCCTGCTCCTCCTTGCACAAAGGCGGAGGTAGCGGTCCTGCTGCTGGGTTGTTGCCCTCCTACGGCCTCCTCCACGTCTCCTGATGTACTGGCCTATCTCTTGGGTGCGCCTCCATGCTCTGGACACTACGCTGACAGACACAGCAAACCTTCTTGCCACAGCTCGCATTGATGTGCCATCCTGGATGAGCTGCACTACCTGAGCCACTTGTGTGGGTTGTAGACTCCGTCTCATGCTACCACTAGAGTGAAAGCACCGCCAGCATTCAAAAGTGACCAAAACATCAGCCAGGAAGCATAGGAACTGTGGTCCCCACCTGCAGAACCACTCCTTTATTGGGGGTGTCTTGCTAATTGCATATAATTTCCACCTGTTGTCTATTCCATTTGCACAACAGCATGTGAAATTTATTGTCAATCAGTGTTGCTTCCTAACTGGACAGTTTGATTTCACAGAAGTGTGATTGACTTGGAGTTACATTGTGTTGTTTAAGTGTTTCCTTTATTTTTTTGAGCAGTGTATATACACACTGAACAAAAATATAAACGCCACATACAACAATTTCAAAGATTTAACTGAGTTACAGTTCATATAAGGAAATCAGTCAATTGAAAATGAATTCATTAGGCCCTAATCTATGGATTCCACAGATACCTTTAAGCTAGTATCTGGTGTGACCACCATTTGACTCATGCAGCGCGGCATATCTCCTTCTCATAGAGTTGATCAGGGGGGCACTCTGTTCACAACGTTTACATCAGTGAAAGGCTCACCCACACGACACCATACACTTGGTCTGCGGTTGTAGGTACTGCCAAATTCTCTAAAGCGGCTTATGGTAGAGAAATTAAGATCAAATCTCCAGAAACAGCTCTGGTGGACATGCCAATTGCATGCTCCCTCAAAACTTGAGACATCTGTGGCATTGTGTTGTGTGACAAAACTGCCCATTTTAGAGTGTAATTTTATTGTCCCCAGGACAACGTGCACCTATGTAATGAACATGCGGTTTAATCAGCTTCTTGATATGCCACACCTGTCAGGTGGATGAATTATCTTGGCAAAGTAGAAATGCTCACTAACAGGGATGTAAACACATTTTTGCACAACATTTGAGAGAAGTAAGCTTTTTGTGCATATGGAACATTTCTGGCATATTTTATTTCCGCTCATGAAAAATGGGACAAACACTTTACATGTTCGTTCATATTTTTGTTCAGTTTATATATATATATGTGTGTGTGTATATACAGCTCTGACCTGTACCTTGTCACAATGTAAAGATGTAAATCACTATGTGTTCAAAATATTAGGAATACCTGCTATTTCCATGAAATAGACTGACCAGGTGAAAGCTTTTATCCATTATTGAGGTCACTTGTTAAATCCACTTCAATCAGTGTAGATGATGGGGATGAGACAGGTTAAAGAATGATTTTTAAGCCTTGAGACAATTGAGATGTGGATTGTGTATGTGCACCATTCAGAGGGTGAATGGGCAAGACAAAATATGTAAGTGCCTTTGAAAGGGGTACGGTAGTAGGTGCCAGGCGCACTGGTTTGAGTGTGTCAAGAACTGCAACGCTGCTGGGTTTTTCACGCTCAACAGTTTTCCGTGTGTATCAAGAATGGTCCACCACCCAAAGGACATCCAGCCAACTTGACACAACTGTGGGAAGCATTGGAGTCAACATGGGTCAGCATCCCTGTGGAATGCTTTTGACACCTTGTAGAGTCCATGCCCAACGTATTGAGGCTGTTCTGAGGTCAAAAGGGGGTGCAACTCAATATTAGGAAGGTGTTCGTAATGTTTTGTACACTCAGTATGGCTCTGGTTCAGGTGAAATGTAAACCTACATGCAGTTGCGTGCAGCCAAGTCACGGTGGAGGAAGTTCCGCCCACTGAGGTATTCCATCCCCATGGCGATGTCAATCATAAATTTCAGGAGTGTCTGAGTGGGCAGGAACTGAAAGAAAAAGAAGAAGAAAGAAACAACATCTTCATCATTACAATGTCATTAACCATATTCAGACAAGACAACACTTTTTTCCAAAGTGCTGCTCGGGAAAGCATCAGATAGCTCACCAGTGGACTGTCACCGAGGCGTGAGCGCAGCAGGAAGCTATGGAGGTCTCCATATCTCATGAAGGGCAGGATCACCATGGGCTTGTGGAAGTGACCAGACCCCGCCTCCAGACAAACACCTAGCAGGAGCAGATCAATGTAATACCAGGTAAATACCAGTTGTAAAATGACTGTAAAATAAAGTTTTTACTAAGTATTACAAAATCCTTTAGTCATCAACTGTGATCTCTTATGTGTATGTATGGCTGGATGGAGTGAGTGAGCATGAATCCATCGTTTCTGCATGATGGGCAGGACTGTGCAGGATGGTCTGTGATGGCAGCAAAGAAGACCTACAGTACCTAGCAGCCTGATGACATTAGGGTGGTCAAAGTCCTTCATGCAGGCAGCCTCATTCAGGAACTCTTCTATCTCCCTCTGGGAGAAGTTATCCACTGGAAAACAAAGAGGAGATTAATACAAATGTCATGTGTTATTTAGCCTGGTCTTAGATCTGTTTGCACTATCTTTCCAACTCCTGCGGTCACTGGCATTCCAAACATGGCATGAACGGTCATAGTAGCTGGTAATACAGCACAAACAGATCTGGGACCAGGCTATGAGGAATTCATCAACCATCTAGGATATTAATCAGAGAGTAAGAAGGAGAAAAAAACACTCTGAATCTGACCTAAATTAATGGGCATTGTTAGATCAGCCCAATTACAGAAAACTAACAAGAGGATGAAGCTCACATTTCATGGTCTTCACAGCCACTTTCTCAGATGTTCCGTCCAGTTGTTTCAGATGTCCCTCCACCACAGAGCCAAATTCACCTGGTCAATAAACAATGGGTTGGTAACAGTCAGAAAGGTAACAGTCAGAAATACCTCTAAATGACGAGTAGCAACAAATACATTACATGTGAAATGCGATTAAGGAACAACCACAAACAAATGAGATGACCAAAAAAAAAGTAAGAAATTACATTGGAAGAAATGACATATGACTGAGATAAAGTTGTATTCTACCTACGTTATAACACAAATAGGCCCCTAATTGTGTGTACTAAATAATCAAATGAATGTCATCCTCACCCTCTCCCAGAACCTTCCCGATGGAGAGCAGATTTCTCATAATCATGAAGTCCTGTAGTTTGGCTTGGAGCTCATCACTCACACCCAGGTTACCTACTAAAAAGGGGGCAAGAGGGGAAAATAGAGCTCATATTTTTACTATTATGCAAAATCTGTGGATATAGATTTTCTTCTCCGATGTATGTTAATAGGAACATAGAGGATTAGAGTAGAGTAGAGAAAAGTAGAGTAAAGTAGAGCAGAGTACAGTAGATTAGAATAGAATGTTTATTAACGTACGTGTAATTTCAATGGCTGATCGGTTGTAGGACTTCTGTGGCCTGTACTGAACGATGGGTTGAAGCTTCTCTCCACTTCCAAACATTTGACTGCAGGGGGTGCCAGAGAGAAACAAAACAAGTTACTATATACAATGGAGCAGAATGAGTCATTCACTGACTAACACTTTAACAAGAGCTTGCCTCAGAGTTGTAATCATTTGGTTGACACGATTAAGAATTCATCTTGAATCAGGAAGCAAGCTCTATGACCGGATGTTTTCCTGCCTCTGGGGGATGAGAGGTGTCTGCCAGTTCTGAGCATTCTTATCTGTATATCCCGAACGGCAACACTGAGTCACCTCTTCAACATAATGAATTCCAGAACAGAGACAGCAGAACAGAGAGGAGATGGGTTGTTTTGGTGAGGAGGAGAGAGGAGCGGAGGAAAGACTAGCAGAGAGGAGTGGTGGAGCGGAGTGGAGAGGTGAGAGGATTAGAGTGGAAAGGATTATTTTGGTGTTTCTTTCCAACACAGCTAGACTACTTCTGTCTTCAGCAGTAAGACCAGGGATGGTTGTGTTCATTAGGCACCAAACAGAAGAAAATAGACAAACAGGGAGGGACTACCAGGGCTTGTCCAATGAGATAGGCCCATTTTCATTTTCTGTTGAAAAATGTTTTCCATAGTCTGCCTTTAACTAACACCGCCCAGATCTCACTGCTGATTGAGTCCAGCTGTTTCAGTCTGTTTTCTTCCATTTGGTGCCTAATGAACGTGATCCAGTCAGCACAACCTTGGCAGTCTTGACTCAGGTGCAGTTGTCAGTGATTATGAGGAAACCAGGCTGCTTTATTGACAATGTACTGAGTAACTTTACCCCTCCCTCAACAGGAAATATAACCACTTCCACTGACCAATACACCGTTTCCCCTTACCAACTTCAGGGATCAAAATGCTGAGTAACTTTTACATCTGCAGCAACAGACAATAGACATTTCTTACTGGTGAAACTGAGTGAAGAGCACTACAAAGGCAAAACAGAATTCACTGGCTGGAGATGCACTGTTGAGGATCTTTGATCTACTAGTCAAGTACAAGTAAGTTATTTGAGGAAGGAAGACTGCCCTTAGCTACACCGTTTCCCCTGACCAATTTAAGAATCAAGATACTGTGTGACTTCCAGTACTACAACAATGGACTGCAGCACGGTCAAAGTCAATACACAGGGGTTTAAAGTGATCATGATCAGATCATTAAGGTATTGAGGACACCATTAGGTTAGCGTCAGAAACAAGACAAACCAGATGTTACACAGCATTTTGGGTACTGTAGTACATCAATGTACACCCCTCCTTGTACATCATGATACAATTAAGACTTTAATATGTGAAGAAGCATGCAAACTTACCCAAAGCGTGTGTCCAGTATCCTGCTTCTCATGCAGATAGCAGCCCAGAGTACTAGCAGCAGGAGACAGAAGCCACATACCACCCCCAGTATGATATACACAGAGTCTGATCCTATGGTGTCTGGACTGGAGGAGGGAGACAGGGGCCACTCTGGAACACAACACGCAATCAATCAATGATTGAATCAATCAAGCAATGAATCAATCAAATCAAAGTATGATCGATTGATAGAACAGAACACACAAACATGATAGAAACATGATAGAAACATGATCAAAGTTTCAACTCCCTCAACTGTATGTTGTATATGTTTTGCTGTAAATGTGTGTGTTCCCAGTTTGTGTGTAATTTTGCAACAACCGAATTGCCCTTTAACACCACCGCAGAAGCTTCACTATTCTGCATCTTCCCAATTAAGTAGCCTAATTTTGTTGTATGGCTACTTGAAGAAAACTAGGCAGTGGTGTGTATTCATGGATGACAAGGGAAGCAAAGCTTCCCCAAAACATTTACCAAAAAACTAACAAAAACAAAAAAACATACACATAATAATTGATCATCTTTCGTCTCTCTTTGTTTCATAATTATCCTTCAATTCGGAAGAGGCTGAATGTATCTCACCGGAGGAAGCATCCAAGAGAGCAAAACAGCGCCCCTCTGTCTCTGTATGTGTAGCGTATCTGATACGGTCTGGTCAAAAAGAGTATGACATTTTTTCCACCTGTAGTATTGAATGCAAGGGAAACCAGCGAGCATTTGGCCTCCCTTGATAAAAAAGTATAACATTTGCCAATCAGCGTTGAGCTAAACTGAGTTAGCTCAACTGTGAATGTTCCTGCCGCACCAAAAAAAAGTGTCAAGGGAAACCAGTTTGGATTTGGCTTCACATCAATAACATCAACAGAAAAACGTAATTGGCAGAAAAACTTGCATTGTTACATCTCGTTGTGTCATTGTCCTCTAGTGGCTAGCTAGCTAGTTAAAAGTGTCCCTTTCCTAAATAGCCATGAGTGGAGATAGGGATTTGCATTTGTGGTTTTACCTAATTCTCATTTGTGGTTTTACCTAATTCTCTGTACTGGCAAGTGATTATAACGGCGATTCTGAACCAACCATAAATTCATACATTGTGCCCCTGGCCTGAGAGGATGATAGTTCAATATGTAGCTAGATGAAGTAGGCTAATGTTAATTAGCTGGCTCATCGTTGCACATGAAAGGAAGTTTGGCTAGTGAGCAAGCATTTTAGCCAGGTAGCCTAGGGCAACAAAAACTAAAAGCATGTACTGTATTACAGAGTCATAGACCGTTTAATCAACATGAAAGAGAGGAGGATGGCATTGGCGTTGTGACAGAAATGTTATCATGTGAAGAGACAGCCTTGAAAATGTTAATGTGGGATGAGTCAACATGTTTTTTCAACTTGCACACGTACACGCACGCACGCACGCACGCACGCACGCACACACACACACACACACACACACACACACACACACACACACACACACACACACACACACACACACACACACACACACACACACACACGATTTGATGATGTTGAAATGGTGCTGGAATAGTGGAGGCAGCTCCTGTTTTCTTTGTGTCTTGCAGTAACTCTCTGTGGTTCTAAATCAATAGTTGTTTAGTGGTCCGAAATTGTCAGAAACATTAACTTGCTTGACCATGCTGTAGGTCATGTAACTGTTTGTTACCCTACATGCAATATACTTTGTGGGCCTCACCGGACAGAGGTCGCTCCCTTTTTGGGATGAAACAAAGGTCTGGATGAATTTATTCTGCGACTGTGTCTTCTTATTGTCTCGGCCTTAGGCCTATATATCACAGTGGCAAGGCATATAAATTAACAGGTTATAGAGCAAACAATTCAACTATCACAACACATAGGTTGTAATATGGCTTTTTTTCTGGATTGGCTTCCCTGGTGATTTTACCAGTGGTGGAAAAAGTACCCAACTGTCATACTTGAGTAAATGTAAAGATAACTTAAAAGTAAAGTCACCCAGTAAAATTTTACTTGATTAAAAGTCTAAATGTATTTGGTTTAAAATATACTTAAGTATCAAAAGTAAATGTAATTGCTAAAATGTACTTAAGTATGAAATTTCAAAGTATAAGTATAAATATTTTCAAAGTCCTTAAATTACGCAAATCAGACGGCACAATTTTCTTTTCTTTTTTTTAAAATGTACGCAAAGCCAGGGGCACACTCCAACACTCAGACATAATTTACATACAAAGCATGTGTGTTTAGTGAGTCTGCCAGATCAGAGGCAGTAGGGATGAATAGGGATGTTCTGTTTAGTGTGTGAATTTGACTATTTTCCTGTCCTGCTATACATTCAAAATGTAACAAGTACTTTTGGGTGTAAAGGAAAATGTATGGAGTAAAAAGTCCAATCTTTTTTTAAGGAATGTATTGAAGTAAAGGTAAAAGTTGTCAAACATATAAATAGTAAGTAGTTCTTTAAAGTATTTTTACTTAGGTACTTTACACCACTGGATTTTACCCACACACCGCTACTAGAACTAGGGCCTGTCACTTGCAACCCACCTCTTCCAATGCATTGTGGAAAAGTGTGCATTCAATTCTACTAGATGAAGAGCTGAAATTAGTACAACATCCTGGCATTTAAACCATACTCGATTTTCAAAATTGCACACTGTAAAACATTATATTTTCGCATACTGAGACTGCGTCATGCGCGATTGTGTTGTTTCACGTTATTGGTTAATTTCAGTAGCACGTCCCCATATCTGATTATCAGCTGTTGTCAAAGCTGAAATTAGTATGACATCCGGAAATTTAAAGTATACTCGATTTTGTAAATGTCACATACAATAAAACTTTATTTTTATCACATACTTAACCGGCCTACTATTTAGAACACGGTCAGGTTAAATATCTACTTGCGGTTGTTGTCATGCTTATGTACTTCAATATGTATAAAGGTGTTAAGATTAGGAACTCCTTATGTACTTCAATATGTATAAAGGTGTTAAGATTAGGAACTCCTTATGTACTTCAATATGTATAAAGGTGTTAAGATTAGGAACTCCTTATGTACTTCAATATGTGTAAAGGTGTTAGGATTAGGAACTCCTTATATAATTCAATATGTATAAAGGTGTTAGGATTAGGAACTCCTTATGTACTTCAATATGTATAAAGGTGTTAGGATTAGGAACTCCTGATGTAATTCAATATGTATAAAGGTGTTAGGATTAGGAACTCCTTATATAATTCAATATGTATAAAGGTGTTAGGATTAGGAACTCCTGATGTAATTCAATATGTATAAAGGTGTTAGGATTAGGAACTACTGATGTAATTCAATATGTATAAAGGTGTTAGGATTAGGAACTCCTTATATAATTCAATATGTATAAAGGTGTTAGGATTAGGAACTCCTTATATAATTCAATATGTATAAAGGTGTTAGGATTAGGAACTACTGATGTAATTCAATATGTATAAAGGTGTTAGGATTAGGAACTACTGATGTAATTCAATATGTATAAAGGTGTTAGGATTAGGAACTCCTGATGTAATTCAATATGTATAAAGGTGTTAGGATTAGGAACTACTGATGTAATTCAATAGGTGTTAGGATTAGGAACTCCCGATGTAATTCAATATGTATAAAGGTGTTAGGATTAGGAACTCCTGATGTAATTCAATATGAATAAAGGTGTTAGGATTAGGAACTCCTGATGTAATTCAATATGTAATTCAATATGTGTAAAGGTGTTAGGATTATGAACTCCTGATGTAATTCAATATGTGTAAAGGTGTTAGGATTAGGAACTCCTGATGTAATTCACTATGAATAAAGGTGTTAGGATTAGGAACTCCTGATGTAATTCAATATGTATAAAGCTGTTAGGATTAGGGACTCCTGATGTAGTGCGGTCTACTCACTGTTCTCTGGTACGAAGATCCCGACCGGTGGACTGAGCATGCCACGCCCAGCCTGAGTACAGGCAGCTACCTGAACACTGTATGTAGTGTTGAACTCCTGTAGGGCCACCGTAGCAGTGTTGGAGGAGCTGCGGATCTGAGGAACACAACAGCATGTTAGAGCGATCATGGTTGTACTCAGCAGTTTACAATAATAGACACCTATTCAACTGATCAACTCATACCACTAATCAACTCATCATCAAACCTTTGACTAGTGGAATCAGATGTGTAGTGCTAGGGCAAAAAAAAAATGTCTTCCCAGGAATTAAGAAACACTGTTATAACTACAGAGGTAGAATCTTAATTTGAGCCAGTTTGCTACAGCAGGAAAATAATCCTGCAGCAACAGGGAATGTGAATTGCTATGTGGATTATAGTCAATGGTTATTTTTTGTCGGGGTTGATATATTTTTTGTTACGGCAAAACAAGTCTGACTTTTTTAAGTGGAAATTGCAAACTTTAGAAGCCTTTTTAAACCTTGAATACACTACAAGTTTGCGTTTGCTGCAAGTGCAGAAAAATGATCAGCAACAAAAGACTGATCAAATTAAGATCCTACATCTGTTGTCTTATCATGTCATGATATATTGCTAGTTTGTTTTTTGCTCTTGAAGCGCTTTGAGATTTTATGAAAATACTATAGAAGTTTAATAAATAATAATTATTATTATGATAGCAAATAATTTACCAATGTAAAACTACAATCTGTGTTCTTACTGGAAATGTTTCAAAATGTTTCCCTCCTACTGAACATCACCCAGTAACAGATGGACACCTGGGAAAATTGTCTGTCATACGTACTATAGGCCATTTTTTTGGATTATAGTGTTTGTAGTGGTCCCTTGAAGTTAATGATTATCTGTGTGTCAAAGTCAGCGTTAGATATGTGGCAAATTCTGATTAACAGCCAGGAAATGACGTTAACCAAATACTATGTAACATTGTGTCACGGATCCCTCCGGAACTTTCATCATGCACACCTGTCCCCTATTCCCACTGATTAGTATTTTTATATATGTGCCCTTTGTTTTCCATTGGGGGGTTGATTATTGTTACAATGTCTGTTGGTGAGTGTGAGTACCTGTGCTGTGTGTTTTGGGCTTTCGTGCCCTTGTGGATTGTGCAGATGATTACGGGTCTCGTCCCGTGTGTTAATCATTGTGCGCTTGTGTTATTTATTTGAGGTACTCCTCGCTCTTTTGTTTGGGTTTCTACCCTGTGTTTTGTTACGTGTTTGTTTGGTCTTCGTCCCCGTGCCTTTACACGGCACGCCGTAATTTGGGCTTAATGAAAAACCCTATTATGCATTCCTGCGTCTGTTCTCCCGATCCTTCATGCCAACGTGAAATATATTTGCACTTGTAACCCACATTTGTTTTGTGTCAAGTCATTGCAGAGCCATTCTGGATGTTTCTAGCTCTGCTAACATTGGGAAGCTGAGAAAATTGTTTCACAAAGCTCTGAAAAAAGGGGAAGAAAACAAAACTTTCTTGACAGGCAGGCTGGTATGTGGACTTGGGTTTAGTTCCAAATCGCAGCCTATTCGTATTCCCTACGTAGTGCACTTCTTTTGACTAGGGCTCATAGAGTAGAGCACTTAATAGGGAATATGTTGCCATTTGGGGCTCAGACATGATCAGCATGGTGTTTACAGAGAGCTGAGCGGGGGATTGTTGGGGAACATGTGACAGTGGATAAAGCCCTTGGTTGCACAATACCACCGCATGGCAACATCTGGGGTTCCTCTCTCACTAGCTAACATGCTGACAGTGAGACTGGAGGCCTGGAAAAACATGGAAGTCACACAGACACATGGTGGACTATCTCTCTATGACAACATTTCACACCAGAACTTTTATTTTGGAAACTAAAACTGAACTAGCTAACATGCTGACTGTGTTACTGGTCTGCTGGCTAAAGGCATAGAAAACACACACTCAGAAACATGTTGTACTATTTCACTGACCAAAAACATCTATTATATGTCTAGAAATAGCAATTATACTATAGCTTGGTGATAGAATAGAGTAGTGTAGAGCAGAGCAGGGTTTAGTAGAGTAGGGGTTAGAGTAGGGGTTAGAGTAGGGGTTAGAGTAGGGGTTAGAGTAGGGTGTAGAGCAGAGCAGGGTTTAGTAGAGTAGGGTTAGAGTAGGGTGTAGAGCAGAGCAGGGTAGAGTAGGGGTTAGAGTAGGGTGTAGAGCAGAGCAGGGTAGAGTATAGAGCAGAACAGGGTAGAGTAGGGGTTAGAGTAGGGTGTAGAGCAGAACAGGGTAGAGTAGGGGTTAGAGTAGGGTGTGGAGCAGAGCAGGGTAGAGTAGGGGTTAGAGTAGGGTAGAGTAGGGTGTAGAGCAGAGCAGGGTAGAGTAGGGGTTAGAGTAGGGGTTAGAGTAGAGCAGGGTAGAGTTGAGTAGAGTAGGGTGTAGAGCAGAACAGGGTAGAGTAGGGGTTAGAGTAGGGTGTAGAGCAGAGCAGGGTAGAGTAGGGGTTAGAGTAGGGTGTAGAGCAGAGCAGGGTAGAGTAGAGTAGAGTAGAGTAGGGGTTAGAGTAGGGTGTAGAGCAGAGCAGGGTAGAGTAGGGGTTAGAGTAGGGTAGAGTAGGGTGTAGAGCAGAGCAGGGTAGAGTTGAGTAGAGTAGGGTGTAGAGCAGAACAGGGTAGAGTAGGGGTTAGAGTAGGGTGTAGAGCAGAGCAGGGTAGAGTAGGGGTTAGAGTAGGGTGTAGAGCAGAGCAGGGTAGAGTAGAGTAGGGGTTAGAGTAGGGTGTAGAGCAGAGAAGGGTAGAGTAGAGTAGGGGTTAGAGTAGGGGGTAGAGTAGAGCATGGTAGAGTTGAGTAGAGTAGGGTGTAGAGTAGGGTGTAGAGCAGAGAAGGGTAGAGCAGGGTTGAGTAGAGTAGAGCAGGGTTGAGTAGAGTAGGGTTGAGTAGAGTAGGGTTGAGTAGAGTAGAGCAGGGTTGAGTAGAGTAGGGTTGAGTAGAGTACAGCAGTGTTGAATAGAGCAGGGTTGAATAGAGCAGGGTTGAATAGAGTAGAGTAGGGTTGAGTTGAGTAGAGTAGGGTTGAGTAGAGTAGAGCAGTGTTGAGTAGAGCAGGGTTGAGTAGAGCAGGTTTGAGTAGAGTAGGCTTGAGTAGAGTAGGATTGAGTAGAGTAGAGTAGGAATGAGTAGAGCAGGGTTGAGTAGAGCAGGATGGGGAAGTGTAGAGCAGGTTTGAGTAGAGCAGAGTAGGGTTGAGTAGAGTAGAGTTGAGTAGAGCAGGGTTGAGAAGAGTAGAGCAGGGTTAAGTAGAGTAGGATGAGTAGAGTACAGCAGTGTTGAATAGAGCAGGGTTGAATAGAGCAGGGTTGAATAGAGTAGAGTAGGATTGAGTTGAGTAGAGTAGGGTTGAGTAGAGTAGAGCAGTGTTGAGTAGAGCAGGGTTGAGTAGAGCAGGTTTGAGTAGAGTAGGCTTGAGTAGAGTAGGATTGAGTAGAGCAGGATGGGGAAGTGTAGAGCAGGGTTGAGTAGAGCAGAGTAGGGTTGAGTAGAGTAGGATTGAGTAGAGTAGAGTAGGAATGAGTAGAGCAGGGTTGAGTAGAGCAGGATGGGGAAGTGTAGAGCAGGGTTGAGTAGAGCAGAGTAGGGTTGAGTAGAGTAGGATTGAGTAGAGTAGAGTAGGAATGAGTAGAGCAGGGTTGAGTAGAGCAGGATGGGGAAGTGTAGAGCAGGTTTGAGTAGAGCAGGATTGAGTAGAGCAGGGTTGAGTAGAGCAGAGTAGGGTTGAGTAGAGTAGAGTTGAGTAGAGCAGGGTTGAGAAGAGTAGAGCAGGGTTAAGTAGAGTAGGATGAGTAGAGTAGAATAAAGTTGAGTTGAGCAGGATTGAGTAGAGTAGAGTAGAAAAGTAAAATAAGTTAGGTGTCTATGTAAGGTGTTTCTGTGAATCACTCTCTTGAACAACACAGCTGTTTGGCTGGTGAAACAGCTGAACAGCTGAGGATCCAGGAGCTGGGTCTCACACACACTTACATTCACACACACACACACACTTACATTCACACACACACACACACACACTTACATTCACACACACACACACACACACACTTACATTCACACACACACACTTACATTCACACACACACACTTACATTCACACACACACACACACACACACACACACACACACACACACACACACACACACACACACACACACACACACACACACACACACACACACACACACACACACACACACACTTCCCGTCACTGATATATGAGTGTTGTTTTTGACCAAGCCTTTGTGTGATGATGACGTCATGCAGACAGCTTTTGACTGGACAGGACCCACATGGGTTATTATACATATCCATTCATTCACTGATGTCGTTACAAAGCCTTTGTACGTGGTGATGTCATCATTTGACTGGACAGGGCATATGGTTATTACAAATGTATACCTTTGTTTGAGTCCCTATGTAGTGGGACGCAAATAGAGCAGTCTTTCCTAAGCTTTGATGATTTGAATCAGCTGTGTAGTGCTTGGGCAAAAATCAAAAGGTGCACCCATTGGTGTCCCCAGGACTGAGTTGGGGATTAGAGAACAGGGTGCCGTTTGGGACGCAGTCCCTCTCTATCTAAGGTATTCATTTTCCGTTCACTCCACCAACCAATGACCAATGACTCAGACGGGGAAACACTATTCCAGTAAACCACTACACAACCAGAAAGTGACAGGAAACCTGCTATTGTACTAGAGAGAACTGGGGTGTGTCCTAAATGGTACCCTATTCCCTACACAGTGCACTACAGATCTAGGACCAGGATAATAACTTTCAGCATTCCCTAAAAATGACAACTCCTGCATTGCTACACACAGGAGAGGTTACTGTTGACTCAACGGTAGAATGAAACACTTTAGTTCAGGACAGAGAATAGAGAAGTTGACCGTCTGTTGGGTAGAAAGGAACAATGTCAGAAGAAGGACCAACAATCCCCCACCTCATACAACGCATGCACACGCTCACACACACACACACACACCACCTTATGAACAAACTGACTGACTATAAAATCATATGACCATCTCACTTCTTGAATCTTGGTCCGGAAATCTCAGTATGAAACTGACATTGTTAATATTGAAAGTGCAACAAAACCTTTTACAGTAGGTCATCTTAAGTTTCTGCTATTCTAGATCTCACAGAGGCATGGATGAATCAATAGAATAGAATACTTTTTGAGACCCATGGGGAGAGACCCATGGGGAGACCCACTGCCTCTTTCAGTGATTGAGAGAGGCAGTGAGCGCCATAGAAATAGGATGGAAACGTCCAGTCTAATAATCATATTTCTAGGGTGATAGCATCAATGTCTTCCAGGTTCCAGGAGGAGAATCACCTTGTTGTCCTGAGTCCCATACGTGACGATGACATCATAACCTATGAGGATTCCGTTGACCCTGTCCCGGGGTGGGTCCTTCCATCGGATCACCAGCATTGACTCGTTTAGCATAACAGTCACGTTACGGGGGTAGACTGACGGTACTGGAGTAACAAAGGGAAGGGAAAGAGAGGGTCACACACTCAAAAACGATCTTCAATCCTGGAATCTGTGATAATCCTCAAATAGAGCTCACATACAACAGACTACTTTTGCAAACACTGGCACATTCGCATTTATAAGAACACTGAAATGTTGATTAATGTGCACGGTCCTTCACGGTTACATCAACATTTTTATATAGGAGGTAATGAAACAAATAAGACATTATTTTCAATATGTCTCGTCATCAAAGAAAATGACTGAGATGAGGCCACATTCGGGCCAACCACTTCTGATGTTTCCTACAGCATGGAAAGATTCCTGTCAGATCTGTAGACTAAAATATCCCCAACAGCGGCTTTAGTTTAGAGAGGAAGTCAGAAGCAGCCCCACCCATACACGATGAACTGCGTGCTTTCTCCATGAGACCACTCCTGCTTTTGCTTCCTATGTGGCCTCTCAGGAAGATATGCAAAGATAATATCAGACATATTCTGGATGTGACGCACATTTCACTAGGAACCCCTGTCATGCAAAATATAGTATGTACTGTACTTCTAACAATTTCTGATCAATGAAATTAAACTGATTTCTGAATACTTGATGGGATGAGGGGACAAGAAAACTAGCCCGGATCCAAACTGAATTGCTCTCTTTTGTGAAGTGAAACAACAATTTGGATCCCCCCACGCTACAATAACACAACACACAGCCATGCATCTTATACAGAGGCAGGACCTAACACAGGATCTACAGAATCCCATACAGGAAAGTGCATATGATGTATGCAGTCTTAAGAAGGCAAGGACCTGGACAGGCTGCTCCTGCGATCTATGCATTCTCTATGCATGAAAACACTACCGAAATCTCCAAACTGACCCATGTCCTGGCTGCAGTATAGCGGATCATGATGTGGTTGAAACATTGTCACCAATAATTCACATGGGAGCATAGAATCCAGTGTACAGAGTCTATTTTCACCTTGTATTGAAAATGTGTTGATGTCCAGCACCTGCTCAAAGACAATGGGCCTATGTCCTAAATGGCACCCTATTCCCTACATTGTGCACTACTTTTTACCCGGGCCCATAGATGTTACCCACCTCCTTCTGTAGTGTTGCTCTGGACCCAGGTACTGACTGGTGAATGCCCAAGCTCATTGCTACAGGAGACGCTCATGTTGTACCAGGTCATGGCCTGTAACCCCGGGACATCACTCTGGAACGGAGGAGCTGTAGTGTTGATTATCCTAGCCAGCCTGACCTCTCCTCTCCTTCGGCTCACCTCTTTCACCTTGAAGAGAGCACAGGGAAAAATATAGGTTAGAAAAATATATAGCCTACTGTAGACAGACATTCAGGACAGAATTTTCTTATAAAAAGATACATTTGTGCAAAGATATCACAAAGTGGTTTAGGAACAACACTAATTAACCCTATTCAGGGATTCAAATAAACACTGATAAACATTTGTTTGAATTGACAACTGACTGATGCTATCAGCAAGTTGTTTATTTGAGCTGGTGCCATCTCTCTGTTCCCTGATGACTCATACTGAATTGAATTCCTCTGCTTTATTTATCACAACATGTATTCAGTCAGACTGCAATCCTAGAAGTCCTCTCTGCTGACGTCAAAGTGAGGGGCATTGTACCAAACAATCCATCAGCGAGTATCAAAGCCAATGAATATTTCCGAAACTGTGCTTTACCCACGTGTTCAGGCTCTGGCCCAACCCATCGGTTTCTGGGACCATTCAAAACGCTTTGAATGTGTTCGCATTCGAGAAGTCATCAGGTAGGAGATTAAATCCCGACTCATCGTGGAGAAGAAACATTAGAGCTTTTTTCCATCTTCGTAACATTGCAAAAATCTGAAACTTTCCGTACAAAAATGTTACAGAAAAGTTAATCCATGCCTTTGTCACTTCTAGGTTAGACTACTGCAATACTCTACTTTCTGGCTACTCGGATAAAGCACTAAATAAACTTCAATTAGTGCTAAACACAGCAGCTAGAATCTTGACTAGAACCCCAAAATTTGATCATATTACTCCAGTGCTAGCCTATCTACACTGGCTTCCTGTTAAGGCTAGGGCTGATGTTTAGGTTTTACTGCTAAACTACAAAGCATTACGTGAACTTGCTCCTACCTATCTCTCCGATTTGGTCCTGCCGTACATACCTACACATACGCTACGGTCACAAGACGCAGGCCTCCTTATTGTCCCTTGTATTTCTAAGCAAACAGCTGGAGGCAGGGCTTTCTCCTATAGAGCTCAATTTTTATGGAATGGTCTGCCTATCCATGTGACAGACGCAGACTCAGTCTCAAGTCTTTATTGAAGACTCATCTCTTCAGTAGGTCCTATAATTGAGTGTAGTCTGGCCCAGGGGTGTGAAGGTGAACGGAAAGGCACTGGAGCGACGAACCACCCTTGCTGTCTCTGCCCTCTCTCCACCGGGATTCTCTGCCTCTAAACCCTATTACGGAGGCTGAGTCACTGGCTTACTGGTGCTCTTCCATCCCGTCCCTAGGAAGGGTGCATCACTTGAGTGAGTTGCGTCACTGACGTGATCTTCCTGTCCGGGTTTGGCGCCCCCCTCGGGTTCGTGCCATGGGGGAGATCTTCGTGGGCTATACTCGGCCTTGTCTCAGGATGGTAAGTTGGTGGTTGAAGATATACAACTAGTGGTGTGGGGGCTGTGCTTTGGAAAAGTGGGTGGGGTTATATCCTGCCTGTCCTGGGGGATCGTCGGACGGGGCCACAGTGTCTCCCGACCCCTTCTGTCTCAACCTCCAGTATTTACGCTGCAATAGTTTACGTGTCGGGGGGCTAGGGTCAGTCTGTTATATCTGGAGTATTTCTCCTGTCTTATCCGGTGTCCTATGCGAATTTAAGTATGCTCCCTCTAATTCTCTGTCTCTCCCTCCCCTCCCGGGGGACCTGAAACCTAAGACCATGCCTCAGGACTATCTGGCCTGATGACTCCTTGCTGTCCCCAGTCCACCTGGTCGTGCTGCTTCTCCAGTTTCAACTAGAGGTCGACCGATTAATCGGAATGGCCAATTAATTTGGGCCGATTTCAAGTTTTCATAACAATCGGTAATCAGTATTTTTGGCCACCAATTTGCCAATTTTTTAATTTTTTACACCTTTATTTAACTAGACAAGTCAGATTAAGAACACATTCTTATTTTCAATGACGGCCTAGGGACGGGGGTTAACTGCCTTGTTCAGGAGGGATTCGGGGATTCGTTTTGGCAACCTTCCGGTTACTAGTCCAACGCTCTAACCACCTGCCTTACATTGCACTCCACGAGGAGCCTGCATGGCAGGCTGACTACCTGTTACACAAGGGCAGCAAGAAGCCAAGGTAAGTTGCTAGCTAGCATTAAACTTATCTTATAAAAAACTATCAATCTTATTAACATAATCACCAGTTAACTAGACATGGTTGATGATATTACTAGTTTATCTAACATGTCCTGCGTTGCATATAATCGATGCGGTGCCTGTTAATTTCTCATTGAATCACAGTCTACTTCGACAAACGGGTGTTGATTTAACAAGCGCATTTGCGAAAAAAGCACTGTCGTTGCACCAATGTACCTAACCATAAACATCAATGCCTTTCTTTAAAATCAATACACAAGTATATATTTTTAAACCTGCATATTTAGTTAATATTGCCTGCTAACATGAAATTGTGTCACTTCTCTTGTGTTCATTGCACGCAGTCAGGATATATGCAACAGTTTTTGCTGCCTGGCTCATTGCGAACTAATTTGCCAGAATTTTACACAATTATGAAATAACATTGAAGGTTGTGCAATGTAACAGGAATATTTAGACTTAGGGATGCCACCCGTTAGATAAAATACGGAACGGTTCCGTATTTCACTGAAAGAAAAAACGAGATGATAGTTTCCGGATTCGACCATATTAATGTCCTAAGGCTCGTATTTCTGTGTGTTTATTATATTATAATTAAGTCTATAATTTGATAGAGCAGTCTGACTGAGCGGTGGTAGGCAGCAGCAGGCTCGTAAGCATTCATTCAAACAGCACTTTCGTGCGTTTTTCCAGTAGCTCTTCGCTGTGACTTCAAGCCTATCAACTATAATTTAATATCATTTGTGGAACGTTCTAACAGGAATCTATTCCAAAAACTTCGTAAATAACAAGGTTGCCAAAAAACAACGCATACAAAGTTGTATAGCGGCAGAATAAGATACCGGGTAGGGAGTGGTCTATTTCATTGCGTTTTTCACTCATCACGTTTATTCCGAAAAATGTCTGTCCTCACTCTGGTTGCCTATGGACAAACATTAAGAATAAGCTACGTGGTGAGTTGATGCCTATTCGGCAGCTAGTTAGCTAGGTTTGTATGCGTTGCTACTTTGTATGCGTTGTTGGTTGGCAACCTTTACTTTACGTTTTTTGGAACAGATTCCTGTTGGAACGTTCCACAAATTATACCCACCCCTTCAAGCCTATCAACTCCCAAGATTAGGCTGGTGTAACCGATGTGAAATGGCTAGCTAGTTAGCGGGGTGCGCGCTAAAAGCGTTTCAAACGTCACTTGCTCTGAGACTTGGAGTAGTTGTTCCCCTTGCTCTGCATGGGTAACGCTGCTTCGAAGGTGGCTGTTGTCGATGTGCTCCTGGTTCGAGCCCAGGTAGGAGCGAGGAGAGGGACGGAAGCTATACTGTTACACTGGCAATACTAGTGCCTATAAGAACATCCAATAGTCAAAGGTATATGAAATACAAATCGTATAGAGAGAAATAGTCCTATAATTCCTATAATAACTACAACCTAAAATGTATTACCTGTGAATATTGAAGTCTCATGTTAAAAGGAACCACCAGCTTTCATATGTTCCCATGTTCTGAACAAGGCACTTAAACGTTAGCTTTCTTACATGGCACATATTGCACTTTTACTTTCTTCTCTAACACTTTGTTTTGCATTATTTAAACCAAATTGAACATGTTTCATTATTTATTTGAGGCTAAATTGATTTTATTGATGTATTATATTAAGTTAAAATAAGTGTTCATTCAGTATTGTTGTAATTGTCATTATTAGAAATACATTTTTTAAATTTAAAATCGGCCGATTAATCAGTATCGGTTTTTGTTGGTCCTCCAATAATCGGTATTGGCGCTGAAAAATCATAATCGGTCAACCTCTAGTTTCAACTGTTCTGCCTGCGGCTATGGAACCCTGACCTGTTCACCGGACATGCTACCTTGTCCCGGACCTGCTGTTTTCGACTCTCTCTCTCTGCCGTGTCTGCTGTCTCTAACTCTGAATGCTCGGCTATGAAAAGCCAACTGACATTTACTCCTGAGGTCCTGAGCTGTTGTACCCTCTACAACCACTGTGATTATTATTATAATTTGACCCTGCTGGTCATCTATGAAAGTTTGAACATCTTGGCCATGTACTGTTACAATCTCAACCCGGCACAGGCAGAAGAGGACTGGCCACCCCTCAAAGCCTGGTTCCTCTCTAGGTCTCTTCCTAGGTTCCTGCCTTTCTAGGGAGTTTTTCCTAGCCACCATGTATCTGCATTGCTTGTTTGGGGTTTTAGGCTGCGTTTCTGTATAGCACTTTGTGACATTGGCTGATGTAAAAAGGGCTTTATTAATACATTTGATTGATTGATGGTTAGAGGGCGTGGCGTTTGGCTGGAGCGATGTGGATGGGTAGCAAGGCTAGTCTCTCTGTGTCATCATACACCATCTAGGCAGAGAGTGTGGAGCTTTGCTTACCCTGATCTGGCAAGTAGTGAGTGGGGAGAATCCATCGTGTCCAGGGGTCCATCTCAGAACTAGTTTGTTAGATTCACGTTGTATCACTGTGACCTCAGAGACAGGAGCTGGAAGCACTGCAAACATACCAAACACAATCCATCATCACGAGAGAAGGAGAATCAGAATCATCTTTATTTGCCAAGTACATTTACATGTACTAGGAAATTGATCTGAAATGGTGCTGCCAGAATAAACAGAATATACAGACAGAATATATTGACGATTATAAACTGAGTGGTTCGAGCCCTGAATGCTGATTGGCTGCCAGCTGTAGTATATCATGTATTTTTACTTCTCTAATTATGTTGGTGACCAGTTTATAATAGCAATAAGGCACCTCGGGGGTTTGTGGTATATGGCCAATATACCACGGCTAAGGGCTGTATCCAGGGACTCCGCGTTGCGTCGTGCATAAGAACAGCCCTTAGCCGTGGTATATTGGCCATATACCACACCCCCTTGTGCCTTATTGCTTAAATAAAATCCACATAATCCCCATACAGCAATAAATACAGCCCAATTAGCAATCCATAAGTTAACAAAGAGCAGCGACCTAACACAGTGGCTGCCTCACCAAGAAGCACCGTGGCTGCCTCACCAAGAAGCACCGTGGCTGCCTCACCAAGAAGCACCGTGGCTGCCTTACTGGGCACCACGCACTGAGATTTAGGGCACTATTACCGCTCAGACAGCCTGAATGTGCCCATATTCACAAAGTGCTGATCTAGGATGATCTCCCCTGTCCATGTTATCATATTCAAATAGTTCAAAGTGTGGGAGGAGACTTTGGAGTCCACATTACCTTTAATGTTGACGTTAGCTTCCCTGGAAGTAGTGACACCTTTCTGGTTGTGGGCCTCACAGCTGAACTGGGTGTACTTGTCCACACCTATAGACGAAAACATAACACAGCAGAACATGTTAACTGAATTGTACCGAAGGACAAGGTAATGGAACAGATTTTATAATGATAATGCTTTAACTTTGTGTATAAAGTTTAACTTTGTGTATAACCAAATAAAAGTATGGTGGAGTAGTTTAAGTTCAACTTTGTGAACTCAACCAATGAAATATTTAAATTGAAACTTCTACAAACAATGCATTTATCATGGGCATACAGTACAGTAACTACTGAAATGCAATAGAAAGTAAGTCAAGGTCTTGATAACGTTCATGCCTCTACCAACTACCACACAAACAGAAACCAACTGTCATATTGTGTCAGCTGCAAAATGAACATGTCAAACAATGTGATACAAGCCACTTTTTAATTTCATTCCCTTCCACTTACCGCCTGAAAGTGAATGTTACTAATACTAGTTTACCATTAGCAGAATACAGGACTACATGTACTGTAGTGGGTAAAGTGTTAGACCATGAAAAAGACTGATGAAAGCTGTGTCAGCTTGACAGGGGGAAGAGCTTTAGTCCTGAGTAGGCCTAAAAAGAATTATTGACGTGAGAGGTTTGAGTGGTTTGTCATCCTTGAATCATCCTTGAATCATCCTTGACAAAACATAGGCCTAGTGTCAGGTTAGATAAGTGTCAGGTTAGATAATGGCAGTACCTCAACAATAAACTAAACTTTTGAATCTTTCCACTTTGCAACCGCTTCTGCTCTACTAAAGTCCATACTGGACCAATGGTGTCTCTCTCAATGCCTGAGTTCTTTCTCCTGGCTACCACCACACAGGAGCAGTGTTCAAACCCTGCATCTGCCCAGCGTAGGCCTGCTCCATATAATGTCCCTTTTGTGCTGCTGTTTTTTTCCACACTGTCCAGTGTTTCATGCTTGGAAACCTTTCCACAACAATGCACTGCTTGCTCTGCCTCGAAGCTCAGAAACCATTCCACAATTCACTGCTTGCTCTGCCCACGAGAGCTGACTGGAACTGGAAACAGCTTGGCTTGTTATTGTTTTCATTTTTCTGAATATCTAATGAATCTGTTTTGTAGTGTACCCTCAGTGTGATTCTACATTAGCCTTTACCAATTGAAACTTCTACCACCACCATACAACAGCCTTTTAGACTGCTGAAGCAAGTACACACATTTTTCTTCAGGACATTTACCTTTTCTAGTTTTGTTTACTTTCCTCTGAATATCAAGGAGGAGTAGAAACATGATGTGCAGACTATTATGGGTAATGTACATTCTTAGAAAAAAGTGTTTCAAAAGGGTTCTTCGGCTGTCCCCATAGGAGAACCCTTTTGGGTTCCATGAAGAACCCTCTGTAGAAATGGTTCTTCATGGAACCCAAATGGGTTCTACCAGGAACCAAAATGGTTCTACCTGCAACCATAAAGGGTTCTTCAAAGGGTTCTCCTATGGGGACAGCCAAAGAACCCTTTAGGTTCTAGATAGCACCTTTTTTTCTAAGAGTGTAGTACATAATGCCACATCTGTCTCATCAGGGTATGGAGCCTGTCACTCAGTTATCACGGCAGTCAAATATTGACATTTTAAACAAGTGAGTTTCAAAAGTACAGAAGCTTACCTCCTAAGTCCAGTATGAGGTCTATATAAATACCTACAAATCCTTTATAAACTAAAACCTTACGTTTTGGTAAAACTATGATCAAAGTTTTGACATCTCTCAAAGTCTCATGATCTCTCTCATTTTCCCTCAGAGTTACTAAATACTTCCAGCAGGCTTGAAGTTCTTCAAACAGACAAATAAACAAACCTCCCATTACAAACTGAGATAGGCTGTAGAGAAGCCAGTGTATGGTCACAGAGAGGGAGAGAGAGAGAGTGAGAGAGAGAGAGAGAAAGCGTAAGAGAAAGAAAGAAAGAGAGAGAGCAAGTGAAAGAGAGAGTGAAAGCGAGAGAGAGATAGAGCGAAAGAGAGAGAAAAAGTAAGAGAGAGAGAGAGAGTTACTCAGTTTATGATACTGGTTTTATAGAGCAGAAATGCCTTTTTTGGCAAACCAAGGTTTGTCTATTTCAGGCAACAGTGAAAAGAGCCAAATCTAGTAAATAACAGCCAACGACTGCATCCAGCTTCCCTTTCTAGAGAAGAGACTGTAAGTAAGTCCCAAATGCCGCCCCATTCCCTATATAGTGCATTACATTTGACCAGAGTTCTACAGTGAGGGAAAAAAGTATTTGATCCCCTGCTGATTTTGTACGTTTGCCCACTGATAAAGAAAGGATCAGTCTATAATTTTAATGGTAGGTTTATTTGAACAGTGAGAGACAGAATAACAACAAAAATATCCAGAAAAACGCATGTCAAAAATGTTATAAATTGATTTGCATTTTAATGAGGGAAATAAGTATTTGACCCCCTCTCAATCAGAAAGATTTCTGGCTCCCAGGTGTCTTTTATACAGGTAACGAGCTGACATTAGGAGCACACTCTTAAAGGGAGTGCTCCTAACCGCAGCTTGTTACATGTAAAAAAGACACCTGTCCACAGAAGCAATCAATCAATCAGATTCCAAACTCTCCACCATGGCCAAGACCAAAGAGCTCTCCAAGGATGTCAGGGACAAGATTGTAGATCTACACAATGCTGGAATGGGCTACAAGACCATCGCCAAGCAGCTTGGTGAGAAGGTGACAACATTTGGTGCGATTATTCGCAAATGGAAGAAACACAAAAGAACTGTCAATATCCCTCGGCCTGGGGCTCCATGCAAGATCTCACCTCGTGGGGTTGCAATGATCATGAGAACGGTGAGGAATCAGCCCAGAACTACACGGGAGGATCTTGTCAATGATCTCAAGGCAGCTGGGACAATAGTCACAAAGAAAACAATTGGTAACACACTACGCCGTGAAGGACTGAAATCCTGCAGCACCCGCAAGGTCCCCCTGCTCAAGAATACATATACATGCCCGTCTGAAGATTGCCAATGAACATCTGAATGATTCAGAGGACAACTGGTGAAAGTGTTGTGGTCAGATGAGACCAAAATGGAGCTCTTTGGCATCAACTCAACTCGCCGTGTTTGGAGGAGGAGGAATGCTGCCTATGACCCCAAGAACACCATCTCCACCGTCAAACATGGAGGTGGAAACATTATGCTTTGGGGGTTGTTTTTCTGCTAAGGGGCCAGGACAACTTCACCGCATCAAAGGGACGATGGACGGGGCCATGTACCGTCAAATCTTGGGTGAGAACATCCTTCCCTCAGCCAGGGCATTGAAAATGGGTCGTGGATGGGTATTCCAGCATGACAATGACCCTAAACACACGGCCAAGGCAACAAAGGAGTGGCTCAAGAAGAAGCACATTAAGGTCCTGGAGTGGCCTAGCCAATCTCCAGACCTTAATCCCATAGAAAATCTGTGGAGGGAGCTGAAGGTTCAAGTTGCCAAACGTCAGCCTCGAAACCTTAATGACTTGGAGAAAATCTGCAAAGAGGAGTGGGACAAAATCCCTCCTGAGATGTGTGCAAACCTGGTGGCCAACTACAAGAAACGTCTGACCTCTGTGATTGCCAACAAGGGTTTTGCCACCAAGTACTAAGCCATGTTTTGCAGAGAGGTCAAATACTTATTTCCCTCATTAAAATGCAAATCATTTTATAACATTTTTGACATGCATTTTTCTGGATTTTTTTGTTGTTATTCTGTCTCTCACTGTTCAAATAAACCTACCATTAAAATTATAGACTGACCATTTCTTTGTATGTGGGCAAACAAACAAAAACAGCAGGGGATCAAATACTTTTTTCCCCCACTGTATGTCCCTGGTCAAAAGTAATTCACTATAAAGGGAATAGGGTGCCATGTGGGTCACATCCAGAGAATTAACAGCATCTTTCAGAGGGCCTTCCAACTCACAGATCAATGAGTACTAAAGAGTCTAATAAAAAGTTTAATAAAAAGACAACACACAAAGCAAAGGTCAGACACTTGCTCTTCACACCGACACCATTTATTGGTGGCTGTCCTAGACAACTCCTGCAGCTCAAAACAGAATTTCTTGAGACTTGCAAGTGACCATTCCAACTAAGAGGCTAACAACATTGAAATTGGTTTAGTGGATTACAGTAAATGCATAGAGAGAGTGAGTGGGTGGAGTGAGCCGAAACTGGGTTCCAATACTATTTGAAATCTTTCAAATACTTTTAGCATTTGCTTTAGTCTGCCTAGAGTGCCAAATGGGCAGGGATTTGCACTTTTGCGACTATTCTATTGGTTCGATTAGGTCAGGCAACTTCAATCAAGCCTAGATGTATGATCTCTCTATAACCAGCGAGCCAAATGTATGATCTCTCTGTAACTAGCCCTGGAAGTATTGCATTGCGGTTCCAAGTCCAACAAACAGTGTGTAATTATCAGGTTTGGCAAGGTTCCATTCTATTTCTATGGTTCCATTCTACCAGGCTTTCACTGCTGAACTGACCTGGTTGCAGAACAACCTCATATAACCCAGTATGCGTCCCAAATGGCATTATATTCTCTATATGGTGCAGTGCACTACTTTTGACCAGGTTCCATTGGGTGGGTCAAAAAGAGTACACTTGGGGGGACACACTTCAGCTCTTTTTTATATCAATGCATCACATTTCGCCCCAATGTCTTTTTCCATTTTCAACTAAAGTAGCCTATTCCATTCCATCACTGTAACACATTGGTTCCCTTTGTGCTCTGAGGAGATTGTGGGCATGTAATGTGGCCATGGTCTGACCCTGTAATGTGCCTCTGGGGACTAGGTTTGTAAATCATTATGTAACATGTATTGTTCTGGGAGAGAACAGTGGCTAACTGGACTTTAATATACAGAAAGGAAAATGGTTAGAATTTGAGGGAGCAAAGGCTACCTGTAACAACAGTAGGCTACCACCCCAGTAACAAAAGCTGAACAGGCCCAATCAGAATCGAGTCAGAAAAGGGAAGGAAACTGCTCAGTGTTAGTGGGAGGAGAGGCTACCCGTAACATCCAGAGATATGGATGTAAGTAAACCCTGCCAGCCTGCCAGTCCCCAGCCAGCTCCCCTTTCCAGTCCCTCCCTGTAAAGCAGAGCGGGGTGGTGGGCCATCCTGTGAATGAGGCCTTTGTCCAGGGAGCCATCCCCCGATCTGTCCATCTTCCCTTCAACCCCCATCACACACACACACACAGCACATGCTGGAAAAAAACACAACTCTGGCCTCTAACCCTCCACCCTTCACCTCCCAGCCAGTAGCTCTACAACTCACCACTGTGTCTGGACTACTAAAGGCCCTACAACTCACCACTGTGTCTGGACTACTAAAGGCCCTACAACTCACCACTCTTTCTGGACTACTAAAGGCCCTACAACTCACCACTGTGTCTGGACTACTAAAGGCCCTACAACTCACCACTGTGTCTGGATTACTAAAGGCCCTTCAACTCACCACTGTGTCTGGACTACTAAAGGCCCTACAACTCACCACTGTGTCTGGACTACTAAAGGCCCTACAACTCACCACTGTGTCTGGACTACTGGTGACACAAATGTAAAGTTGTGTATCGTGTGCGTAGCAGTAAAAATCAATGCAGTGCTTTTTGATAACACTACCAAGGGGTAACATATATATATAAACTGAACAGTACCGGACCCTAAATCAAACCACAGAGCTCAAAAGATTCATGAATTATTTTTACCCCTTTTGCATGGTATCCAATTGGTAGTTACAGTCTTGTCCCATCGCTGCAACTCCCGTACGGACTCGGGAGAGGCGAAGGTTGAGAGCCCGTGCGTCCTCCGAAACACAACACTGCTTCTTGACACAATGCCCGCTTAACCTGGAAGCCAGCAGCACCAATGTGTCGGAGGAAACACTGTACACTTGACAACCGTGTCAGCGTGCATTGCACCCAGCCCACCACAGGAGTCGCTAGAGCATGATGGGACAAGGACATCCCTGCCAGCCAAACACTCCCCTAACCCCGACGACGCTGGGACAATTGTGCGCCACCCCACGGGTCTCCCGGTCGCGGTCAACTGCGACAGAGCCTGGACTCAAACCAGGATCTCTAATGGCACAGCTAGCACTGTGAGGCAATGCTTTAGACCAGTGCGCCATTTGGGAGGCCCTAGATTCATAAATTCAATGGAAAATATATGTAAAAATAAAATACAATTAAATATGGGGGATTGGAAACAATGTCCCCACCTAACAATTTGATAGGACCCACAATCTATCTGCAATATTAAAGCTGATCTACCCCCCCTCCAAAGAAAAAATAAAGAAAAAATAAAGAATGCTTGGCCCCAGGTCACCAAGAAAATGAACTGCTGTAAATTGCATAGAGCCAATGTTATGTTTTCACATTGAAGACAGGTGTTTATCTGTGGGAGAACCTAACGGAGGCAGGTAACTTCAAGTCTTATGCTCACAACACTGCTCAGCTTCAAGATATTTATTACAAATTAATCATTAAGGCCCCTTTAGGTATTTTGGAGCGTTTCAAAGCTGCAGTCCCCACTCTGTCAGTCCAGGATTCAAATCATAACTAATTTAGTAAATCTCCAGGCCAAAATGTTGTAGCTCTACTCAGTCTTGACCAGTGGTGGGAAAAGTACCCAACTGTCATACTTGAGTAAAAGTAAAGATATCTTAATAGAAAATGACACCCAGTAAAATTCTACTTGAGTAAAAGTCTAAAAATATTTGGTTTAAAATATACTTAAGTATCAAAAGTAAACACATAAATCATTTTAAATTCCTTATATTAAGCAAACCAGACAGCAGTATTTTTTTTTACGGATAGTCAGGGGCACACCAACACCAGGGATGTTCGATTGATAAGTGCATGAATTGGACCATTTTCCTGTCCTGCTCAGCATTCAAAATGTAACGAGTACTTTTGGGGGTCAAGGAAAATGTATGGAGTAAAACATGGCACCACTGGCCTTGACACGCAACACATTCCCATTCATCAAACCACACAAAACATTCTCCTTGCACAAAAAGCTTATCTTGACCCTTGACAATATCAGATTCCTCCCCACCAAACTAACTGAAAGGATCCATTTTCCCCAATAACCAACATGATTATCTTAGTATACAGTCCAGACAGACAGACAGACAGACAGACAGACAGACAGACAGACAGACAGACAGACAGACAGACAGACAGACAGACAGACAGACAGACAGACAGACAGACAGACAGACAGACAGACAGACAGACAGACAGACAGACAGACAGACAGACAGACAGACACATTGTTAAAGCTAGAGCGAGTCCAGTTGGAAGTGGTTAGCTATTCAGCACTGTAACTCGGGGGGCCCACAGTTACAGTGAACATGGTGATACATCTCTCTGTGGTAGCAGGACAGAAATAGAGAAAGTGGGATAGGGCAGAGAGAGAGAGAGACACAGCGAGAGACAAAAAGAGAGAGGAAAATGGAGAGTAGAGGGAGAGAGAAAGAGATGGAGGGAAAGAGAGAAAGGGAGAGACAGATGCTGAGACTGTAGATAGACAGAGTGACATCACAGTATTCAGACCTCCAACACATCTCTGCTACAGCTGAGTAGGACACAGCTCTGCACATTTTACACTGATAAACACACACACAAACACTGACATGAATGTCCTTTACCATCGCTTATGAATAACCAACCAAATGTGCTAGACTGCCTGGACATTCAGCGATATGAGGAAACCGTATTCCCTCCATAAACCACAACACAAGTTCTTCTTGGTCCTCATACTCTCTTTTGGTCTTACTTCCTCTCTCTATCTCAGTCTTACGTTCTCTTTATCTATCTATCTTGGTCCTCATACTCTCTTTTGGTCTTACTTCCTCTCTCTATCTCAGTCTTACGTGCTCTTTATCTATCTATCTTGGTCCTCATACTCTCTTTTGGTCTTACTTCCTCTCTCTATCTCAGTCTTACGTTCTCTTTATCTATCTATCTTGGTCCTCATACTCTCTTTTGGTCTTACTTCCTCTCTCTATCTCAGTCTTACGTTCTCTTTATCTATCTATCTTGGTCCTCATACTCTCTTTTGGTCTTACTTCCTCTCTCTATCTCAGTCTTACGTTCTCTTTATCTATCTATCTTGGTCCTCATACTCTCTTTTGGTCTTACTTCCTCTCTCTATCTCAGTCTTACGTTCTCTTTATCTATCTATCTTGGTCCTCATACTCTCTTTTGGTCTTACCTCATCTCTCTCTCTCTCTCTCTCTCTCTCACATTAAACAATTAATTTTAACGAAATAACAAGGTAATTTAATAATAAGGGGAAAAATGTTTAAATCTTAATAATATGCACACAGAACAAAACATTTCCCTTAAGAGACCTATGCACACATTTTCTTTAGGACCTAGGGGATTTTGTATGCCAGAAAACCCAACTCAACATTGCAAAATACAACATGACTTACAGTACATTTGTGGTGTTATAAAGGAGAGATGCAGGTGAGTCGCTAAGATCCCTATTCAATCTACGTCTGTGTATTAGCCAATGACCTGAATTCAAAGTTTAGCAAAATGGGCAACGCGCGGTGTGGAAATCCACTTTTTTTAATTTTAAGAGGTTTTCTAGGTCTTAGGAGAGAGGCTAAGGTTATCTCCAAAATGGCACCATATTCCCTATGTAGTACACCACTTTAGACCAGAGGCTCTGGTCAAATGTAGTGCACTTGATAGGGAATAGGGTGCCATTTGGGATGCAAACTAAGATGATGGAGCAATAGAACAATCCAATACACCTCCAGACTCTTTGTGAAACCCAGAAAGTGGTACTGAGATAATATTGGCTGCCAGTTCAATACTTCATATGAAAGCAAGAGATTGTATGTCCATATGTGTGTGTATGTACATGTTCGTGTGTATGTGCATGTGTGTAGGTGCATATGTGGGTATATGTACGTGTGTGTGTATGTGCAAATGTGTGCATGTGTGTGTGTATGTGCGTATGAGTGTGTATGTGCATATGTGCATGTGTGTGCATGTGTGTGCATATGTGTGTGCATATGTGTGTGCATGTATACGCACGTGCGTGTGCTCATCTGTGCATGTGCCCGCGTGTGTGTGCGTGCATGTGTGTGTGTCTCTCTCACCTGGTACAGTGTAGTTGCTGGGGGAGGAGGTAATGTACCCTATCACACGCACTCCGTTGCGTAGCCAGTGGATCGTGATAGGATTCGGGGGACCCACTGCTTCACACGACAGGTTAAAGGGGCTGTTACGAGTTACGTTCTTGTCATCAGGCTGTCTTGTGAACGTTGGTAGACCTAAAAACACACACAGACAGAGTACATGTTTGAGATCGACTACATTGCAGTCAGGCTGTGCAGAATCACCTTACATTACAAATAACTACTTGTTAAGATCAAGATCAGTGAATCTACGCCTCGTCTTGCTCAAACTGGTCACCTAAAAGACACAGTATATAAGAACCAGTCATGGAAACCCTTGTCATCCATTTGAAGCACTCGTATGATGTTGGGACTCACCTTCGACCTGGATGCTGATAGGCTGGGACTCTATCACTGTGTCACTGACTCTCAGTCTACAGCGGTAGTCCCCAGAGTCAGCTCTCTGCACATGAGTTATGCTGAAACACACAAGTAGTGGAGAAATTTAGCAATCCAGACATTTCAGAACCACCTGATTTATAATACTGATTGCACTCTCTGTGTCACATTGTTTGTGTTTCTATGTTCTGACAAAGGTCGACTGTAACTGAAAGCTTGGCAGTTTAATTACAAAAAATTGCAAGGATCTAAGTATCCAAATGCTCTTTTCTTCACATGCTGTGTCTGCCATGAATGTCCCCTGCTCACACCCAAGTCCTCCCATTACAGTTACCTGACGGTGGACAGCAGGGTCATGACCCCGTGTGTAACGGTCTGTAGTTCGTTGATGACCACCTGCAGGTTTCCAGCCAGCTCCATGTTGTTCTTCCACCACAGCACGGTGAGGTCCAGGTTGGCGTCAGGGATGTCGATGGAGCAGTTGAACTTTGCCTCGTGGCCCTCGGATAGGTGCACCGACCCCACCGTAGGCTTGAACCTGGATGGAATCAAATTGAGTTGAATGAAATGGAAGTTGAGTTGAGTTAAATGTTGTTGAATTTTACGGTTGCAAATGAAACATTCATCAGTAAGATGTGATTTAAACCTCAGAGGATAGCTCACGCATTGATTAATACAAAGACTTATTCCCAAAGGGGTTCAGAATGGTAAAACAAATAACATCTACCTAATGATAATAAAAAAAGACAACAAGACAAAAGTTACAACAACAACAATACAAACAAGTGATTGATAGATAGTAACCTCAGGTTCCTGATGTCGTCCTGGCTGAGGTGGACCCTCGGGGAATGGGCTGGTACGATGAGGGTCTCGGGGGGTACAGTGGGCTTGGAGGACCGACCCTGGCGTCCTGACATGTGGGGGGAGACCCCGCCACGGCCACGTCCTCCAGAGACACGGTAAACATAGGGACTCCCATGATGCTCAGCTGTATGTGAGCAGGAAGGGACGGTCATTTCCAAAGCCTGTTACAATATTATAGACCATCTCTGTCATTTCTCCTACCTTAGATCAATAGTCAATAACTTTATATACTGTATTTCTCACAACAACAAAAAACACAAAATAACGTCACAGGGGGATTGGAGAATAATCTGCAATTGAAACTAACATTTCAGTTCCCTAAATTTAGTATTTTGCGCACAGAGTTAGAACTACTCAAATGATTAAAGCCACCACGATTAGCCTAACTCAAATGGAAACAAACTGTATTGAGACTGTATAGGAGGGGGTGGAACAGCTAATTTGATATTCAATACCACTCTGCATTTGTTTCTCCCTCTCCCTGTGCTAAGGGAGGAACCATACAGTGTAAGCAGAGGAATCTCCCAAATATCTGGAGTATTTCAATACTTTTCCTGGTCCTCCCTTGGATATCTCAGCGAAGTAATATTCATATAGCCTGATCCCAGATCTGTTTATACAGTCTTGCCTAGACAGCAAAAAACAGATATGGGACGAAGCAAATATGTGTATGGCAATATCCTTATAAAATCTCAAGACAGGCTACTGCTACTTAGCCTGGTCCCAGATCTGTTTTTGCTGTCTTGCAAACTCCGATGGTCATAGTTCAACAACCAGCACAGATATAGGACCAGGCTAGCCCTTACAACAACAAAAAAAAAAACATAAAAAAAAACACCTTTCGTTTTCAGACATGTGAACACGTGTGAACAAATCACGTGAAAATGTTCATGTTAAAAAAATATAGATGTTTATTAGTTGAGATTTTCACACAAGTCAGAGATGTGGTTTTCAGATACGTGTGAAGTTTCACATGTACTTTTCCTGGTGAATTAGTCTTTTGCTCATGTGACATTTTTTTTGTTACATGTTCATTTTCACCACTTCCAGCTACATCTGGTTTCCCATCCAGGACCAACCCTGCTTAGCTTCTGAGGCAAACCAGCAGTAGCTATGTTGCTAGAATGAATGTGCCAAAACATGGAACTGGAAAAAAAGGCAGCAACGGCCAGGGTTACATAACCAAAGATAGGGAAAATTGCAGGAAAGAGGGAGGTGTTTTATTTAGTCACATTATCATTAAAGAAAAATCACTGGAAAATAGTTTTTGCATCCATTTACAATTAATTTGTTCTCGCATTTTGAAATTATTTCCATGCAATTTTTTGTTTTGCTATCCATACTTTGGGGTTTTTGTTTTGCTTTCAAGATCATTCTGTTTGTTTGCAATGCTAAGAATTAAGTTCTCGACTTTAGAAGTTTTACTTGGTATTATTGACACAAAAGTAACTCCCTCACTAGAGGATTTCTCCATATAATATCACTATTACTCTATTAAAGGTGTTTAAAGTGGCAATCCTTAATTGAAACATGAACAAAGTGTTCTCCACACCACAGTTTCAGTAAAAAGCTGAGGGATGGGGCTAGAGAAATGCAACCACTCAACCACTCCACGCTATGGATGCAAGGACTGACCATCCATAATATCAAAATGATAGTTTAAACATGCTTTTAGGCTATACAGTGACTGTTTACATTTACATTATTTACAAACATTGGAGTAAAACAAGCTTATATTTTGGGTTCTGATGGGATACACTCATGAGGAATTTACATTATACATTATATTCTTTAAAAGATCTATGGGTACATATCATTAATTTACAAGTCCAAAATGGAAAGTTACAACTGAGGATTGCCCCTTTAACAGGAAGTGACCTTCATACAGCAGAACTATGTCGCCATTTGAACGTCATCCATTAACCTGCCCCCCAAAAAAATTATTCTGTCCTCTGTTCTGTGAATGTCACACAAAATCGTTCCCTTGTCCCGCATTTGGGCTTTTTAGATGTGGTCACCCTAATTCAGTGGTGTAAAGTTCTTAAGTAAAAATACTTTAATATATTACTTAAGTTGTTTTTTGGGGTAACTGTACATTACTTTACTATTTATATTTCTGAAAACCTTTACTTCACTACATTCCTAAAGAAAATAATGTACTTTTTACTCCATTCATTTTCCCTGACAACCAAAAGTACTCGTTACATTTTGAATGCTTAGCAGGACAAGAAAATGGTCAAATTCACAGACTTATCAAGAGAACATCCCTGGTCATTCCTACTGCCTCTGATCTAGCGGACTCACTAAACACACATGCTTTGTTTGTAAATGATGTCTGAGTGTTGGAGTGTTCCCCTGGCTATCTGTAAATAATGTCTGAGTGTTGGAGTGTTCCCCTGGCTATCTGTAAATGATGTCTGAGTGTTGGAGTGTTCCCCTGGCTATCTGTAAATGATGTCTGAGTGTTGGAGTATTCCCCTGGCTATCTGTAAATGATGTCTGAGTGTTGGAGTGTTCCCCTGGCTATCTGTAAATGATGTCTGAGTGTTGGAGTGTTCCCCTGGCTATCTGTAAATGATGTCTGAGTGTTGGAGTGTTCCCCTGGCTATCTGTAAATGATGTCTGAGTGTTGGAGTGTTCCCCTGGCTATCTGTAAATGATGTCTGAGTGTTGGAGTGTTCCCCTGGCTATCTGTAAATGATGTCTGAGTGTTGGAGTGTTCCCCTGGCTATCTGTAAATGATGTCTGAGTGTTGGAGTGTTCCCCTGGCTATCTGTAAATGATGTCTGAGTGTTGGAGTGTTCCCCTGGCTATCTGTAAATGATGTCTGAGTGTTGGAGTGTTCCCCTGGCTATCTGTAAATGATGTCTGAGTGTTGGAGTGTTCCCCTGGCTAAAAAACAAGAAAATGGTGCCGTCTAGTTTACTTTATATATGGAATTAGATATGATGTATACTTTTACTTTTGATACTTAAGTATATTTCAAAACAAATACTTTTATACTTTTACTCAAGTAGTATTTTACTTGAGTCATTTTCTATTAAGGTATCTTTACTTTTACTCAAGTATTACAATTGGTTACTTTTTCCACCACTGTCCTAATTCCACAGGTGGAAACATCTTTTCACATGTGAGGAGAATAACATTATTTCAACCCCAGATTTTGAAACTGCTAATGAAACTGCTAATGAAACTGCTAATGAACTTGCAATTCTACATGTGAACTGAGATGTTCACATGTGAATGTTTTTAACATGTGAAACTGCAATTTCCTCACATGTGAAAAGGTGGTGTTAACATGTCAACTCTAAATGTATACATTTCAAAATATGATTCTCTAAATGTATACATGTGAAAATATGGTTTCAAAAGTGAAATAAATGTAAGCTCATACATTTGTTTGTAAGGGAACTGACACCAGCTTTCACTGGGACAGAGAGGAAGGGGGGAATACCAGCAGTTCAGAGTTAAAATAATCTGTTATCAGAGGAAGCAAACTGCCTCCCTGGAAGCAATGATCCACTTTGTTAGTGATGCCAGAGTCTAAAGGCCAAACCTGTTCTCTCACTTCTCCTCTTCACAAACGGTGTCGTAGGCTACATACCCTAGACAAACCTAGAGAAGCGGGTGAAAATCGATACAGTAGAGCATCGAAATATTATTTGTGTAGTTTTTATATCGATACTGTGACTGCAAGAATTGATTTGTAAAAAATTAAATTTAAATTTAAAAACATTTGCTAGGTGGTTAACGTTAGCTAGCGCTTGTTGGCTGTACCTGCACCAAAACTCTCGTATACAGTATTTATCATCCTATAACTCAGGGGTACTCAACTCTTACCCTACGAGGTCTGGAGCCGGCTGGTTTTAAACATGAGAGGAGGAGAATAAAAGAGGGATTAATCTATTCAGTACTGAACGTTTGTCCTTACCATAGGTCCCTAAAAGAGTCAAGCAGACATCACTGATCAGCGAAACCCTTAACAATACATCAAAACACTACACTGCAGTGAAACAAAAACGGCACATTGGAGTGTAGGGCTGCCCTACAGGTTTGTGCATTCCAAGTAACTGGTCAGATTTACAATCCTTCAGAAGTTGCATTGGATGCTACAGGGAGGTCATATACATTCCAGGCTATTTTAAATCAGTACCACCTGGATTTGGCGTTATAAAAGCCCGACAAGTATATACTGTAGGCTGGGATTAAAGCTACACTCTGTAGGATGACGTAACACCATAAGAGAGTGTTCAGGGGCCCCTACAAAAACATAAACAAATGGATCCCATGAGATTTCCTATGTGCAAATAGCATTGGATTTCTATACGCCAATTTGAAGTGTTCAAGATATTTGATGAGAACAACTACTTTTGTCCAATGAAAACAAAAACATAAACAATTGAGTACTGGGGGCTTATCTTTAAGGTAATAAACAAGTACTTTTAAAATTTGACAAATTTATAGACCCTTTGTAACCCCCACTAAGGATACATGTAAATGTATGTTTCAAAATGTTTACCAAATAAATACATGCTCACAAGAAATCACTCTATGGAATTAATTTACAATCGAACAAATATTAAACTCAAGTTTCAAAATGAACAACAATGAAACATCGACAATGAATTGCTTGAAAAACAGAAGTTGATTTTCATCAAAGACATAATTAACTATTGACAGAAAGAGTTGTTCAAAGTCCTCCAAACCGCAAAAATTGTTACATTTCAACTTACCACTGGCCAGATTCTCCCAAATTATGCCAACACTGGTAGAAAGTAAAATAGTCCATAGATGTATCGTAGTTGACTTTTTCGCCATAGTAAATAGTATGCAGTGCGCAGACAATAGGATTTTTTCCGCTACTACCTCCTCTCCAATAAAAATGAAACTATTTTCTAGAAGTCGTACGATCTGACACTTTACCACAAATAGTTATCATTCTCATTTCTCAACATCATTGAATAACACAGACATTTATTTTGCTCTAGAATCCAAGCTGTTTCGTCCATATAAGAGCTTCACTAGTATTCTGCAGGCAGCACAAACGATGACGCCATATGGTATGGTAAATCCAACCTTCAAAATAAAAGCCAGGATTATAAAAAAGCTTCGCAATGTGGATAACTCATTCAAAAGATACTGAATTTTAATCACTGGCCACTTTTATTATGTCAAAAAGAAATGTATGAATCCCTCCTGAGATGTGTGCAAACCTACCAACTACAAGAAACGTCTGACCTCTGTGATTGCCAACAAGGGTTTTGCCACCAAGTCATGTTTTGCAAAGGGGTCAAATACTTATTTCCCTCATTAAAATGCAAATCAATTTATAACATTTTTGACATGCGTTTTTCTGGATTTTTTTGTTCTTATTCTGTCTCTCACTGTTCAAATAAACCTACCATTAAAAATAGACTGATCATTTCTTTGTCAGTGGGCAAACGTACAAAATCATCAGGGGATCAAATACTTTTTTCCCTCACTGTATATGAGTTATCAGAGAGAAAACGACTACGTAATGCATTTAAAACTCTACAGAAAATGTCTTTGAAAGCGTTATTATACTGTGTACTAATAGCCTGTTTAATATTAATTACATTTAACTTGTAAATAAATGAGATTTTCGTTTTAATAACAAAGTTGGTTTCTTGTGTTTCTTTTGTTGTTGTTGAGCGCGTATTCATTTCAGGACCGTGACAAGTACCACATCCTTTAAAGCTGTGTTGCTGGATATGCATGAGTCCCCCTCCAAAACGACACATATTTACTGTTGAAGTGTATTGCGTTGGGGACTATGGAGAGGGAGGAGTGAAAAGCCATCAGCAGGCCGTGTTACAAAGTACCCTTCTAAAACGAACCAATAGAGATCCTGCTGAGTCTGTTCCATCCGACTCTAGCTGAGACAGGCAGAAAGGTTTTCAATCTACAAGCCAAAATGTTTCCCATGTACAGTCTATTACAATGTATTGCATAGGGTGCTAGGTATGTACAGAGTATGTACAACATGGTCCCCCTACTAAACTTCACATATTTAAATAATACAATATTTAAAATAAATATGTCAAATTATCCATTTTTGTAAGGTGGTTGTAGTACTTTGAAAAACTGTTGTACTGCACTAGAGTGCGAATAAATAAATCGACATTCCCAGATTTTAGCATTTCTTTGAAGGGAGACTCTTATTTAAAAAAAGAAAATCTGAGTTTTTGCACTGCCAGCATTAATATCCTGCTGCTAAGAGAACGATAATAAACTCCACGATGGAAATAACAATTCTCTGACTATATTGTTGTACTAATCAGCACAAGTTACAACGTCACGTTGTATGGTAATGAGGAAACATTCAAAATACAAGTTTCAAAACATTTCATTGTTGATAACTCATAAAAAATATTGTAAATTGTAATCAATGGCCATTGTTATGGTGCTTATAAGCAAATGCAAGAAGGAATTCATTAAATAAATCAGAAATATGTTTATTTTTTTTATTTTTTATTTAAGACCACTATTGAAAAATACAATGTTCAGTCTTCTACTGTATATTCACAATATTGGGCTGTAGAGAAAAAAACTATTCTTTGTACTGATGTAAAATTGGGGTTGTGAGTACTCAGTAGGGTCTGTAGAATCTATATACATTACTAGTCAAAAATTTGGACACACCTACTCATTCAATGGTTTTACTTTTTTTATTACTATTTTCTACATTGTAGATTAATAGGGTGAAGACATCAAAACTATGAAATAACACATATAGAAAAAAGTATTAAACAAATCGAAATATATTTTATATTTGAGATTCTTCAAAGTAGCCAACCTTTGCCTTGATGACAGCTTTGCACACTCTTGGAATTCTCTCAACCAGCTTCATGAGGTATTTTGGAATGCATTAACAGGTGTGCCTTGTTAAAAGTTAATCTGTGGAATTTCTTTCCTTCTTAATATGTTTGAGCCAATCAGTTATGTTGTGACAAGGTAGGGGTGGTATATAGAAGATAGCCCTATTTGGTGAAATACCAAGTCAATGTCTGCTCCTGAGTGGGGCAGTGGCCTAAGGCACTGCATCTCAGTGCCTTAGAGGTGCTACATACCCTGGTTTAAGTCCAGGCTGTAGGGTGTTGCACAATTGGCCCAGCGTTATCTGGGTTAAGGTTTGGCAAGGGTAGGCTATCATTCTAAGTAAGAATTTGTTCTTAACTGGCTTGCCTAGTTAAATGAATAAAGAATTTATGGCAAGAACTGCTCAAATAAGCAAAGAGAAACGGCAGTCCATCATTACTTTAAGACATGAAGGTCAGTCAATCTGGAAAATTTCAAGAACTTTTAATGTTTTTTCAAGTGCAGTCGCAAAAACCATCATGCTCTATCATGAAACTAGTTCTCATGAGAACCACCACTGGAAAGGAAGTCCCAGAGTTATCGCTGATGCATAGGATGAGATCATTAGAGGTAACTGCATTGCAGATTGCAGCCCAAATAAATGCTTCACAGAATTCAAGTAGCAGACACATCTCAACATCAACTGTTCAGAGGAGACTGCGCAAATCAGGCCTTATGGTCGAATTACTGCAAAGAAACCACTACTAAAGGACACCAATAATAATAAGAAACTTGCTTGGACCAAGAAACACGAGCAATGGACATCAGACCGGTGGAATTCTGTCCTTTGGTCTGAGGAGTCCAAATTTGAGATTTTTGGTTCCAACCACCATGTCTTTGTGAGACGCAGAGTAGGTGAATGGATGATCTCCGCATGTGTGTTTCCTACCGTGAAGCATGGAGGAGGAGGTGTGATGGTGTGGGTGTGCTTTGCAGGTGACACTGTCAGTGATTTATTTTGAATTCAAGGCACACTTAACCAGCAAGGCTAATACATCATTCTGCAGCGATACGCCATCCCATCTGGTTTGCGCTTAGTGGGACTATCATTTGTTTTTCAACAGGACAATGGCCCAAAACACATCTCCAGACTGTGTAAGGGCTATTTGACCAAGGAGAGTGATCGAGTGCTGCATCAGATGACCTGGCCTCAACAATCACACGACCTCAACCCAGTTGATACGGTTTGGGATGAGTTGGACTGCAGAGTGAAGGAAAAGCAGCCAACAAGTGCTCAGCAAATATGGGAACTCCTTCAAGACTGTTGGAAAAGAATTCCAGGTGAAGCTGGTTGAGAAAATGTCAAGAATGCTCAAAGCCTACCTGTGGCTCAGTTGGTAGAGCATGGTGTGTGCAATGTCAGGGTTGTGGGTTCAATTCCCACAGGGGGCCAGTACAAAAAAAAAAAATGCATGAAAGGAAATGTATGAAATGTATGTATTCACTACTGTAAGTTGCTCTGGATAAGAGTGTCTACTAAAAAAGGCAAAGGGTGGCTACTTTGAAGAATTCAAAATATATGTTGCTTTGTTTACCACTTTTTTGGTTACTACATGATTCCATATGTGTTATTTCATAGTCTTTCATGTCTTCATTATTATTCTACAATGTAGAAAATATTTAAAAAAATACCTTGATTGAGTAGGTGTGTCCAAACTTTTGACTGGCAATGGTGTTATTCCATAGTGGACTAAATGAGAAAAAAGAAGGAACCCACACACTGCTCTTAATAGTATCACTGCTCTTTAATAAGCTTTATGTATCAGACCTCTGACGAAGGCCGTGAGGCCGATACATAAAGCTTATTAAAGAGAAGTGATAATATCAAGAGCAATGTGTGTGTTCCTTCTTTTTTCTCATTTTATTCAACTGTTACCATGCACCTGCAAAAACGATAGCTCAGATGTGCGAGTGCCTTTTGAATGGTGGACTAAATAAAATGGAGCGTTGCTGGCCTTTTATTCCACCACCATTCCGTTGGCCACAATGCAAATCACTATATATGAATTACATATTGGCTTATGGAGAAAATAAATAGTATTTTTGCCAATGTAAAAGTGCTGTTGAGAGTAGTCAGTAGGGTCTGTAGAATCTAGCGCACTTTAATGCTCTACGTTACTGCCTAAGTTGTTGGGAAAGTGGTCAAATGTTCAGTTGTGTGGGTTCGACAATTCTGCCAGGTTGCATGAAATTTGGCAAATCGTTAATGGCCGTTATAGCCCTAAGTAGAGTGGCCATCTTGGAAAGCAAAAACTATTCCTTCACATTCTGTCTTTAAACTAGTGTAGAGGCCATGTCTGAAATCGGTCTTGCCTTCTACTTACTAAAACTACATACTGTGTACTAATTTTACTACATAATATTTACAAAATACTGTATAGGAAAGAAATGATAGGACCGGTGCTGGGTGCTGCATCAGCATTTCGAGGTCTTAGCACAAGCCCAGCGACCAACAATGTTCTGTTTAGTCTTTACTGCAGTGGGTTAAATCAGGGTCACACAGAGTGTTTCTTGGTAGTCTTAAACAAATCTACTTTGAAACAAAATGATGCACCTCACACACAAGGTTATGGGCTTAAAAAAGAAGACACCTGTGCTATGTCAGATATAGAGTTGAAATGTGTTCCGTTTTGAGTTTGCATCCCAATATTACACTTTATATACATCACAAGATAACTTGAAAGTAATGCTGATTTATTATGAAATTATGAAAAATATGAATAACATTCTACCCATTTTTATTTTATTTATTTATTTATTTCACCTTTATTTAACCAGGTAGGCAAGTTGAGAACAAGTTCTCATTTACAATTGCGACCTGGCCAAGATAAAGCAAAGCAGTTCGACACATACAACAACACAGAGTTACACATGGAGTAAAACAAACATACAGTTAATAATACAGTAGAAAAATAAGTCTATATACAATGTGAGCAAATGAGGTGAGATAAGGGAGGTAAAGGCAAAAAAGGCCATGGTGGCAAAGTAAATACAATATAGCAAGTAAAACACTGGAATGGTAGATTTGTAGTGGAAGAAAGTGCAAAGTAGAAATAGAATGAGGCAACTAGAGGGCGATTTGGTCATTTGACTGCAGGAAAGGGCTACACCCAAACAAGTGCCCTTGTTTGGGTGTAGGGCCTGATCAGAGCCTGAAGGTACGGAGGTGCCGTTCCCCTCACAGCTCCGTAGGCAAGCACCATGGTCTTGTAGCGGATGCGAGCTTCAACTGGAAGCCAGTGGAGAGAGCGGAGGAGCGGGGTGACGTGAGAGAACTTGGGATGGTTGAACACCAGACGGGCTGCGGCATTCTGGATGAGTTGTAGGGGTTTAATGGCACAGGCAGGGAGCCCAGCCAACAGCGAGTTGCAGTAATCCAGACGGGAGATGACAAGTGCCTGGATTAGGACCTGCGCCGCTTCCTGTGTGAGGCAGGGTCGTACTCTGCGAATGTTGTAGAGCATGAACCTACAGGATCGGGTCACCGCCTTGATGTTAGTGGAGAACGACAGGGTGTTGTCCAGGGTCACGCTCAGTTGGTAGAGCATGGTGTTTGCAACGCCAGCATGGTGTGTGCAACGCCAGTGTTGTGGGTTGAATTCCCACAGGGGGCCAGTACCAAAGAAATGTATGAAAATGTATGCGTTCACTACTGTAAGTCACTCTGGATAAGAGCATCTGCTGAATGACTAAAATTTAAAAAGTCCTGTTGGGTATTTTGACCTCAGTCCCCTATGAAATGACACCATATATACATTCTACAGACCCTACTAGTACTCCCAAACAAACTTTTACATTGGCACAAAGAATAGTTTTTCACTATAAGCCAATATGTCATTCATATACAGTGTTTCTTTGAGGACAATGGAGGAGGTGGAGTAAGGAGTCACCAGCACTGTATTAAACCAGTCGCCCAGCAAAAGAGACCAATTTAAGTTTTCCAGACTCTTGAGTAATTCCAATAACATATACTTTTTACAAGTGTATTTCTTTAAATATAGCCTAAACAGAACATTGATATTCCCAAAATGTAGCATGTCTTTGCAGGGGGACTCTTACTTTAAAAAAAAAATATATAAATCCGGGATCGTCTTTCCAGCATAATATCCTGCTGCTAGGAGAACTGTAATGTTTCTTTGGAAGGCGGGGGTAAACTTTTCTGGTGATGTCACTAGAGGTTTTTGAGGGATCCCACTTTTGGGCGGTTACTCTTCATTCTCTTCAATGATTACCCATATTGATCTCGTTATTACATTTTGATCAGCACATTTTGATCCGCAAATATTTGCAGCAGCTGATAGCCGACTGTGCCTTGAGTAGATAAATTAGACTACTGTAGCACTGTCATACCAATAATGCAATGATAAAACAATAAAATGAATGCCTAAAACAGGTTTCAGTTTCAAGTTTTATTAGTCATATGTATTGTATACACTGTCCAACGAAATGCCTACTAGCAAGTTCCTTCATGACAATGCAACAACAATAAGAAATAATACAATATAAGAATATAATAGACATTTTAGCACAAGTATAATACAGGAAGGCACAATTTATAGTACAATATTTACACATGTATCAGAGAAGGGAGGATTGGGGGGTGTTTGAATTGTTTAGTATTAGCAATAGTAAATTAAGAGTCTGGTAGCAGCAGTTGTGAAGTGTACATGGATGTACAGTGAGTGTACAAAACATTAGGAACACCTTCCTAATATTGAGCTACACCCCTTTTTGCCCTCAACAACTCAATTCGTCTGGGCATGGTCTCTACAAGATCTCGAAAGCGTTCCACAAGGATGCTGGCCCTTGTTGACTCCAATGCTTCCCACAGTTGTGTCAAGTTGGCTATATGTCCATTGGGTGGTCGACCATTCTTGATACACACAGGAAACTGTTGACGTAAAAAACCCAGCAGCGTTGCAGTTCTTGACACACTCAAACCGGTGCGCCTGGCACCTACTACCATACCCCGTTCAAAAGAACTTACATTTTTTGTCTTGCCCATTCTCCCTCTGAATGGCACACACACAATGTCACGATCGTCGTACAGATGGGACCAAGGCGCAGCGGGAATGTGTATGCTCATCTTCTTTATTTAATGAGAAGAAAACAAAAAAAAAACACTTAATCAAAAACAACGAGAAAACAGTCCTGTAAGGCACACAACTACACAAGGAACAACTACCCACAAAAACCCATGAAAAAACAACCCTACTAAATAGGACCTTCAATTAGAGGCAACGAGGAACAGCTGCCTCCAATTGAAGGTCAAACCAGACATAGAAATAGACTAACATAGAACATTGCCCAACAAACCCCGAAACACATTAAACAAACACCCCCTGCCACGTCCTGACCAAACTACAATAACAAATAACCTCTTTACTGGTCAGGACATGACACACAATCTATGTCTCAATTGTCTCAAGGCTTAAAGATCCTTCTTTAACCTGTCTTCTCCCTTTCATCTACACTGATTGAAGTGGATTTAACAGGTGACATCAATAAGGGATCATTGCTTTCACCTGGTTTCACCTGGTCAGTCTATGTCATGGAAAGAGCAGCTGTTCCAAATGTTTTGTACAGTCAGTGTATACGCGTGTGTGTGTGGATGTGTGGATGATCTAACCATTCCCATTTTTGAATCCTCACAAAAGTAAACATCGTCTCCTGTCCATGGACAATAGGAGATTTGACTAAGATTAGAACAATAAAGGATAGGCTCGCATTTACAACACATTTTTAATAACACACCGTTATCTGATATTAATGGGGACCCATTTTCATATGTGCGCCGCCTTTTGACTATTGAGCACAGTAATGCTATTCAAGCAAAATAGACCAAGAAATTATCAGTGGATCTTGGTATGGGCAAAAAAAAGAAAGTGGGATGCATGCCAGCAAAAGCACTACAACACAACACTAAGCAATACATTAATTGCACTATAACGGTGACAAACGGTGCCCACAAACTGTTAGGGCCTACATAAAGCTGTCCCAACAGCAGTCCCAACATCTTACCACTGCTACACCTGGCTATCAGCAGAGCCTTGTCTGGCAGCGAAACAGTTCATTCAGCCTCATTTACTGACTTTTAAAAAACATAGCTGATATGGCTGACTTGTTTAAACAAATGTGGTTTCTAATGAAAATTGAGATGTACAAACTATGACGTAAGGGGACAGACAACAAGCTGATAAGAGGCAATCTGTAATTTCGATTAAGACATTAATGAGTGAGCTAGGATGGACATAGTCAATTCAACTATTTGTTTAGCACTTTTGAAATGTACAGCGACAGAATTCAAAACATGGGCCGTTGTTACAGTGTTCTCCCTGTACACCAAGTCAGAACCATAGGATAAGTAAAGGGGGCATTGAAGCAGACAATGAAAGCTCTTATAATATTTGATGATTACATTTCTCTAAAACAGGTTATAGGCTACATGTGCACCACCAGGTCAGAACAGTAGGCAAAATTAAGAGCGGTAAATAGACCAAATTATTATGGTGAGACGCATGGGCTACTAACATCTTACTACACAACATACACTTAGTATTACATTCTTAGCTACAGTATACATATCTCCCTGGAATATGACATAATTTATGCAGCAGCATACAATACATTTTTAGACACCTTGTTGTGCTGTGCTCACTTAAACAGGAAGGTGACGTAGCGGTTCTTCGTGGGCCAATTTTTTCATCAAAGTCTGGTATTCTCTGAATTTATGGCGTTTTCAAAACAACTGGGAACTCAAAAAAACAAGGTCGAATCATGATGTCATTGATCTTCAGGTCGTAGCTCTAGAAATAGGCCTAATGTACAATTCCAAGTTGGATGACTGTTCAAAACGTATTTTCCCAGTCGGAGCTCATTTATTCCCGACTTCCCAGTTGTCTTGAACTCACTGAAGTCAAGTATTCGCTGTTCTGAGTTAAGTTTTTTTTCTTCCAAAAAATGTGGTGCTCAAAATAGGTGGGGCTCTGCCCTGAATGACGGGTCGCCACTGAGCCTTATGTGAAATGCAAGGCTGGTTTACACTTGGTCTAACCACTGTCTGTGGACACTGGTCTCATTCTTATGGTCTACAGACAGCCTCTGCTTGAAGATATTCCATATGACTGCAAAATAAACAAGTATGTATATATATATATATATATGTATATATATATATATATATATATATATATATATATATATATATATATATATAATATATATCCGAATAGTTATTCTGTTACAAAACATGTACATAGTGTAGCATTGATTCACCAAGCAAGTCTGGAATGCCAACAGAAAATGTTGTTTTATTTAAATACAATTTGGTTGAATGACACATTTAGCCATATGAGAATTACATTGGAGTTCAAATGTTCAGAATTGTTTACCGTCTCTTTGATTTACAGTAAATTGCAGACAATCCTGGTTCTACTTGTAGGACCCAGTTAAAGAAAAAAGTTAAAGAAACGTCCCATCCGAACAATAACCCCCCCCCCCCCCCCCCCCCCGAGTAAGACTGTAGTAACCAGTGAATTGCACTACAAAATACTGTAAGGTCACTTGTTGCTACTGTTGATGATAATGAATAGAACAAAATAAAAAAGCATAGTCTATTCTTCAGGTATAGGGTGCCATTTCAGATTGTCCCCAAATCTCCATCGTCTTTCAGCTGTTGGCTCTGCAATGGCAGAGGGTCCATCATTTGTGTTGTACAAATCAGAGTCCCTTTGTTCCCAGAACTACTCTTCACCAAATTCTCAGAGCAATAGGCCTTCATCCTGTACATATTAGCTTTATTCTCGCAGCAGCCCATGTTACTCAGTAACAGATAGACATCTTTCCTGAAAGCCTTAGTAAAGATGGCATAGAGGAAAGGGTTGGCACAGGAATTGATAGGAAAGAACAACACCAGGAGTATCTTGGAGTTGGTGACGGTGATGAGCGGAACCTTAAAGGCTGCGGATATAGCGAAGAACGAGATGGGCGCCATGCAGAGGAGGTCGGTGAAGATCAGGACAGCCATGCGCTTAGCGATCTTGGCATCTGCACTGCGGCTGGGGAACTGGGGGTTCCGTACTGCCAGGTAGATGAGGACGTAGCAGACGCAGACCACCAGGAACGCCCCCACGTTGAAGAAGAGGAGCAGGAGGATGAAAGCTTGGGCCAGAGGAGTCTTTACGTCCATGGGAAGGCACATGCTCACCTGGAAAATATTTATTGTGTTATTTAATATACAGCAGTAATGAAAAAAAGTGTCCTAACCCATTTTCTCCTCTGGGAAAATAATGTAAAGAACACACAGAACGATGGACGGTCATTGCTTTCTTTTGCTGCGGTGTGTTATAGCAACAACGATGGACGGCCATCACTTGCTGTCGCTGCGGTGTGTTTTTTAACACAACAATGGATGGTCATTGCGTTCTGTCGCTGCAGTGTGTCATAGCAACCACCTGCTGGGTGCAGACTAGTGGTGGCTATTTGTGTGGATTCAACATGTAGAATCATTGAAAAATGAACAGAATATGTCGGCCACTACTCTGTTCAGAAGCATTAGGTATACTCTGCCGTCCATTGTTCTGTTTTTTTATGGTACAGTATATTATATACCCTGCTGTAGCTGCTGACCCCCACCAGGGGGAGCATGGCCATCCCCAGACAGATCAACCACCCTCCAGCCATGATGCCAGCAGCCTGCGCCAGGCCTAGCCTCTTCTCCAGCTGCAAGGCATGAGTTATCGTATGCCAGCGCTCCAGAGTGATAGTCGACAACGTGTACACCGACAGCTCCCCACCGAACACAGACAGGAAGCCCGCCGCACTACAACCTGCTCCCGTCTGCCAATCGATGGCGTGCTCACTGTAGTGGCCTCGGGTGTGGAGGTCGACCGCGGCAATCATAAGGAGGTAGACGCCGATGCAGAAGTCAGCGAAGGCCAGATGACACATGAGGAAGCGTGGCACGGTGAGTTTACAGCGACTGGTGAAGAAGATGAGGAGGACCGTCAGGTTGCCAATGATCGCCAGGATGTTGATGAACCAGATGGCGACTCTGAGAAAACTGAAACCTGGAGTTAACAAGGGAAAAGCAGTCAAACTCAATCAATCAAACTTCATTTATATAACACATTTCTTACAGAAAATACATTTAAAGTTGCGCAACAACATTAGATACCATTTTTTTTATTATTAAGAAATAAAGATAGTAAAACAGTAAAATAACAGTGGAAAGGAGACAGTAGGACAAAGTAATCTCAATGTTTTTGCATCATGCCTAGGCCTTCTGTTCTTTCAGTAAAAGGCTGTCGTCAAAACATGTCCATTAGTTTGACCTCTTGACTGCTTGAAATAACATTAAAACGTCTAAAGACTATTACAGTGAGATGAGGGTTTTGCCTTTCCCAGTTTGTCTTTTTAACCCTGCATCCAAAGACTTTTGCTAAGGGACTAAGCTGAGTTGAGTGCAGCAATTCTTGATTCTACCTGCTATGTCTTCACACGGGTTAAAGGCGTCAGCCTCTGGGGTACACTGGAGGGTTGGTCTGGTCTGACAGTATAACCCTAGTTCTGGATACTGGAAATCCACACCTCCGTAGGACTCATCTTCCACATCTTTGTTTGTTCCATGTATTTCCACCAGTAGGGATGTGTCGGATGAGTCCACCATACCAGCTGGAAACCTGGTGGTACAGGAAGCGAGAGGTGTAAAGAGTAGGTCAATGGTCACTAAAGTTTTATGACTGTATAATTATATTGACATTTATTTTTCCCCGAAGACCAATGCATTTAGCGTCGCGAGCCAGACGGATCTTGTGGACTTACATGAATTAGTCTGGTAATATGAGGCTACAATCCATTGGCTAGATAGAAAAACCTGTTTCCATAGTTCAAAGGTGGAGAGATGAAAGGTCATCACTGAAAGATCATGATTGATCATGATGTGTCACTAGTATTGCAGGACTGGATGAAAAACAGTTCACTTTAGTTCAGACAAGTAGTGGCATTTCTAATCAGATAGTTTAAATGGGATCCCTGAAAAGTCATAATCAATAGATGATTTATTACTCAAATTAGGAATTAGGCAAATATGGCACCTTCACTGAAGATGTCTCTAAGTCAAAACGGATGAATCTACAAACTTAGCAATTCCATGATGTAATGAATAATTATTTGGGGAACTCAGACTTTAGATTTTTTAAAGGCCCAGTGCAATCAAAAACGTTATTTTCCTGTGTTTAATATATATTTCCACACTATGAGGTTGGAATAATACTTTTAAATTGTGAAAATGATGATAATGCCCTTTTAGTGTAAGAGTAGTTTTTTTGGTGGGATGGAGTTTTGGCCTTCATGGTGACATCACCATGCGGTACATTAGTTAATAAATCAATAAGAAAGAGAGTTCCAAACTTCTCTGCCAATAACAGGTCATTTTCAGTTTCCCCTCCCCTCTCAAAATTCTTGCTTGAGAAATTGCCCTTTACTAAAACGCTATTTTTGATTATTTTTTACAATTGTAATTTAAAACAATCACAATAAGTCGCATAATTGTTAACCAGAAATGATTTGATATTGAGATAAAAATGGCTGCACTGAACATTTAAACGAAGAAGCAAAAGAAACTCACTTTTCAGACTGACTGTCATCACAATACGTAGGCCTAGATCCATTATGTTGTGCTGCATTGATTGGAGAATCCCTAGGGGAGATAGAGGTAAATTAAATCTGTGTTCAAAATCAGCGTGGAGCCATAGAGATGTATAGATGGCGCACTTGCCACAAGATAGTCAACAATGGCAGTCTATGCCGTCACAGAAGCCATGATCGCAAAGATAGGTGTTCTCTCTTTTCCATCTCTATATTTGGAGCATACTACCATGAGTGTCTGGTCTTGATTTCATTGTGAACCTCATTGATAAACTGCAACAGGCAAACAGATATTGTTCCCATTTATGATCCTGTTGTAACGTGGGTCATCTAATGGGGACCAAGACGCGGCGTGTGACGTGCTCATATTTACTTTTATTTAACTCAAAATCAAACAAACAACAAAACGACCGTAAACAGTCCCGTCAGGTGCAACATACACAAAACAGGAAACAACTACCCACAAAACACAGGAAAAAACACCCCTACTAAATAGGACCTTCAGTTAGACACAACGAGGAACAGCTGCCTCCAATTGAAGGTCAACCCAAGAAACTTAAACATAGAAATAGACACACTAAAATAAACATAGAAATATACTAACATAGAACATAAACCAAAAACACAGAAAAACATAAAACAAACACCCCCTGCCACGCCCTGACCAAACTACAATAACAAATAACCCCCTTTACTGGTCAGGACATGACACCTGTGTTGTTAGGCCTGTGAGCTTGAATGATTACAGTAAAAGAGAGAGGGGGCGTGGGAGAAAGAGCGATAGAGAGAGAGAGAGAGAGAGAGACAAAGTGTGTGTGTGTGTGTGTGTGTGTGTGTCCTTGTTTTCCTACATTATCAGGACCCCAATGTCCTAACATTTCACCTTAATGTCCTGAAAAGGTAGGAAAACAAGAACTGTTTTGAACAGTCAGGACTTTTTTCTGGTCCTGAATTTGTTAAAATTGTATTTTAAGGGTTTTGGGGTTAGGGGGGGTTGGGGTTAGGGTTAGTCTTAGTGAAAGGGTTTTTGGGTATAATGTTAGGGTTAGGTTAAGTATTAGGGTTAGGTTTAAGGTTAGGGAAAATAGGATTTTTAATGCTCCAAAAATGTTACACTCCAAAAAGTTCTTACATTTCATGAAAATACAGCTGTGTGTGTGTGTGTGTGTGTGTGTGTGTGTGTGTGTGTGTAGGGCCAACTACCGCATTTGGGACCCTGGGCACCGACCTCTTTCATTTCAACACATTTTGCCATGGTGCAGAGAGAAAAATTGGCAGTTTTACAATGTTATTATACAATCTTGCAGTTTTAAAGCTAATTTCCTGCTATTCTACACATTTTGCCATGAGGCTGAGGGAACATGATTCAGTTTTAAAGCAAATTTCCTGCAATTCTACACATTTTGCTATCATATGCTATCTGTGGGCCCCCACCCTCTTGGAACATTTGATTTGGTTAACAGCAATGAGGAGAGACTGGCATGAGAGCTGTGTCACAGACACACACACACACACACACACACACACACACACAGGGCCGGATTACCAAACGGGCACGCATCGAACGTGCACCGGGGCAAAACCTAAAATGAGATACAATATATTTAGTCTCTTGTGATAGACTGCTAGCTGGCCAGCAAACACTACTTGGTTTTGGGTTCCGAGATTACATTATCTTTAACCCATGCCCTAGAGACTGATTCCAGCTGCATCCTGTAAACAATTCATGGGATTCATTTGAAGGGCATTGAAGACCATTGTCTCATTAATTCCAAACTTCTACTACGAATAGCCCACTTAATTACTAGTTATATCCCTCGAAAAGAGGAACTCCCTGTCCGTCAGCCCTAAAGGAAGTTTCCTCTTGGTCTAACGTCAAGACACTGGTTTCTCCTGTGGGAGACCCAGGTTCAAATCCTGCTTTTGACACTTGCTCCTGGTGTGAATCAGAAGAGGCTGGTTGGAGGAGCTATAGGAGGATGGCTTGCTGAAATGGAACATGGTCAAACATGTGGTTTCATATGTCTGATGTGTTTGATACTGTTCCATTGATTCCATTCCAGCCATTACAATGAGCCTGTTCTCCTATATCTCCACCCACCAGCCTCTTCTGCAGAGAATGGGATTATGCCACCTGTGTGTGTCCCAGGTGAGTAAGGCACAGCAGTGGCTGTTGTAGGTGAGGTGTGCCTTCTGCAGGTTGCCCAGACCCCTGAAAGGGGGTAGTCGCTTTAGGCCGTAGGCTGTACGGGCAACCAGCTCCACGACAGAATTGAGGCCATGTGACGGCAAAGTCTCTATCGCCGTCGACGAGACATCTCTGGAAAACATACAGTGAAAACACAATCATAATAAAGGTTTTTATTAATTCATTCTCTCACTCACTAATGAACTCACTCCCTCAGTCATTCATCAGAGCTCTAATTACAGACATGGCAAAGGGTTCAGAATGGATGGAACCTGTCATCATCGTAACTCATTCACTCAACACAGAGGATACAAAGGTTTTTGAGGATATTACAGTACCAGTCAAAAAGTTTGGACACACCTACTCATTCAAGGGTTTTTCTTTATTTTTGCTATTTTCTACATTGTAGAATAGCCCTTACACAGCACTTAGTGGGACTATCATTTGTTTTTCAACAGGACCCAACATGCCTCCAGGCCGTGTGAAGGGCTATTTGACCAAGAGTGAGAGTAATGGTACTGCATCAGATGACCTGGCCTCCACAATCACCCGACCTCAACCCAATTGAGATGGTTTGGGATGAGTTGGACCACAGAGTGAAGGAAAAGCAGCCAACAAGTGCTCAGCATATATGGGAACTCCTTCAAGACTGTTGGAAAAGCATTCCAGGTGAAGCTGGTTGAGAGAATGCCAAGAGTGTGCAAAGCTGTCATCAAGGCAAAGGGTGGCTACTTTGAAGAATCTCAAATATAAAATATATTTTTATTTGTTTAACACTTTTTTGGGTACTACATGATTCCATATGTGTTATTTCATAGTTTTAATGTATTGACTATTATTCTACAATGTAGAAAATAGTAAAAATAAAGAAAAACCCTTGAATGAGTATGTGTGTCCAAACTTTTGACTGGTACTGTACAAATTCCAATGGAGCTAGAAGCAGAAGCACATGCATTAGATATATTTTCGACTTCTAAAGTGACTTACAGTGTGTGTACTGATGCCTTTCTAGTATGTGTAGTTGATCCCTGCAGCTGTGGGAAGGTTACCATGACTTCATATAGTCTTGTGGTAACCTGACTAAATAAAGGAAACATAGAATAAAGACCAAATATTGATAGTCTTTAAGCGTGTCACTTACAGTATCCTAGGGCCCACCGCTCCTTTAAAAGCTTCCCTATGGATCACTCTGAGGTTTCGGTTATTCTTTAAAACCCTAAGAACACATAAAACAAAGTAGATGTAAATAGCATGGTTTATTGTTACTGGATTATTTAGTCATTTGCTATCATTGTAAAAAAATAAGTTGAAATGTTAAAAGTATGGGAAATACTACAATTTGTTTATCTTGGTCCCATTAAAGGCATAGTCTTGTATTTCTCTAATGCCGTTGTTGAACAGGTTCCTAGAATAGAGACAAAACAATGTTAACACCATTGGCATTAAGGCCTAGATCCCAGATCCTGAATAGGCAATAACGAGAGTTAGTGACTTTAAATGTCATTCAGTATAGCAATACCATTTTCACACTTCAGGCTTTTAGGACTATATTCTCCTTTGGATTGGAAAAAGTAGGCCTAGCCATTATAATAACACAGTACTTACATTGCAGTATATTCAGTTGTCATGCCAACGAAAGCATTTACTGGTATTGACAGAAGATAGAGGTTGTCACAGATATCCCTGTAAGACACATTTTTGATTAAGTTGATATAATACTGTTTAGGCCTATATTTACTTTTCAACAGAGTGTCGACAAGTCCTTCAACGTCACTGACCCATACTTACAACACTCTGTCTGATGAAAGTCACGGTGTTTTTAATGAATTTCTAATAAAAAAATAGTTTTAATGGAGAGTGTCGCATCTCTACCTCTTATGGATTCCACTAGGATTTAAGGCAGCACCTCTTCTCATGTTATTGGAGCACCCCTTTTTTTCTTCACATACTTACAAGACAAAATTTTGGTTCCAAGGTTCCAGAGAATGGATAGAAGTCATGTCAGGAAACACCGTTATCCCAGTGTTGGATATACTCCTGTTAATGCATAACAAGACTGAATTATATTACTTCATAACACAATAATAACCTATTTGCGCTACCTTACCGAGGTCTTGCTATCCCTTATGTATGTTGTATCATATGGTTTCTATGTTTTGTATGTACAATATACACTGAGTTTACAAAACATTAGGAAAACCTTTCTAATATTGAGTTGCTGGGGCATTGATTACAAGGTGTCGAAAGTGTTCCACAGGGATGCTGGTCCATGTTGACTCCAATGCTTCCCACAGTTGTGTCAAGTTGGCTGGATGTCCTTTGGGTGGTGGACCATTCTTGATATACACGGGAAACTGTTAAGCGTGAAAAACCCAGCAACAGTTCTTGACACACTCAAACCAGTGTGCCTGGCACCTACTACCATACCCCGTTCAAAGGAACTTAAATATTTTGTCTGGCCCATTCCCCCTCTGAACACTTTTCAGTTGAGACAATCCATGTCTCAATTGTCTCAAGGCTTAAAAATCCATCTATAACCTGTCTCCTTCCCTTCATCTACACTGATTGAAGTGGATTTAACAGGTGACATCAATAAGGGATCATAGCTTTCACCTGGTTTCACCTGGTCAGTTTATGTCATGGAAAGAGCAGGTGTTCTTAATGTTTTATACACACAATATATACACTGGGAACAATAAAGATTTACTGAACTGAAATGAACTATTGTGAGGTCAAAGTGTCAACATGTACATTGTAGCAGAGTATAAGAAAGTATGTGAATGAATAAACCAGACAGGTAGCATTATCTAGAGTGGAACAAGCCCTCACTATGCAGAGAGAGATAGGTTGCATCCCAAATGGCAGCCTATTCCCTTTATAGTGCGCTACTTCTGACCAGAGCCCTGGTCCTGGTCAAAAGTAGTTCACTATAAAGGGAATACAAAGTAGTGGACTATGATAGGAATAGGGTGCCATTTGAAACACAGACATAGTATAGTATGGTATGATCTCTGGTATCTCTTAAAGTTCAGAAGGCCTCTCACAGATAACGCAGCTTAGGAAGGTTGTTGAACGTCCTTCGAGCGATGTGCACCAGGCTCCGTGTGTTCTTAATGAAGCTGCGAAACAAAAATGTATATGACGTCACATACAGCACACATCTGACATACAGAACACGCTTGATTTCAGCCAGTCCCTTTACAATATATTCACAACATGGTCTCAGTAGGATCATTCAAAATAGTGACACTTAATCATTTTTGTTATACTGTATGTCACCCAAGCTGACATATTAGTTATACGTCACTTACAATGACATATTACTAAACGTCACATACATCACTAGCAGATCTAGAACACCATCTTGAAAAAAGATCAGCCCATACAAGAAAGCAGACTAAACTCTTTCTATGAGGATCCATGTTCTACACCTGGGGGAAACACACTCACATTTCATTGAGGTCGAGAAGATTGTTGAATGCAAGGGTCTCTATGGTTTCCAAGGCAACACTTTGACCGATTTCTCTAAAAGACGCACCAAGCAAAAACGGGTTATTTTGAACAATTCCTAATCAAAAGGGGTGTGGTCAAAAAGTGATTGAATTGATATGGATCAACGCCAGATTGATATTTGATACTCACATATGCTGGACTCTTCTCAGGCCATCAAAGGTGTGGCTGGCTATTGTGCTCATAGTCAGATGCTTCAGGACCCTGAGAAGTATGGGAACAGTCAGAAAGACAATATTATATAAAATGGTACTTTTAAACTATTTGACAGACCATCGAAAAGGAACCATACTTTTCGACTTTACTTTTAGTAAGTCAAATAAGACATTTTGTTAACAGTCAAGGAAGTGTGTGTTCTTGAAAGAATTCCCTGTCTGAAGTTGTCCTGGTAACAACACATTGTTCAAGGTCTTCCACACAGTCACACACATATCTGTTGTCCTCTTCAGTAAACACACACGCTCACATACACACGCATATGCACACACACATACACACACACACACACCAAAAACAAGCCCTAAATCCAGTGCCTTGCAAAAGTATTCATCCCCCTTGGCGTTTTTACTATTTTGTTGCATTACAACCTGTAATTGAAATGGATTTTTATTTGCATTTCATGTCATGGACATACACCAAATAGTACAAATTGGTGAAGTGAAAAAAATTATTTGTTTCATAAAATTCAAAAAAATGAAAAACAGAAAGGTGGTGCGTGCATATGTATTCGCCCCTTTGCTATTAAGCCCCTAAATAAGATATGGTGCAACCAATTACTTTCAGAAGTCACATAATTAGTTAAATAAAGTCCACTTGTGTGCAATCTAAGTGTCACATGATCTCAGTATATATACAGTGCCTTGCGAAAGTATTCGGCCCCCTTGAACTTTTCGACCTTTTGCCACATTTCAGGCTTCAAACATAAAGATATAAAACTGTAATTTTTTGTGAAGAATCAACAACAAGTGGGACACAATCATGAAGTGGAACGAAATTTATTGGATATTTCAAACTTTTTTAACAAATAAAAAACTGAAAAATTGGGCGTGCAAAATTATTCAGCCCCCTTAAGTTAATACTTTGTAGCGCCACCTTTTGCTGCGATTACAGCTGTAAATCGCTTGGGGTATGTCTCTATCAGTTTTGCACATCGAGAGACTGAACTTTTTGCCCATTCCTCCTTGCAAAACAGCTCGAGCTCAGTGAGGTTGGATGAAGAGCGTTTGTGAACAGCAGTTTTCAGTTCTTTCCACAGATTCTCGATTGGATTCAGGTCTGGACTTTGACTTGGCCATTCTAACACCTGGATATGTTTATTTGTGAACCATTCCATTGTAGATTTTGCTTTATGTTTTGGATCATTGTCTTGTTGGAAGACAAATCTCCGTCCCAGACTCAGGTCTTTTGCAGACTCCATCAGGTTTTCTTCCAGAATGGTCCTGTATTTGGCTCCATCCATCTTCCCATCAATTTTAACCATCTTCCCTGCCCCTGCTGAAGAAAAGCAGGCCCAAACCATGATGCTGCCACCACCATGTTTGACAGTGGGGATGGTGTGTTCAGGGTGATGAGCTGTGTTGCTTTTACGCCAAACATAACGTTTTGCATTGATGCCAAAAAGTTCGATTTTGGTTTCATCTGACCAGAGCACCTTCTTCCACATGTTTGGTGTGTCTCCCAGGTGGCTAGTGGCAAACTTTAAACGACACTTTTTATGGATATCTTTAAGAAATGGCTTTCTTTTTGCCACTCTTCCATAAAGGCCAGATTTGTGCAGTATACGACTGATTGTTGTCCTATGGACAGAGTCTCCCACCTCAGCTGTAGATCTCTGCAGTTCATCCAGAGTGATCATGGGCCTCTTGGCTGCATCTCTGATCAGTCTTCTCCTTGTATGAGCTGAAAGTTTAGAGGGACGGCCGGGTCTTCGTAGATTTGCCGTGGTCTGATACTCCTTCCATTTCAATATTATCGCTTGCACAGTGCTCCTTGGGATGTTTAAAGCTTGGGAAATCTTTTTGTATCCAAATCCGGCTTTAAACTTCTCCACAACAGTATCTCGGACCTGCCTGGTGTGTTCCTTTTTCTTCATGATGCTCTCTGCGCTTTAAACGGACCTCTGAGTCTATCACAGAGCAGGTGCATTTATACGGAGACTTGATTACACACAGGTGGATTCTATTTATCATCATTAGTCATTTAGGTCAACATTGGATCATTCAGAGATCCTCACTGAACTTCTGGAGAGAGTTTGCTGCACTGAAAGTACAGGGGCTGAATAATTTTGCACGGCCAATTTTTCCATTTTTTTATTGTTAAAAAAGTTTGAAATATCCAATAAATTTCGTTCCACTTCATAATTGTGTCCCACTTGTTGTTGATTCTTCACAAAAAATTACAGTTTTATATCTTTATGTTTGAAGCCTGAAATGTGGCAAAAGGTCGAAAAGTTCAAGGGGGCCGAATACTTTCGCAAGGCACTGTATGTAACAGTATAGCTTCCGTCCCTCTCCTCGCCCCAACCTGGGCTTGAACCAGGGACCCTCTGCACACATCAACAACAGACACCCACGAAGCATCGTTACCCATTGCGCCACAAAAGCCACGGCCCTTGCAGAGCAAGGGGAACAACTACTTCAGGTCTCAGAGCGGGTGACGTCACCCGATTGAAACGCTATTAGCGCGCACCACCGCTAACTAACTAGCCATTTCACATCGGTTACATATACACCTGTTCTGAAAGGCCCCAGAGTCTGCAACACCACTAAGCAAGGGGCACCACCAAGCAAACGGCACCATGAAGACCAAGGAGCTCTTCTTACAGGTCATGGACAAAGTTGTGGAGAAGTCAGGGTCGGGTTATAAAAAAATATCCAAAGCTTTGAACATCCCACGGAGCACCATTAAATCCATTATTAAAAAATGGAAAGAATATGGCACCGCAACAAACCTGCCAAGAGAGGGCCGCCCACCAAAACTCACAGACCAGGCAAGGAGGGCATTAATCAGAGAGGCAACAAAGAGACCAAAGATAACCCTGAAGGAGCTGCAAAGCTCCACAGCGGAGATTGGAGTATCTGTGCATAGGACCACTTTAAGCCGTACACGCCCCAGAGCTAGGCTTTAAGGAAGAGTGGCCAGAAAAAAGCCATTGCTTAAAGAAAAAAATGAGCAAACACGTTTGGTGTTTGCCAAAAGGCATGTGGGAGACTCCCCAAACATATGGAAGAAGGTACTCTGGTCAGATGAGACTAAAATGTAGCTTTTTGGCCATCAAGGAAAATGCTATGTCTGGCGCAAACCCAACACCTCCCATCACCCCGAGAACACCATCCCCACAGTGAAGCATGGTGGTGGCAGCATCATGCTGTGGGGATGTTTTTCATCGGCAGGGACTGGGAAACTGGTCAAAATTGAAGGCATGATGGATGGCGCTAAATTCTTGTGGGAAACCTGTCTCAGTCTTCCAGAGATTTGAGACTGGGATGGAGGTTCACCTTCCAGCAGGACAATGACCCTAACCATACTGCTAAAGCAACACTCGAGTGGTTTAAGGGGAAACATTTAAATGTCTTGAAATGGCCTAGTCAAAGCCCAGACCTCAATCCAATTGAAAATCTGTGGCATGACTTAAAGATTTATGTACACCAGCGGAACCCATCCAACTTGAAGGAGCTGGAGCAGTTTTGCCTTGAAGAATGGGCAAAAATCCCAGTGGCTAGACGTGCCAAGCTTATAGAGACATACTCCAAGAGACTTTCAGCTGTAATTGCTGCAAAAGGTGGCTCTACAAAGTTTTGATTTTGTGATTTTGGGGGGGTGAATAGTTATGCACGCTCAAGTTCTGTTTTTTGTCTTATTTCTTGTTTGTTTCACAATAAAAAATATTTTGCATCTTCAAAGTGGTAGGCATGTTGTGAAAATCAAATGACACAAACCCGCCACAAAACAATTTTAATTCCAGGTTGTAAGGCAACAAAATAGGAAAAATGCCAAGGGGGGTGAATACTTTCGCAAGCCACTGTATATGGAAATGAAACCTGCAATATATAGCATGATGATTATAGCATGATGCTCTTATTATTACTGATTCTTCATTTTATTTAATCTAAACATACAGTATTTACTGCATTATGCTCCAAACATTTGCTATTTTCACATAAATGTTTTGCAACAATTACTATATTATATTTTCCACTCTGTTATATTTTTCTCCTCTCTTAAACAAATAAAAAAACTAAAACCTAGTTGAACCTGCAGGACAGGCTCAGTTTTCAAGAGCTGGTTTCACAAACAGGTTCTATGTAGGAAGATAAGATGGCCTGTGTTTATGTGTGACTGTCCTGCTTGCCACAGAGCGACAGGGATGTTATCAAATCAAATCAAATCAAATTGTATTTGTCACATGTGCCGAATACAACAGGTGTAGACCTTACAGTGAAAGGCTTTCTAAGCCCTTAACAATGCAGTTAAAAATCTGCCTCTAACGAGAATAGAAGAGTGGGAGTCCCCGGTGCACAACTGAGCAAGAGGACAAGTACGTTAGAGTGTCTAGTTTCAGAAACAGACACCTCACAAGTCCTCAACTTGCAGCTTCATTAAATAGTACCCGCAAAACACCAGTCTCAACGTCAACAGTGAAGAGGCGACTCCGGGATGCTGGCCTTCTAGGCAGAGTTCCTCTGTCCAGTGCCTGTGTTCTTTTGCCCATCTTAATCTTTTATTTTTATTGGCCAGTCTGAGATATGTTTTTTTCTCTGCAACTCTGCCTAGAAGGCCAGCATCCTGGAGTCGCCTCTTCACTGTTGACGTTGAGACTGGCGTCTGTTTCTCTAACTAGATACTCTAATGTACTTGTTTTTTTGCTCAGTTGTGCACCGGGGCCTCCCACTCCTCTTTCTATTCTGGTTAGACCCAGTTTGTGCTGTTCTGTGAAGGGAGTATTACACAGCGTTGTACGACATCTTCACTTTCTTGGCAATTTCTCACATGGAATACTCTTCATTTCTCAGAACAAGAATAGACTGACGAGTTTCAGAAGAAATGTATTTGTTTCTGGCCATTTTGAGCCTGTAATCGAACCCACAAATGCTGATGCTCCAGTTACTCAACTAGTCTGAGTGGTAGTCTAATGAAGGCCAGTTTTATTGCTTCTTTAAATCAGGACAACAGGTTTCATCTGTGCTAACATAATTGCAAAGGGTTTTCTAATGATCAATTAGCTTTAAATGACTATTGTAGCTGGAAACTGCAGATTTTTTATGGAATATCTACATAGGTGTACAGAGGCCCATTGTAAACAACCATCACTCCTGTGTTCCAATGGCACATTGTGCTAGCTAATCCAAGTTTATAATTTTAAAAAGCTAATTGATCATTAGAAAACCCTTTGCAATAGTTGCTTCAAAATAGGTCACTGATCTCTGAAATTCAAGTAAACTCAGAGGCAAGGTGGAATCCCTGGTTGTGCGAGCGAAGTCGAATTTCATATCGCTCCATCGTTCCCGTAGTCGGACATCAATTTGGATGGTCAAAGTGATGAGGGAATCGAGATCCGTAGGTAACTCCCGAGCAGCAAGCTCGTCCTTGACCTCCTCCGAGACGCCGTGCAGGAACATATCGAACAGTTCTTCCTGGTTCCAATCACTCTCTGCTGCCAACGTGCGGAAATCCACTGTATAGTCAGCCACACTGCAGGAGTCCTGCTGAAGCTGGATTAGCTCCCGGGCAGCTTCTCTCCAGGAGAACGGGGCGTAAAAAACCTTCACCTCTCCCACGAACCCCTCCAGACTAACACATATGGCCGGCTGCTGTTCCCATACAGCAGTAGCCCAGGTGAGAGCCCTCCCGGACATCAGCGTGATGAGATCGGCTCACTCCAAGATAGCCTAGGGGAAGGAGGAGGGCTGAAGCTCGAAAATGAGGGCACACTGAGCTAGAAAACGCCCGACAGATGGTCGACTCTCCATTGAAGCATTCCGGGGGTGGGGGGGGTGGGGGTAAACGGGGCTCCTGAGAAGGTGGAGCGGCCGATGAGACGGCGCTGCTAGCAGCTGGGTTACTGAGAGGCTGTGGTAGGCTGCTTCCCAGACAACCCGCGGAATGGCTCCAGCAAACTACTCAATGCCCGGTTATGGCGTTCAGACAACATTTGGACCCCCTCCATAAGGCCACGAAGCAGTTCCTTGTGCCTCCCGATGGTGGCTCCTTGGGAGGAGATGGTGTCGCGCAGCTGGCCCGGGTCTGCTGGGTCAGTCATGGCAAGTTCGTACTATCAGAATAAGGTAAGACCCAGATGCAGACCGTGTCGAAGTAACAATGTTTATTACAGCAACAGGGGCAAAGGTACAGGACGGCAGGCATGCTCAGGGTCAGGTCAAGCAGAGTGGTCAGGCGGGCAGGCTCAGGGCAGGCAAGTGTCAAAACCAGGAGGACAAGAATAGAGAGCCGGGAGTAAAGCAAGAGCTGATACAAAAACGTTGGTTGACTTGACAGACATGACGAACTGGCAACAGACAAACAGAGAACACCGGTATAAATACACAGGGGATAATGGGGAAGATGGGCGACACCTGGAGGGGGGTGGAGACAATCACAAAGACAGGTGAAACAAATCAGGGTGTGACACAGAGATTCCTTTCAAAGTAACAGGTCTATCATTTTCAAATAAACAGCTAGATATGAGAAAATGTTTCACAGATAATGTTACACTTTCAATAACTACATAAATACACTATTAAACGGTTTATGATACATCTCCAATAACTCCAAAGTTTTATATTAAAAAAGCTAATTATATTAAAAAATCTGATTTATTTTAATGTCTTTGTCCACAAATTCTAATCTATAGTCAAACTGACATTATTATGAACAGTGTAAAATCTAATGCAATATGGGACTGCTAATCATCTAGTCGAACAGAAGTATGCATTTAATGACTGGAGAGATTGAGTCTACACTGCAGATGTTTCTCAAATGGGATATTTGGCTTGTGTTTTTTGAATCGTGAATAATGATGAATGAGAAAGTGAGAAACAGATGAACAAATATCATACCTCCCATGACATGCTAATCTCTCACCATTACATTCTTACTCATCATTATTCATGATTCATTCAGGACTATCCATAATCATGGTAACATCCACATTCATATATATATATATATGTATGTATATGTATAGACACATATTGTATTCTTATTTACAATAAATGTGACTTTAAAATGAGTCAATACCTTATTTACCATTGGGCACAAAATAATCTGAAACACAACCAAAACAAACAGCAAATGCATCCAACAAGTTTGTAGAGTCACAAGCTAGATGTAATCACTGAGTACTAGGAATATGGGACCAAATACTAAACTTCGACTTCTTTAATACACATAAAAATGAATTTGTCCCAATACTTTTGCTCCCCTAAAATGGGGGGACTACGTTCAAAAAGTGCTGTAATTTCTAAACAGTTCAGTTGATATGGATGAATATACAGTCTGCACTTTAATCTCATAGTCAATGTATCATTTCAAATCCATATTGCTGGAGTACAGAGCCAAAACAACAAAACGTTTGTCAATGTCCCAATACTTTTGGAGCTCACTGTACATAAAGCAGCACACTGTTAACTCTGAACTCCATCATGTACTGTATAACAGTATTGGCCAAAAGTATTTTTCTGTTTTATCAATAGACAATACTGACACAATTATTGAACAATGCTATTTTGTAACAGACAACTGTAACAGACTTGATGAATCACTCAGACCCATCGCTCTCCACTAATGCAGGGAACAAGGGCTTGTTTTTATTAGTGTCAGAGTGTTTGGACAATCTCTCGATTTACAAAAGCCACATTGACAGGCCTCCTCATTGAGCCAAGCCCCTACAGATGTCCAAACACCAGCTAATGTAACCACCAGCTAATGTAACCTCATACGAGGCCCATCGTGACAGCAGAATAAGAAATGGAGGACAGAGTCACTCAAATGGAATGGCCGATTAGTTCACCTTAATGTAACTCTGTGGTTTGGAAGATATAAACAGACTGCCCCTCTTTTGTAGGCCAGCGGATCAATTTCCCAAAATTGTTGTATATATTATTTTATTCAGAACTCAGTTGGGGTCTCAACAGTTGGTTAGAATTTTCTTAATTCCATTCCTTTACTAGATTTGCATGTATTGGGTATATGTTGTGTACTTGTTAGATATTACTTGTTAGATATTACTGCACTGTTGGAGCTAGAAACACAATCATTTCGCTACACCCGCAATAACATCTGCTAAACACGTGTTTGTGACCAATAAAATTTGATTAGGATTTGGGAACAAAAAAACATAGTTTTCTCCTGAATCAACACTAGAAATGTTAGATTGAAAAATCAACAACAGATAACTGATACCATGCCATTCCATTAGGTCTTTTGTGGCTTTAGCCTCTTAAAGGTACAACATGGTCATTTGCGAAGGCTGCCTGGACGGGATTCAGTTAATGATGTAAGTGTTAAATTAAAACTAATCCAATCTGTTACTTGGACTTATTGCACCCGTTACTGAAATGGTTGTTCCAGTTTAGATGTCTTAGGTAGTCTCATGTCTTAGGTTTTCAAAACGTGCAGTCGTTCTGAATGCAGGCTGCAGGGGAATAAAAATTCAAAATGTTGGATATCCCCACTCTGGCTGGATTCCAATAAGAATTACACATAACTTTGCAAGCCATCATAATGTGACTTGCAGGCCTGAAAAACATGAGTTTCAGGTCACTGTATTAGGGTAAAACTTGGCCCTCAAAATAAGGCCTTATTAAATATTTGTTATTGTGTTGAATAATTACATTTTAATGTTAACATATTCGCTTAGTATCTCACTTGGTGAAGGCCATAGGGCTGAACATGTATGAACGCAACAACTATGTCACTGTCCCTAACAAATACAGTCATGGGTGTTAACTTTACAATTCACTTGACAGGCAAGGTCCTCTAGGAAATATGCAACAAAGGCTTTACACTAACTAGATGTTACATTTAACACTGTCAGTGTTGATTTAACACTGGAGAATTTGCTGTATAAAAATGATCTCAGCAAATGATCTAGGAGAAGACTTATAGGGTTTTATAAACAGTCTGCCTGCCAAAATGTGGCTTACAGACAGACAGCTTTAAAGGGTTAGTTCACTTTTGATGGTCAGCTTATTTTCAACTTCTCTATTGGGTGTTGTTGTGTCCTCTGAAACATTTTTAAATCCATTAACTGGTTATTTAACAATTTCAAGAATCATCTGGCTCACAATTTTGCAGCGTCTAGCAATCTAAACTAAACTTCAGAAAAGTGAGCTATCCCTTTAATGGAAACTTGACTGCAGGAGATGGCCTCTATACTCTGCCAAGAGAGATTTGCTTTGAACTAATTTACAACTTTGGACCTCTCTCTACACACACACACACACACACACACACACGCAGGCTAGTATGTTTCAAATTAAGTCGAATTCAATAGAACACCTGCATTTAGACATATCCAAATCAAGTAATAAAAAATTCACAACGTTGGCCATATAGTGTTTTAGAGCCTAGGGATTTGAGGATGAAAAAGCAGAACATAATTTATCTTAGTCAGCCTCTCAGGACTGGAGGAAGGTATCCGGACCATTATATCAATTCAGTAGCTAGAGCTTCTTGGGTATAAAGCAAAAAAATATATATGTTGCTGGGATTTTTCAAATGCATAGAGAGCACGTTTTAGAAGGCTTTGGAACATCCTGTGCATCCACAGCGTACCCAATGGAAACGTTTTTAAAAAATACATATATTTAACTAGGCAAGTCAGTTAAGAACAAATTGTTATTTACGATGACGGCTTAGGAACAGTGGGTTAAACTGCCTTGTTCAGGGGAAGAAAGACAGATTTTTACTTTATCAACTCGGTGATTCGATCTAGCAACCTTCCGGTTACTGGCCCAAAGAGCTAACCACTAGGCTACTCGCCGCCCCGTAGACCTACGTTACATGTAATGGATCCATTTTAGGATCCATTTTCTGAAAGTAACACCAATAGTAGTCTATCAAGGAAAGTAATAATATAATTGAGCGCTTGTGTTTTTTAAAATACCACCATACATGCCTAATCTTTCATTTAAAAAAGTTAACTAATTTAACATTTTTTTTGCATGCATGCTCTCTGGTTCCAATTGATTTGACCCGTGTGTAAATGCGCACCAATATTATGTAAATTATTGTTACCATGTCCATCCACAAAATATGAATCAGCTCAGATGTAATATAAATCACTTACAGTCTTGGACCCCTTTCGCTCATTGGAACGGACTTCTCCGTGATGTTGTTACATCTAATGGTGTTGGAGGAACATCGGCAGATACCCGGACACACAAAGCTCGAAGCGTACCGGCAGCCAAAGCCAAAGAACAGCAAAACAGACGGGTAGAACAGGAACAACAGCGATATCGACATCATTGAATTATCCTACTTTTCAAATTGAAGCAATAAATCCCAAGGACCACATACAGTAGGAGCAGCAAAGATGATGATGACAACCATTTACGTCCTTCTGTTGGAACAGACTCGGTGGATTGATGCAGCGTACGTTTGAATGGAGGAAGAAACAAACATTGCTCTATCCATCAAAAGGATAGCCTGTGCAATAAATTCCAAACAGTGGCTGGAGCGCATTGTGCAGACGCGAGCGCACCAGATGCTCTCCAGTCCCGCCTATCCCTTAATCTCTCCGCGTCATGTGTAAACTGTCAGTATTATAACGACTGCAAGGGTCCAGAGATGTGGTCCTGTCTGGCATTAACCTACAGTGTCTACCCATAGTCTACCTCTCAAACATGACATAATTACTTGATTATGTATCTATTCTGAGGCAAGATATAGTATAACGTAAATAAAATATAAACGAATTAAATATCAACATATTAACTTTCATAAAATATCACATTTCTGAATGTTTTATTATGGAGGTCCCAAGCCATTAGTTCAAGCCCTGTCTAAGTTTAGTGGAAAGGCACCATAATAGAATGGTTTCCAACAGCTTGTTTTGCATTATTTCACAAGAGACAAGAGATAGGCCTAATTCAAGATAAGAACAATGTCTTCTAGCCTATGTGTCAGTTTGCGTTTGGCAGAACAGAAGGCCAAAGGGACCTTGAAAGAGGATCAAATGGGGAATGAAATGGAGTGGAATCTTGGAAATGTCCTAGTTTTTATTGCAGTTCTTTTAAGTTCCACCCACCCCACCCCTCCCTGTGCCATATGGCCTGTATCACAGGATCAAATCTATTTTGGTTCCATATACTGTCATTGGTTGCACTAATTTCATTTTTTGTCTACATTACCTGGCTCAAGCATTCATGACATTTCCCTGAAGAAGGCACAGTGATGCCAAAGCGTTGGTGTTTTCCCCAATAAATTACTGGGAGTGTGCAGTGCATTCAGAAAGTATTCAGACCCCTTCCCATTTCCCACATTTTGTTACGTTACAGCCTTATTCTAAAATGGATTAAATAAAAATGTTCCCTCATCAATCTACACAAAATACCCCATAAATGTATTAAAAATACAAATCAGAAATACCTTATTTACATAAATATTCAGACCCTTTGCAATGAGACTCAAAATTGAGGTCAGGTGCTGTCATGTCCTGACCATAGAAAGCTGTTATTTTCTATGGTAGAGTAGGTCAGGGCGTGACAGTTTTTTTTTCTAGTTTAGATTTTCTATGTTATGTTCTAGTTTTGTATTTCTATGTTTTTTGGGGGGGGATGATCTCCAATTAGAGGCAGCTGGTCATCATTGTCTCTAATTGGAGATCATACTTAAATAGTTGTTTTTCCCACCTGGGTTTGTGGGAGATTGTTTTTGAGTAAGTGTATGTTGTAACTCTTCGTCACAGTTTGTTGTTTTTGTTATTTCAGTTTATTTGTATGTATTGCATAGTTTCACAGTTTAATAAAGAAAATGTGGAACGATACACACGCTGCGCTTTGGTCCGCTCCTTCATCCTACGACAACCGTGACAGAATCTCCCACAACAACTGGATCAAGCAGCGTGCCCGGGAGGAGATGGCATCCTGGTCTCTGGAGGAGTTGGAAGAAAGAATAGACTGGACTTGGGAGCAAGTATTGGAGAGATACAAAAACCTGCCGGGGAAGCAGGTGGAGGCAGCAAGAACAGAGCGGCGACAATACGAGGAACTAGCACGGCAACGGCGGAAACCCGAGAGACAGCTCCCCCCCAAAAATTGGGGGGGACACACGGGGAGATTGATGGAGTCAGGTTGAAGACCTGAGCCAACTCCCCGTGTTTACCGTAGGGAGCATGTGACCAGTCAGGCAACGAGTTATGCTGTGATGCGCACTATATCACCAGTGCGCATTCATAGCCCGGTGCGATCTGTGCCTGTGCCCCGCATTTGCCAAGCTACACTGAGCATCCATCCAGGACGGGTTGTTCCAGCCATATGCTCCAGACCTCCAGTGCGCCTCCACGGTCTAGTATATCCTGTCCCGGCTCCACGCATTAGGCCTCCAGTGAGTCTCTCCAGTCCAGTGTGTCCTGTTCCTGCTCCCCGCACTCGCCCTGAGGTGCGTGTTACCAGTCTGGCGCCACCTGTGCCAGCCCCACGCATCAGGCCTCCAGTGCACCTGCCCAGTCCGGGGTGTCCTGTTCCTGCTCCTCGCACTCGCCCTGAAGTGCGTGTTACCAGTCTGGTGCCACCTGTGCCAGCCCCACGCATCAGGCCTCCAGTGCGCCTGCCCAGTCCTGTGTGTCCTGTTCCTGCTCCCCGCACTCACCCTGAGGTGCGTGTTACCAGTCTGGCGCCACCTGTGCCAGCCCCACGCATCAGGCCTCCAGTGCGCATTCCCAGTCCAGAGCTTCCAGCGACAGTTCCCAGTCCAGAGCTTCCGGCGACAGTTCCCAGTCCAGAGCTTCCGGCGACATTTTACAGTCCGGAACCTCCTGAGATGGCCCACAGTCCGGAACCTCCTGAGAAGGCCCACAGTCCGGAACCTCCTGAGACGGCCCACAGTCCGGAACCTCCTGAGATGGCCCACAGTCCGGAACCTCCTGAGAAGGCCCACAGTCCGGAACCTCCTGAGAAGGCCCACAGTCCGGAACCTCCTGAGAGGGCCCACAGTCCGGAGCCTCCTGAGAGGGCCCACAGTCCGGAACCTCCTGAGAAGGCCCACAGTCCGGAACCTCCTGAGAAGGCCCACAGTCCGGAACCTCCTGAGAAGGCCCACAGTCCGAAGCCTCCTGAGACGGCCCACAGTCCGGAACCTCCTGAGAAGGCCCACAGTCCGGAACCTCCTGAGAAGGCCCACAGTCCGGAACCTCCTGAGAGGGCCCACAGTCCGGAACCTCCTGAGAGGGCCCACAGTCCGGAGCCTCCTGAGACGGCCCACAGTCCGGAACCTCCTGAGAAGGCCCACAGTCCGGAACCTCCTGAGAAGGCCCACAGTCCGGAACCTCCTGAGAGGGCCCACAGTCCGGAACCTCCTGAGAAGGCCCACAGTCCGGAACCTCCTGAGAGGGCCCACAGTCCGGAACCTCCTGAGAGGGCCCACAGTCCGGAGCCTCCTGAGACGGTCCACAGTCCGGAACCTCCTGAGAAGGCACACAGTCCGGAACCTCCTGAGAAGGCCCACAGTCCGGAACCTCCTGAGAGGGCCCACAGTCTGGAGCCTCCAGTGACGTCCTCCAGTCCGGAGCCTCCAGCGACGGTCTGCAGTCCGGAGTCTCCAGCGGCGGTCTGCAGTCCAGTCTCCAGAACCTCCGGGTATGATCCACGGTCCGGGTCCTTCGGCGACGATCCAGGGTCCGGTGACACAAAAGCTGAAGGATCAGCGGGCGGTGAGGAGGTTACGGTCCCCAAGAACACAGTGGCCTCCATCATTCTTAAATGGAAGACGTTTGGAACCCACAAGACTCTTCCTAGAGCTGGCCGCCCAGCCAAGCTGAGTAATCGGGAGAGAAGGGCCTTGTTTGTGGAGGCGACCAAGGACCCAATGGTCACTCTGACAGCACCAGAGTTCCTCTGTGGAGATGGGAGAACCTTCTAGAAGGACAACCATCTCTGCAGCACAAGATTCTCTGGTCTGATGGAACAAATATTAAACTATTTGGCCTGAATGCCAAGCAGCACATCTGGAGGAAACCTGGCACCATCCCTACGGGGAAGTATGGTGGTGGCAGCATCATGCTGTGGGGATGTTTTTCAGCGTCAGGGACTGGGAGACTAGTCAGGATCGAACGAAAGATGAACGGGGCAAAGTACAGAGAGATCCTTGATGAAAACCTGCTCCAGAGCACTCAGGACTTCAGACTGGGGGGGAAGGTTCACCTTCCAACAGGACAATGACCTTAAGCACACAGCCAAGACAACACAGGAGTGGCTTCGGGACAAGTCTCTGAATGTTCTTGATTGAACATCTCTGGAGAAACCGTGAAATAGCTGTGCGGCGACGCTCCCCAGCCGAGCTGACAGAGCTTGAGAGGATCTGCAGAGAAGAATGGGAGAAACTCCCCAAATATAGGTGTGCCAAGCTTGTAGCATCATACCCAAGAAGACTCGAGGCTGTAATCGCTTCCAAAGGTGTTTCAACAAAGTACTCAGTGAAGGGTCTGAATAGTTAGAATAGTTATGTAAATGTGATTTAAAAAAAAATGATGTGCAAACATTTCTAAAAACCTGTTTTTGCTTTGTCATTATGGGGTATTGTGTGTAGATTAATGAGGGGAAAAACAATTTAATAGATTGTAGAATAAGGCTGTAACCTAACAAAATGTAGAAAAAGTCAAGGGGTCTGAATATTTTATGAATGAACTATATATTGAGTGTGCGACTTTCTTTCTTTATTTTAGAGCTTACAGTTTATTCGCCTTTAGTCAGCACCCCTACACTAAATAATTTTCTCTATAGAACAATTTTTTTGTAAGACTGTGGATGGACACTACATTTACCATTCCTCGGTCAGGAAAGATTAACTTCAATTTATATTGTAATATTCCAGGAATAAAGTATGTTTTGTATTTTAACTTTGCCTTGGACCAGACACCAGATAAAATACAGTTTCAGGAAGCACCTTCATTTGGGTCCCAATGTCCTTATCAGGGGCCATATATTAGCAAGCATCTCAGAGTAGGAGTGCTGATCTTGGATCAGCCCCCCCGTCCATGTAATCGTATTGCTTGTGATCCAAGGCAAAACTGATCCTAGATCCGCACACTGCAACGCTTTGGCTGCATTTACACAGGCAGCCCAATTCTGATAGTTTTTCCACTAATTTGTCTTTTGACCAATCACATTAGATCTTTTCACATCAGATCTTTTTCAGAGCTGATCTAATTGGTCAAAAGACCAATAGTGAACAAAATATCATAATTGGGCTGCCTGTATAAACGCTGCCTTTGTGAATATGGGCCTAGGACATTTAAATGAGTTGATGATTGATTGATTTTATTTTGGGTTAAACAATTTGTACAGTTGAAAAACAGTATCTAAAAGTACAAGAAACAGAGTATGACACATGAAATGTTAAATACTTATTTTCAATGTGGTTGTTGGGGTACGACAACAACTGGACATAGCACACAGGAAAATGCTTTTGTCAAAATGTTTTTGTCCTATACATCGAGCACCAGCCAGTCTTCATGTCCATGCCAGCAGCAAGTCTACGTCCCAAATGGCACCCTATTGCCTGCATAGTGCACTACCTTTGGCACATAGTGGACTACCAAATGGCACCCTATTCCCTGCATAGTGTACTACTTTTGGCACATAGTGGACTACTCCTCAACAGTGTTGGGGAGTAGTTCCACTACTTGTAATTCAACTAGTAATTGAACTAAGTTTTGCAGCAGCTTGGTGGTAGTTAAACAAAATTAAAATCTTATAGTGTTTTCAGTCATTTTTTTGGCATGGATCAGTGTAGCTAACTTCTATCTAGAACGACCCACTAGGCCTACATTTTTCACAAAAAAAAACATTTTCACAAAAAACAACCCCCTATTGTTCTCTCTCTGACTACTGGGCTATTAAAGGAAAACTCCACCCAAAAATGATCTTTTTGGATTTGTTTCATTAGGCCTTTGTTGACATAGTCCCTAAATGGTTTTCTTGTCAGAACTCAAGTTTTCCATATACTGTATGTAACTTTCAAAATACAGAAATCGTCCCCAAATGTGGCATTTTTCATCATATGGGGGTGCGTTTGCATCATGTGGGGATGATTTCTGTATTTTGAAAGTTCATACAGTATCTTGAAAAGTTGGGTTCTGACAAGCAAAACATTTTGGGACTATGTTTTCCTTTAAGACCACACTCACTTTTTGTCTGTCACACAGATCTCACTGCACTGTTAACATCTTACTACAGAGTGATGTGTTCTTGCTGTCATGTGTCTCAACTTTGTATTACATGTCATTTTTGATATAGTGAACTACTTATTCATAGTAACTTTAGTTAAACAAACAACATTTATCTTAAGGCTAGCTTTACTGTAGCTCAACTGCTTCCAGTGTGAAATCATTTTATAGCTTGGTACACTATATATTTCATCATAGCTTCCCCAGCCAACACTGTGCATTATATAGGGAATAGAGAGGCATTTGGGACATCACATCATCATTAGCATCCAAATCAGACTCCGTAAGAGCCAGCAACTATTATAATCAGGCTCCAGGCAAGGGAAGGGTTGGGGTGTGGTGGATGTAATAAAAAAAAAACAGCAGATAAAAATCGAAGCATTTCTAAATTCCACCCAACCAATTTCATTTCCCTTTGATCCTCTTCCAAGGTCACTCTGACCTTGAGTTCTCGCTACATTTCTAAGTGCATACTAACGGGAATAAACAGGACACAGAACATATTGTTCTTATCTTGAATTACTGTATATGTGTGTCGTGCAATATTGTAGCATAAACAAAAAATCGACGGACCGTCTATGATATCAAAATGATCATTTTCACCACATTCTAAGGATATACGGTGTTTGTTTACAATAACATTGTTTACAAACAAATGAGTAAAACACGTTTTTATGTTGGGTTTTGGTGGAGTAGTACAGCCGTTGAACTAAACTCCTGTGGCACTTCTAAGTTATGTTCTTCAAGAATCAATGGGTGTATATAATAAATGTTAAAGTATTATTTTTTATTTATTTAAAATTTTATCGCAGATTGACTATTTAATAGTGTTAATTGTATAATCCCAAATGAAAATAGTTTCTGACAGTCCCAAGCAAACAATCCATTATGTCTGTACTTGCACTGACCTCTGCTGGTTGAGAGGTGGTGTTGCAGCAGAGACTAATCTGTTAACCCTTGTCTTCGTTGCTGGAGAGGAGTTTGGGTATCTGGACCTCCAGCTAAACGCACATTTACATATTAAGTCTTCTGACAGCTAACTTTCTAGCTCCACCCACAGTTTCCGGACTCTATAGCGTTCCCAGAAGGCATGGATTATTGAATCATTATTAGTTTTACACTTCAGACATGACTGCCATTGTGCTGTATTTTGTCTCTTGTATAATTCATTATATACAGTAGTTTATACTGGATTAAGTGTACATTTTCGTTAACTGTAATTTCGTTAGTTATGCTACAACTTTCCCTCCATCTTGTGCCAACATAAGTTCTTTTTAAGTCTAAGTTTCAATAGTTTATCATTTTTTTCTAGGATAATGTCTGTTGGATAGGCTCTCTGCAAGGTTTTGTATTTCTTACCTATCATATGAGCATCCTTTTCTGACTCAAATAAGATTCCCTCAAGGTTGCTCTGATGTCCAACAGATTTCTAATCGACATTTTGTGATATGTACCTTTTAAATTGCATATATTTGAAACTATCTACTTTGGTGAGTCCAAAATTACTTTTGAATTCTCTCATGGAAATAAATGTATTTCATGTTACCAAGTCATTTACGGTTTCTTTATGCCTTTAGTTTTCCATGTGGACCCGTTTATCAGTGAATTCTGAAAAGCTATCCAAGGATTATTCCACAAGGTTGTGTTTTAAGGGAGTGATATTGGTTCTTGTAGAGTAAGTTTCATTTTCTTCCATATTGTTATAGTGTTCTTAACTATGAAGATGTTCACGTTCTTAGCTTTATCCTTTGAAAAGGAGGATCTGAGCTGGGCCGACAGGGCTTCCACCATGGTATTTCGCTCCTTCTTCCATTTCAGTAGGGCCTGCTTCATCTCACTGAGCTGGGCCGACAGGGCTTCCACCATGGTATTTCGCTCCTTCTTCCATTTCAGTAGGGCCTGCTTCATCTCACTGAGCTGGGCCGACAGGGCTTCCACCATGGTATTTCGCTCCTTCTTCCATTTCAGTAGGGCCTGCTTCATCTCACTGAGCTGGGCCGACAGGGCTTCCACCAGGGTATCTCGCTCCTTCCTCCATTTCAGTAGGTCCTCTTCCTTCTCACTGAGCTGGGCCGACAGGGCTTCCACCAGGGTTACACACAGAGGGGCTTCTTTAGACACTGTAGAGGGTAAAGCAGCTCTATTCTAAGGGTCATTTGTACAGGAAGTTATTTTACCAATTGGGTTTGCTGTTTGATGTGTGGCTCTGGGTCGTCTGCAAACTTTCTCATCTCCTGGTTGCTCTTGTACTCTGCCTTGGATATTATCCATATGCCCACATCTCTATGATTTACTTTGATCTCTGCTTCAACACAGATCTTCCTTTGTCTATTTTTAAAACCACAATCCTGAATTCGTCAGCCAAACATCAGCCCCTTCACTTGATTTGCTATAAAGCTGAAGGATGGGGCTGGAGAAAGCCAAGGTAAACTGATCCAATCATAAATTCTGATAAATTCTGAATGCAAGGACCACCCAGTATAATATTTTGAAGATATAGGCTACACTGTTTGTTTACAGAGACTCAAATAACAAAAGCATTTACAATGAATCACAAAATTAGTATTTGAAAATATCAGATTGGTTTATTGACTTAAACAAACAATAAATAACAAGCATAATATACAGATTAACTTTACAATAAATACAAAACTCAGTGAGGTCTCTTGACGCTTTGCATTCTAGTCTCTTCTAAAAAAAAACATACAAAATATCATTCAAATGATTTCCAATTTAAAACATTCTCTAAACCAACAACAACTTTCCATTCCAGCTCACTACTATCACTTCTGTCTGTGTGTTTAGACTGAAACAGGTGAATGGATCCAGAAACTAGTTTTAGTTAAAACTAATTTTTTGTAAAAACTCTTTTGAGCATACAGTTTTACTTGAAGTTTTCCAGTAACATATCACCTTGTAAAATCCCACAGTATCATGCCATTGCATTTGTCTTGCTCTTGCTGCTGGTGATTCTCTGATCTACCTCTACGCAGACGACACCATTCTGTATACTTCTGGCCCTTCTTTGGACACTGTGCTAACAAACCTCCAGACGAGCTTCAATGCCATACAACACAATACCATCCGTTTTGTCACCAAAGCCCCATATACTGCCCACCACTGCGATCTGTATGCTCTCGTTGGCTGGCCCTCACTACATATTCGTCGCCAAACCCACTGGCTCCAGATCATCTATAAGTCTATGCTAGGTAAAGCCCTGCCTTATCTCAGCTCACTGGTCACCATAGCAACACCCACCCGTAGCACGCACTCCAGCAGGTATATTTCACTGGTCATCCCCAAAGCCAACACTTCCTTTGGCCGCCTTCCCTTCCAGTTCTCTGCTGCCAATGACTGGAACGAATTGCAAAAATCCCTGAAGCTGGAGTCTTATATGTCCCTCTCCAACTTTAAGCATCAGCTGCTTATTGATCACTGTACCTGTACACAGCCAATCTGTAAATAGCACAGCCAACTACCCCATCCCCATATTGTTATTTATCCTCTTGCTCTTTTTCACCCCAGTATCTCTACTTGCACATCATCATCACTCCAGTGTTAATGCTAAATCGTAATTATTTTGCCTCTATGGCCTATTTATTGCCTTACCTTCCCACTCTTCTACATTTGCACACACTGTACAGCCCTAACATTGGCCAGCAATATCGGCATTCAACAATTCTATCAGTATCAGTTATCAATGACAATCTGAATGCATGGATGGATTTCAATAGCCATAGATCTCCCCAAGACCTTGAGAAGTCATTGTTCTATTTGACAGATTTGTCATTGTTGATGTTACACAGGAGGTTTTTAGCACCACTCTGCCATGCCAGAAGATTCTCACTAGGGGACTTGCCTTCCTGCAAGGGGAAAAAACACAAACATTCAAATTAACTAAGCATTTGTAAAATAGATCACCTTTCTGTATCAAACATCAATATTCAAATGGACTGTAAATGGCGCTATGCTCACACAATAGCCAGTAACAATCATACCGACGTCACTGGAATATACTAAATGAATGTGAAAAGATGAGTCAAAATTGTATGAGGACAGACATGTTGGATGATTATGGAGTACTTACACTGTTCTTAGTTTTAAGACTGGCTCCATACATCAGCAGCAGCCTGATCATTTTGAATCGGTTTATCCTCACAGCATCGTGCATGGGTGTGTCTCCATCCTGGTCATAAACAAAGTTGCTATTAACAACGCAATACACAACCATACTATACAATAGTGCAAATCAAATCAAATCAAAATGTATTGGTCACATACACATATTTAGCAGCCTCATTAAATAGTACCCGCAAAACACCAGTCTCAACATCAACTCCTTTTTTTTTCTTTTTAGTCATTTTTAGCAGACGCTCTTATCATTTTACATTTAATTAATTTAGCAGACGCTCTTATCCAGAGCGACTTACAGTAGTAAATGCATACATTTCATACATTTTTTTTCTCCGTACTGGTCGCCCGTGGGAATCGAACCCACAACCCTAGCGTTGCAAACACCATGCTCTACCAACTGAACCACACGGGACCTTCTAGGCAGAGTTGCAAAGAAAAAGCCATATCTCAGACTGGCCAATAAAAATAAAAGATTAAGATGGGCAAAAGAACACAGACACTGGACAGAGGAACTCGGCCTAGAAGGCCAGGATCCTGGAGTCGCCTCTTTACAGTTGACGTTGAGACTGCCGTCTGTTTCTCTAACTAGATACTCTAATGTACTTGTCCTCTTGCTCAGTTGTGCACCGGGGCCTCCCACTCCTCTTTCTATTCTGGTTAGACCCAGTTTGTGCTGTTCTGTGAAGGGAGTAGTACACAGCGTTGTACGAGATCTTTAGTTTCTTGGCAATTTTCTCGCATGGAATAGCCTTCATTTCTCAGAATAAGAATAGACTGACGAGTTTCAGAAGAAATGTATTTGTTTCTGGCCATTTTGAGCCTGTAATCGCACCCACAAATGCTGATGCTCCAGATACTCAACTAGTCTAAAGAAGGCCAGTTTTATTGCTTCTTTAATCAGTACAACAGTTTTCAGCTGTGCTAACATAATTGCAAAAGGGTTTACTAATGATCAATTAGCCTTTTGAAATTATAAACTTGGATTAGCTAACACAACGTGCCACTGGAACACAGGAGTGATGGTTGCTGATAATGGGCCTCTGTACGCCTATGTAGATATTCCACTAAAAATCTGCCGTTTCCAGCTACAATAGTCATTTCCAACATTAACAATGTCTACACTGTATTTCTGATCAATTTGATGTTATTTTAATGGACAAAAAAAATGCTTTTCTTTTAAAAACAAGGACATTTCTAAGTGACCCCAAACTTTTGATCGGCAGTGTAAATATTAGGAAGAGCAATGTCGGAGTGGCATTGACTAAAATAGAGTAGAATAGAATACAGTATATACATGAGTAAAGCAGTATGTAAACATTATTCAAGTGACTAGTGTTCCATTATTAAAGTAACCAGTGATTCCATGTCTATGTATATAGGGCAGCAGCCGCTAAGGTGCAGGGTTGAGTAGCCGAGTGGTAGCCGGCTAGTGATGGCTATTTAACAGTCTGATGGCCTTGAGATAGAAGCTGTTTTTCAGTCTCTCGGTCCCAGCTTTTATGCACCTGTACTGATCTCACCTTCTGGATGATAGTGGGAGTACAAATGATAGCATGGAGTACAAATGGTGGGTTTGCGAAGCCTCTCTGTGATTTGCTCCATGCTTGCATTTGTCATATTAGGGTTTGTATGTCTTACTCTGTCTTTAGCGTTGACGTCTGCTCCACAGTGGATGAGGTGCTCAGCACATTCATTATGTCCTGTCCTCACTGCCACATGGAGAGGAGTGCTGCGCAGCTGAGAGAAAACAGAGGGGGGGGGGGGGGGGGGGGGAGTCAGACCACAAACACAGACTGCTCAACTATCCATATACCGTTTAATATGCTCTATATACGGCTCTGTTCTGTATATAACCCTAAGTAAAATCCCATATGTTTTTGATGTTGGGCATCACAAACTGGGTTTAAGGGCTCTCTGTCTCAGTGCTGTACCTTGTCTCTGGAGTTGAACTTCCCTCCTTCATTGAGTAGCAGCTCCAGAGTAGTCAGGCTGCCTCCCCTGCAGGCCCAGTGTACTGAAGTGGCATCCAACTGGAGGGAGTGGGCAAAACAAACAGTGTTAGGATGATGACAGTTCCCAGCCATTCTGAACCATTTCCCATGTACTGTATGTAATTAGAGCTCTGATGAGGGTGAGTGAGTGAGTGAGTGAGTGAGGAGGGTGGGGGGGGGGGGGGGGGGGGGGGGCGTGCGTGCATGCTTGCATGACTGCGTGAGTATCTGAGTTTGTGACTAAGAGAAAGAGAGAGAGAACTTACTCGGTCTTTCTTCTCAATGGAAGCCCCAGCCTCCAGCAGTCTCTTCACAATCTCCACATGGCCCTTGGATGAGGCTTTGTGTAGTGCTGTCCTTAGGAACTGTAAGAGAGGGAGGGCAGACAGAGTTAAGTGAGAATCGTTTGGCTTCCTGTTACTTGTCCTGTGGCATTATGAGACTAGTGCTATATAGGCCCTCGGCTGCCTGTAACTCAAGATTTTGTATCTCAATCAATGTAGCTTCTGGCATGTCAAAAGACTGACTTAGATGGCTGTCCATGTGTCATCATAAGAGAGACATGATGGGTACTCACATGATCACCGACGTTGGGGTCACCTCCATCTGACAGGTACTTCTCAATCACAGGCAGTTTATTTTCCATGGCTGCTTTCAGGAACGTGTCTTCATCGACTGTGTCGGGCTGTGTGACAACGAAAAGAGACATGTTGCATTAGCTTAGTGCCGTTTGACTTGTTTTAATCCATTGTTGGCCTTTCTGCATTGAATTCCCTCTTCTTGATTATGGTGAGGAATTTTAAAGAAAGAAGGAGAAAAGGATTGTGTAGAGTGAATAGTGGCGGGACGTACAATGATCTCTGGCTCAGGTTCTTTCCTGTTCTGCACCTTCCTCTCCCTCCTCCTCTTCCTCAGTTTCAGGATGTTGAAAAGGTCATCCACGGTCTCTAGTTTCAGACGGCCTGATTTGTCGGTCTGAAAAGGAATAAGGTATACAGAATATTGGGCCACATTTTGGAAGGCAAGTAGAATGTTCAGTGTTTCTAATTGAGTACTAAGCATATGAGGAGCTAAAAACTCACATTGAGATTGACAACTGTGATCTCCTCCTGAGTGCTGTTCTCATTCTCCTCTGGGATGAGGTCTTTGTGTGACCTCCAGCCATCCTGTTTCTCCTGGTTGACGGCTGCCTCGTACACACTCTCTGAACACGCCCCCGATAGGTGATGGCCTGCCTCCTTTCCCTCACACCTTTTACCAGTGACCTGGGAGAGAAAACAGATTGGAGATGAGATGGCCATCCACCTAAGCAGTACTTTCTATTCCAAGAAAGGAAAAAACAGAATGGAGGACAGGTAGCCATTCACAACAAAGCCTTACCTCTGTGAGATGTTTCTGTCCTAATAAAGGACCAAAGAAGGAAGTATTGGGGTGCTAATAGAGAAATGTGTGCTGTCTAATGTCCAACTCATTTACAGACTGATCAAAGCCAACCCTATTAGATGACTGGGCAGGCAACCAACTGCTGGATTGTTTTGGACCAAATGAAAACCATAATGTTTTGTTAATTGTATGTACAGATAGATGTAGGATCTTAATTTGAGCACGTTTGCTACAGCAGAAAAATAATCCTGCAGCAACAGGAAATGTGAATTATTATGTGGATTATAATTAATGGACATTTTTGTAGGGGTTGATGCATATTTTGTGAGGGAAAATCAAGTCTGAAATGTGTGGAAAGATTGAAAAATGGAGATTACCAAAAGGAAAGTTATCCTACAGGGTCGGCTCTAGCCTTTTGGGGGCCCTAAGCGAGATTTGGTTGCCCCCCCTCCACCTTGCGGCAAAACATTTTAGTGGCTCCCCTCTTGACAGCAGAGAGAATTTTTTGTTTTTAAGCAAATTTCCTGCAATTCTACATATTTCGCCATGGGGTGTAGAGAAAATGTTGCAGTTTTAAAGCTAGTGCTCTCCAGTTCTACACAGCAATTTTATAAGAAATATCATGTGATTATACTAATTTTGCCATGGGAAAGATATACTTTTTGGGGACATTTTACAGCTAATTTCCTGCAATTCTACACATTTTGCCATGATTTATACCATTTTAATAATATCATAGTGAGAGTGACTTAAAAAATGAATGGAGGCCCCCTGGAGGACAGGGCCTCTGGGCATATGCCCTGCGTGCCCGATTGCTATTCAGCCATGATTACTACAAGTTTAGATAGCTGGCTAGACTAATTTACCAATATAAAAATTGCTAGCTGACATTGCTAATTGAGTGACTGTCAGTGACTGGCATAACAAGATAAAAAATTGCTGATGCAGAACCAAATTTCGAATTTGCACCTTATATATTGTACTATTCTAACCTTCAACAGTAAATTGAGAGCCAGACAGAGGCCCTAAGCGACACTCATGTCGCTTATGCCTGGAGCCGGCCCTGTCTACCTATCAGAGACTAATATTGTCAGCAACAACATCTAGAATGCCCAAACCCAGAGGAAATTATGGATTAGGCAGAGTGAATCCCGATCACACATGCAAAAAACAACCTACCAGCTCTTCAACGCTGTGCAGTCCCATGTCTAGTCTGTCTGTGTGATAAAAAGTATTCCAGTGTCTCAACTCCCGAAGTGGCCAGTGTCAATTCTGTTCTGAGTGAGGATGAGATCCATCATCTCTTATATAGCCTACGAGTTTGGGATTAGGAACAAAAAAAAACTGAAATGAGGTCATGTTTCCCGCTATTCACCCTTTACCATCTCTCGCAGCCCCAGCCAAGGTGTCTCGTCAGTGGTCACGCCTGGCATGCGTCCATGGTATGCGCTGATGTCACCATTGCTGGCTTGTAAAAATGTCATTCCTAAACCGCTAGACACCTTCAATCATTTGCACTCTCCTCATAGATAAGGTGACATCGCAGAATGCCTGCCTAATGGCTAGTCAGTCAGAGCAGATTTATTGCGCGGACGGTGACAAAACTGCTCAGCTATGCGCTTCCGTTCGTGATACCCACTCGCACTTGCCATAAACAGCTGACTGACACATGCAGCTTGAGTTCGACACGCACAAGGTCATACGGTAAAAAGGTACATGATGAGAGGTCCTTACCGCATATATGCTGCTATTTAAAGACAACAACGAAAAGTGCCACAAAAAATATATCATTGAACTTACAATTTGTTATTTGGACGAGGCTACTATATAATATGCCTAATATATGCATGGTTCTTTCAGGGGGGATGTTTAACACTTCACATAATTCTGTATATAGGCTTACTAGCTAATAATATTAATAATAACAATAATTGGTATAATCAATAGCAGTGCAGTCATAAGGTCACTATTTGGCATGAACCAATATAATAATTTCGCAATTTCAAATTGTGTTATAACTGTTTTATAAAGATAGACTATGTAGCTTAATTAATGCAAAATGTTACCAAAAAGTAAATTCCATAGTAGGCCTGTCAGTTATGTATTTTTTGGATCACTCATGTCGACATACATTTTCATAACTACAGAGTAACTCATTAAAACATTATTGCTGGTAAACTATTTTGAATGGTGCCCCTATAAATGTCGGTCTGTTATGACAAGCATGTGGAGGCATGTGCATGGTCAGCAGCTGCCTTTTTTAGAGAACACAGCTTGAACTGTAGGCTAGATCTGACATTCAGACATCCATTTAGTTGGCTACCAACATCACTCATTTTACCCGTCCTTAAAAGGCCACAGAAGAGGCTAGATGTGTGTGTCACAGGTTAAGTCTAGTAGTATCACTACCACAAACATGATCATGAAAATGAGTATGGTGCTGACACAAGGAAAATTATTGTATTGTACTGTATTAATTGCCTTCCAAACTATTGGTATGACCAAGACAACCTCTTTTGTTTCATTACCCTCGTCTATGTGCCTCTATCTACAAGTTAGAATGAGTTTCAATGGATGACCACTGAGCAGCTGTAGTTGTTTGCACCATGTCCTTTGTACTTGATAAGACTCTGCTCCAGTAGCCTGCAGGTCACAATGTCAAGTCCTGAGGGATATAGGAGTATTTCTGAATTAAAAATAGGCTTGTGTGAGATTCCTGTTCTTGAAATATATCTTGTTGATTCTAAAAATAGCAGTGTAAATCCTGCAGCTGTATTTATCAGTTTTAATGATAAGGTGCAGTTGGACATTGTATTGTCGTTAGTATATTATTGTATCATATTTCTGTGAGCATTGATGCCATGCTTACCCACTTGGCACATAGGCCTATGCAAGTTCAGCATCTAGTTTTGGCAACTATCATGAATTCAAAGTTGTCAACTAACATGAATTCAAAGTCAAATCAAGAACAAATTCAACCATGCCATTGGATTTAGTTTAAAAGTTAGCTGAAAAACAGAAAATCACCAAATTCCTTGAAGTTGATGACTTTTTGCAAATCCAATCAGTTTTTCCATTGATTCAACATAGATTTTTTTAGTTTTTGATTGAAATGACCTGGAAACAACATTGATTCAACCAGTTTGGTATAATAATGATGACAAAACTCTTCTGTGGTCGCACATTGAGATTTGTGGTTGCAAGTATGATTTACAAATGTGTTATTTAATTTTGCAAGCTTGTATCATGACGTGTGAATTTTTTTACAACAGTCACAAACTTGTAACTTGACATTTGAATACATTCAATAAGATTTGCAAGCATCATTTGTTTACAGAATTATTACAAGTCCATTTGTGACAATTAATATTCAGCTGTGACTATAAAATACACTTGGAGATGTTTTTATCTGTGCATGCTAAGAGATCTGTCACTATTGTCACGTTGGATTCGTATATTTGTAGAAAGAGATTTGCAAGTAAAAAAACTGGTTTGAGCAGCTTTGGTGGCAGGGCCTTTTAATCAGCCAAAACCACAGCTGCTATTGCTTCAACCATTGGCTGGATTGTTCCATCAATCAAATCTCAGGAAGTAGCTTGAAGAGGAGAAGTAATTTCTACAAAGTAACTTTATTAACGTTACTCGGCCTGAAGTACTAGAATAAAACTATTTACTTGAAGGAAATCATCTATTTTATATGTGTACATCGATTTTTTGGGGTGAAATGGCATGACAGTAGTTTGTTTAAAGCTGTAACTTGTTGGGCGACCCAGCCAAATTCACATAGAAATATGATTTACAGATCTGTCATTGAAAGCAAGTCTAAGAAGCAGTAGATCTGTTCTACGTGCGCCGTTTCTATGCTTCCTGTTCTTAAGTTTTGTTTTTGCGTCTGAAAAGATATTTCACAGCGTTTTGATTGGTACAATGATTCTCTACATTGCTTGTTTTGTCACATAAACTGAAATTAGGCAAACTATTAGAATTTTTGCAAACAGGAAATGGTGGAGCAATTTCTTCATATTGCACCTATAACATGTGAAATATAATCACAGATAGAACAGACTTTTCACCTATGTATACATGTGAAGCATCCGGTTGGCGTTTCCACTTACTACCAAATATGGTGATGAGAGGAAGCTCAGTAGCCGGCAGTGAGAGAAGAGATGGATTTTGGCCAACGTTCTGCAACTTTTCTCATGATTGAAACATTTGATCTCCATACAGTTTTTTGTTTCCAAAACTAGAATCTGTAACAAACAGAGTGGACTGCATTTTGTAGACTTTACCCTTTGTCAAAGTTGCGTTGTTTAGAAGGAGTGCGAGGGTGAATTTAGTTATTGCGTACAGCACGTCACAGAGTAGGCGTTCCCTAATGGAAAACGTGCAAATAAATGCTAGTACACGCCAATAGGATCTTGCTAACTTGTGATTGGCTCTGCCAACTCCTTGCTTGTTCCGCCCATTATGTTTCATTTGCTACCATTGGAAATGACAGGCTCTATTCTATCTTGGGTTAGTTATAAAAACTTTGATATAATGGTACATTTCATTTGAAATTTACAGCAGCTAATGTCAGCTAGCTGGCTTCTGACATTCATCCTAGCTTTACAATCAACTGGCTGGCTTCATCAGGCAGCTTTAGATGTGAGTAGAAAGCACATATATTTGCTAGTTAACCATCTGATTGATAACATGTAGCTAGCTAGCTGTCAACATGTAGCTAGCGTACGTTTGCTAAATTGAAACTGCTGGGGGGGAAAACTGTAGCTAATAATGTTATGTTACTAGAAAAGAAAAACTATATATTTTAAAGAATTGTTACTGACTTTTGAACACTTTTTGTCAAACTACTTCGTTCCACTGCCTGTTTATTGATTAAATAGGCTGCATTGGTATAATTTAACTGAATAGGCTTGTACACATATACATGCATGCTTAATTAGCCTAGTTAGCCAAATGACTGCCTGACTAGGCATATTGTTATTCATGTTTTTGTTGTTATTGCATTTCAGCTGGACAGGGAGTAAGATTATTAGAAAGCAGAATGCTGCCAGACAACCTCAGGACCATAGAGGTATAACAGTCAGTGCTTGTATTTTATGTAACCACTCATTTATACGAACTGCTACAGACACAAGAACCGACTTAATTTGTCCTATTCTTCAGGCTTGTCTGTGAAATATATTTTAGTTGGCAACCAGTATTCAGACCCCTTGACTTTCCACACTTTGTTACGTTACAGGCTTATTCTAAAATTAATTAAATAAATACAAATCCTCATCAATCTACACACAATACCCCATAATGACAAAGTGAAAACTGGTTTCTGCAGCATTGAAGGTCCCCAATAACACAATGTCCTCCATCATTCTTAAATGGAAGAACTTTGGAACCACCAAGACTCTTCCTAGAGCTGGCAGCCCGGCCAAACTGAGAAAAACAGGGAGAAGGGCCTTGGTCAGGGAGGTAACCAAGAACCCAATGGTCACTTTGACAAAGCTCCAGAGTTCGTCTGTGGAGATGGGAAAACCTTCCAGAAAGACAACCATCTCTGCAGCACTCCCCCAATCAGGCCTTTATGGTAGAGTAGCCAGACGGAAGCCACTCCTCAGTAAAAGGCACATAACAGCTCACTTGGAGTTTGTCAAAAGGTACCTAAAGGACTCTCAGACCATGAAGAACAAGATTCTCTGGTCTGACGAAACCAAGATTGAACTCTTTGGCCTGAATGCCAAGCGGCACGTCTGGAGGAAACCTGTCACCATCCCTACGGTGAAGCATGGTGGTGGCAGCATCATGTTGTGGGGATGTTTTTCAGCAGAAGGGACTGGGAGACTAGTCAGGCTGGAGGGAAAGATGAACGGAGCAAAGTACAGAGAGATACAGAGCACTCAGGACCTCAGACTGAGGTGAAGGTTCACCTTCCAACAGGACAATTACCCTAAGTACATAGCCAAGACAACACAGGAGTGGCTTCGAGACAAGTCTCTGAATGTCCTTGAGTGGCCCAACCAGAGCCCGGACTTGAACCCGATCTAACATCTCTGGAGACCTAAAAATAGCTGTGCAGCGACGCTCCCCATCCAAACTGACAGAGCTTGAGAGGATCTGCAGAGAAGAATGGGAGAAACTCCCCATATACAGGAGTGCCAAGCTTGTAGCGTCATACCCAAGAAGATTCGAGGCTCTAATCGCTGCCAAAGGTGCTTCATCAAAGTACTGTGTAAAGGGTCTGAATACTTATGTAAATATGCTATTTCCCATTTGATTTTAAGTAGATTTGCAAACATTTCTAAACATGTTTTTGCCTTGTCATTATGGGGTATTATGTGTATATTGATGAGGAAAAAAAAAAAATACATTTCAGAATAAGGCTGTAACGTAACAAAATGTGGAAAAGTCAAGGGGTCTGAATACTTTCCAAATACACTGTACATTAATAAAAATGTATTCACCCTGGACACTTGCATTGATTTTAGACCTTTTGGAGTCATAAGCACCAAGTGCTGTCTTGTTGGAGAAAGTCTATATGATGTTTAAGTTACCGAAGTAGTTAGTAAAAATGTTTAGAACAGACTTTAAAAATGTACTGTTTTGTAACAACTTGAACAGGAGTAGTTTATACCAACCTTTATTGAGTTTGGTGATCATCCCCCTAATTTGACCATTAAAAGCCTTGATATTTGCTGATAACTGACAACAGAGTGGCAGGTTCTTTTGATGTGCTGCTTTCAACTTCCATGGCCCAGCAGACTCACCTGGGGACAGGGGGATTGACACGTTAGTTTGTCTGGGTAACTTTTAGAGGGAGGAGATAGCATGAGTTTTGGAGTGAGTACAGTAAATCCAATTCAACCAGTGGCCCTGGATAATATGCTATATGTCATCACACAGAAAGATAGCCATTGTGATGGAGATTTGCATAGTGCATAAAGTATATTACCACCAGCAGCGTTTACTTCTCTGCTCTGGAGAGATCGCATGTAGTTGGTCAGAAGGCTCTGGAGGTCCTTGGAATATTTTCTCTGTACCACCTGTAAAGAGATGGATAGAGGTACTGAATGCAATTGACAGAGAGAGCAAGAGAGTTAACATTTACATTGTTGATTATTACATGAGGACTATAAGGGTACCTTCCAATCAGAGAAATAAAAGACACAGCATCCCAATGGCTTTCAAAGAGTGTGTTGGGGGAGAGGGTTGTGCTGTCCTGTCTGTCGGAAAAGTTGCAAAGATTATCCTTCAACCAATTGAAAATGTAAAACAGCGTTTTCCCCGAGCAAACAGGTGTGTTGGACATCTGTTTCATGCCTTTGTGATTGAAGGTAGCCTTAATCAGTGGTTCAAGTTGTATCTTCATGTCTGTAACTTCACTCTCCCTAAGCCTTAACCTTGACCTCCCATTGGCCCAGGGCCTCCTGCCAAACCATATGAGTCTCTTTGACAGGGAGTTACTCCAGGAGTAGATATGTTAATGGTGCATAGGGCTTCTTCACTCCTCATATATATATATATATATATATAAAACAGGCACGGATTTAGGTATGGGTGACATAGGTAGCCGCCCAGGGTGGCATCTTGTCGGGGCGGCATGGGGCTCCCGCACAAAAAAAATCGGAATGGTGACATTTGCGTGATCGGTTTCTATCGCTCATTTGCACGTCACGTCAATGATATCATGTCACCGTGTGGGTCTGTGTGTCAGTTAACCTTGTCGGAGTGAGCGCCCTGATTCTAGTTTGTGAGCTAGGCAGGCTACTGTCTAGGAAGGTCTCCCTCTCAGAAGTACGAGATGGCGGGGGTAGTCCGAGGTAGGGGGAGTGGGGGAATCAATGAAATAGCGCACCTCTAACTTTGTACAGTACTAATGCAATTAGTAAAATCAGTCACACTACGAAATGGTACCAAATAAACCACATATTCTTGATTTGGTTGACTTTCATTGAGGTGACATCATAAAGGTGTTCTGTGATTGTATTGATTAGGTCCTGAGCTCAATAAGGGGAATTTCCAATGCTGTAGGCTAACTTAAAAGATGTCTATAATATGCTGATATTTTGTATCTTTTGTGATATATTGAGTCTTTTGGGGTGTCTTATGCCTAGAATTAGCCAAGGAGGTTATATGGTTCATTTGGTTCCTATTCTGAAAGTTTGATAAATTGTGCATAATGACATGTATATTTCATTGTACAATAAATGTATTTAGGGTGTCAGACTCATCTACTGTATTTCAATGCAAATTCAGGGGCACTTCTGAAATATTTTGGAGCACCCTCTGGCACTGGTCAGAATGAGGAGCCATCTACCTCCTCAGCCACACAGGCCTCTTCAGAAATTATCTCTGAGCCTCAAGATGAGGAGCCATCCACCTCCTCAGCCGCACAGGCCTCTTCAGAAATTATCTCTGAGCCTCAAGATGAGGAGCCATCCACCTCCTCAGCCGCACAGGCCTCTTCAGAAATGATCTCGGCGCTTCAGGATGAGGAGCCATCCACTTCCTCAGGCACACAGGCCTCTTCAGAAATTATCTCTGAGCCTCAAGATGAGGAGCCATCCACCTCCTCAGCCACACTGGTGTCTTCACAAATGTTGTCTGAGCCTGAGGATGAAGACCCATTTGCTTCCACTTCTCCCCAGCAGGATTCTTCAGGTGTGTTTGTTTGTTTGTTTGTTTGTCCTGTGTGAATTTAAGTATGCTCTCTAATTCTCTATTTTTTTCTCTCTCTCTTTCTCTCTCCCTCTCTCTCTCGGAGGACATGAGCCCTAGGACCATGCCTCAGGACTACCTGGCCTGATGACACCTTGCTGTCCCCAGTCCACCTGGCCGTGCTGCTGCTCCAGTTTCAACTGTTCTGCCTGCGGCTATGGAACCCTGACTTGTTCACCGGACGTGCTACCTTGTCCCACACCTGCTGTTTTCAACTTTATAGAGACAGCAGGAGCGGTAGAGATGCTATGAAAAGCCAACTGACATTTACTCCTGAGGTGCTGACCTGTTGCACCCTTTACAACCACTGCGATTATTATTTTTTGACACTGCTGGTCATCTATGAACATGCTGAGGATGAACCACTGTCTACAGACCCTGTGACAGGCCTTCAGTTCTGACTGACAGGATTTGGACACAATTAGTTTGTAGAGGACCAAGTGAGGTACCAGCTAACATTGTTTTCCCAAGGAATGAGATTGATGAAAGAAGTTGCCACCACCAGTATTTCAGGAAGACCATGGTGAGTGGTGAAAAAATCCCTAGAAGTTGGTTGGTGTATTCTGAAAGAAACAACAGCCTCTTCTGCTTCTGCTGCAAACTCTTTTCTAAGAAGAAAATGAATTTAGCAAACTCAGGACTGACAGACTGGGAACATACAAGTTCTTTGCTGACTTCACACGAAAGCAATCCAGAACACCAAAACTGCATGAAAACATGGAAAGAACTGGCAATGAGGATAAAAAAGGGGAAACAATTGATAAGCATGAGATGGCACTTATGGAGGCTGAGAGGATAAGATGGCGAGAGGTGTTGACACGTCTGACTGCCATTGTGCAGTCTCTGGCAATTAGAAATCTGGCACTAAGGGGACACACAGAAACACTGTACTCTCCATCAAATGGAAATTTCCTTAAAGAGGTTGAACTGATGGCACAATTTGATCCAGTCATGAAAGTGCACCTTAACCGTGTCCAAAAAGGGTCCTCGAGTCACACCACCAGCTTCCTTGGCCACCAAATACAGAATGAACTCTTCAATAAGCATTTTTCTATGACTGGCCATGCTTTACACCTGGCTACCCCTACCCCGGTCAACAGCCCTGCACTCCCCACAGCAACTTGCCCAAGCCTCCCCATTACTCCTTCACCCAAATCTAGATAGCTGATGTTCTGAAAGAGCTGCAAAATTTGGACCCCTACAAATCAGTCGGGCTAGACAATCTGGATCCTCTCTTTCTAAAATGATCTGCCGAAATTGTTGCAACCCCTATCACTAGCCTGTTCAACCTCTCTTTCGTATCGTCTGAGATTCCCAAAGATTGGAAAGCTGCCGCGGTCATCCCCCTCTTCAAAGGGGAGACACTCTAGACCCAAACTGCTACAGACCTATATCTATCCTACCCTGCCTTTCTAAGGTCTTCGAAAGCCAAGTTAACAAACAGATTACCGACCATTTCGAATCCCACCGTACCTTCTCCGCTATTCAATCTGGTTTCAGAGCTGGTCATGGGTGCACCTCAGCCACGCTCAAGGTCCTAAATGATATTATAACCGCCATCGATAAGAGACATTACTGTGCAGCCGTATTCATCAACCGGGCCAAGGCTTTCGACTCTCAATCACCACATTCTTATTGGCAGACTCAACAGCCTTGGTTTCTCAAATGATTGCCTTGCCTGGTTCACCAACTACTTCTCTGATAGAGTTCAGTGTGTCAAATCGGAGGGCATGTTGTCCGGACCTCTGGCAGTCTCTATGGGGGTGCTACAGGGTTCAATTCTCGGGCCGACTCTTTTCTCTGTATACATCAATGATGTCGCTCTTGCTGCTTGTGATTCTCTGATCTACCTCTACGCAGACGACACCATTCTGTATACTTCTGGCTCTTCTTTGGACACTGTGTTAACTAACCTCCAGACGAGCTTCAATGTCATACAACTCCCCTTCCGTGGCCTCCAACTGCTCTTAAATGCAAGTAAAACTAAATGCATGCTCTTCAACCGATCACTGCCCGCACCTGCCTGCCCGTCCAGCATCACTACTCTGGACTGCTCCGATTTAGAATATGTGGACAACTACAAATACCTAGGTGTCTGGTTAGACTGTAAACTCTCCTTCCAGACTCACATTAAGCATCTCCAATCCAAAATTAAATCTAGAATCGGCTTCCTATTTCGAAATAAAGCATCCTTCACTCATGCTGCCAAACATACCCTCGTAAAACTGACCATCCTACCGATCCTCAACTTCGGCGATGTCATTTATAAAATAGCCTCCAACACTCTACTCAACAAATTGGATGCAGTCCATCACAGTGCCATCCGTTTTGTCACCAAAGCCCCATATACTACCCACCACTGCGACCTGTACGCGCTCATTGGCTGGCCCTCGCTTCATTCTCGTCGCCAAACCCACTGGCTCCAGGTCATCTACAAGTCTCTGCTAGGTAAAGCCCCGCCTTATCTCAGCTCACTGGTCACCATAGCAGCACTCACTCGTAGCACGCGCTCCAACAGGTATATCTCACTGGTCACCCCCAAAGCCAATTCCTCCTTTGGCTGCCTTCCCTTCCAGTTCTCTGCTGCCAATGACTGGAACGAACTGCAAAAATCACCGAAGCTGGAGACTCATATCTCCGTCACTAGCTTTAAGCACCAGCTGTCTGAGCAGCTCACAGATCACTGCACCTGTACATAGCCCATCTGTAAACAGCCCATCCAACTACCTCATCCCCATACTGTTATTTATTATTTATCTTGTTCTTTTGCACCCCAGTATCTCTACTTGCACATTCATCTTCTGCACATCTACCATTCCAGTGTTTAATTGCTATATTGTAATTACTTCGCCACCATGGCCTATTTATTGCCTTAACTCCCTTATCTTACTTCATTTGCACTCACTGTATATAGACTTTTTTTTCCTTTTTTTCTACTGTATTATTGACTGTATGTTTCGTTTATCCCATGTGTAACTGTGTTGTTGTATGTGTCGAACTGCTATGCTTTATCTTGGCCAGGTCGCAGTTGCAAATGAGAACTTGTTCTCAACTAGCCTACCTGGTTTAAATAAAGGTGAAATAAAATAAATTAAACACATTGAACCTGGTTGTGGCTAATGCTGCTAAAAGTTCTGTCAATGCCACAGGTTACTTTGGCATCTTATACAAACTGTACACCTTGTTCTCAGCCTCCACACAGCGATGGGCCATCCTGAAAAAACATGGGGACATCACTTTGAAGATGTGGACTGAGACAAGGTGGGAGAGTAAAGTTAAGAGTGTTGAGCCACTGATGTATCAGGCAGCAGCGGTGAGAGAGGCACTGATTGAGGTGAGGGATCAAACCAAAGACCCTGTGATAAAGATTGAGGCCCAGTCCTTGTCAGAGGAGGTGGGATCATACCGCTTCAGCATCTGTACAGTGGTGTGGTATGACATCTGGAGCCAGATACAACAGGTGAGAAAGCAGATGCAGTCTCCCAGGATGCATGTGGACGTTACAGTCAGTCTTCTGAGAAAGACAGAGAGAGGTCTCAGCAACTACAGGTCAACAGGCTTTATGACTGCACAAACATCAGCCAAGGATATTTGTGAGGGTATGAATGTAGAGGCTGTTCTACAACAAAAAAGGCTGAGGTCCACAAAGCGGCACTTTTCATACGAATAATTTCATGAGTCTGAGTGATGCCCTGAAGAAGCTGGCGGTGACATTTTTCAATGTCGTTGTTGATGCTGCTACCTCAGCCCTTCAGGAAAGATTTTCCACATTAGAAAATGTGGGAGAGAAGTTTGGAGTGCTGGGCTGAAGAGGCGTTCGCCCAGGGAGCCATACAAGCTAGAACCGCCACTGTGTGTGTGGGTGTGTGTGTGTGTGTATATGTGTGTCTATATATATATATATATATATATATAATGTATGTATACATATATATATATATATGTATGTATACATATATATATATACATACATACATACATACATATATATGTATGTGTATGTATATGTATGTATGTGTATGTATGTATATATATATATATGTATGTGTATGTATATATATATATATGTATGTATATATATATGTATATATATATATTTATATATATATACACACTGTATGTACGGAATACACATGGTATACACCATCCAATTAAATGCTTACTTGCATGGTCCTTCGACAATGCAACAACAATAAGAAATAATACAAGATAAGAATACAAACATAAAGTGAATGGTTCAGTAGAATGTGTGTATTCTTAATTTCATACCAGCAGCTGCTGTATTGCTATGCAAAGCGACTTCTAGTTACTCTTTTATAATCGTCATAATCATTATTATTATTATAATAGCGTCTCTGTAGCTAAGGCACACAGAATAGCTTCTGGCAGTGTGTCTTTGACCTTGGTCTCAAGAGTGCAAAAAAGAATTACACACACACACAGAGTCATGACCACTTGTATACACATCATAAGCTCTCAGTCATGCTGAGTGAATCCTTTCCCAAGGTCAGTGGGTTACCGGGCAAGGAGGGTAATTCTGACACCCCTAATCTCTAGTGGGGCATCAACGCATATGCACCCCCTAAACCCCCCTCATTAGTGACACCTCTGGCTCCAGGGGCTATTAATAATCGTGGCCCTCCCACTCAGTCTACTCTTCAGCCCACAGAAGGGTTTTGGGGTCTCGTGCCAAAAAACGTCTCACTCATGAATCTGATTTCAGTCATAAACACACACCTGTACAACCTCACATACATTACACATAACTTGTAAAAACAGTCCATATTTAGAGTGGACTGTTCCCTGTTTATTGATTGAGTGCTTTATCACCAGGGCATGGTCAAGAGAAGCAGCATCACCTCTGTTTCTCTAACATGCTGGAGGGGGGACTGATGATATACGTTATTTAGCTCTATGCATTTGTTGTGTTGGAACCTAAAAAAGTTGGCACCAGCCCTTAGCTGAAGAGAATGCCATCACATACAGTTGAAGTCAGAAGTTTACATACACTTAGGTTGGAGTCATTAAAAGTTGTTTTCAACCACTCCACAAATTTCTTAACAAACTATAGTTTTGGCAAGTCGGTTAGGACATCTACTTTGTGCATGACACAAGTAATTTTTCCAACAATTGTTTACAGACATATTATTTCACTTATAATTCACTGTATCACAATTCCAGTGGGTCAGACGTTTACATACACTAAGTTGACTGTGCCTTTAAACAGCTTGGAAAATTCCAGAAAATGATGTCATGGCTTTAGAAGCTTCTGATAGGCTAATTGACATAATTTGAGTCAATTGGAGGTGTACCTGTGGATGTATTTCAAGGCCTACCTTCAAACTCAGTGCCTCTTTGTTTGACATCATGGGAAAATCATAAGAAATCAGCCAAGACCTCAGAAAAAAAAATTGTAGACCTCCACAAGTCTGGTTCATCCTTGGGAGCAATTTCCAAATGCATGAAGGTACCACGTTCAACTGTACAAACAATAGTACGCAAGTATAAACACCATGGGACCACGCAGCCTTCATACCGCTCAGGAAGGAGACGCGTTCTGTCTCCTAGAGATGAACATACTTTGGTGCGAAAAGTGCAAATCAATCCCAGAACAACAGCAAAGGTCCTTGTGAAGATGCTGGAGGAAACAGGTACAAAAGTATCTATATCTACATGGGGACAAAGATCGTACTTTTTGGAGAAATATCCTCTGGTCTGATGAAACAAAAATAGAACTGTTTGGCCATAATGACCATTGTTATGTTTGGAGGAAAAAGGGGGAGACTTGCAAGCCGAAGAACACCATCCCAACCGTGAAGCACGGGGGTGGCAGCATCATGTTGTGGGGGTGCTTTGCTGCAGGAGGGACTGGTGCACTTCACAAAATAGATGGCATCACGAGGAGGGAAATTATGTGGATATATTGAAGCATCATCTCAAGACATCAGTCAGGAAGTTAAAGCTTGGTCGCAAATGGGTCTTCCAAATGAACAATAACCCCAAGCATACTTCCAAAGTTGAGGAAAAATGGCTTAAGGACAACAAAGTCAAGGTATAACAGTGGCCATCACAAAGCCCTGACCTCAATCTTATAGAACATTTGTGGGCAGAACTGAAAAAGCGTGTGCGAGCAAGGAGGCCTACGAACCTGACTCAGTTACACCAGCTATGTCAGGTGGAATGGGCCAAATTTCACCCAACTTATTGTGGGAAGCTTGTGGAAGGCTACCCGAAACGTTTGACCCAAGTTAAACAATTTAAAGGCAACGCTACCAAATACTAATTGAGTGCATGTTTTTCTTAAAAATATTTTACCTTCGTTAAATCATTTGTACACATTTTAAATGGCTTTTACAGAATTTGATGTTTTTTACAAGAAAACATACTTTTATTCATGGTTGTTTCTATTGGTTTTAACAACATGTACTTTTTAACACATTTAAATGTAACATTCAAATGCTGTGTTTTATGCTTTTATGACGTTTTTATGTGTATAAAATTATGTGCAAAAATATATGAGCTGTTTTCAAGGAAATGCAACAATAAAACTTTTCCAAAAGAAAAAATAAACTCACTATTGACCTGCTCTCTTTTGTATTCTCTCATCTTAACCTCATTTTAACATCTTAAAGATATTGCACACTTTATGCCACACACAGCGAATAGAAACGGGTTAACCCAATGGCATGGTCAGAATGTTGTATAAACAATCCAGCCCAAGGACAGGTGTAATGGGTGGGGCTGGACAATAGAGACAGAGAGACCCTGTGGTGTGGAAGACCGACCTAACACCAGGCACGGGATAAAATCTGATCCCCAGACCCAAGGCTAGAGCGGGGACTCGAGGAAGTGTAGTAGTTAGGGGGTAAATCATAATGGGGGAGTAGAGTAGTGGGTGTCATTGTGATATGTGGGGCACAGAAATAGACCCCCCAAACCCAGATCTCGTGCAGGATGGGTGTGAAGGATTAGGGACAAGGTTGTTTCCCCCGAGGAGTTCATATATCCGGTTGTCAGACAGGACATTGATGTGTTGTAAAACATACCGCTCAGTCTAAAGAGCAGCAGGGAGTAGCACATATGTGACAAGTATGTGATCTTTGGACTGTCTACAATGACACAAAACTATAGTATGTCACTAGGTCTTAAAATAGAAGCCATAACTTCTGTTGTTTTCTTCTATTTGTGGAGCAAAGAGATCATTGGGACAACGTTTTCTACAACTGCTTCAAAATATGAATTCAAATATTTCAGACGCAACAGATGTTTTTGTTTTTTGTTGAACAGAACGGTCCAAGTATTAGTGACAGTTAATATACAGTAGGGTCTATCCATGAAAAGAGGGCTCTTTGCATACCTTTGATATTTAAAGTAGAAATTGTGCACCAATATTTTATTTTAAAGCCTGTTATATTAAATGATATAGACCACATGGAGAATTCAATATTCAGCATTTTGACATGTCCCTCTGTCAACCCTATGTCACTTCTAAGAATATTTTTACCCACTAAACACCCACATTTCTCTAAGTTTCACCATCATTGTAATATTGTATTGTATTTTGCTGCTTTGACGAAGTCATTTTGGAACATCATTATTTATTTAATGATTAATGTCCCTCATCTTAAGGTCAACCCTGTTGCATGAACTGAACTCTTGTTTTAATATGGTGAAACTATTCCTTTTAAATATAATTTTCCAAATGATACATTAACATCTAATAGTCTAATCATATTGTAAAAGCAGGTGAGCTGGTTCTAATGTTTTTGGAAATTTTCTGGTGTTTTGTGGTGGAAAACTGAATGGGTCGAGCAAAACACGTCAACCCTGTTACCCATAGATAGACAGGCAAGAAGTTTTTTCACAATTTCATTTTTTTTGTGAAGCTTGCATTCAATTGCCATTCCATGTTGCACACAACAAGCTTCCATTCCCCCTGTCACAAGGGGATTTAGGGCTGATTTAAGATCAAATTGTCAACCCCTGGCATGGCCAACCCTCTTATTTGGCACTTAATAGGCACATACTATAGAATTTTTGAATTCTTGAGAGAGAAAAATGTGTTTTTTACGAAGTTGAACATGTGCTCTTTATGACAGAATGTTAAAATGAGGTGAAATCCCTCCCAAAATGTGACACTTCTCAAAAATGCACCAAATTGATGGAACGACCCAGTACATTCCTCTCTCTCTGTGTTACGAAATAAACAGAGCATGCATAGCTAAATTCAATTGGTAAATTGAACACTGTGAGTATTTAATTTCACACTTTTGAAGTGTTTATATGAGAACCACCAGAAAGTGTTGGATTTACACTTTTCAAAGTGTTGCCCTTTTAATAAAGGTACTTTTCAACACCAGCAGCATTAAAATGTTACACTCAGTGTTAAATGTACACTGTTACGCTGATCACTGATACTTTCACAGCAAATTATCCAGTGTTAAATCCACACTGATCCAGTGTCTATATGGGTCCACACTTTTCAGTGTTAAATTAACACACTACTTAGTGTAAAGCCTTATTTGCATATTTCCCAGATTGCCTTGCTTTTCGAGTGAATCGTAGAGTTACCACCCATGACTGTATTTGTTAGTGACAGAGGCATGGTTGTTGCATTCATCCATTTTCAGTCTTGTGGCCTTCTTTAAGTGGGATCCTAAGCAAATAAGTTATCATAAACATTTTATTAATCAACACAATACAACACATTATTCATAAGGCCTTATTTTGAGGGCCTAGTTTAACCCTAATACAGAGGCCTGAAACTCATGGTTTAAAGGTAAAATCAGGCCTTCATTATGCTGTTTTACAAAGTGATGTGTAATTGCTATTGGAATCCAGCCAAAGTGGAGATATCCAACATTTTGAATTTTTATTCACCCACAACCTGCATTCAGAATGACTGCATGGTTGGGAAGATCAAGATATGAGACTACCTTAAGCATCTAAACTGGAGCAACCATTTCAGTAACAGATGCACTAAATACATATAACAGATTGGATTAGTTTAGAAAATTATATATTTTTTATATTTGAGTAGCGTAACATGAATTAATCAAGCAATGTACCTGCAAAAATATAGATATTGAAATAAACAATTCTAAAATCTAACTTCAATAGAGCATGCTGGGAAATATGATAATGATGGGTGTGGTTTTGGTTTAATTAACACTGTTATTAACACCAACACTGGGCTTATTTTACACCAATAAGTGTTCATTTAACACTGACAGAGTTACTTTAACACCTGAATCAACACTAGAAATGTTACACTGAAAAATCAACACTAAGTAACACTGGACAATTTGACACCGTGATTGAAGAACATTTCTTTTTTACAACAACTTAAAAACCAACACCAGCTGGCATTCAGTCCATTCATAGTAGCACAAACACCACATCAAAACTAAACACTGCTTACACCAGGATATGGACACTGACGATTTTGCTGTGTGACAGGCGTGAACATGTGCTTTCATAAACATACTGTACTGTATGTTCTCAGATGCTACTGAATAGATGCAGCCCATAGAACCAGTAGTGTTGCTATTTATACTGAGCCTGCTCTAACAGTCATGGTGGAGTAAATATAGGCCTATCTACTGCTCAGCTGTTGATAAAAGCATTTCTGCTGTGATCTCACCTAGCCTATTTCAGGAATGGATATGTGATGTCTCTGGATGAAGGGAATACAAATGGACACAGCAGTTTCTTCTCTTCAGCTTTGATCATCACCCAACTTTCATATATGTTTCAGGCAGAGTTGAACAACAAAAACATATTACTTCAATGCTATCCTTTGTAAAACATGCGCATGTGGTCTAATAAGTAAAATAGCCCACTGTAATAGAATATTTTAAATAATACAGTAATTTGGGATATTATCAACAGTAAAAATACTCAGAAACATCTTACTGCAGCATACTGTAAATGATGGTGCGTTGTGTGAAAATGTTGTGGGCAGGGAAATAATTGCTGTATTTTGAATGGTACTGTAATTCCACCCCACAGAATACAGTACCGTACTGTATCTTTGGAGTGCCAAAAACCTGTTGATGCGTGGTATTGTTATTTCTGGCTCATTAACATATTTTGAGGCATACCTTGTAAGACACTATATTTGTTGCACACGAGTGAGAATGCTGTATCAATTGAACTCTTATGTGGTTATAGTGCCCCATCAACATGTATAGGGGATATATTGGTGTGGCAGCAAATCTTAAACCTTAAATGGTTAAGCATTTTGCCACCTCCTTTTGGTCCCATTTGCCCTGTAGTCTCAGTCAGTTTGGAAGCCTTTGTTAAGGCCTCTAGAAGTACAAGTGATACAGTGCATTCAGAAAGCATTCAGACCACTTGACTTTTTCCACATTTTGCTATGTTACAGCCTTATTCACAAATTGATAGAATAATTTTTTCCCTCATCAATCAACACACAATAGCCCGTAATGACAAAGCAAAAACTGTTTTTTAGAACATTTAGGAAATGTATAAAAATACAAAACAGAAATACCTTATTTACATAAGCATTCAGACCCTTTGCTATGAGACTCGATATTGAGCTCAGTTTCTTCCTGTTTCCATTGATCATCCTTGTGATGTTTCTACAACTTGATTGGAGTCCACCTGTGGTAAATTCAATTGATTGAACATGATTTGGAAAGGCACACACCTGTCTATATAAGGTCCCACACAGTGCATGTCAGAGCAAAAACCAAGCCATGAGGCTGAAGGAATTGTCTGTAGAGCTCCAAGACAGGATTGTGTCGAGGCACAGATCTGGGGAAGGGTACCAAAACATTTCTGCAGCATTGAAGTCCAAGAAAACACAGTAGCCTCCATCATTCTTAAATAAAAGAAGTTGGGAACCACCAAGACTCTTCCTAGATCTGGCCAAACTGAGCAATCGGGGGAGAAGGGCCTTGGTCAGGGAGGTGAGCAAGAACCCGATGGTCACTCTGCCAGAGCTCTAGAGTTCCTCTGTGGAGATGGAAGAATCTTCCAGAAGGACAACCATCTTTGCAGCACTTCACCAATCAGGCCTTTATGGTAGAGTGGCCAGATGGAAGCCTCTCCTTAGTAAATGGCACATGACAGCTCACTTAGAGTTTTCCAAATGGCACCTAAAGGACTCTCAGACCTGAAAACCAAGCGTCAATACTGAGGCCTTTGTTCTGTTCCTCCAGGCTATCTCTATCTCGGTGACACCCACCACATCTGATCTATGGAATGCCAGCTGTAGGTTTTTATCACCAAGCCATCACTTAATCAGTTGCCAGCCCAAGCTCCATAAAGACTCCTCTCAGTTAACTCAGAAAGGAGAGAGAGAGTCCTAAGAACCTTACTCTATTAAATGAAACAACCATTTGGTGCATAAATATAACATAATCCTGTAAATTCTGCTACCACAAGGAACCTGGCACCTTCCCTACAGTGATGCATGACGGTGGCAGCATCATGCTGCGGGGATGTTTTTCAGTGGCAGGGACTAGGAGACTAGTCAGGATCGAGGGAAAGATGAACGGAGCAAAGCACAGAGAGATCCTTAATGAAAACCTGCTTCAGAGTGCTCAGGACTTCAGACTGGGGCATCGGTTTACCTTCCAACAGGACAACAACCCTAAGCACACAGTCAAGACAACACAGGAGTGGCTTGTCCTTGAGTGGCCCAGCCAGAGCCCGGACTTGAACCCGATCTAACTTGGAGACCTGGAAATAGCTGTGCAGCGACACTCCCCATCCAACCTGACAGAGCTTGAGAGGATCTGCAGAAAAGAATGGGAGAAACTCGCCAAATACAGTTGTGCCAAACTTGTAGCGTCATACCCAAAAAGACTCGAGGCTGTAATCGCTGCCAAAGGTGCTTCAACAACCTACTGAGTAAACGGTCTGAATACTTATGTAAATCTGATATTTACGGTTTTAATTTTTAATAGATTAGCAAAAATGTATAAAAACTGTTTTTGCTTTTTCTGTCACGACTCCTGCCGAGGGTGACTCCTCTCCCTGTTCGGGTGGCGCCTACTAGCTGTTCTGTGTGCGGGCTTGTTTTGTTCTTTCACTCTGTGTGTTTGTGTAGTGGAACGTGTTTTTGTATGAGACTCTGTATTTGGATTTCGCCCTGTTATATTTTTGGGTGAATACTCTTTTTGGTGGTGCGTCTAATAAAGCACTATAGTAAACGCTCTTGTTTCCTGCGCCTGACTCCACACCCACAACGTCCAGCGTTACATTTTCATTGTGGGGCACTGTGTGTAGATTGATGAGGGGAATCAAAACTATTTAATACATTTTAGAATAAGGCTGTAACTTAACAAAATGTGGAAAAAGTCAAGGCGTCTGAATACTTTCCAAATACACTGTATCCAACACCAAATATTAATTAATATACTCATGTCTAAACACTTCTATCTAGTATCTAGTAGCCAACTTGCTTGCACCAATCCCTTTGAATTACAATAAAATACAGTGAAATACAAACCCCTCCCCTCAATTAATTTCATCCATTAATTCTGATTACAGTAGCATTTACGTTTTACAGTATAATGCTGTACATTTTACATTATTGTACTGTGTCATTATAGAGCATTCACTTTGATACCATGTTTATATTACAATAAGTGTGCTGTAACATGAAATATAGAATTGTACTTGCCACTGAGCTGCCTCTAAGCTACCGTCAAATTCACAGTAACCTCTTCACAGTGTACACACAGTTTTGTTTTAAATCTGCAATATCTGCATGGTTTGACCATAAGTGGGCTTAAGCACTGTGAGTAGAATTAGCATGCCCATAGTCCAGTATCAGAATAACTTTCCTTTAATAATAAACCAGTCCGAGTGAATGACTGACACAGCATTTCCCTTGGCTTACTGAGTCTACCCACTTTATATTATTCAAATGATGCCAGTCTTATCTTGGCCATAGCAGACTGGGAGAATGGACATGCAGGATCTCAGGGCTGGAGAAAGTCTTATCTCTCACTCTCTGCTTCCCTCCCTTCTTCCTTTCTCTCAGGCTGCTTTTAAAGGGAAACAATGGGAATAATACAAGTTCAAAAATAGACTGAGAACAGAAAGATTGTATTTGAGCCTTTGAAAATCCACAGAGATGTACTCTCAGCCTATTCAAATATTTGTGATGACTGATTAACATGACCACTGTTATACAGACAGCTAGGTCACCCGTGATACAAGTCAGTATTCAACGTCCATCCATGTCTGAGGACATCGGGAGATGATGTGGAAACCAGCCACAAGGGGCAACATTGAGCGCTGTTACCTTCAAGTAGGTTTTGGTTGTGGGTGGGCATAAGCACCTGCTTCTGATTCCAAAGGTTACAAGTTTGAATCCAGCGATAGAATTCTGTTTTTGAGGTTTTTGTTTTAAACCTTTCCCAAACCTTAACCCTTACCTTTCAGACTTAATACCTAAACTTAATCTTAAACACTTTGAAATTTGACGTTTGCAACAACTTTGAAATGTGTTGTGTGAGAAACATGGATGAACGTCTAATTGTGACGTAAGACTGAGACCTAGTTGTATACAGTAGCCTACAGGTTTTATATAGTGCAGTGCATTAGAATATGAATGATCATGTTTTATGCAGTTTATCCTAAGGAGCAAGGAAATATTGGTCCCTCTCATATGCTAATCCACTGACAGGAACTTTGATTGATCTCCTATAAAAACATTCTCAACATGATCACCAAGTTAATAAAGCTCCGCCTCAGTCAGAGAAAGAGAAAGAAAGAGATCAAATTCAAATTGTATCTATCATGAGCACAGATGTCTCATCATAAATCAGCACTATTATTTGTGTTTAATTGCACCCCATCATTTTTGTCCCTTATTATAGCGGCGACCAGTGGCGAACCGTGATTATTGGACCTACTGTAGGCCTTCAACCTATGGTAAACAACCTATGGTAGCCTTTTATCACAAAAAGAAACACATACAAATCAAAACAACCAGCTGCAACACGATTTCTAGTTTACTCAACTTTGGGACAGGAAAGCTCTGCATGCATAGGCTGCATTACTGATATAGGCCTATGTTGAGTAAACTAGAAATCGTGTTGCAGCTGGTTGCCTTAAATGTTTCTGTGATTTTTTTTTTTTTAAGTTGATGCAACTTTAATTGTTTTTACAGTGATGCAGTAGCAGGTGTAATGCCAACACTAAATATGTCAATTAAAACATAGTATTGAATATGACCCTGAATTCCTAATTGCAATTAACACATTTGTATGGATATTATATGAATATGACTTGTTTTACCCTATAAATATTACTTATTTGGGTTGTAGTAGACCTATAACCTTGTACAAACTGTATGCGTTCTGGCAGAAGTCCATTCATTTCATTGGCAATACACACCGCTGCGACTCATCTGCCGGACTAGGTTGCGACGCTTGAAACTGCGTGTGTTGCAAGCATTGGATTTTTTCAATATGTGTTGCTTTGCAATGTGGCAGGCTACCAGTCGTAATGCCGCATTCACTTGATAGTCGGAACTAGGAGACGCAGAAATGTCAAAATGTCTAACTTGTTGTAGTTATACACGTGCCACGTTCAACCAGTTAGCACAGGGGTGTCAAACTAATTCAACAGGGCCGCGTTTCTGCAGGTTTCTCCTTTCAATTAAGACCTTCACAACCAGGTGAGTGGAGTTCCTTATTAATTAGTGACCTTAATTCGTCAATCAAGCAGGGTGGAGCAAAACTCTGCAGACACTCCCCCCCTCCTTGGAATGAGTTTGACACATGTGAGTTAGCAAGTAGGAAATGTCTGAGTTTCTTAGTTCCCGAAAGGAAGTGAGCGCTGCATAAACCACAGAATGAGTTAATGTGTAGCGTGATTCAGTTTTTTTTATACAGACTAAGTCTAACGTACCACACAGCAATAACCTGTGTGCACACAGCTTATGAATTGGCAGCATCACACGCGCTGGAAAATCTCCAGCCGCGTTCGAATGCTAGTCGTAACCAGGAAACTCAAATGTCCGACTTGCAAACCAAGGTGAAAGAATCGGATCCCAAGTTTCCCACTTGGGAGGTATCAGAATCAACCTATGGGAAGCTCTACGCAAATAACTTACGTTCATTTTAACTCTGAGGTTCCAAGTTTCCAATAGCACATGAACGCAACAATGGTGCGCTCAAGACAACTCTGACGCCTTGATCACACCGAAAATAATTGTGCATTTTGGTACACCAGAAGTACATTCATTTCTAATGGAACGCTGTGCTTGCATTGCAGACACAGTTGGCGTGCGTTCTGTGTGGTACATACGTTGGATTTATCGATGCGTACATGGCTTGACAGAAATGGTAGCAGAAGGTGAACGCTGAACTTTTCTTGCACACATATCCAGATGATGCTGCGTACCATTTTGTGTAATGACACTATCGATATGATCAGGCATGAACTCCGAACTAGGAAATCTCCGACCTCCGACTTCAGTGCATTCAAGAGAACTGGGAACTCGGGGAAAAACGAGCACTGACTGGGAAACTCTTTGACAGTCATCCAACTCGGAATTTCAAGTCGGAAACTCGGGCATCGTGGTGCTTTCAAGACAACTGGGAACTCGCAAAAACACAAGGCCAAATCCTGACGACAGTGATTTTCAGGTCGGAAAGTCAGAACTCTAAAAAGATGCCTGAGTTAGATGACCATCGGAGCTCGTTTTTTTTCGAGTTCCCAGTTGTCTTGAACGCACTGAAGTCTAAAAGCCGGATATTTCCGCGTTTCGAGTCCCCAGTTGCTTTGAACGCGGCATCCTAGTGTTACGACTTTTCCGACTTGAAGATCACTGACGTCACGATTTTTGCCATTACGAGCTCGTTTTTTCCGAGTTCCCAGTTGTCATGAACGCACCATCAATTCCGTATTCTTGCCACTAGTTTCATACTAGCCTACGTAGTTGATATCACCTAGAGAACGCAGTGTCACGGACAGACAATTCTTCTCATTCTACCAGCTATACTAAATCCTCATGGAAAAGGTAGAGATGTTACGAGGTAAGAAAAAATGTAGCCTATGTTGTTCAAACATTTCAGACAGAAAATAGCCTAAAAATAATCGGTTTATCATCCCCGTTATAGCCTACAGTCAAACTTTGGGGGTGGGATGATGGCTTATGTTTCGTCTGTCGTGTGTGACATAACTGTATGTAGGTTGCTAATGCTAGTGCTTTTTTTAAACGTTTATAGAATAGGTTTATTTAGCTCCACTTTACTTCATTCCGCTATCTCCTTGCGAGTCGCAACTTTATTTAAAGTATGTGGTGTGTCGCGAATGTCGTAGTGGCTACAGACAGCAGCCATATGTGTGGGGCTTCAATGTTGTTATGATACAGGTGACACTAACCGTGACGTTCTCTACGATGAGATGGCTTAGTGTGTAGCCTACGGATTTTCACAATGAAGCGTGTGGTCCTTTTGTATTTCTTAACTGCGTGTCAAGGATTGTTCTCGTAAACCGAGGGCATTTGTATGACGTTAACACCTTTATGTGCCCCTCCATGTACCGACTTTCTCGGTCTTCCTAGACTACTATTTATAGTTAATTTACACATGTGTTTTGTCAGTAGGACGTGTTTAAACTGTGCTATCTGGTTATCAATGCATGGTTTATGATGGGGATAGATGAAGCAGGTGCAGGCCCTAGTGGCAGCGTGACGAGTCATTTTTTAAGTATGATTTTGACAAGCGTGTATTAAAAAATGTGGTAAGTTGTTGTATTTTTATTTTATTTTGCACATTTTATTTAAATGTCACCCTGGGACGTTGAATGAGCCTGTTACCTCACCTGCGTGGGGCACATGGCATAATCATCTATTTTCCTATCTGTTCTACCTTACCTTCTGTCTGACAAGTAATCTGAGATGGTCTTTAGAAGAATGGCTTTCCCAGCCGATGAGTACTGGCTGAGGATGATGAAGACGAAGAAGATACAGGGGTCACCGCAGCAGTGTCAGGGGCTGCAGGGACCTCTGTGATTGCTGACCCCACCTCATCTCTGACCTCCCCAGCTCTGTATTGGCTGACCATGGCCACTCAGAGGACACCCCTGGTCAAAGACTTTAACCACTTCATTACCTGCTACCTGTGCAGAGGTTACCTGATCAAACCCACCACGGTCACTGAGTGCCTGCACACATGTAAGTAACACACACGTGCACATGTACACACAAACACACGTACAATCACACAATTCCTGTGCACCAGGTAATGCAACATTGTAGTGTATTCAAGTTTTAAAAAGGCTTCTAAAGTTTAAATTTCCACTTAAATGTCAGACTTCCCTTTAAAAAAAGTTTCAACCCCAACAAAAATGTCCATTAATTATAATCCACACAATTGTCCTGTTGCTACAGGAGTATTTTCCGGCTGTGAAAAACTTGTTAAATGAAGATATTTCATTCTTCTCTATACGTCCCCTCACTCCATCTTCTCCCACACACTCGAAGCGTCTTACACAATATAATAGTAGTGTGCTTTCTCTTGTTTTCCAGTTTGTAAGAGCTGTATCATCCAGCACTTTGAAGACAGTAATGACTGTCCCAAATGTGGCATTCAAGTCCATGAAACCAACCCTCTAGAGATGCTAAGGTATGACGCATACAAACGTAGTCCTCCACTAGCTTTGACCATCTCTGACAGACAACAACACTCTTAGAAAAAAAGCTGCTATCTAGAACAAAAGAAGGTTCTTCGGCTGTCCCCATAGGAAAGCCGTTTGAAGAACCCTTTTTGTTTCCAGGTAGAACTTTTTGGGTCCCATGTAGAACCCTTACCGCAGAGGCTTCTACGTAGAAACTAAAAGGCTTCTACCTGGAACCAAAAAGGGTTCTCCTATGGGGACAGCCGAAGAACCCTTTTGAAACTCTTTTTCTGAGTGAAGCTAACAACAAACACTTGGCCTTCACTTTGCTTTGAATACTGCAAGTGCACTGTCAGCACAAACCACAGCCTCCTCGTTCTCTTTACCCGTGTCACTTCCTCAACTTCACTGGTCCTCTCTCTTCTCAGGTTGGACAATACTCTTGAGGAAATCATTTTCAAGCTTGTACCTGGATTACGAGACAGTGAGTTCTTGTCATCTTCGGAAAAAACTGACATATTTCTAAATGATCAATAATTTCAATCACTCCTTAGAGGAGACTTGTCATTAGATGTAATGAGACTCATGAAAGTACCTTGTACTTCTTCTGTTTTCTTTATGACTGTGTGTGTTGACCAGAAGAGGAACAGCAGGAGATTGATTTCTGGAGGAAGAATAAATCCAAAGAAAATGGACAAGGTACGGAATAAGTCTCAGTAACGAAGTCACTCTCACAAATTGTAGTGTGTGTTACTGTAAAATGTAATAAGTATGTCATTACACATGAATAGGGTAAAGCACTGATATTGGACAACCTCTTTCAGCTAGGCTTGCTAGTATTATCTCCTAAAATCACCTGTGCTCTGCGATCCCACAGGAGACGGCCTTGGGTCTAAGAGGCTTGGACTCAGTGATGATGAGGATGGTGATGAAGATGGTCAGGATTATCACAGGAGCGACCCCCAGATAGCCATCTGCCTGGACTGTCTCCACAACAATGGACATGCTGCAGATGACACAGTGAAGGTGTGTGTGTGTTTGTGTAGCAGCTTCATGCCCATAGGGAGCAACAGGGGCACGTGCCCCCTCAGATTTGTACTGTTGAAAAATAATAATACAAAAATATATTTTTGTTGTTGATTTTTGTTGTTGTTGTTTCTCTGTAATGCTACTAGCCAGCAATTTTATGAAGTTGTCTTTAGCTAGCCCAGATAGGTTCCCAACCTCATAACTAGCTACCAAGAAGCCATTTCAGGATATCAGTCAAGTTAGAGTAGCTAGCTTGTCTGTCTATCTTAGCTGGCATGCTTGCTGGCAAGGTTGGTAGACTTTAGAAAAGCAAGCAATTGATAAATGTACTGAATAAGACTCACATTTAATTTCAATATATATATATATTTTTTAAATCAGAGATGCAGAGAAGCATATTTAGTTTGTTAAAAAAAAGAACCACCAGTCAGGAGAATACAGACAGATATGCAGAAAAATAAACATATTTTTGACATAGAACTAAGCATAATGATTATGGCTCTAGATTGCAGGAAAAAGCTGTTTTGGGTGTTTGAAAAATGCTAAATTCTACAACCCCTCAAATATTTTGTTCTCACTCAGATTTTTGGGGTGTGTGTTTGAATTATTTTCCTCTTCCAATGGGAGTGTTCTGTGTGAGTGTTTCTTTCAACATGCTCAGGCCAGTTCAGGTATTCTTTGCGTGTACTCTGTGCTATATGAATGTACAGTAAACATACTCCTGTTGTTTACCCCAGTGTTTAATGAAGAAGTTCATTCGCTGCTCTAGTCGAGTCACGGTGGGAACCATCAAGAAGTTTCTCAGTCTAAAGTTAAAGCTTTCAAGCTCTTGTGAGGTAAGATTACTACTGTTTTTATTTTAGAATGTACTTGACTTTATATTATACTGCTGATGGGTATAGAAAAGGGAATAATGTCTATAACGTGCCTTTGTGTTTGTTTACGGGCGAGCGAGCACGTGTGTATCTGTCTCTCTCTTTGTCTCTCTGTGTGTGGGTGTGTGTGTCCTCTCTCGCTAGCTGGATGTGCTGTGTAATGGGGAGATCATGGGTAAGGACCACACTCTGGAGTTCATCTACATGACCCGCTGGAGGCTGCACGGTGACAATGTGAGTCTCTTATATCATGTCCTGTTTCCGTCCTTTCCTCCACACTTCCCCTGTCTCATCCGGTTCTTAGATAACCTATCATTTTCAGTGCCCTGTTATTGATCATGTTCTCTCTGGCATGCCCAGAAATCTTCCATACCCGCCTTAATAGCCAATACACCGTAGATCACGGCTTGTCAAACATTCCGCGAGGGGTTCCAATCCGGCCCGTGGGTGGTTTGAGTAAATTTGATTTGATTTCGGGGGGAGCGAATGAACTCGATACACTTAATTTGTTTTTAACCTACATTCATACACTTTCTTGTCTGTCCAGTTCGCTAATAATCACCCAAATGAAGGCTAGACAGTCAGAGAGCATAGAAAATTCCAGAAACGATGGCTAGAGGACTATTTCTGGCAAATTTTGATGGTGAGGAAATATAACACCGTTTCTGTGCGGCCCCCTGGACCTTGTTGAAGACCGAATGCGGCCCTCGGGAAAGTGAGTTTGACACCCCTGCCATAGATAGAGCTCATTACAACATAGGATTGTGTTATTGTTATGTCATTTCCTGCCTGTCCCTACCCTCCGACCAGCTGTCTTTACTTTAGCAGTTCAGCTTTAGTTGTTCCGTCTTCTTGCCCAACTGTCACTAGTACCACGGTCAGGCATTAGACCTATTAAAGGGGCTGAGTATTAAGCCCTGTCATGTTGCCACATCCTGAACAACTCGCTCATGTTAAACAGAGAGCCAAGTGGATGGAAAGAAGCACCGAAAGTCGAATGATATTGTGCTCATCAGCCTATGAAAAATAAAGATAACCTTAAACTACATGTGTCCCCCCCAAAAAGAGGGAGGGTGGGCTTTTTACCCATTATACCAGACTCGGGGCCCTGACCTTGTGCTCACGTGCCACACCAAACTAGGCCAGACTAAGCCTAGTAGAATTCAACAATAGAGATATACGTGTGAAGGGGAGTGTGTGTGTGTAGTGTTACAAATAAATCCAGACAGTGTTTTATCGATGGATATCCAGCAAACCCCTAGGACTCATCAGTAGCAATAAAGTTTGGACTGACTGCAGATAATTGAGTCATCCCAAAAGCATAACTTAATGCCTTGGAGCTCTGCTACCTGTTTTTTTTTCTTCCAATAACTAGGGTACGAGCCAGGCTTGGTGGTATTATTTTATAGAATGAATAAATTGATCACTAACATTTTGAAGCGGAGCCATTTGCTCCCTAGTGCTCTGCTGCTCAGTGTCTCAACAGTCATCTCTTACTGTCATAGCGTGGTGTTAGAAGTCGTGGTGTTAGAAGTGCTTCAACCTCGTCAAATATTAGACCAGGACATTGTCAAATATTAGACCAGGACATTGTCAAATATTAGACCAGGACATTGTCAAATATTAGACCAGGACATTGTCAAATATTAGACCAGGACATTGTCAAATATTAGACCAGGACATTGTCAAATATTAGACCAGGACATTGTCAAATATTAGACCAGGACATTGTCAAATGTTAGACCAGGACATTATCCGAGCCGACAGGAGAGATCACTTCACAGAAAATAATAATAATCAGTGACTTTTGTCAGTTTAGAATGATTAAAAAGTAGCTAGTTAACAGCTCTCTCTCCTCTCATGAACATCCAAGCGTAGCCATTTCTATGGATACTCACCCACGCAGAGAGCACATGGAGAGCAGGGACAGACAGAGATGAGCAGCTAACAGAGAATGTTATTTCTGATTTCAGGTTCGGCCGGGCCTTAAATTTCGCAGATTCAATTGGGCCCGGGTAGGGTAGGGCCTGAATGTCGCAGGCATGTCGCAGGGCTTGGGCTTAAATGTCATGCCTGTGCAGGGCTCTAATCTGAATGTCCAATACTGCCCCCTATCTTCTTTCAGCTGTCAGCCATAGGGATCTGGGATGGTTCACAGGATAGTGTGTTCTCTTAAAACACCATACATGAAAACTTTGGCTTGAAGTCTTTTGAAAGGGGCAATTCTGTCTCTATGCATCCATTCCAGATGGAATTGCAAAGCTCATTAGTTAAATACACTCGTCAGAACGTGCCAGCATCTACTAGGCTATTTACTTTGCAAGTTGTCTTTGTATAAACTTCCAGGAAACTGAGAATAAACAGAACTGTCTTTCTACACTCTCCTCAGACATATCCCATGGTCCTGGAGTACAGGCCACGAATAGACTTTGGCTGAACAAAGCCCTTGAGAAGCCTTCATCGACAAATAAAAGCAATGACTGGATGTGCATCAAACTGAGGCCAGGGACTCATCCTTCCCAACATTTTTGAACTTCTGTTTAATTTGGTTGTGTCCTTCGTTGTTGAACATTCCGTGCTTGTGGCCAAAGTGATCTTCAAGACGAGTAACTACAGAGACAAGCTTAGCTGAAACATGGATGTATGAATGTGTCCAAATGTATTTATTAGCCAGGTACTCGGGTATCTTGGTAACCCAGCCAATGACAAGGATTGGCCTGCATCTACATGATGAATACAAGTTGGTGTGGACAGAAAATTAAATGGAAAGAAGAATAGGGAGGAATCAAGCCACTCCAAGGCCTTCCAACAGATGCCTGACTGTTTCAACAAGAAAAGTAACATTTTTTCAATTTAAGCCATTTTTTCTCTTTTATAAAATGCATAACATCCACAGATTTACCCACAATCAATCAATTGACCGAGCACCTTAATGTTGCCAAATGTTTGAGTCTAAACCGAAGCTCATTCGTCTTCATTCTGTCCCATGCTCAGTTATTATAACCAGTCTGACATGTTGCTGAAATCAACAAACACTCTGGCAGAGGCTCGGGAGCCTGCGTGATGGGAAGAGAAACGTTAAGCCTCTTTTTTTAACAAACGCATACACACACACACACACTCGCTCAACCCAAACTGCAGTGTGATTACCCTGGCTCCTGCCAATCTCAGACCTGCACTAATAGCTTTTTTGGCACCGGTCAGAGTGACCAGGTATTACATTTTAGTTTTTCAGATTAATCTTAGTATCTCTCTAGCCTAAAAAGATACAATCTTACATGTTTTGAAGGGAAACCAGTGGTGTGTACATTTCATATTGTTACTAGACCTTTGAGCTATAAATGTGTTTTTTGAAGTACATGACATTACGAGATATGAATTATGCCAATTATGGATCTTTGATCACAGAATAGTATTGGGCACTGTAAGAACTGGTTGGCATAAGGCTTATTGTATTAGCGTTGAGGTGTAGTGTACTGAAGCTGACTCTTTCACAGTGATTCAGTATAGAGTATACCGTGTCTGCTTCATTACCTAGTCATCTCAAGTTTAGCCTTTTAAACTCTAATCTATGTTGATGTGGTTTATATGTGAAAACCATTGAGGTGTGTTCCTTGCAGTGAAGCCAACCTGTCCTTGTGCTGACAAGGAAAATGTTTTTTTTTTTATATATTATTTTTTTTTAAACAGAAAAGGAAACATGTACATATTCTTTTTATGCTGCTTAGAGTAATATATTATATTTTTAAATGTACCCATGCCTGAGAATCATTATTGAGATATTAGAGCTGTAGAAATATTGTTAATATCTGTACTTGATTTATAATAATTATTCATGAATAAATTAAATGTTTTATTTTACCTACTGTCTATTGACTTAACTGAGACCGTTTTTTGGTTTGCTTGGGCTTTGGGCCTCTAAGTCAGGATAAAGGCCTAATGCTTTAACCAATACTCATGTTTGCATCCTTGTCAAATTAGCAACTTTTTCTTTCAAGCTAGTATTCTGTTTGCTCCTATGAACTTTGTTTTATAGGTTCATTACAAAGTGATCCTGCCTCCTGCCCAAACTGGTCGGACCAGTTGTAACGATGATGATTTCCCTGGTTTGTTTATCTGACTGGACAGGCAGGAGGATAGTGTTTCTAGATGCGAAAAGCAGTCAGTATGTGACATACATCTGCCCAACTTCAACTGGAGAAAAAAATGGGGTAGGAATGCACATACAGATGCTTCTCTCTCTTTGTTTGTCCTTTCAGCTTTCCCTGTATGCTTATCTGGGAGCTTTTAAGGTCAGATACTGTATACATGTATGTAGGCCAGAGTTCCCTTCAGGCTTCATACTGTACGTACATTCACTCACTCATACCAGCATTTGGGTCTGAAGGATTCAGGGCACATTGAGAGTCTGTAAGATGTCTCGAGAGTCCTGAAAAGCCTCTATACAATCTCTTTTGTAACTTTTTGTTTTTATTTTGGTGTTACAAAACTAAAAAGTGACCTTAATATATTAAACATAATTGATCTCATGAGTTCTGTGATTTAACTGACAACCTGATGACAGCTGAGCTCATAATTTGGATGAAAAATAGAGTGATGCTGTGAAGTCCAGCGCTTCGAGGGGTCTATGATATTTTTATACTGTTTACAGCAGACTGACTGGCTCCCAAAGTTCACATGGGGCTCTGGAGAGTTGGTACATTTTAGGGAAGGAGTTTCGTGGGGCTTATATACGGAGTAAACACTGACAGATGCAACAATATCCCTTCTGTCTCAGGATGTTCCGTCTCTCACAAACACGCATCATGTTCTGTGAAGAACAACTGCCATGACATGAAAGAACTCTCCATCATTACAGTTCTTCAACAAAAAAAACATGTTTTTTTTGTGCAGAGATGTTGATATTCATCATGTAAACATGAAGGAAAATTATTGTATTTGAGAATACATTCACACTCTTTTTCATCTGTTGCGATATTGTGTAATAACAGGTGAGAGAAGAAACTTGCAGGTATTTTGGTGGGTCAACAGTTCGAGAATGACTAAATATCAGAATGAGTCGTTGAATACGCCTGTCACCAAAAACTGTTGGAGTAGCACAGAGGGGCAAATTAGTACCCGCCACTTTAAGGGGGCTTAGTTATAATTTGACTGGTATGGAGGGTTGGACAGGGGCTGGATGTCTAGTTGGGTTGCCTTGTTGTTATCCTGGCTGGTCACACAACTTCTTATTGAGTGGATTGCTCTATGTTGCATCATCCTTCCTGTCTGCTGTTGCTTGATTCTTTTGTCAGACCGATTGTGGGCTGTGTATGTAAAGGTAATATACAGTATTACAACAAAATCTCTGTTTTGGCTGTTACTAAGTGGGACAAACATTTATTTGTGATAATTATTTTTTTTGTCATTGATCAAATACTCAATGTCAAAGTGAAAATAAAATTCTACAAATGTTTAAATATTGACAAACAAAAATGCATAACTAAAATATAGTTGTTTTGCAAAGGTATGGATTTACATGGAAATAATAGGGATTGACATGATTTTGGAATGACTACCCCTTCCTCTGTCCCCCATACATACAACATCTGTAAGGTCTCTGTCAAGTATTGCATTTCATGCACAGATTCAACTACAAAGACCAGAGAACTTTTTGAAAGCCTCATAAAGAAGGGCAGTGATTGGTAGATGGGTAACAATAACAAATCAAGACATTACCATGCTTAAAGAGATATTCAATGTTAAACTTTTTGGTCTAAATGCAAAGGGGCAAATACAACACATCACTGAGTAACTGCCTCTGTATTTTCAAGCATGGTGGTGGATGCATCATGTTATGGGTATGCTTGACATTGGCAAAGACTGGGGAGTTTTTTAGGATACAAAGAAATGGAATGGAGCTAAGCACAGGCAAAATCCTGGAGGAGAACCTGCTTCAGTCTGCTTTACACCAGACACCAGAGAGGAATTCACCTTTCAGCAGGACAATAACCTGTAACAGAAGGCCACATTTTGTTGTGTATGAAGAAGCCAGTGAATGTTTCTGAGTGGCCAAGTTACAGTTTTGACTTAAATATGCTTGAAAATATATGGCAAGACATGAAAATTGCTGTCTAGCCATGACCCCCAAAACTCTGACAGAGGTTGAAGAATTAAAAAAAAAGAATGGGCAAATAAGCCAGGTGTGCAAAGCTCTTAGAGACTAACCGAAGAACCCTCACAGCTGTAATCGCTGCCAAAGTTGTTTCTAACATATATTGACTCATGGGGGTGAATACTTGCAATATCTAATCAAGTTATAATTTTTCACAACTTTTTAAGAAATGTAAGGATTTTTCCTCCCAATTTTCATTAGAGTATTTTGTGTAGATCATTGACAAAAAAAGATGACAACTAAATTAATTTTATTCCCTCTTTGTAACACAATAAAAATGTGAATATAAAGGTGAATAAAGAGGTGAATACTTGTGATAGCCACTGTCTGTGGCTGCTTCTGATGGATCATGACTACCAATGACATGTTGTCATGCTACCCTTATGCTAGCCATATATAAACAAAGTTAACATTAGTTAAATGACCTATGATCTCAATTTGCCTGTGATCATAAGGTCATATGTTCGGTTACCGTCCTGACACGACATCATCAGCCAAGAGTAATAGTATCTTATTAGGAGACCAAGATGGCAGACAGTCCTCATAGGAACTCTAAATATGGAACTAATAACAGCACTGACTGTCATTCACACTTTGATTGCTGACCTCGCCTGAGGATGACATCACCCTTTGGAGCAAGTACTCCATTTATATGCCTTAGGGGATGTCATCACCCTTCATGGGCTTCAAAAGAATGGTAGAGAGCTGTTGTACAGTATGATATAGGTCAAAGTTCAAACACACATCGCTCAGGGTACAGGGCGCAAGGCCATCAGTGACAGCTGACGGTCAGTATGGGCCTGGCGAGGCAAAGACGCTTCCAAGATGATGTCGCCCGTAAGATGATAGTTTCACCCTATCGCTCACCAGCCCAGAGCCAGTTATGACACGTCTCAGTGCCTATTGTGTGACATCGATGACATATGCATATGCTTTCAGCTGATGTAGGCAAACAGCTGAAAGAGTACTCTCCACTTACAAGGATGTACTATCACTACTGGGACTTTCTGGGGCCATCTGGGGCCGTCTCCAATGCCTTCATAAATCAAGCCACCCGTAGGGAGACAGACACTGTGACAGAAATGACTTTTCTCTGAGGTAGACTAGACGAGTCTGTAATGGAGATGTTGCACAAATCTAATCCTAAAGTCCCTTTCTCTCACCTTGACTCCTCCTCACCTTTAAGCCACCACGAGCAGGTGTGAGTGTGTGTGTTTATATGCAAGAGACAGACAGGTGTGTCTCTGAAATAGAAGGGTGACGTAAGGCTCTGAGAGGCAGAGCCGAGGTACAACATGTCGACATGGTAATGGTAGTGTGTGTGGGTTTGTATTGTATGTTGAGTGTGAGAAAAGATGAATGTGTGTTTATCTCTGTCTATGACTCTAGTCACCCAAGTCATTGACTGTTTTCTCTGCTATTGCACTGCAAGTGTTACCGGAGCACCAAGTCTAGGACCAAAAGGCTCCTTGACAGCTTCTACCCCCAAGCCATAAGGCTGCTGAACAATTAATCAAATGGCCACTGGACTATTTACATTGATCCCACCCCTCCATTTGTTTTGTACACTGCTGCTACTCGCTGTTTATTATCTATGCATCGTCACTTCACCCCTACCAACATGTACAAATGACCTCAACTAACCTGTACCCCCACACACTGACTCGGTACCGGTACCCCCTGTATATAACCTCGTTATTGTTATTTTATTGTGTTACTTTTTATTATTTTTTACTTTAGTTTATTTGGTAAATATTTTCTTAACTCTTCTTGAACTGCTGTTAAGGGCTTGTAAGTAAGCATTTCACGGTAAGGTCTACACTTGTTGTGTTCAAGCATGTGACGAATAAAGTTTGAATTGATATGACTAGAGTGCGTGTTGTACATACTGTATGTACAGACATGTGAGTCTGTGGCTGTATGTTCCTGTGAGGAGGGGCTAGTGCATAAGGCCTGAGGATGGACATCTTTGGCTCGGACGTCTGATGCCTGGCATGAGGTCATTTTCTTGGTTGATGTGGGACTGGGAGGTTGGTTTATTTACGACCTTGTCACGTCCTGGCCAGTATAAGGGTTAATTGTCATTTTAGTTTGGTCAGGACGTGGCAGAGGGTATTTGTTTTATGTGGTTCAGGGTGGTGTGTTAGTTAGGAGGGCGTTTGATTTATTATTTCCGGGTTTTGAGTTATGGTCTATGTTGATGTATTTCTATGTGTAGTCTGGTTGATCTGTTTCTATGTTGAGTTAATTGGGGTGGACTTCCAATTGAAGGCAGCTGTGTGGTGTTGCCTTTGATTGGAAGTCCTATATTAGTTGGGTGTGTTTGTCTGTGTATTTGTGGGAGATTGTTTAGTGTGTGTAAACCTAACAGGACTGTCAGTGTATCGTGCGGTCGTTTTTGTTATTTTGTATGTTCGTTTTGGAATTTATTAAAAGTTCAAAATGAACCATCTCAACTCTGCTGCATATCGGTCCTCATTTTCCGATGATGATGATTTCGCTATATCGTCCTCCGACAGACCTTCCTTAACTCTTTCATTTATCTGCATCTACAACCCTTAGATTTAGCTTCACAGTGAAGTGTTTTACCATTTTCTTTTCAAGTCACCTAGGGCTACAAGTAGAAGAGAACTAAATTTGACATAAACAGTTGCATTCATGAGTTTTATTGACAAATGTAAAAAAAAAAGGGCTGCCAAAGCAAAATACGGATGAATGTGTAAGTACAGAAATGTTTTCTCTGTGGGAAATTATTATTATTATCCAACTAGTCAGTGACAACTGTTTGGAGTTTGTGACAGCAACTTTGTGTGAATTTATTACAGTATTATAGACACTATGTCCTTGGATTTTCTATGATCTTCTATGAAGAATATAATGTTTTCTAAAGACTCTTGTGAATGTCATAGAGCAAAACATGTTAAATGTGTAGAACCATGTAAACATGTGCACAATCTCAGCAAGTATGCATGTGTCTGTCTGGTGCATGTATTTGTATCTTGTGCACATGCTTCAGGTGATAGAAATGTGAATGCACTCCCAGGGCATTGAAAAGTTGATGTAATTATACTTTCCTGTGTATATATTGTCTCACATTCCTACTGCCAAAAGGACCAACTGCATGGATAACCAGTAAAGTATGTTAAAATATAACTTTATTCAACATTCTGGCTTTTAGAGATCGTGAGAGGAAAATTTCCTGATTCAAATGTTAATTTCTACCCGACGTAGAATTCTGTGCAATTCACCGTTGGGTTTTCAGGCAAGTGTATTGAAGGCATATAAAGCTAAGCATCTACAGATCCTACAGAAAACTGACTCAATTCAGAAGGACACAAATACCGGAACGTAACGCACGATCCAGCACTATCATTGGCCAACACCACATAAAAAAAACTGTTTTCCCAGATCAGAGGGGAGCCAGCCACCACAAGCAAGGTTCATTTACTCAAATGGCATAATATACTGTCAATAAATATTACACTTCTCCCAATTATATAAGCTAGCTACTGCTCTCTGCTGGACGAAAATGGGAAGAGAACACTAACGTGTTGTTAGAGCCATGTAGTCATTAGAACAACTTAAATGTCCTCAGTTATTTACAATGTCCTCAGTTACTTTGCAAAACCTTTACCAAAATACTCTATACAAATCAAACATCAAGCTTTTAATTGACAGAAATGTACATCAACAAGACTGTTCCCGTAAAATGTAAACACCATTCCATACTCACTGCATTAAAAAACAAAACTCAGAAGTAGACTTGATTCAAGTGTAGACAGGATTGTAGTTGCATATCAGTGCCCTCTTCATTCTCAAATTTGTGAATGCTTTTTCTGGGTGTTAAAAGCAATTGCAAATACACTATATATAGACACTATTTCAGGCACACCCATTGCTGACAGGTGTATAAAATCAAGCACACAGCCATGCAAACTCCATAGACAAACATTGGCAGTAGAATGGCCTTACTGAAGAGCCCAGTGTCTTTCAACATGGTACCCTCATAGGATGCCACCTTTCCAACAAGTCAGTTAATCAAATTTCTGCCCTGGTCAACTGTAAGCACTGTTATTGTGAAGTGGAAACATCTAAGAGGAACAACAGCACAGCAGAAGGCCACACAACAGGACCACCAAGTGCTACAGTTGCATCATCTAGCAGATGCTCTTATCCAGAGCGACTGCATACATTTTCATCCCATACTCGTTCCCCGTGGGAATCGAACCCACAACTCTGGCGTTGCAAGCACCATGCTCTTACCAACTGAGCCACATGGGACCTGAGTGCTGACCCGCATAGCGCGTAAAAGTGTTCTGTCCTCGGTTGCAACACTACAGAGTTCCAAACTGCCTCTGGAGGCAGTGTCAGCGCAATGTCAGCACAAGAACTGTTCGTCTGGAGCAAAATGAAATGGGTTTCTTTGGCTGAGCAGCCGCACACAAGCCTAAGATCCCCATTCACAATGCCAAGCGTCAGCTGGAGTGGTGTAAAGGACTCTGGAGCAGTGGAAACGCGTTCTCTGGCAGTCCGATGGACGAATCTGGGTTTTGCGGATGCCAGGAGAATGCTATCTGCCCCAATGCATAGTGCCAACTGTAAAGTTTGGTGGATGAGGAATAATGGTCTGGCGCAGTTTTTCATGGTTCGGGCTGGGCCCCTTTGTTCCAGTGAAGGGAAATCTGAACTCTACAGCAGTGGTTCTCAAACTTTTTATAGTCCCATACCCTTTTAAACATTCAACCTCCAGCTGCGTACCCCCTCTAGCACCAGGGTCAGTGCACTCTCAAATATTGTTTTTTGCCGTCATTGTAAGCCTGCCATACACACACTATACGATACATTTATTAAACATAAGAATGAGTTGTGGGAAGTGACAAAGAGCTCTTATAGGACCAGGGCACAAGTAATAATATAATAATAATAACACATTTTGCTCTTTATTTAACAATTTTACATATAAAACCTTATTTGTTCATCGAAAATTGTGAATAACTCACAACAGGTTAATGAGAATGGTGTGCTTGAAAGGATGCACATAACTCTGCAGTGTTGGGTTGTATTGGAGAGAGTCTCAGTCTTAAATCATTTTCCACACACACTCTGTGCCTGTATTTAGTTGTCATGCTAGTGAGGGCCGAGAATCCACTATCACATAGGTACGTGGTTGCAAAGGGCATCAGTGTCTTAACAGCTGATTTGCCAAGGCTGGATACTCTGAGCGCAGCCCAATCCAGAAATCAAGAGTGGCTTCTGATTAAATTCAATTTTCACAGAATCGCTTGTTGCAATTTCGATGAGGCTCTCTTGTTCAGATATCGGTAAGTGGACTGGAGGCAGGGCATGAAAGGGATAACGAATCCAGTTGTTTGTATCATCCGTTTCGGGAAAGTACCTGCGTAATTGTGCACCCAATTCACTCAGGTGCTTCGTTATATCACATTTGACATTGTCCGTAATCTTGACAAACCTTTGCACATAACAAATCATACAATGATGGAAAGACCTGTGTGTTGTCCTTGTTAATGCAGACAGAGAAGAGCTCCAACTTCTTAATCATAGCCTCAATTTTGTCACGCATGTTGAATAGAGTTGCGGAGAGTCCCTGTAATCCTCGATTCAGATCATTCCGGTGAGAAAAAACATCACCCAGATAGGCCAGTCGTGTGAGAAACTCATCATCATACAAGCGGTCAGACGTCTCTCAATTCAAAACGTGTCAATACTTTGCCCCTTGATAAAAACGTTACATGGTCGCTGCCCATATCATTGCATAGTGCAGAAAATACACGAGAGTTCAGTGGCCTTGCTTTAACAAAGTTAACCATTTTCACATTAGTGTTCAAAACGTCTTTCAAGCTGTCAGGCATTCCCTTGGCAGCAAGAGCCTCTCAGTGTACCCAAGTGGCGTCGGGAGCAACTGCTTGCACGCACGTTACCACTCGACTATATCTCCCTGTCATGGCTTTTACGCCATCAGTACAGATACCAACATGAGCAGCAGCTACCGTTTGGCTACATATGGACTGTTAGTGGAATTCCCACGAGAGAGTAACGGTTAATGTGATTGGATGTTAATTATTTGACTAGGCTACCTGTATTTGACATTGGGTTGTTATTTCGCTGAACACTAGATGGTTTAATTTTATTTTTGGCAGTGAAACGAGGCTACTCAGGCGAGAAAAACACCTCACCCAAATGTATAGCCCCGTTGGAAAATATAAATGGACTGTTTGAAAATGTGAAAAAAATATTTGGGAATACCTATTTAAAATGTGAATCACATTTTCATTTAGCGTACCCCCGACGGTATTGGGCCTACCTCTGGGGGTACCCCAGTTTGGGAATACCTGTTCTACAGCATTCTAGACAATTCTGTGCTTCCAACTTGGCAACAGTTTGGGGAAGGCCCTTTCCTGTTTCAGCATGACACTGCCCCCATGCACAAAGCAAGGTCCATACAGCAATGGTTTGTCGAGATCGGTGTGGAAGAACTTAACTGGCCTGCACAGAGCCCTGACCTCAACCCCATCGAACACCTTGGGATGAATTGGAACGCCGACTGCAAGCCAGGCCTAATCGCCCAACATCAGTGCCCCACCTCACTAATGCTCTTGTGGCTGAATGGAAAAAAGTTCCCGCAGCAATGTTCCAACATCTAGTACATCTAATGTAGCAAACGGGGGACCAACTCCATATTAATGTCCATGATTTTGGAATGAGATGTTTGAAGAGCAGGTGTCCACATACTTTTGGTCATGTAGTATATTCGTGCTTGGAACATTTTGTAACAGGTGGAGTACTCGAACGTATCCTTTTTGCCTCAGCCATGAGGGCTGTGAACCTCAAGAACTCTACCTGTTACAATATGATCACATTACATATTGAGACAAACATACAAATATATTTAGTGGCATTCCCCACATTACTGTAATACCTTCATTGACAAATAAAATCTGCCATGAAGAAAGTGATCTTCACAGACAGTGGGGAGTGTGGAATGTATAGACTTTTCAGGATGCCACTGAGTTTCATAGATGAGAAAATGTAATACTGAATACAATTATATTTCAAGTTATCATCATTCAAGACACTACTGGTTAATTTAGAACAATGAGAATGACAGCAAGAGCACAGCAGATATGGGACCATTCTAAAAAAAGGCCATTTGAGTCATGTGAAATTGGGGATTACATAATGAATGACTTTTATCACAAAATGTATGAGGCAGTATTATGTTCAAACAGTTCACTGGTTATGTTTACTTTCGTAGTAATAAAGTAAATTCAGCACTGACTGACTCGACATGAATCAGACATACAACCATAGCCAGTAATGTAATTTATTTAAACGTCAGATAGACGCACCCTTCCTGGTCCTACTTCTCAGGAACGACAGTTCTGCTAACGGGTACACAAAAATATGCTCTGTATGCGTTCTGCCTAATATCAATGGGAACATTTAAAAAAACAATGATTTCGTAGTTTTAATGTTTATAAACATCGGAAAGAACCACTTTAACAGTAATAAAGTACAGAAGTAGTAGGTTCCATAGTCACGTCGTAATCCGTTGTCCAATCAGAAACGAGAGAAAGCGTTTGTGACTTAAATTCCGATTTACAGCAAAATTGGAAAAAATAACCCATCAAATACATGTGTTTGGGGGGATTACATTTAGTAATGTCACTTAAATATCTCAATAATCATTGCACGCCACTAACGTCAGCTGAAACGCTTCAGACCATAACACATCACCATAGGAGATGGATCTCTCTCGCCACCAGGTGACAGTAGTTCTACGTACTGGTTTTCTCTCTGACACAAAATATTGATAAACAAGTTTCATGATTGATTGGCTATTTATTTCACACGTTTGTAATTTAAAGGTAACAACCTCTAGCCCCAGCATTACATTCGAAGTTGAAATAAGCCCAGTCTAACCTAGGGTGACCACATGTTCCGGATAGTGCGGGAGAGTACTGCATTCTGTCCCTTTATCCCGCAACCTAACAATCAAGCCCGGCATTTCATCAACAAATTTAAGGCCCGCGAATTTAGAAATTAAATGTAAACTTGTCCAGAATTGCAGTCAGACATTCTGACCTGTCTTTTAAAGTCACGTTGGGTTTATGAAAACGTAAGCCAACTGCTGATGTTAAACCCTCCAATAATTATTGAGATCTGATATTCTTCTGCGCAGCGTAAAACGAAATTTAGGCCAATGTCATACGCCTATCATCAACCAATCATATTTCTGAAATCCTTGAAGGGCTAGATTCCAGATACATTTGGAGAGTCCTGTTTGGCCCAGCTACTTAACAAAAAGCAGTAAGTATTTCACCGATGGCTCTCCATGCTCATTAGTTTCTCATTCAACATATTTTCTGATACGTCACTCAATCCCGTTTTAAACGTCTCCCTTCCTAACTGTTTAACATTCACTGTGACCAACCAGAAATGTTTCCTTAGTCGAATATGCCCAGAACTTTGATGTTGTGGTCTCTCGTTTCTGCGTCACTAAATTCTGCGCAGGCAAAAGAGTAGGCTAGGTGTGCTTCAATTGCGCCTTCGGTGCGCGGGCTGCAGGGGTGTAGTGCTGCAGAAGCGAGGTGCTCCGCCACTTCGCACAATGGATGGTGCTTGTTTAGTAATGTCTTGGAAGTTCACATAATGATTCATTAGCATTCTACATAACAGTACCAAATATAATAGTATAACGTTACTGTTACGCCAAAAATACCATCTAATTTCTTATGAGAATTAGGATGGTAGCTGAAAAGTAAAAAACAATATAATGCGGCCAAAACTCAATAGCGCACGCCACTATACAGAATCTGCTTTGATTTAAACAAAATACAGGAAGGCTATGTATACTGAACACAAATATATACGCAATATTTATAGTGTTGGTCCCATGTTTGATGAGCTGAAATAAAAGATCACAGAATATTCCAGATGCACAAAAAGTTTATATTCCAAAAATTTGGTGCACAAATTTGTTTACAACCCTATTAGTGACCATTTCTCCTTTGCCAAGATAATTCATCCACCTGACAGATGTGGCATATCAAGAAGCTGGTTAAACAGCATGATCATTACACAGGTGCACCTTGTGCTGGGGACAATAAAAGGCCACTCTAAAATGTGTAGTTTTGTCACACAACATAATGCCACAGATGTCTCAAGTGTTGAGGGAGCGTGCAATTGGGACGCTGACTGCAGGAATGTCCACCTGAGCTGTTGCTAGAGAAGTGAATGTTAATTTCTCTACCAACATAGTTTTAGAGAATTTGGCAGTATGTCCAACCAGCCTCACAACCGCAGAGCATGTGTATGGCGTTGTGTAGGCGAGCGGTTTGCCGATGTACCCCATGGTGGCAGTGGGGTTATGGTATGGGCAGGCATAAGCTACAGACAACAAACACAAGTGCATTTTATCAATGGCAATTTGAATGCACAAGATACCGTGACGAGATCTTAAGGCCCATTGTTGTGCCATTCATTCGCCGCTATCACCTCATGTTTCAGCATGATAATACACAGCCCCATGTTGCAAGGATCTGTACACAATTCCAGGAAGCTGAAAATGTCCCAGTTCTTCCATGGCCTGCATACTCACCAGACATGTCACCCACTGAGCATGTTTGGGATGCTCTGGATCGACGTCTACAACAGCGTGTTCAAGTTCCCGCCAATATCCAGCAACTTCACACAGGAGTGGGGAGTGGGACAACATTCCACAGGCCACAATCAACAACCTGATCAACTCTATGCAAAGGAGAAGTGTCATGCATGCTGCACGAGGCAAATGGTGGGCACACCAGATACTGACTGGTTGCTAGTTAATAGACTTGTGAATTGCGCTGGAACAGCCATAAAAAGGTGAAATGGTGTGAATGGTGCATGCATGGGTAGGCTCATGTGGGTGAATGGTGGTCTGAGCCTATAGCTTCGGTTTGCCTACCAAAATCAGGCGTAATGTTTATTTGAATCTTTGGAAAAGCGTATTCTCTATTGGCTATTCCCTGATGCTTTACTCATAACAGGTGGGGATTTTAATATTTCTCCAAATAATTTAATTGATAGATGGCCTCCGGGACAGTCCACTTCTATGAATACAAGTTTGAGGCAGTTTATGGAAAGGTCTGATATTGATATTCACTTGGTGTAATAAGGCAGGCTCCAAACAATCACGCATAGATTTTTGGCTGGTGTCTAAGTGTTTTGATAAACAGGGTATTTCTGTTAACATCCAAGCCTTGGCAGAGCATCCTACTGGAAGCTTAATAGCTCTATATTAAAACATGAGTTGGTCAAGATGGAGATAAATAATTGAATTACACACTTCTGGACAAAGCTTACACATGACAATTAATACAGTAATAACTGAGAGCTTTTTAAATATGAGGTTAGAAAATATTTAAGAAATTATGGGAGTATTCTTGCCAAGACAAGGAGAGCTGAAGAAGAAAATGTAATTACAAAGATCACCTCTCTTGTTCAAAAGCCTGTTGAAAGTCTCTGAGGAGGACTAATCTGTTCTGTTTGAGCTACAACACAAGTTGGATGATATGTATGAACTGAAAGCTGAGGGAGCCTTTGTCAGTGTCTAGAGGACGGTCAACTAAATTCATCTTATTTTTTCAAGTTAGAAAAATACCACTTTAAAAATAATACAATTCAACAATTAAATATTAATGGTCTCATCACAGATGATCCCAAATGAATCTCTATCTCTGGTTGCAACCTACAGGAATTGATATAGTTCTAAGTATTGTGAGGTTTCCTCAACTCTTTTCTTTGACTCTCTGGGGGATGTGAAATCAATTGGGGAGGCTGAGAGGGAACAGTGTGATGACCCTATTATAGTTGAAGAGATCATTTATTCTATTGAACACCTTAAAAACAATAAGTCTTCTGGGACTGATGGTATATCTGCTGAGTTTTACAAAACTTTTTCTCAACAGTTGGCCCCTTTTCTGTTGGCGGTCTTTTCTGAAAGCATTGCAAATAATGCTCTCCCTCCCAGTTTGACTCAAGGTCTGATTACATTAATCCCTAAACCCAAGAATTACTTGCTTTTCCTCGATGATTGGCGTCCAATCTGTCTGCGCAATAATGACAACCAAATGTTAACCTCTGTATTTGCAAAAAGTATTGCACTAAAATATAGAAGAGACCTAATCTGGCTTCATGAGGAATAGACATATATTGAATTATATTTGACTGGTATTAGACCTTATTGACTACTCTGATCTAATCTTCGAATATAGTTATATTGTCTTCTTAGACTTTTATAAAGCCTTCGATACAGTGACATGAGTTTCTATTTCTCTCCCTTGAGAAATGTGTTTTTGGGGATTTTTTTGTAGTAATATTAAAACTCTTTATATGAATGGGAACAGTTCCATTAAATTAAAGCATGGCACTTCTTCTCCATTTGATTTGAAAAGAGGAATTAGGCAAGGTTGCCCAATTTTGCCTTACCTCTTCCTCCTTGCAACCCAACTTCTTACAAGTTTAGTTAAATCCAGCGATATAAAAGGGATCTCTATTGCTGACAGAGATATTATCATACATCAGCTTGCAGATGACACCACCCACCTTTTGAAAGATGCTGACCAGATTCCTAGAGCAGTCGATGTGATGAATATTTTTTCAAAAGCATCTGGTCTTTGCCTAAACCTTAATAAGTGTGAATTGTTTGCTGTTAAAGACCGTGTGATACCCTCTATATGCAATATTCCAGTCAAGGAAAAAGTAACATACCTTGGGATTACCATATCTAAGGATCAATTACATTTACATTTTAGCAGACGCTCTTATCCAGAGCAACTTACAGTAGTGAATGCATCCATTTCATGCATTCTTTTTTGTACTGGCCCCCCATGGGAATCAAACCCACAACCCTGGCGTTGCACACACCATGCTCTACCAACTGAGCCACAGGGGAGATGCTAAGATCCTCAATAGGAAAGATGCTCATTAAATTTCATATTTATTATTGAAAAAGACAAAAAGAAGTTGAACCATTGGTTGCAGAGGGATTTATCCTTGGAAGGTTGAGTATTGCTTTCTAAAGCTGAAGGTATCTCCAGACTTACTTATGCAGCCCAGTCCCTATATCTTGACAACAAAATAGGTAAAGGTGTTGACCAGATGCTTTTCAACTTCATCTGGACAAATTGTACACATTATATTAGGAAATCGTTATGAACACACGTGAATATGGTGGTCTCATTTTTTTTAGATTTTTCTACTTTGAATAATACTTTAAAGATAAATTGGGCTAAACATTTCTTAAAGAATCCAACTTCAATTTGGAATTTCATCCCTCATTATACCTTCTCCCGTTTTGGTGGCTTTAATATTATGTTACTTTGTAACTATAACGTAGATAAGATTCTTACAGAATTATCAGCTTTTTATAGACAAGTATTCCTAGCATGGTCGTTAATATATAAACATCATTTTTCCATGCATAAGTATGTCATTTGGAACAATAATGATATTTTGTAAAGAAACAAGTCTTTATTTTTTAAGAACTGGTTTAATAATCATATCCTGCTGGTGAGTCAACTTTTTAATGCAGAAGGATTGTTGCTCAATTATGAGGACTTTTTATCTCTTTACAATATCCCTGTTACACCTAGAGAGTTGCCCATTTTCTTTGATGGTATTACATCTGGAACTCTCATGTTTGGAGGTATAACCAGACCTCACCTTCTTGATCTACCCTCACTTAATCCAGTTGACTCTCCAATAGGTAAAATGTGTTTCTCCTTGCTCCCTCAGAACAACAGATCTATACGTGCTTTATTTCAAAGGGATATTGTATCCATTCCTTATGTCACAACTTACTGGAATACATTTGTCAATAATACCTGTTGGAAAAAAAGTCTGGTTATTACCACACAAATATCTGCTTGTTAACAAGATCAAAGAGGTATCTTTCAGAATGATCCATGAGTATTACCCTGTGACTCATTACCTAAAGAAACTCCAAAAAGACATTAACATTAGCTGTACTTTTTGTGTTGACCATCCAGGAACAGTTTTGCATTTATTTTGGCATTGTCTACATGTAAAGAAATGATGGCAAGATGTTTATAGTTTTATAATTGTTAATATGCTTGATGACTTTTGTTTGTTATGGGAGAATGTGCTGCTGGGTTTCCTTAACTATAATAACGCAAAATATTTTTTTTACCTCATAAATCTAATTGTGCTAATGGAAAATGTAATATTCATGAATGTAAATTCACTTATAAAAAACCACTGTTCCGTGTTTTCTATAAGGAATTAGAGAAGTACATTAAGACCATTATACATTCTTCTAATAAGAAAGCTGTTAAAACAATCAATACGTGTGTATCTTTTAAGGTCTTTGTATAATCTGTCATTTGTTGTACCCCCTAGCATATGATATCATTGTCTGTTTGTATACCTCTTGTATGCATACTGTTCTTTCTGTAATAAAAAAAAATATATATATAAATATATATACGCTACCGTTCAAAAGTTTGGGGTCAGTTAGAAATGTCCTTGTTTTTGAAAGATAAACTATTTATTGTCCATTAAAATAACATCATATTGATCAGAAATACAGTGTAGACATTGTTAATGTTTTAAATGACTATTGTAGCTGGAAACGGCAGATTTGTAATGGAATATCTACATAGGCGTACAGAGACCCATTATCAGCAACCATCACTCCTGTGTTCCAATGGCACGTTATGTTAGCTAATCCAAGTTTATAATTTTAAAAGGCTAATTGATCATTAGAAAACCCTTTTGCAATTATGTTAGCACAGCTGAAAACTGTTGTACTGTTTAAAGAAGCAACAAAACTGTCCTTCTTTAGACTAGTTGAGTATCTGGAGCATCAGCATTTGTGGGTTCGATTACAGGCTCGTCGTCACTCGTCAGTCTATTCTTGTTCTGAGAAATGAAGGCTATTCCATGCAGGAAATTGCCAAGAAACCGAAGATCTCATACAACACTATCTACTTCTCCCTTCACAGAACAGCACAAACTTGGTCTAACCAGAATAGTGTTGTCTCTTTGGCATCATTAAAACTGTAATTATTAATACATGATTAACCTGATTAATCATGTAATTGTAATTAACTAGGAAGTTGGGGCACCAAGTAAAATATTCAGATTACAAAGTTCTAATTTTCCTAATATAACTTTCAGATATTTTAATATCTGATCAATGAATGAATTATTATTTACCTCACGTTAGTCTCATTCCAAACGTCGTAAATTGTTGGTTATCTGCACGAACCCAGTCTTCACTATGAGTCATCCATACATCAATTGTCTTAAAATCATTTATTTACTAACTAGGTAATTCACAGAAATGCATAACTAACAATAGATATGTTTACAAGGAAATGATAGGAGAATGTGCCCTAGTGGGCTAAACCGGCATGGCGGCTTGTTAGACAAAAGGGGAGTGGGGTCATCTGAGGAGACACTACAGAGTTGAATATTATAACAATTGAAATGCTAAGCCTTTGCACATGAACACTCACTCATTCGGGAACAATTGCAATCAATATATATATTTACGCTCAGTGTGTCGTCGGGATCTCTGTTGAAAAGTTTGTTTCTGTTGCGCAGCAACTCACTGCCTTCCTGAAGACAAACAATGTATACGAAACGCTTCAGTCTGGTTTTAGACCCCATCATAGCACTGAGACTGCACTTGTGAAGGTGGTAAATGACCTTTTAATGACGTCAGACCGAGGCTCTGCATCTGTCCTCGTGCTCCTAGATCTTAGTGCCGCTTTTGATACCATCGATCACCACATTCTTTTGGAGAGATTGGAAACCCAAATTGGTCTACATGGACAAGTTCTGGCCTGGTTTAGAGCTTATCTGTCGGAAAGATATCAGTTTGTCTCTGTGAATGGTTTGTCCTCTGACAAATCAATTGTAAATTTCGGTGTTCCTCAAGGTTCCGTTTTAGGACCACTATTGTTTTCACTATATATTTTACCTCTTGGGGATGTCATTCGAAAACATAATGTTAAATTTCACTGCTATGCGGACGACACACAGCTGTACATTTCAATGAAACATGGTGAAGCCCCAAAATTGCCCTCGCTAGAAGCCTGTGTTTCAGACATAAAGAAGTGGATGGCTGCAAACTTTCTACTTTTAAACTCGGACAAAACAGAGATGCTTGTTCTAGGTCCCAAGAAACAAAGAGATCTTCTGTTGAATCTGACAATTAACCTGGATGGTTGTACAGTCGTCTCAAATAAAACTGTGAAGGACCTCGGCGTTACTCTGGACCCTGATCTCTCTTTTGAAGAACATATCAAGACTGTTTCAAGGACAGCTTTTTTCCATCTACGTAACATTGCAAAAATCAGAAACTTTCTGTCCAAAAATGATGCAGAAAAATTAATCCATGCTTTTGTTACTTCTAGGCTGGACTACTGCAATGCTCTACTTTCCGGCTACCCGGATAAAGCACTAAACAAACTTCAGTTAGTGCTAAATACGGCTGCTAGAATCCTGACTAGAACCCAAAAATGTGATCATATTACTCCAGTGCTAGCCTCCCTACACTGGCTTCCTGTTAAGGTAAGGGCTAATTTCAAGGTTTTACTGCTAACCTACAAAGCATTACATGGGCTTGCTCCTACCTATCTTTCCGATTTGGTCCTGCCGTACATACCTACACGTACGCTACGGTCACAAGACGCAGGCCTCCTAATTGTCCCTAGAATTTCTAAGCAAACGGCTGGAGGTAGGGCTTTCTCCTATAGAGCTCCATTTTTATGGAATGGTCTGCCTTCCCACGGGAGAGACGCAGACTGTCTCAACCTTTAAGTCTTTACTGAAGACTTATCTCTTCAGTAGGTCCTATGATTAAGTATAGTCTGGCCCAGGAGTGTGAAGGTGAACGGAAAGGCTGGAGCAACGAACCGCCCTTGCTGTCTCTGCCTTGCCGGTTCCCCTCTCTCCACTGGGATTCTCTGCCTCTAACCCTATTACAGGGGCTGAGTCACTGGCTTACTGGTGTTCTTCCATGCCGTCCATGGTAGGGGTGCGTCACTTGAGTGGGTTGAGTCACTGACGTGGTCTTCCTGTCTGGGTTGGCGCCCCCCCCCTTGGGTTGTGCCGTGGCGGAGATCTTTGTGGGCTATACTCAGCCTTGTCTTAGGACGGTAAGTTGGTGGTTGGAGACATCCCTCTAGTGGTGTGGGGGCTGTGCTTTGGCAAAGTGGGTGGGGTTATATCCTGCCTGTTTGGCCCTGTCCGGAGGTATCATCGGATGGGGCCACAGTGTCTTCTGATCCCTCCTGTCTCAGCCTCCAGTATTTATGCTGCAGTAGTTTATGTGTCGGGGGGCTAGGGTCAGTCTGTTACATCTGGAATATTTCTCTTGTCTTATCCGGTGTCCTGTGTGAATTTAAATATGCTCTCTCTAATTCTCTCTTTCTCTCTTTCTTTCTTTCTCTCGGAGGACCTGAGCCCTACGACCATGCCTCAGGACTACCTGGCATGATGACTCCTTGCTGTCCCCAGTCCACCTGGCCGTGCTGCTGCTCCAGTTTCAACTGTTCTGCCTGCGGCTATGGAACCCTGACCTGTTCACCGGACGTGCTACCTGTCCCCGACCTGCTGTTCTCAACTCTCTAGAGACAGCGGGAGCGGTAGAGATACTCTCAAAGATCGGCTATGAAAAAGCCAACTGACACTTACTCTTGAGTTGCTGACTTATTGTACCCTCGACAACTACTGATTATTATTATTTGACCATGCTGGTCATTTATGAAAATTTTAACATCTTGACCATGTTCTGTTATAATATCTACCCGGCACAGCCAGAAGAGGACTGGCCACCCCTCATAGCCTGGTTCCTCTCTAGGTTTCTTCCTAGGTTTTGGCCTTTCTAGGGAGTTTTTCCTAGGGAGTTTTTCCTAGCCACCGTGCTTCTTTCACATGCATTGCTTGTTGTTTGGGGTTTTAGGCTGGGTTTCTGTACAGCACTTTGAGATATCAGCTGATGTACGAAGGGCTATATAAATAGATTTGATTTGATTTGTTGGAGAGTCTGTCCGCCCTCTCTCTCTGTCTCTCTCGCTCTCTCTCTGTAATGGTTAGAATGGATAGTTCATAGTGACATTCATTAATGTCGTTATAGGACAGATGTTTCGGCGGTTGTCGGTCTTCGCGTTCAATGATGCCAAATTCCTAGCTGGATACTAGTAATTAATATCAAAGACTTGTTTTTTTTCTGTCGGTATCGATAGTCTAAGAGTTTAACCACGTAGTATGGTTAAAAGTTCAGCAAGAGAAATGCATGGTCTGCAACCTTTAGCCATCTCGTAATTGAGGTAAGCTCGGTCTGGTGATAGAAAACCTAGGTGGGGGTTTTATTTGGAACATCAAAAAGGCTGTCTCATGACGCCAGGTCCTGTCTGTGCCCCTGGGGGCGTGCCAAGGACTTAGTGAAACTTTAAACAGAAATACAATTCTCTCACATTAACATCATTACATCCCATCATCTCACAAATAGCTTCATCCTTATTCATTCATTTTATACAACCATTAGATATAAGTCTCATACCTGAGACTCTTCTATAAACATGGTTATGGTAATGTGGCCGTATTGTCTCATGAGTTTCACAAAATTGTACCAAACGGACCAGTTCGTAGCTGGATTCTTCACCGATCTTTTATACCTTCTCCAGAACATAAATGTAGTTTGGTTCTCCAGTTCTGTGAGGTGGAAGAAATTCCTTTGTTCTCTCTATGAAAACTCACTCTCTCTATACTATCTATACTGTAGCCATGAGGAGATAGTCTCCTCCAGGAATTTACGACCTCTCTGACCACAGCAGCCTGGGTGTCGGAGACAGAGGGAGATGGTGCAGAGGTAGGGGGATGGTGCTCACCGTGTCCAAAGAGGGCAACGTCATGACAATAGAAAGAGGAGTGGGAGGCTCCGGTGCACAACTGAGCAAGAGGACAAGTACATTAGAGTGTCTAGTTTGAGAAACAGACACCTCACAAGTCCTCAACTGGCAGCTTCATTAAATAGTACCCATAAAACACCAGTCTCAACGTCAACAGTGAAGAGGCGACTCCGGGATGCTGGCCTTCTAGGCAGAGTTCCTCTGTCCAGTGTTCCAGTGTTCTTTTGCCCATCTTAATCTTTTCTTCTTATTGGCCAGTCTGAGATATGGATTTTTCTTTGCAACTCTGCCTAGAAGGCCAGCATCCCGGAGTCGCCTCTTTACTGTTGACATTGTGTCACGTCCTGACCATAGAAGCTTTTATTTTCTATGGTAGAGTAGGTCAGGGCGTGACAGGGTTGTGTCTAGTTTAGATTTTCTATGTTGTCATGTTCTTGTTTCTGTATTTCTATGTTGGTTTTTTTGGGATGATCTCCAATTAGAGGCAGCTGGTCATCGTTGTCTCTAATTGGAGATCATACTTAAGTAGTTGTTTTTCCCACCTGGGTTTGTGGGAGATTGTATTTTGAGTAAGTGTATGTTGCACCTCTTCGTCACGGGTTGTTGTTTTGTTTATTAGTTTATTTGTATGTCTTGCATAGTTTCACAGTTTAAATAAAATGTTGAACAATACACACGCTGCGCTTTGGTCCCATTCTTCAGACAGCCGTGACAGAATCTCCCACCACCAAAGGACCAAGCAGCGTGGTCAGGAGGACTGGACCTGGGAGGAAATCCTGGATGGGGCAGGACCCTGGACAAGGCCGGGGGAGTATTGCCGTCCAAAGGAGGAGATTGAAGCGGCAAGAGCAGAACGGCAATATTACGAGGCGTTATACCATCAAGGCAAGCAGGCGGAGACAGCGAGAGAGGAACGGTGACAATACGAGGAACTAGCACAGCAACGATGGAAGCCCGAGAGGCAGCTCCAATTTTTTTTTTTTTTGGGGGGGGCACACGGGGAGTTTGGTGGAGTCAGGTTTGGGACCTGAGCCAACTCCTCGTGCTTACCGTGCAGAGCTGAGGGGTGAACCAGAGCCAGCCAGGGAGATGAGTGAGGAACTCGACGCAAGATTCCGGAGAGAGGTGTTAGCATTAAGAGCGCTGCAGAGCGGGCGTGCTGAGGAGCGTGACACCAGTCCGGTGTCATATGCACCAGTTTCACGCATCTGGCCTTCAGTGGGCCTCCCCAGTCTGGTACGTCCTGAGTCTCCTCCACACACTCGCTTGAGGGAGCGTGTGACCTGTCAGGCACCATGTTTTGCGGTGATACGCACGGTGTCTCCAGTGCACATTCACAGCCCAGTGCGTCCTGTGCCAGCGCCCCGCACTTGCCGGCTAAAGTGAGCATCCAAACAGGACAGATGGTGCCAGCCCTACGCTCCAGACCTCCAGTGCGCCTCCACAGCCCAGTACGCCCTGTGCATGTTCCTCGTACTCGCCCTGAAGTGCGTGTCACCAGTCTGGCGCCACCTGTGCCAGCCCCACGCATCAGGCCTCCAGTGCGCCTGCCCAGTCCGGGGAGTCCTGTTCCTGCTCCCCACACTCGCCCTGAGGTGTGTGTTACTAGTCTGGTGCCACCTGTGCCAGCCCCACGCATCAGGCCTCCAGTGCGCCTGCCCAGTCCGGGGTGTGCTGTTCCTGCTCCCCACACTCGCCCTGAGGTGCGTGTTACCAGTCTGGCACCACCTGTGCCAGTCCCACGCATCAGGCCTCCAGTGCGCATTCCCAGTCCAGAGCTTCCGGCGACAGTTCCCAGTCCAGAGCTTTCGGCGACAGTTCCCAGTCCAGAACTTCCGGCGACAGTTCCCAGTCCAGAGCTTCCGGCGACAGTTCCCAGTCCGGAACTTCCTGAGACGGCCCGCAGTCCGGAGCCTCCTGAGACGGCCCGCAGTCCGGAGCCTCCTGAGACGGCCCGCAGTCCGGAGCCTCCTGAGACGGCCCGCAGTCCGGAGCCTCCTGAGACGGCCCGCAGTCCGGAGCCTCCTGAGACGGCCCGCAGTCCGGAGCCTCCTGAGACGGTCCGGAGCCTCTGGCGATGAACCACGGTCCGGTTCCTCCTCCGACGATCCACGGTCCGGTGACACAAAAGCGGAGGGATCAGCGGGAGAAGCAGGGGCTACGCTCCGAACCGGAGCCGCCTCCTATGATGCTGGATTCGCAGGAGGAGAGGGTTCATCGTCCTGCACCGAGCCGCCTCCTATGCTGGCGGATAAGCAGGATGAGAGGGTTCCTCGTCCTGTACCAGAGCCGCCACCAACATTAGACACCCACCCTAACTCTCCCTTTTTTGTTACATTTTTTGTTAGATGTTTTGCGTTCGGAGTCCGCACCTTTTGGGGGGGGGGGGGGGTGTACTGTCACGTTCTGACCATGGAAGCTTTTATTTTCTATGGTAGAGTAGGTCAGGGCGTGACGGGGTTGTGTCTAGTTTAGATCTTCTATGTTGTCATGTTCTTGTTTCTGTATTTCTATGTTGTTTTTTGGGATGATCTCCAATTAGCGGCAGCTGGTCATCGTTGTCTCTAATTGGAGATCATACTTAAGTAGTTGTTTTTCCCACCTGGGTTTGTGGGAGATTGTATTTATAGTAAGTGTATGTTGCACCTCTTCGTCACGGGTTGTTGTTTTGTTTATTTGTATGTCTTGCATAGTTTCACAGTTTAAATAAAATGAGGAACGATACACACGCTGCGCTTTGGTCCCATTCTTCAGACAGCCGTGACACATTGTAAGTAACTAAGTGTGTCTTGTCTGTTTAATGAACAAAATATTGATTTCATGTGCATGCTGCAACCTACAGACTAGTAACATAATTAAACTCAAAATATGCCATTGATTGGTTTAGAAAATACACTTTATTAGTACTTATGTTTCTTAGGACTTGCCTTAAACAAATTAATAATAGGCCACCTAATATCACTGTAATACTAGTCTATCATTCCATTATTCTTAAGGGGGAAAAGGCATCAGAATGTGGTCCTGTGTGTCTCAGTTGGTTAAGCATGGCGCTTGCTACGCCAAGTGTCGGTGGTTGGATTCCCGCTGGGGCCACCCATACATATAATGTATGCAGGAATTACTGTAAGTCACTTTGGATAAAAGTATCTGCTAAATAGTATAAACTCATGCAGTGATTCACTTATACCACCAGATGGGATACAGTAGACATCAGAAAATGGTGCTGCTCTAATAGAGGGATTGTGATACTGACACTGTAGTCAGTTTTTAATTCTTAATGATGGCAGGTTAAATGTTCAGTGGGTTCTATCTACACACCCAACCGGAAGAGGATCTGTCTGTGTGCAAAGAAGTGAATCATGGTGGAAAACAGTCTAGACACTGTCACTGTGAACAAGCACTCTATGCAACACCGCATCCTGCTAAATTACATTGTTTCAGACACTGTTTCTTTCTTTCTTCAGTTCTCTGCAGAATAGTAAGGGGAAAAAGTTGGATAATAACAAACATTTGTTAAAATATGCCAGAAAATCATTCAGATAGTAAGATTTGTCTGGATAAAACACATACTTAATCACTTACATATAAACCTGCATGCGCACACACACACACAAACAAACAAACAAACAAACAAACACACACAAACACACAAAGACAATTATAGACGCAGACAGACAAGTGTGTACAGTCTGTCTGTGAGTTAAGTGTTAGGAGGTAAAGAGTTGAGAAGGTTCTCATGAGAAAGCTCAGCCCTTGTGATACCAACCCGGAAGCTGTGGTTTCGCTGCAGTTGGGTGCTCTCTTCTTGTATGTGCTCCGAGTGCCTTGTCAGCCCCCACAGGAAACCTTCAAACCCTGGGTTGAACAGGTCGTCAAAGGGTTAGGTAGCCAACTGGCTGGGTCACAAGGTTACTCAAAAGACAGATATTCAAGACAAATAGCTCATAGATGTAGCTGAAACCATTGTTTGAGACATGGTCCCAAAATGCATTATTTTGAGATGTAATATATATAATAATCTATGCCAGTTAGCAGACGCTTTTATCTAAACCAATTTACAGTCATGCGTGAATAAATGTTTTACATTTGAGTGGTCCTGGGAATCAGACCCACTATCCAGACGTTGCAAGAGCCATGCTCTACCAACTGCCCTGCAGACTACCAGATGTGATGGTCAGATCGATTTGCGAGATTGATCGATCTGGTTGAATTCAGCTGCATGTCTGTTATTGCCCGGAGATTAGATATATAATGAGATTAGACTGATGAGAATGACAGCCTCTCTTTATTTTTTTCCACCTTTAAATCAGCGGAATGTCAAATTCTGCATAATGCTGTGATCTGTTCTCACCAACAGTCTATGTCTGACTCAAATCAGCAAGAAAGTTTTCACTTGAATCTGTTAATGACTAGACTATTGAAGAAGAGTTTAGCTTTTTGTTGTTGACAAACCTACAGAGGGGGAAGGTTTATTTTATGATTTTCAAACTCATGGTGGAGACTGTATCTTATGAATCAATGATAGCAAAATTACAGAAGAGGAAAGGGAAATTTAGTAAGATATGGGAACACTTTTTGAATTATATAATGGACGTGCGGGTGAGATGCTAGGGCATACATTAGAACAAATATATATGTAATGGGTGTTTTTTTTTTGCCATTTTTTTGTGTAATTATTTTTATTTATTTTTATTTGCTGTTTAATATTCCAACCACTGATATATGGTTGAAAGGTGCTGTCTTGTTGAGTGTTATGTTTTTGTTGTTATTAGTGTTATGTAATGTCATGTTGATAAATGAATAAAACACTTTATTGACAAATATATATATATATATATATATATATATATATATATATATATAGAGAGAGAGAGAGAGAGAGAGAGCAGCACAGCAATATGATATTACATTTACATTTACATTTAAGTCATTTAGCAGACGCTCATATCCAGAGCGACTTACAAATTGGTGCATTCACCTTATGATATCCAGTGGAACAACCACTTTACAATAGTGCATCTAAATCTTTTAAGGGGGGGGGGGGGGGTTAGAAGGATTACTTTATCCTATCCTAGGTATTCCTTAAAGAGGTGGGGTTTCAGGTGTCTCCGGAAGGTGGTGATTGACTCCGCTGTCCTAGCATCGTGAGGGAGCTTGTTCCACCATTGGGGTGCCAGAGCAGCGAACAGTTTTGACTGGGCTGAGCGGGAACTGTGCTTCCTCAGAGGTAGGGGGGCCAGCAGGCCAGAGGTGGATGAACGCAGTGCCCTTGTTTGGGTGTAGGGCCTGATCAGAGCCTGAAGGTATGGAGGTGCCGTTCCCTTCACAGCTCCGTAGGCAATCACCATGGTCTTGTAGCGGATGCGAGCTTCAACTGGAAGCCAGTGGAGAGAGCGGAGGAGCGGGGTGACGTGAGAGAACTTGGGAAGGTTGAACACCAGACGGGCTGTGGCGTTCTGGATGAGTTGTAGGGGTTTAATGGCACAGGCAGGGAGCCCAGCCAACAGCGAGTTGCAGTAATCCAGACGGGAGATGACAAGTGCCCGGATTAGGACCTGCGCCGCTTCCTGTGTGAGGCAGGGTCGTACTCTGCGAATGTTGTAGAGCATGAACCTACAGGATCGGGTCACCGCCTTGATGTTAGTGGAGAACGACAGGGTGTTGTCCAGGATCACGCCAAGGTTCTTAGCACTCTGGGAGGAGGACACAAGGGAGTTGTCAACCGTGATGGCGAGATCATGGAACGGGCAGTCCTTCCCCGGGAGGAAGAGCAGCTCCGTCTTGCCGAGGTTCAGCATGAGGTGGTGATCCGTCATCCACACTGATATGTCTGACAGACATGCAGAGATGCGATTCGCCGCCTGGTTATCATGATATGATATACCCAAGGTGCTGTATATCCCTATCCAAGGTGCTGTATATCCCTATCCACGGTGCTGTATATCCCTATCCAAGGTGCTGTATATCCCTATCCAAGGTGCTGTATATCCCTATCCAAGGTGCTGTATATCCCTATCTAAGGGACTTCTTCTATGTGATTTCCTTTCTTGAAAAATAATGATATAAAAAAGCAACCTCTGCAGCTCCCCCTAAAAAAACGAACATCAACAACCCCAGAACAAACTACAAGTCCTTTACTCTAGGAGTAAAGATGCATCTTATTTTTGGCCAGGGGTGGAGACTGTAATTGTTTATGGATGGAAACTGCTGACAGTTTAACATGTGTCTGAAAATGTGTGAAATAGAAGATTTTTGTAGCGAACACTCTTCACTCCTAATATCGTAATACAAAAGTTAGAGAGAAAACCCAGGAGAGGCAACCGTTTCATCTATCTATAAAACACATCCTGAAAATGATTCCTGCCTGACACCTTATTTGAAAGAATTTGTTTATTTTTCATTTTTACTGTAAAGGATATCCTGTCTCCTTGAGTTGTATTGATGTTTCTATATTGACAGAATATAATCACTTGCTGTCTATTTTTTGTTTCTTTCTGAAATTCAAATCGATTGGATGGGTACTTCTCTTCAAGACCATGAGATTTTTTTCTTCTTTGAATAAAACTGCTTTCTCTCGCTCTTATATCCTTTGACATTTTGTTTGCTACTCTCTGACAAACAGAGGCCTGAACACTCTTTGCAGGAGCCTTTCCTGGGGGATTTTTCGGACCTTTTCTGTTGTCCACACAGGTTAGCCTTATCTTTTATTGTTAGTTGTGTGTAACTAATGAGGAGTTTATATGATGGCGTACATAAATGTGGAAACAATGAAAAGAATTTGAAGGATCTGAATGGCTACATATTAATTATTGGCAATAATCCACTGCAGTTATCATGAGAAAGAGGGGTTTTGTTTACAGTGAGATAGAAACTGTCCTGGGATCTGACTATCAGAATAACATTCTGCCCTGGGATTAGAGTCTAACACAAACAAACTGCCTTTGGATCAGACCGTCAGACCATCAGGCAACTGCCCTGGGATTAGGCAGAGTCCCACAGGAAAGTCAGGGGTCAACACATGATAAGATTGAAAACAGATCCTTTACAATCCTCTTTTTGATTTAGCCAGTGTTCTGAATAAGACTGAACATACAGTACAAGCTGGCTGTTCAGTCACAGTCATAATTCAGCTATTTTGTCCACTTCACTTTCTGTGGTATTGTATGGCTCAATTGGTAGCGCATGGTGCTTGCAATGTCAGGGTTATGGGTTCAATTCCGTGGGCACCCATATGTCAAATGTTTGCACACATGACTGTAAATTGCTTTGCATAAAAGTGTCTGCTAAATGGCATATTTTATATTAGGGAACAAATAGTCCAGAACAGAAGAGGAGAGGAGTGATAGGAAATAGAGAGGAGCATTGGAATATGAGGAGCAGGTAGATTCTCCTCAGTCTTGTACCTTCCCTGTGTTCTAGCAGTGCAGAGGGACTTGTGACATCACAGGGGTTAACAACCTTCATGTCTTTGCTCCCACCATGTCATCCATGCCCCTTAACGACATTGTTCAACCCATATTGGATTACTGCCGCTAGGCTTGCATAGAATCAACTGCAGTGATGGAACATTATCCCCCCCCCCCATTAGAGACGGGACTGGCATTGGGTTGGCCACATTAGCTGGGACATTGAACACTCTTTCCCAGGACAGTGTGCCCTCTGATGGGTTGGGAGGAATCATTATGCCTGCCGCTCCACTGCCCTCCCCAACAGGATCAGCGGCTGGGCAGCGACATGGCACCCTGTTGGGCTAGCACCACAGTGGAACTCACACCGTCAAGAGTTAATCTCCTGGTTAATTGGACAGGGTTCAGGAGTGTCTAATGGAGACACACTATATATACAAAAGTATGTGGACACCCCTTCAAATTAGTGGAACCGGCTATTTCAGCCACACCCATTGCTGACAGGTGTATAAAATCGAGCACACAGCCATGAAAACTCCTCAGACAAACATTGGCAGTAGAATGGCCTTACTGAAGAACTCATTAACTTTCAACGTGGCACCGTCATAGGATGCCACCTTTCCACCAAGTCAGTTTGTCAAATTTCTGCCCTGCTAGAGCTGCTCCGGTCAACTGTAAGTGCCGTTATTGTGAAGTGGAAACGTCTAGGAGCAACAATGGCTCAGCCACGATGTGGTAGGCCACACAAGCTCATAGAATGGGACCGTCGAGTGATTTAGTGCGTAGCCCTTAAAAATCGTCTGTCCTCAGTCGCAACACTCACTACCGAGTTCCAAACGACTCCCCACAGGTTAATGAGAAGGGTGTGCTTGAAAGGATGCACATAACTCCGCAATGTTGGGTTGTATTGTCACTGATGCGTCGTGAAATGGTGTTGTTTGATGATGTAATTGTCTGTATAGTTTTTTTGGCCTTTTCCCTCAGCATTGTCCCAGCCATATCAGCGTCAACAGGAAGAATTAGGTCCTCCACAATAGTATGGGGCTTGCCTACCGGTGAGCCACTCGGTAGCTCACCTCTAGCCCCTTCTTATTAATGGTATCGGTTGCTTTTATACATGTCTTACTACTCGAAAGTTGTCTTAATTCTCGCTCTAAAAACTCCCATGGCTTATTTTTCAAATTGGCATGTTTTGTTTCTAAATGTCTGAGTAAGAGTGAAAGTTTCATCGAGTTGTGAGATAGTACTTTTTGCAGGTATAACACACTGTCACTGAGGAAAGGCACTACTCCCAATATAGGTCAACCCCAAATCAATGTAGTTCTCATCATATTTGCACCTCTTCGATGGTCCAACGTTCCTGTCTGTTGTTCGGTGCTTTCCCGGGAAAGGGGGCAGTAGCTCTTCGGCTGCATCAAATTTACAACTGTCAGTGTTTTTGCTAGCTGGGCTAACAACAAATGTTGAATTACTGATGCTAGCATTGGATGTGCTCGTGGAAGCAGAACAACTTGTTTCGTCGACAGGTGCAGGTGTAGTACTGCTGGTAGTAACCATTAATCAATTTTCGAGCAAACGGAATGAGCAGAAGCTACGTTTGGCTACATACGGACCATTAGTGGAATTCCCACGAGAGAGCAACGGTTAATGTGATTGGATGTTAATTATTTGACTAGGCTACCTGTATTTGACATTGGGTTGTTATTTCGCTGAACACTAGATGGTTTAATTTTATTTTTGGCAGTGAAACGAGGCTACTCAGGCGAGAAAAAAACATCGCACAAATGTATAGCCCCGTTGGAAAATATAAATGGACTGTTTGAAAATGTGAAAAAAATATTTGGGAATACCTATTTAAAATGTGAATCACATTTTCATTTAGCGTACCCCCGACGGTATTGGGCCTACCTCTGGGGGTACCCCAGTTTGGGAATACCTGTTCTACAGCATTCTAGACAATTCTGTGCTTCCAACTTGGCAACAGTTTGGGGAAGGCCCTTTCCTGTTTCAGCATGACACTGCCCCCATGCACAAAGCGAGATCCATACAGAAATGGTTTGTCAAGATCGGTGTAGAAGAACTTGACTGGCCTGCACAGAGCCCTGACCTCAACCCCATCGAACATCTTTGGGATGATTTGGAACACTGACTGCGAGCCAGGCCTAATCGCCCAACATCAGTGCCCAACCTCACTAAAGCTCTTTTGGCTGAATGGAATTAAGTTCCCGCAGCAATGTTCCAACATAAGTCGCTCTGGATAAGAGCGTCTGCTAAATGACTTAAATGTAAATGTAAAATCTAGTGGAAAGCCTTCCCAGAAGAGTGGAGACTGTTATAGCAGGTGCCCACATACTTTTGGTCATGTAGCATATATGGCCATGCTCATGCGTCACTGTTTATTCAAGTTTCATGTTGTGTAGGTAGGCTACAGACTTGGATATTGTCACGGCTGTCAAAAGGATCGGACCAAAGTGCAGCGTGGTTGTAGTTCCACATTTTATTAAATCCGTGAAACTTTGCAAAACATAAATAACTGAATTTACAAAACAACAAACCGTGACACAGAGAGAAACAAACACTACTCAAAATATAATCACCCACAAAACCCAGGAAGAAAAACCCCTACTTAAATATGATCTCCAATCAGAGGTAACGAGGACCAGCTGCCTCCAATTGGAGATCAACCCAAAAAACAACAACATAGAAATAGAAAAACTAGAACTTAAACATAGAAATAGAAAACATAGAAAAACACAAAACACCCCCGTCACTCCCTGACCTACTCTACCATAGAAAATCACATCTTACTATGGTCAGGACGTGACAGATATGATTGAAAGTACATTGCAGGTTCATAGTTAAAGGGACAATCTGCAGTTCAAACAAAAAAGCTGGAACCTCGCCATTGATTTGATAAACAGCTGTGCGATGGGGCTGGATAAATTTAACAACTCTCAAATTCATAGACAGAGCTATGGATGCAAGGACTTACCATCCATGATATAAAAATGATAGTTTCAACAATGTTGTTTACACTTACATTGTTTACAAACAATGGAGTAAAAACTACTCATATTTTCGGTTCTGATGGGGTATGACAGTTGAACTAAGCTCAACTGAGGCATTTCTACATTATATTCTTCAAGAATCAATGGGTATACATAATATCAGTACATAATATCAGTCCAGAAATATACGCAGAAATCGCGGATTGCCAATTTTTTTAGGCAGGGGGCTCCAGTATTTGATAAAGACATCTTTATCCAGTCTTTGTGTCTATATCGCCTGCGGTAATGTTTTTATTTTACAGCCCAGTTTAAGGTGGTAATTTCTAAGTAAGTACTTTGTTAATACCAGGCTTTAAACTAAAGGGTTACCTGGCCTGCTTTATTCCTCTATGCCTCAGCCTCTTATCCTTAGTCAGCAGGTTCCTTCTCACACCTAGCATTCCTCTCTCCCCTACACAATGGGTTCTCTGATAGCTCAACTCAACTTGAGACAGGCTCAGGATGGGGTTGCGTGCAGCATCATCCCGAACCAGATGCCTTCATTCAGGGATGTTAATAGTTGTGTGAGAAGTAGAGAGAGAACAGTGGAATGGCCAGAGCTTATTTAAAAAAAATATTTTGCCTTTATTTAACTAGGCAAGTCAGTTAAGAACAAATTCTTATTTACAATGACAGCCTACCCTGGCCTAACCCAGACAAGGACAACTTTGCGCCGCTCTATGGGACACCCGATCACGGCCAGTTGTGATACAGCATAGGATTGAACCAGGGTCTGTAGTGGCCCTTCTAACACTGAGATGCAGTGCCTTAGACCGCTGCACCACTCGGGAGTCTAACTCATCATGCTCTAGAATCCAGATATCAGTTTGTTTAGTCTAATTAATGGGACCACCCACATTAGTGCTTCCTGGGTCGTGTTCAGGAGGCTACGTTGCAGCAAAATGTTTTGCAACGGAAACCAAAAATCTGTGTTCTTATTGGATATATTCAGGTACTACTTAAATTGAGGTAGTATTTTAGCACCATACTAAAATGTGTTCTCCCTTCTTAGCATGACCCAGGAAAGAGTATCTTTCCACGATGTTACGATAGATATCATCAACATGATCATCATTGTTCAGCTGCAGAACGGTCAACCACAAGCTTCAATAGATACAACTGAGACAAAAGTTGCCCTATTCATTTAGTTGACAAGACTATTTTGGGGGATCGTAACTCATAGCTGTCTGTGCAATTGCTGACACAACCTCTGTTGAATTGTCCTTATGAACTGTCCTTACCCTCGGTGGGAACAGACCGCCCTAGCCCAGAAAAAGCATGCCAGTGCCATTTAAAAAAAAATATCATCGTAAACATTTTGGCAGAGGAAGGCGGGGAGCTCTACTCAGACAATCTCGGTCTTGTGCAGGGACTATTAAAGTAATTATCCATGAGGCAGTGTCTATGATTGGAGACCCGTTTTCCCCTAAATGGCACACAGACTGATCTAACACAGTGTTTTCAATGTGAGTTAAGATACAGCCGATGGTAATGATGAGGGGCCGGCAATAAATATATTTTTTCTGAAGCAAAGAAATCCAAACTCATTGTAATGAATTACAAATGAACACATAGGCCTGGTGCAGGCTGGCTACTACTGATTATTACAACTATCCAGAGAAAGACAGGAGAAAGGAATTTTTACTAACTAATGACTGCACTATGTACACACACTTAATTATAGGTCACCGTGCTCAGATGACTGAATTAGGGACACCATGCTTTTGTTAATGTTTTACAGCCTTTTAGTTGAAAGGTTGTTGGGTACACCTTTTTTAAAGGGTACTTAACAAAGGTGTTCAAGCATGTTTTTTTTTACAGATATTGTACTGGAAGTGTCAGCCTTTGTGGAAGATTGGATTTGAGAGTACAAAATAAAGCAACATAGCCTTTGGGAGTCCTTTTAAAGGGTTTCTGCCCACATGAATTGTTTGATACCACTCCTGCCTAAATACTCCACTGGAAACATGAATCCGGAGGAAGTTGATGAGCTTGAATCGTCAGTTCCTCCCATTTTACCTCCCTCTGTTTCCTTTTTCCTTAAAAGAAAGGACAAGAACTGTTTGAGTCTACTGAAACAAAGGATAAATTGTTGTAGCTGGAGAAGAATGGAAGTCTGGACAAAGTTTTGTTTCCAATCTGTTTCATAAGGGAAGGAAGAGGCACACAAAGAGTTGGGCTGTGTTTGGGTTGAGGTGCTCCACAAGGACCAGTTTGGGCTTGCTGTAAGAGCTTGCAACAGTGGCATCAATGTGTAGGACAGCTACAATAATACCCCAGGGGGAAACTGGGAAGGAAGAATCGGCTTTTCATAGTTAAACTGTTTTGGTATGTTTTATATAATTTTTTTTTATATAATTACCCCTCCAATGTTTTCCTTTCCTGCCTGTGTTTGGTTCCAGGATAAATACAAACTATGAAGTGGCTTGTTCTCATCAAACTGTTTTGGCCCATTTCCTAAATTGTATGCCTGGCTATGTCATCCTGAATTACTCTGCACAACCCAAAGATGTCTTTTCCAGACGTTTTATTTCTGGTTCTGAACGAAAGCTGAATTATTATTTTTTTCCGGACCCTGAAAATACTGTACGTAGTTTTTTGTCATTGTTTCAATGGATGAATTTCAATCGCATATTAATCAACTTATATATACATGTCAATGAAGGAAACATTATTCCACTTAATTCTTTTTAAATTCCAATCAAAATAGAAAAATGCTACCAACTGAAGATTGCAGTGTTGAACATTTATTATAGCTCTCATCTGTCACATGCACTTATGTTAGCTTTTACAGAAGCTTTAAACTGTCAGTGATCATGTTCACAGTTTTCTGACAACAGGAAAGACCAATAGAACGCTTCAACTACAATAACATTCTAAGTAATGGTTACATAAAACATTTTCTTGCTTTGACTATGATAGGTAGTTGCTTATTTACCTTAGTAGTAGTAGTAGTTGTTTTGGATATTTGAGTCAGCTAAATGACCAAAATATAAATGTAAAAAATATCTCTTGCAAAGCATGCAATGTATTATTGTAATGAGCTCCTAGCTGTCATATTTTGAATCTGAGCCTAGAGGAAAGTCTTTGTCCTCAGGCCAAAGTAGCCAAAGTAATTCCGCCACCCAAGAGTGGTAAAGCGCCTTTACTGGTTCTAACAGCAGACCTATAAGCTTGCTGCCAGCTCTTAGCAAACTGTTGGAAACAAATTGTGTTTGACCATATACAATACTATTTCTCTGTAAACAAATTAACAACAGACTTTCAGCATGCTTATAGAGAAGGGCACTCAACATGTACTGCACTGACATTGGTTGAAAGAAATAATAAGATTGTGGGAGCTGTACTGTTAGATTTCAGTGCAGCCTTTGATATTATTGACCATAACCTGTTGTTGAAAAAAACATGTGTTATGGTTTTTCAACCTCTGCCATATCGTGGATTCAAAGCTATCTATCTAATAGAACTCGAAGGGTTTTCTTTAATTGAAGCTTCTCTAATGTCAAACATGTAAAGTGTGGTGTACCGCAGGGAAGCTCTCTAGGCCCTCTACTCTTTTCTATTTTTACCAATGACCTGCCACTGGCATTTAACAAAGCATGTGTGTCCATGTATGCTGATGATTCAACCATATACAGATCAGCAACCACAGCTAATGAAGTCACTGAAACCCTTAACAAAGAGTTGCAGTCTGATTTGGAATGGGTGGCCAGTAATAAACTGGTCCCGAACATCTCTAAAATTAAGAGCATTGTATCTGGTACAAATCATTCCTTAATCTACAGGATTTGTGGGTCCCCCTCGGGACAGTTGAGCTAATGTAGGCTAATGCGATTAGCATGAAGTTGTAAGTAACAAGAACATTTCCCAGGACATAGACATTGGCAGAAAGCTTAAATTCTTGTTAATCTAACTGCACTGTCCAATTTACAGTAGCTATTACAGTGAAAGAATACCATGATATTGTTTGAGGAGAGTGCACAGTTGTGAATTTGAAAAGTTATTAATAAACCAATTAGGCACATTTGGGCAGTCTTGATACAATATTTTGAACAGAAATACAATGGTTCATTGGATCAGTCTAAAACTTTGCACATACACTGCTGTCATCTAGTGGCCAAAATTGAAATTGCGCCTGTCCTGGAATAATACATTATGGCATTTCTCTTGCATTTCAAAGATGATGGTACAATTTTCTTTTAAACGCATGTTTTTTTCTTTGTATTATCTTTTACCAGATCTGTGTTATATTCTCCTACATTCATTTCACATTTCCATAAACTTCTAAGTGTTTCCTTTCTATTGGTATCAGGGATATGCATATCCTTGCTTCAGGTCCTGAGCTACAGGCAGTTAGTATTGGGTATGTCATTTTAGGCAAATATTGAAAACAAGGGTCCGATCCTTAAGCGGTTTTAACCTGTTTAGGATAGGGGGCAGTATTTTCACATCCGGATAAAAAACGTATCCGATTTAATCTGGTTATTACTCCAGCCCAGAAACTAGAATATGCATATAATTGTTTGATTTGGATAGAAAACACCCTAAAGTTTCTAAAACTGTTTGAATGGTGTCTGTGAGTATAACAGAACTCATATGGCAGGCCAAAACCTGAGAAGATTGCATACAGGAAGTGCCCTCTCTGACCATTTCTTGGCCTTCTAGGGCATCTTTATCGAAAACAGAGGATCTCTGCTGTAACATGACATTTTCTAAGGCTCCCATAGGCTCTCAGAAGGCGCCAGAACGTTGAATGATGACTCTGCAGTCCCTGGCTGAAAAACAGTAGCGCATTTGGATAGTGGTCGATCTGAGAACAATGAAACGGGTGCGCGCGTGTACGTGAAGAGTCCATTTTACATTTTCAGTCTTTCAACGAAAACGACGTCTCCCGGTCGGAATATTATCGCTATTTTACGACAAAAATTGCATAAAAATTGATTTTAAACAGCGTTTGACATGCTTCGAAGTACGGTAATGGTATATTTTGAAGTTTTTGGCACGATACGCGCTGGCGCGTCACCCTTCGGATAGTGTCTTGAACGCAAGAACAAAACGCCGCTATTTGGATATAACTATGGATTATTTGTAACAAAAACAACATTGGTGTGGAAGTAGAAGTCCTGGGAGTGCATTCTGACGAAGAACAGCAAAGGTAATCCAATTTTTCTTATAGTAAATCTGAGTTTGGTGAGTGCCAAACTTGGTGGGTGTCAAAATAGCTAGCCTGTGATGGCCGGGCTATCTACTAAGAATATTGCAAAATGTGCTTTCACCGAAAAGCTATTTTAAAATCGGACACCGCGATTGCATAAAGGAGTTCTGTATCTATAATTCTTAAAATAATTGTTATGTTTTTTGTGAACGTTTATCGTGAGTAATTTAGTAAATTCACCGGAAGTGTTCGGTGGGTATGCTAGTTCTGAACGTCACATGCTAATGTAAAAAGCTGGTTTTTGATATAAATATGAACTTGATTGAACAAAACATGCATGTATTGTATAACATAATGTCCTAGGAGTGTCATCTGATGAAGATCATCAAAGGTTAGTGCTGCATTTAGCTGTGGTTTTGGTTTTTGTGACATTATATGCTAGCTTGAAAAATGGGTGTGTGATTATTTCTGGCTGGGTACTCTCCTGACATAATCTAATGTTTTGCTTTCATTGTAAAGCCTTTTTGAAATCGGACAATATGGTTAGATAAAGGAGAGTCTGCAGCTAGGAATTCGGTATCATTAAACGCGAAGACCGACAACTGCCGAAACAACTATTCTATAACGACATGAATGAATGTTACTCTGAACTACCCATTCTAACCACGACAGAGAGAGAGGACGGACAGACTCTCCAACAGAAACAAACTTTTCAACAGAGATCCCGGAGACACACTGAGCGTAAATATATACACTGCTCAAAAAAATAAAGGGAACACTAAAATAACACATCCTAGATCTGAATGAATGAAATAATCTTATTAAATACTTTTTTCTTTACATAGTTGAATGTGCTGACAACAAAATCACACAAAAATAATCAATGGAAATCCAATTTATCAACCCATGGAGGTCTGGATTTGGAGTCACACTCAAAATGAAAGTGGAAAACCACACTACAGGCTCATCCAACTTTGATGTAATGTCCTTAAAACAAGTCAAAATGAGGCTCAGTAGTGTGTGTGGCCTCCACGTGCCTGTATGACCTCCCTACAACGCCTGGGCATGCTCCTGATGAGGTGGCGGATGGTCTCCTGAGGGATCTCCTCCCAGACCTGGACTAAAGCATTCGCCAACTCCTGGACAGTCTGTGGTGCAACGTGGCGTTGGTGGATGGAGCGAGACATGATGTCCCAGATGTGCTCAATTGGATTCAGGTCTGGGGAACGGGCGGGCCAGTCCATAGCATCAATGCCTTCCTCTTGCAGGAACTGCTGACACACTCCAGCCACATGAGGTCTAGCATTGTCTTGCATTAGGAGGAACCTAGGGCCAACCGCACCAGCATATGGTCTCACAAGGGGTCTGAGGATCTCATCTCGGTACCTAATGGCAGTTAGACTACCTCTGGCGAGCACATGGAGGGCTGTGCGGCCCCCCAAAGAAATGCCACCCCACACCATTTCTGACCCACCGCCAAACCGGTCATGCTGGAGGATGTTGCAGGCAGCAGAACGTTCTCCGTGGCGTCTCCAGACTCTGTCACGTCTGTCACGTGCTCAGTGTGAATCTGCTTTCATCTGTGAAGGGCACAGGGCGCCAGTGGCGAATTTGCCAATCTTGGTGTTCTCTGGCAAATGCCAAACGTCCTGCACGGTGTTGGGCTGTAAGCACAACCCCCACCTGTGGACGTCGGGCCCTCATACCACTCTCATGGAGTCTGTTTCTGACCGTTTGAGCAGACACATGCACATTTGTGGCCTGCTGGAGGTCATTTTGCAGGGCTCTGGCAGTGCTTCTCCTGCTCCTCCTGGCACAAAGGCGGAGGTAGCGGTCCTGCTGCTGGGTTGTTGGCCTCCTCCATGTCTCCTGATGTACTGGCCTGTCTCCTGGTAGCGCCTCCATACTCTGGACACTACGCTGACAGACACAGCAAACCTTCTTGCCACAGCTCGCATTGATGTGCCATCCTGGATGAGCTGCACTACCTGAGTCACTTGTGTGGGTTGTAGACTCCGTCTCATGCTACCTCTAGAGTGAAAGCACCGCCAGCATTCAAAAGTGACTAAAACATCAGCCAGAAAGCATAGGAACTGAGAAGTGGTTTGTGGTCCCCACCTGCAGAATCACTCCTTTATTGGGGGTGTCTTACTAATTGCCTATAATATCCCCCTGTTGTCTATTCCATTTGCACAACAGCATGTGAAATGTATTGTCAATCAGTGTTGCTTCCTAAGTGGACAGTTTGATTTCACAGAAGTGTGATTGACTTGGAGTTACATTGTGTTGTTTAAGTGTACCCTTTATTTTTTGAGCAGTGTATATTGATTGCAATTGTTCCCGAATGAGTGAGCGTTCATGTGCAAAGGGTTAGCATTTCAATTGTTATAATTATCAACTCTGTAGTGTCTCCTCAGCTGACCCTCCACTCCCCTTTTGTCTAACAAGCCGCCATGCCGGTTTAGCCCACTAGGGCACATTCCTCTATCATTTCTTTGTAACGATATCTACTGTTAGTTATGCATTTCTGTGAATTACTTAGTTAGTAAATAAATTATTCTAAGACAATTGATGTATGGATGATTCATAGTGAAGACTGGGTTCGTGCAGATAACCAACAATTTACGACGTTTGGAATGAGACTGGCGTGAGGTAAATAATAATTCATTAATTCGATGACTAATTGATCAGATATTAAAATATCTGAAAGTTATATTAGGAAAATTATAACTTTGTAATCTGAATATTTTCCTTGGTGCCCCGACTTCCTAGTTAATTACAGTTACATGATTAATCAGGTTAATCGCGTAATAATAATTACAGAGAGTTATTTGATAAATATGTCTTCAGTTTTAATGATGCCAAAGACACGACAAAAGATACAGGTGTCCTTCCTAACTCAGTTGCCGGAAAGGAAGGAAACCGCTCAGGGATTTCACCAGGATGCCAATGGTTACTTTAAAACAGTTACAGAGTTTAATGACCGTGATAGGAGAAAACTGAGGAAGGATCAATAACATTGTAGTTGCTAACAATACAAACTTAAATAACAGTGGAAAAAAAGCAAACCTGTACAGAATAAAAATATTACAAAACATGCATCCTGTTTGCAATAAGGCACTAAAATAAAACTTCCAAAAATGTGGCAAAGAAATTACCTTACTGTCCTGAATACAAAGCATTATATTAGGGGCAAATCGAACAAAACGCATCACTGAGTTACACTCTTCATCTTTTCAAGCATGGTGGTGCCTGCATCATGTTTTGGCTATATTTGTCATCTACAAGGACTAGAGAGGTTTTTTTGAATAACATTTTTTTTAAACATGTTTTCACTTTGACATTATGGCCCAGGTGCGTCAACAAGGTAATGAGTAAAGGATCTGGATGCGTATGTAACTGTGATATTTCAGTTTCAAATGTTTTTATAAATTAACAAACATTTATCAAAAACTGTTTTTGCTTTTTCATTACGGAATATTGTTTGAAGATGGGTGAGAAAAAAACTATTTTACTCCATTTGTAAACAGGTTTTTAGAAATGTTTGCTAAAAAAAAATCTAAAATGAAATTAAATATCACATTTACATAAGTATTCAGACCCTTTACTCAGCACTTTGTTGAAGCAAATTTGGCAGCGATTACAGCATTGAGTCTTCTTGGGTATGACACTACAAGCTTGGTACACCTGTATTTGGGGAGTTTCTCCCATTCTTCTCTGAAGATCCTCTCATGTTATGTCAGGTTGGATGGGGAGCGTCAATGCACAGCTATTTTCAGTTCACTCCAGAGATGTTCGATTGGGTTCAAGTCCAGGCTCTGTCTGGGCCACTCAAGGACATTCAGAGACTTGTCCCGAAGCCACTCCTGCGTTGTCTTGGCTGTGTGCTTAGGATCGTTGTCCTGTTGGAAGGAGAACCTTTGCCCCAGTCTAAGGTCCTGAGTGCTCTGGAGCAGGTTTTCATCAAGGATCTCTCTGTACTTTTTTCCATTCATCTTTTCCTCGATCCTAGTCTAGTCTACCAGTCCCTGCCGCTGAAAAACATCCGCACAGCATGATGTTGCCACCACCATGTTTCAACATACAGATGGTGCCAAATTTCCTCCAGGCCAAAGAGTTCAATCTTGGTTTCATCACACCAGAGAATCTTGCTGTCATGTGCATTTTACTGTCATGTGCCATTTACTGAGGAGTGGCTTCCGTCTGGCCATTCTACCATAAAGGCCTGATTGGTGGAGTGCTGCAGAGATGGTCGTCGTTCTGGAAGGTTTTCCCATCCCCACAGAGGAACTCTAGAGCTCTGTCAGAGTGACCATCGGGTTCTTGGTAACCTCCCTGACCAAGGCCCTTCTTCCCCGATTGCTCAGTTTGGTAGTGCTGCCAGCTGTAGGAAGAGTCTTGGTGTTTCCAAACTTCTTCCATTTAAGAATGATGGAGGCCACTGTGTTCTTGGGGACCTTCAATGCTGCAGACATTTTTTGGCACCCTTCCCCAGATCTGTGCCTCGACACAATCCTGTCTCGGAGCTCTACGGACAATTCCTTCGACCTTATGGCTTGGTTTTTTCTCTGACATGCACTGTCAACTGTGGGACCTTATACAGACAGGTGTGTGCCTTTCCAAATCATGTCCAATCAATTGAATTTACCACAGGTGGACTCAAGTTGTAGAAACATCTCAAGGATGATCAATGGGAACAGGATGCACCTGAGCTCAGTTTCGAGTCTCATAGCAAAGGCTCTGAATACTTATGTAAATAAGGTATTTCTGTTTTGAATATTTTTCTAAAAACCTGTTTTTGCTTTGTCCTTATGGGATATTGTGTGTAGATTGCTGAGGTTATATATATATATTTTAATCCATTTTAGATTAAGGCTGTAATGTAACAAAATGTAGAAAAAGTCAAGGGGTCTGAATACTTTCTGAAGGCACTGTAGATTATGTCAATGGTAGGATCAGGGGCACACAGACCAGACGATTGAGATGGTGTCCCTGAAGTGACGTGACGTCTTGCTGATCATAACTTTATTTTTAACACAATGTCTCCGCCATCATTTCCTATGACCGAAAACAGCTTCTGGACATCAGAACAGCGATCACTATCCTCAATTTGGATGAACATTTCTACTTCAGCAAGTTGGCAGCTCTGGATGTTTTACTAACTTTGGACCAGGCCCTAATCCCTGGGACTCAAAAGAGGAAGTAGTGGCGAAAGAGGCATGCGAAGCGGCATCCTGACAAGACTACATCAGCGAGCAAATAGACCGCCATTGCCCTCTGTTCTATTGGCGAATGTGCAGTCACTGGAGAACAGACTGGATAAGCTCCGTTCAAGACTATCCTAGCAAGAAACAATGTTTCTCAGAGTCGTGCCTGAACGAGGACATGGATATATACCTTGCTAGTTTTTCTATGCATCGTCAAGACCGGACGGCAGACTCAGGTAAGACGAAGGGAGGGTGTGTGTGTGTCTTTGTTAACAACGGCTGGTGCGCAATCTCTGATGTTAAGGAAGTCTCAAGTTTTTGCTCGCCTGAATTAAAATATCTCATGATAAGCAGCAGACCATACTATTTACCAAGAATAACACCCCAACACACACACGTATTATTCCTCGTGTCACAATTTACATTTTTATTCGATTTTATTATCTTTAACTCTGCATTGTCAGAAAATGACCCGTAAGTAAGCATTTTACTGTTAGTCCACACCAGTGTTAACGAAGCATGTGATTTTTTTGGGGAGGGGGAGCGCAGTGGCGCAGCGATCTAAGGCACTGCATCTCAGTGAAAGAGGCATCACTACAGTCCCTGGTTTGCTTCCAGGCTGTATCACATCCGGCCGTGATTGGGAGTCCCAAAGGGCGGCGCACAATTGGCCCAGCGTCGTTCAGGTTTGGCCGGAGTAGGCCGTCATTGTAAATAAGAATTTGTTCTTAACTGACTTGCCTAGTTAAATAAAGGTTACATTAAAAAAATTAAAAAAATTACCTAGGTAAATAAAGTGGAGCCATGGGAGGTAGTTCAAGTCTGTGTCTGCCCCTGTCTGTTGAGGACGGAAGAGGAAGTGCGTCATAAACAAAAACTAAAATAATAGGGACAATAACAAAGGTGGGGAGGCGGGAGTGGGGGAGTGTCATGGTGTTGGCAGGCCTTTAGCCAGCGGCATAACTGGAGAAAATCAATAGGGGGGACTCATGGTCTTCTGGACTTAGCACTGAGAGGAAAGAGTTTGGATTGAGAACGTCTGATGTGTCATCTCGCATCGGGTCAGATGGGGACAAAGGTGGTACTTCTCAGACCTGTCCTAAAAACTGTCCTATTCAAGAGATCCCTGATGCAAAATGCTGTACCTCACATAGCACAGACACACCTCAAACAGACTGTGGACTGTCCTGATAAACTTCAGTCCGCCTAAACATTCACAAAATATGTCCACTGATCTCCCTCTGACCTTTCTCCTCAGCTCCCTCCGCTGAGAGGGGAATTCACAGTCACTTCAGCTGGGATCTAAAATAGACAATAGTGAATGAATTAGTTCCTGTGCATCATAATAATCACTAATCTAATACATTTGCCAGATATCCTGCTTCCATCCCAGTTGAAGGAAGCGGTTTGGTACAGGTTTTGTGGTTATTGGCACCGAAGGCCTCTCTCACACAGTCACAGAAAGAGATAGATAGAGAGAGAGAGAAAGGATGAGAGAAAGAGAGAGAGAAACTCAGAGAGAGAGAGGGGGTTGATTGAGAGGAGGAGGGAAAGATTGAGAGAGACAGCGAGGGACCCAGAGAGAGAGTGCAGGGCTGGAATGTTCCTTTAATTAACATGTCTGAAATGGCCCAATGTTCTGGAGCTTCTCTCTCCTCTGGCATGCTTCAGTGCTGGCAGGCCCGAGGGGGCAGGAGTGAGCGCTCCATCAAGAGGAACTGCGAAACCAGACGGGCCGGTTGTCTCCCTCGCCCTAGGGACCCCACACTGATGATCAAATCAAATCAAATGTTTGTCACACACGCCGAATACAACAGGTGTAGACCTTATCATGAAATGCTTGCTTACTAGCCCTTAACCAACAATGCAGAGTTTTTGCTAAATAAATTAAAGGAAAAATAGCAACACAATAAAATAACAACAACGAGGCTGTACATTCCGGGTGGAATTTTGGTATTTTATTAGGATCACCATTAGCTGTTACGAAAGCAGAAGCTACTCTTCCTGAGGTCCACACAAAACATAAAACATGACATAATACAGAACATTAATAGACAAGAACAGCTCAAGGACAGAACTAAATAGAGTACATTTACAGCACACTGTCTATTATTGCTGCAATTGTCTATTATCTATCCTGTTGCCTAGTCACTTTACCGCTACCTACAGTTGAAGTCGGAAGTTTACATACACTTAGGTTGGAGTCATTAAAACTTGTTTTTCAACCCCTCCACAAATTTCTTGCTAACAAACTATAGTTTTGGCAAGTCGGTTAGGACATCTACTTTATGCATGACACAATATATGTTTCCAACAATTGTTTACAGACAGATTATTTCACTTATAATTCACTGTATCACAATTCCAGTGGGTCAGAAGTTTACATATACTAAGTTGACTGTGCCTTTAAACAGCTTGGAAAATTCCAGAAAATGATGTCATGGCTCTAGAAACTTCTGGTAGGCTAATTGAAATCATTTGAATCAATTGGAGGTGTACATGTGGATGTATTTCAAGGCCTACCTTCAAACCCAGTGCCTCCTTGCTTGACATCATGGGAAAATCTAAAGAAATCAGCCAAGACCTCAGAAAAAAAGATTGTAGACCTCCACAAGTCTGGGTCATCCTTGGGAGCAATTTTCAAACGCCTGAAGGTAACACGTTCATCTGTACAAACAATAGTACGCAAGTATAAACACCATGGGACCACGCAGCCGTCATACCGCTCAGGAAGGAGACGCGTTCTGTCTCCTAGAGATTAACGTACTTTGGTGCGAAAAGTGCAAATCAATCCCAGAACAACAGCAAAGGACCTTCTGAAGATGCTGGAGGAAACAGGTACAAAAGTATCTATATCCACAGTTAAACGAGTTCTATATCAACATAACCTGAAAGGCCGCTCAGCAAGGAAGAAGCCACTGCTCCAAAACCGCCATAAAAAAGCCAGACTACGGTTTGCAACTGCACATGGGGACAAAGATCATACTTTTTCGAGAAATGTCCTCTGGTCTGATGAAACAAAAATAGAACTGTTTGGCCATAATGACCATTGTTATGTTGGGAGGAGAAAGGGGGTGGCTTGCAAGTCGAAGAACACCATCTCAACCGTGAAGCACGGGGGTGGCAGCATCATGTTGTGGGGGTGCTTTGGTGCAGGAGGGACTGGTGCACTTCACAAAATACATGGCATCATGAGGAAGGGAAATTATGTGGATATATTGAAGCAACATCTCAAGACATCAGTCAGGAAGTTAAAGCATGGTCACAAATGTGTCTTTCAAATGGACAATGACCCCAAGCATACTTCCAAAGTTGTGGCAAAATGGCTTAAGGACAACAAAGTCAAGGTATTGGAGAGGCCATCACAAAGCCCTCACCTCAATCCTATAGAAAATGTGTGGGCAGAACTGAAAAAGCGTGTGTGGGCAGAACTGAAAAAGCTTGTGCGAGCAAGGAGGCCTACGAACCTGACTCAGTTACACCAGCTCTGTCAAAGGAGGAATGGGCCAAAATTCACCCAACTTATTGTGGGAATCTTGTGGAAGGCCACCTGAAACGTTTGACCCAAGTTAAACAATTTAAAGGCAATGCTACCAAATACTAATTGAGTGTATGTAAACTTCTGACCCACTGGGAATGTGATGAAAGAAATAAAAGTTGAAATAAAATCATTCCCTCTACTATTATTCTGACATTTCACATTCTTAAAATAAAGTGGTGATCCTAACTGGCCTAAGACAGGGCATTTTTACTAGGATTAAATGTCAGGAATTGTGAAAAACTGAGTTTAAATGTATTTGGCTAAGGTATATGTAAACTTCCGACTTCAACTGTATATGTACAGTACATAGCTACCTCAATTCAGTGGTGGAAAAAGTACCCAATTGTCACAGTAAGAGTAAAGATACCTTCATGTAAAATGACTCAAGTAAAAGTGGAAGTCACCCAGTAAAATACTACTTAAGTAAAAGTCTATAATATTTGGTTTTAAATATACTTAAGTATCAAAAGTAAATGTAGTTAGTAAATATACTTAAGCATCATAAGTAAAAGTAAAAGTATAAATTATATTAAGCAAACCAGACGGCACAATTTTCATGTTTTTTAGGTAGATAGATGGATAGATAGATGGATGGATGGTGCACTGGTTGTCTACGTGATAAAGAGTGACGCAATAGTGTGTTATAACAGAGTACTTATTTTATTTCTCGTCCCAGAACCAAATGGAGTAACTGGCCAGACCAGCATGCAGACAAGACTTGTTCTGGGTGCCGAGATTAATTCTGTACCAACCATACACAGTGCAGGATGAGACATGATGTGGAAACATTTCTAGATGTTTTCAAATGCTTTTGTCTCAAAAGAAACTTAAGGTGTCAGAAAGTTCATGTGACTGGGAGCAGTGTTGTTGTTATTCCCGAGGAGTGAACTTACGCTAACCCTGCCACAGCAGGCACTTGTCAGAGTTGACTGCAATGTGTGTTTGTCTAGGACAAAAGTAAGAACCACTGTATGAGAGTGGCACTTTTAATATGACTGAATTATATGAGATTTAAAAGCTGCAGATAAACCCGACTAAAGAAAACAGAAGACAGCTGGCTCGCAGGAAGCATAACTTACAACAGAACAGGTGATGGATATGAATATAGATATAAAAAGCTAGTTAATAGCCCATGTCAACTGTGAGTGAGTGTCTTTGGAATGTTCTTTCGCAGTTTTATAAGACACTGCTCAAATATCAATAGATCTACATATCTATGTAGAAGGGAGAGTGTTTTCATAAAGCACTGGATGACAGTCATTATGAAGTTCCTGTCTTTTGTGAATAGGAATTTCATTTTAGAATGTTGGCGGGTCCAATGGAAGATGTTGTGCATTAAAATGCATTAGGAATATAGTATCTCATAAGGCATTGTAAATGTGCTTATAATGCATTATGAAGGCTGTATAGGAAGTGTTAATATGTTTTATTTTTGCACTGACTCTATGCACACACACACACATACCTAATTTGCTCACACGTGACACACACATTCATACTGACTCTACACACACACACACAGACACACACACACATCATATACTCTGTTATACTCTGTTTATCATACATCCTGATACCTACATGTAGTCATCTTACTCCTATACATATCTACCTCTACCACTCCAGTATCCCTGCACATTGTAAATATGGTACTGGAACTGACCTGTGACAATAAAGCAATGAAACATGTATCACATCACAAACGGCAGGTAAGATCAGTTCGCTTTAATAAGATATCAGTGCAGAAATACGTCTTCTTATTGGGTTCAGTTCCCCATACAGTAATAACAAAAATAATAACAATATAATAATGTCAATATGAATTCAATATAAATCATAGGATCATCTAAAACAGTGGTTCCCAACCAGGGGTACTAGGACTCCTGGGCATACTTGGCCTATCCACAGGGTTACTGGTAAAATGCACATGAGACCATAGGGTTACTGGTAAAATGCACATGAGACCATAGGGTTACTGGTAAAATGCACATGAGACCATAGGGTTACTGGTAAAATGCACATGAGACCATAGGGTTACTGGTAAAATGCTCATGAGACCATAGGGTTACTGGTAAAATGCTCATGAGACCATAGGGTTACTGGTAAAATGCACATGAGACCATAGGGTTACTGGTAAAATGCACATGAGACCATAGGGTTACTGGTAAAATGTACATGAGACCATAGGGTTACTGGTAAAATGCACATGAGGGGGTACTTCAGGGGTACTCCGGGCACAGCAAAATTCAATTGGTGGTACAGTAACCAAAAAAGGTTGGAAACCACTGATCTAAAATAACTATAAGACATCCACAAATGTAATGGATAAAAGCAGAACATATCCCAAGGAAAAAACAACCCTCATTATATTTAGTAGCCTAGAATGCTGATATTGTCTTTAAAGAGGATGAGAACTGAGATTGTTCAATTATTCATATTTGTATGTTTACTTTTTGGGCCCTTCAAGTGTCACAGTAGCTACAGCTAGTGGATAGCCTTCCTTCTGCAGTTACCATTTTGGGACTTCCTCTAGCCTACTCGTTTCACATACAGGAGCACAATTTAGGCCACACCCCATCTGCAGTTCCATCTGACATCCCGGCCTCCTCTCCATCAGGAACAGGAGCACGGCCAGCCTCCTCTCCGTAAGGAACAGGAGCACGGCCAGCCTCCTCTCCGTCAGGAACAGGAGCACGGCCAGCCTCCTCTCCGTAAGGAACAGGAGCACGGCCAGCCTCCTCTCCGTCAGGAACAGGAGCACGGCCAGCCTCCTCTCCGTAAGGAACAGGAGCACGGCCAGCCTCTTCTCCGTCAGGAACAGGAGCACGGCCAGCCTCTTCTCCGTCAGGAGCACGGCCAGCCTCCTCTCCGTCAGGAACAGGAGCACGGCCAGCCTCCTCTCTGTCAGGAACAGGAGCACGGCCAGCCTCCTCTCCGTCAGGAACAGGAGCACGGCCAGCCTCCTCTCCGTCAGGAACAGGAGCACGGCCAGCCTCCTCTCCGTCAGGAACAGGAGCACGGCCAGCCTCCTCTCCGTCAGGAACAGGAGCACGGCCAGCCTCCTCTCCGTAAGGAACAGGAGCACGGCCAGCCTCCTCTCCATCAGGAACAGGAGCACAGCCAGCCTCCTCTCCGTCAGGCACAGGAGCACGGCCAGCCTCCTCTCCGTAAGGAACAGGAGCACGGCCAGCCTCCTCTCCATAAGGAACAGGAGCACGGCCAGCCTCCTCTCCGTAAGGAACAGGAGCACGGCCAGCCTCCTCTCCATCAGGAACAGGAGCACGGCCAGCCTCCTCTCCGTCAGGAACAGGAGCACGGCCAGCCTCCTCTCCATAAGGAACAGGAGCACGGCCAGCCTCCTCTCCGTCAGGAACAGGAGCACGGCCAGCCTCCTCTCCGTCAGGAACAGGAGCACGGCCAGCCTCCTCTCCGTCAGGAACAGGAGCACGGCCAGCCTCCTCTCCGTAAGGAACAGGAGCACGGCCAGCCTCCTCTCCGTCAGGAACAGGAGCACAGCCAGCCTCCTCTCCGTCAGGAACAGGAGCACGGCCAGCCTCCTCTCCGTCAGGAACAGGAGCACGGCCAGCCTCCTCTCCATAAGGAACAGGAGCACGGCCAGCCTCCTCTCCATAAGGAACAGGAGCATGGCCTCGAGGCAGATAACTTAATCTCTATCTTACTTTGGTTTTCTTCTAATGCTTAGAATTCAAGTAATAACGAGACATTTAATCTCATATAAGTTTAATATAACAAATGCAAAGCATGGGATTTTTGCTTACTTTTTCATGTTAAATACTGCATATCTGGGGGTTTTAGACAGCGCATATAGGGACCAAAACCAGATACTTGTCAGCTAATGGAGTGGTCTGATCTAACTATCTGTAATTTGTCATTGTTCCCACATAATAAATAAACACATACAATTATACATCCTAACATTTTATCCTTGTGTTTAATTTATCTGGGACGTGGGTAATTTGAGGAAACGTCCCACATTCCATTCACTTTGGCTCAACGAAAACAAGGAGCATTTTTTCTCATGTCTTTGGAGGAACTCACTGTGTCGATATATTTCCATTAACAGTGGAAGCAATGTTTTGTCTTTGTTAGAATGTGCTAGGGTTGACAAGGTGGCTAAACTTGGCAGGGATGTACCTAAAAAATGAACGTGGGAGGGAAAGAGAAAGAGAGAGAGGGATGAGAGAGAGGGGGGGAGAGAGAGAGAGCGAGACCGAGAGAGAGAGATGAGCTGACTACTGAGTGAAGTAGCGTGTGAAGAGATCAGTGCATCAGTGGGCAGGCTGAGCAGGATGTATCTCTCTCTGTCAGTCACAGTTCAGCACCACAGTCCCTCTCTATCTGTCCCTCAGTTCTCCATCTCACTTCTATCTCCGTCTCTGTCTCATAGCTCTATCACCACCTGCATCTGTTTCAACAGGTTTCAACAGGTATCTGCCACCCATTGCTCTAAGTCTATATTTAACTATTGCGCCGTCTAACCCAGAAATAATCTTAGATTCAACAGTTTTAATTTTGAGATTTTTGTATTGACAAAACATGTTCTACCAAGCTGTCAAGGGAAGTGCCTGAGTATTTGATATTGAGGATTGGTCTTTACAGTGTTTAGTGTATCACCCTCACTAATTTACCCCCCTTCTACACCACATTACAGCCTCTGGTTTCTTAACAACCTAAACCCGCATTAAATCAACACGGTCCCAGACACATAGGTCCATGTGCTGAATCTGATTCTTCATCTTTCTAGAATTCTCTCCTTTAGAGCGTCTCTCTGTTTGGACTGGACTTCTAATTACATCTACTCAACATACTGGATCTGACACTAGAGCTCTCCAAGCTAAACATCTGGATTTGTATAGGCTAGTGTAGTTTTATTGGACAATCTACTGTACGTCTACGTCTACAATCTGTGCATTTGAAGGGCATAACACTGGGCTGAATCAACATTGAGACAACCTTAAGGCAATGTTAAGGCACATCATGTCTGTTAGGAATCACCTTTAAAGACAATCTCAGCAAGAAAAATAAACAATAACATCAAAATACATTGTTACTGAAAGTGGATCCATGAAACATATAAAGTTGCCTCTACAAATGCAAGATGGTTATATCTATAAAGCACCATCACCTGTTTAGATACTGTTGAAAGATATTACTTTTGTGTCAATTTCTTTTGTTAACAATATTCAAAATGCTACATGTCAAAAGTGGAACTTAGAAAATTGTATAATTTTTTTCCTCTCCGTTTTCTTTTTTCTTTAAAGCGCAACAACAGATCAGTACTGGCCTGCTAACAATTTCATTATACTTGTGCATACACTCTGAAAGAATTCCACTTAAAAACAAAACAAAACAGACACCAGCACTATGGAGTAACATCTAAAACACAGGAATACAATCTGCATCTACTGGGTAGATAAGACAAAGTACCAAGGCACATAAACACTAAAACACTATCTTGACATTATAGTAGAAACTTTATAGCTCCTGTCTTTAAATACATATATGTGTGTACAAAGCTAAATTCAAACTTTTAAGTGGTCACCACACAAAGACAAATACCTAAAAATGAGAAGGAAATAGAAAGAAAGAGAAGGAATACAGAAAAAGAGTCTCAATGTCGATAGCGAGTTGCCATCTCTTAAACTAAGGGCCAGCCGACACCTGCATAGCAGTTGTTTTGGCGGTGTCGGAGGTGGTCAAATCCACAAGCGGCTCCCGGCATTATACCTAAGGGCAGACATTGCCATTGGCTACACGGAGTCGCATTAAGAGAAATCCCATGCAGCCTTGTTTACAACTTGTTTACAAGTTCAAACACTGGAATGTGATATTTAATTTACACCTCGATTAGGCTGATAGAAATCCTAATTATTTCGTTTAATGATTCTCAATTTGAGTGTGATGTAATTTCTATATAACCTAGACATACTCGTTCTGAACTTGTAATGCGAGTGGGACCGGTGTGGCTTCGTGACAATGACCACACGAGCAACCTCTCTTATTTAACAGCTGTAACGCAGTTAAACCTGCGACACCGCTAAAACACCAGCTATGCAGGTCTCGGCTGTCACCGGTTAACGCTTGATCTTAGTGAATCTAGGCCACAGGTGGCTGCTGGCACCTTAATTGAGGTGAATGGGCTCCTAGTAATGGCTGGAATGGAATGAATGAAATGGTATTGACACATCAAACACATGGTTTTATTGTGTTTGATACCATCCCATTCACTTCATTCCAGTCATTAGTATGAGCCGTCCTCCCCTCACCAGCCTCCTGTGATCTAGGCCAAAGTCTCTCTGATTCTGATATGACTTCTAATGCCATGAAAAAGGTACCAAAAATAGCACTCTCCTCCCTATGTTGGGGCACGCTCTGATTTGACCAATCAACGTCATGGCCTGACAAGCACTGTAACTATCCAGAGAGCTCACACTGAGGAAACAAGAGAAGCATGCAAACAGACACCAGTGACTGAAGGAAACTAGACAGTAAGGAATGGGAAAGGGTAGTAAAAGAACAACAAAAAAGTATATAAAAAAAACCCTGGATATTATGCTTACATTCGGTGAAGTTTAATCTGGATTTCAGACTGTTTTGTTTGTTAGTGTGTCTGTGACAGCGTCATATTGTCAGACAGACAGACAGACAGACAGACAGACAGACAGACAGACAGTGAAAGAAGAAAAGTATGCTACAGATCACACAATTTGGGGGACAGAATAGAGCTTGAGAACACTGAAACAGATCAAATCTTTTAACAGAAATAGACTAATAACTAAAAATGATACACGTATATAATTTATGATAAAGACAACAAAAATAGAACAGAAGCCACACATTTTTCTAATGATACATATGGGCAGTAGGGTGGAGGGATTAGGAGGAGGCAGGGTATGTGTGGCTTTGATGATGAAACAGGTTTGTATGGGGCTTGGTATGGTAGGATGGGTGGGTGGGGCGTGGTGGAGTAGTACTATGTTAGATGTGCCAGGACTTTAGGACAGGGGAAGGGGCTTGGCTGAGGTGTCAGTCAGTGTTGTAGAGAGGTGTTAGTCTAGGGTGTATTGGCTAAGACTATTGGAGGGTAAGGATGGGTAGAGGTGAAGTTGGTGAGGGCTATGTCTAGGTAGGGTAAGATAAAGTACGGGAGGGGGTATTTGTCTGGGTCTAGGTGGCCTGGTCCAGGGGAGGGTAGGGTAGGGTGGTTGGGGGTATATGTCAGGGTCTAGGTGGCCTGGTCCAGGGTAGGGTAGGGTAGGGTGGTTGGGGGTATATGTCTGGGTCTAGGTGGCTTGGTCCAGGGTAGGGTGGGTAGGGGAGTAGGGGGTGTAGTGCTGGGTCTAGGTGGCCTGGTCCAGGGTAGGGTAGGGTGGGTGGGTCGGGGAGTAGGGGGTGTAGGTCTGGGTCTGGGTGGCCTGGTCCAGGCGAGGGTATGGTAGGAGAGTAGGGGGTGAAGGGCTGGGTCTAGGTGGCCTGGTCCAGGGGAGGGTAGGGTAGGAGAGTAGGGGGTGAAGGGCTGGGTCTAGGTGGCCTGGTCCAGGGGAGGGTAGGGTAGGGGAGTAGGGGGTGAAGGGCTGGGTCTAGGTGGCCTGGTCCAGGGGAGGGTAGGGTAGGAGAGTAGGGGGTGAAGGGCTGGGTCTAGGTGGCCTGGTCCAGGGGAGGGTAGGGTAGGGGAGTAGGGGGTGAAGGGCTGGGTCTAGGTGGCCTGGTCCAGGGGAGGGTAGGGTAGGAGAGTAGGGGGTGAAGGGCTGGGTCTAGGTGGCCTGGTCCAAGGCTCTCAGTAGGTCACTGCCCTGCAGCAAGTGCAGGTTGCCTTGGAGAGGGACATTGACCTCGCAGTCATAGCGGGTGAGCTCTGGCAGACAATAGGTCTCAAAGGACGGGCCCAACAGCCGACTGGCAACCCCTACACACACACAACAAACATGTAGACAGTCCGTTAGTAGGGAGGAAATGGCTTTGGGGCAAAAGCCAATCAACCTTCATCTGAGGAGGACAGTCAATTGACTATGGTGCCAAGTCATGGAAAAGGACTGCGATTACAAAACAAAGGATATCATTTGTCCAAATCGATTTCTAAAAATAGATTTGAACATGCGGCAGGGTAGCCTAGTGGTTAGAGCGTTGGACTAGTAACTGAAAGGTTGCAAGTTCAAATCCCTGAGCTGACAAGGTACAAATCTGTCGTTCTGCCCCTGAACAAGGCAGTTAACCCACTGTTCCTAGGCTGTCATTGTAAATAAGAATTTGTTCTTAACTGACTTGCCTAGTTAAATAAACTGTCAAGATCCCCATGTGAACATTAATGTATGTTCTTTGCCTGGTCACAACCTGGCCAACTGGTTGCTACTAGTTTGACTGGTCAATCTTTTAAATGACATACGACACATGGGAGTTGCATTAGAATGGAAATAAAAATGCCAGGCTTACCCTCTGTTTTGGGAGAGGGCAGCATACGGTATTCTCTGTAGTTGCACCACTGTTCGGGGAAGGCTTTTTTAGGTGCACTGTTTCCACATCCTGGATACTGGGACTTCCTGTGCCGTTGAAGGGGGCTGAGACACTGGTCAACACCCCCATGTATGCACATATCTTTATCTGTAAAAGAAAGAGGAAGAGAGATATTAAGATGAGTTCAATATTGCTATATTTTCTCTACTATGTTTTTTACTATAACTGATATTTGGCATTTTGGTTTGCACACTGTATGTCCCACATTGTCCACCATCCAGTACCTGCCAGTGAGCTGGTGCTGAGAGATCTATCCAGGATGGCACAGCTTTCATTCCTCATCCTTTTCCACATCATCTCTGATGGCGTACTCAGAGTGGTGTCACCCTGATAAACGCAAAAACAGACACACATTACAGTCGAAAACTTAGTCAAAACCAGTCTGTAGTTTCCACATCTAATACAACTCTCATGAAATATTTAACAGTGAGCACACACAAACTGAATACACACATCATAGCCTACGGTCATAAATCAGTGAGAGGGTAAACGTACCACTGCCATTTGCGTGAAGGAGCGCTTGAAGTTGTTGGCTAAGGCGATTCTAGCAGGACTCATGTCTCTGTAGGCCTGGACAAAGTTCTCCATTGACCTGCAGAAGAACATCACATTACTTCACCATCTCTGTAGATCAACTCTAGCTCTAACAACCATCAGTACAGGAACTGAATTCAATCAGTAGGACAGACACACTGAAGGTCCACTATAGTACCTCTGCTTGTGCATCCTGTTGACTGGCATGTTCTGACATGAGTGGCTTCCGCCCATGGCGTCCACTTGTTGTTGGTAGTGTAACGTGGGATCGGGGGGCCACTGCAGGTTCTGACGTCCGCCCATGGAGGACAAAGGGGTGCTGGCTAGGGTGTGGTAGGGGGTGATCTGTGCAGGGCCTGTGTAGGGCAGTGTAGACCTGGAGTCCATGGGGCTCATTTCACTGTGGTTGGGGCCTCTCTTGTCTCCTGGGGCCCACTTGGCGGGCTGGTAGTGGGCAGACTGTGGGGATCCCAGGGGCTGGAAGAGGCTGGCGATGTTGCTGAACCCGTTCTGTGTGGTGCGGTGTCCCATTTGGTCAGCGGCCCCCTCGGGGCCTCCAGGGGCCTCTTCAGTAATGATGGGGTGGAGTTGGAAGTCTTCTCCGTCCATGGGGATGTAGGGAGCCAGGGTCTCCAGGTCCAGATCACTCAGGGCTGACTGAGAGGGTCACATCAAATCAAATCAAACTTCTGAAGTGCATTAGGACATTGCAAGACAAAAAGTGTCCAAAATACAGTCAGACCAGAAAGCAACCCTACTGCACACTTTGGTTAAAGGGCAATTCCACCACTTTCAACCTCATTTTCATTATCTCCAACACAATACCAGTGTCTACATATGTTAAAACGGTACATTTCTATGTTTAGCAGAAGAAATATAAAGTTAAAGTTGAAAACATTTTAAAAAACAGTGATTTTCTAACACTATGAGATTGGCGGTGACATAGGGAGCAAGACAATACTGTCATGACGTTGGCCTGTGGGTAAGGTTTATGACCCCCCCCCCCATAAATACCTTTCTCTCTTCCCCTCTCTGAATCTACTGAAGGACTTGAATAGCCTGTGTTAAATATAGAGAGTCTGGGAACATCAAACAAATGTGGAAAAGGAACCATATTTTGGTAATAAAACCAGTTGGAAATATGCTTGGGAACGTAATGAGTATGGATGTCAGTTCGGTTGTCATCTGAGACATTATGACTGATGACAGGACGACATAAACTGTACCTGAGAAAGTATACACCCTCTAGTTATCAGAGTCACATGGAATTGTTATGCAATTGAAATGTTTGATATTGAAAATGTTTGTTAGGAGATGAAATGTAATTTTAGCTTCCGAATGAGAGATTTGGGTTTTCATAAGGAAAGTGCCCTGCTCGATCAGTGGCCCAACCCTGTGAAGAGACAGGGGTTATAAACGATGAAACACCTCCCTCCCCCTCTCCACTATATAATCCTTTGACGAAAAGATAACCAGGTTGTTCCAGTACGGGAGGTCTGCAGCCTCTACGTTAGAAGGACACATGTCAAGTACAGAACTAAGCCAACCTCGGCGTGAGCTCTGGTATGAACTGGTATGAACTTTGAGCTTATTCACTACAGAAGTGCTACTTCCTAGCCGTTGAGTTAGCAGCGGCCGCTGCTAACGTGGGTTAGGAAAGGACGGACGACGGATCCAGTCTAACAACCAGACGAAGATACCACCACGTATCCAATGGACCACCATTGACATTCTTCCGAAAACAGGGAGATCTGTTGGCCAACCCGGCCAGCATCTATGACCAATCTACCGAAGCGCAGCTCAGAGTAAATATTTATTGCATTTTCCTTTTCCAAATGGGCGGTAATTTAGAATGCATAAGATAATGTATTTACGATAGCATAGCTGCTGTTTCTGTGTTCCTAAATCTTCCCGCTCTTTCATTCAAGCCCAACCCCCTTTCCTTTGTATAACTAGCTTTCATATAGGTTCCGTCCACCAGGACTTTTTCTGTATGACATCATATGTATTCGGTGTATTTGTAATTCTGTGTGATTAGTTAGGTATTTAGTAAATAAATAATTAAACCCAATTTTGTATTGCTGATTCAACTTGTTAGCCAGGGTTCGTGAAGATAGCCAAGAATTTACAACTTTCATTATGAGACTGAAAATAAGACAAGGGTTAATATTGACTGCTATCGAGGTAAAATATTACAAAGTATTTTAAGAGTTTATTCGGAAGATAAGAGCTCTATAAACGTTCTTCCGTGGTGCCCCGACTTTCTAGTTAATTAAATTTACATGATTAGCTTAATCAGGTAATATTAATTACAGAGAAATCATTTTATAAGTTAGCATGTCATATCACTTAATCCGGCATAGCCAAAGACACGACAATACCCTCCCTCCAGCTGGAAACACGTTGCAGGTTTTGAAAATCACAGTTTTTCTTACTTTTAATGATACCCTGTGATGACACAGAGAAGCATGATGTTATTTTTTATGCAGTGATGGAGATAATGCATATGAAGTTGAAAAGTGGCAGAATTGCCCTTCAAATAAATGTAAATCTGAACGAATGTCTCTACCCTCCATCTCATGCACACTGGTTGAGTAGTGGGTTTGTGAAGTGCCAGTGAGACTGACCTGGGTGCTGCCGGGGCTCTTGGGCCCCTCTGTGTCCAGAGCAAAGAGCTTCTCAGTCAGCTCTACCTTCAGGTCACTCTCTCTCTCGCTGTAGTAATCCCCTGGGCTGCTGGGCTGTACCCACAGAGAGGAGGGAGAGAGCGAGAGACCAAGAGAGAGAGACCAAGAGACAGAGAGAGAGAGAGAGGACATGACATGACAAAAGCTCCATTCAGCCCTGAGTAACTAGTGACCACTGCTTATTCCAACCATCCACCCCCTCCATTCTCACCACACTCTGTCCCCTGTCCCAAACACCCAGGATCCGTGCCCACTCCATCACACATGCACACACATGCACAAACAAGCGCACACATGGTGACAAACACACACACACATTGTGACACACACACAAACACGAACACACACAAGCGTACCAAAACACAATACATAAACCATGAGTCACATTCATTTGCAGTGGAAGAAAAACTGGTAATGAAGGCTTGTGCTAGCGGACGTGGTATTGGTGAATGAAATAGTAGATGACAGAAGAATGATAGAAGAGTGAAAAAGGACACCAGGGACAGTAGCAGCTACATACCGTGGAACAACTGCTCAGGCTAGGGGGGGCAGTGCTGGGGGTGGCGCTGCCTGGTGTGGGGTTCTGGGGCACTGAGAAGGTGGCAGCCATGTGGGTGGACATGTCTCCTGCCGGGCAGGGCTTGTGGGCATCACTGCCCCAGCCCTGGGGGGCCGGAGGGGGCAGGGGAGACATCTTGGGGTAAAGAGGAGGATGAGGCTCCTCAAACGGTGGCCTTCCTGTAGGACACAATCATATAAACAGTAGATGGTTAGTATTCCTGTTTTCATAGAACTTAAGCCATTACCTTAAACTAGAGATGGTGTAATCTCTCTGTAGAACCGTCTGGTTTCACAGTGCCTCAGAACGGGACTTGACTGGTCTATGGCTGGAGCGGACGAAACAACCGCTGTTTTTAATTGTCTGATCTGTCAGTCCATCACCATCTAGCTTAACTCATAGAACCTCCTTCCTTCATTGTGGACTTCAAAGTGTGATCAGCGTAAGTGATTTAAACAAGAAAGTGAGTTAGGAAAATCTGAAAGTACGCATCTTAGAAATAGTTTTCACATAGATGTACTTTATGCGTCAGCAATTGGAGTCTGGGGACGACGTTAGAGACGGCATAACTATAACTACATGTTTAACTTCTACCATATCATGTGACATGGAGCATGGCATTGGGGAGATGTATTGTAGTAATGGGATGATATGGGTATGGATAGGGGGAAATGGACAGTATAACGGAAGATATTGGTATGGTTAGGGAGACATCTAAAGCAGAATGGGCGATATTGGGGAGTGTTCTGACCAAAGTCAAGGGTGATGATGGCGTCTCCAGGTGTGGGGGCCAGCTGAGCAAGGTCTTCTGGCTCCTCTTTGAGTTTGGTGAACAGGGTCTTGATGGGCTCCGCGGCCACTGCAGCACCACTCTGGGTGAAGAAGCTGTTCATGTGGTGGGGCTTGAACAGAGACTCAGTCTGGTCCATGGAGAAGATCATGGACTTGTTCTCCACGTCACTAAAAAACACACAGAGAGACAGAGGGATACCTCAGGGGTGTGTTATGTTACCACCAGATTTTACGACTAAAATGAAGCTACTGTCATACTGTAATCTCACATTTGAATCAGCAGCCTTCCACAATCCCTTCCTCCCCCCAATATTGTACATAATGGGCCAGTTTCCTGGACACAGGTTAGGCCTAGTCCTGGACTCAAAAATACTTTCAATAGAGGATCTCCAGTGAAAAAACATGCTATTTCATCCAGCAGTAGGTTTATGGTCTGGGAACCTCAGATTAATGGGCCCTATGTTCTGTTTCTGCTTGTTCTTTGACCCTACCTGAGGACGTAGTTGACACAGACGATGCACTGCGGCTGGGAATTCCGGCTGTTGTAGATGACTGTGCCCTGGGTCTCAACCCACACGTAGCCTCCATGTTTGGCCAGCATACGATACTGTCCACTCACTGCCTGACCTTTACTGCACACTGTACAGAGAGAGAGAGAGAGAGATTCAGTATAAAACTAGCTGGATGGAGGTGAAACGAAGAGCAACTCAGAGAGCAAATAGCAGAGCAAAGAGGAGAGAGATTCAGGTCAGGGCAACACTAAGAAAGAGGGTGAAGAAGAGAGAGATTCAGGCCAGGGTAACACTAAGAACGAGGGTGAAGAGGAGAGAGATTCAGGCCAGGGTAACACTAAGAAAGAGGGTGAAGAGGAGAGAGATTCAGGCCAGGGTAACACTAAGAACGAGGGTGAAGAGGAGAGAGATTAAGGCCAGGGCAACACTAAGAACGAGGGTGAAGAGGAGAGAGATTAAGGCCAGGGCAACACTAAGAAAGAGGGTGAAGAAGAGAGAGATTCACGCCAGGGTAACACTAAGAACGAGGGTGAAGAGGAGAGAGATTAAGGCCAGGGCAACACTAAGAACGAGGGTGAAGAGGAGAGAGATTAAGGCCAGGGTAACACTAAGAACGAGGGTGAAGAGGAGAGAGATTAAGGCCAGGGTAACACTAAGAACGAGGGTGAAGAGGAGAGAGATTCAGGCCAGGGTAACACTAAGAACGAGGGTGAAGAGGAGAGAGATTAAGGCCAGGGCAACACTAAGAACGAGGGTGAAGAGGAGAGAGATTAAGGCCAGGGCAACACTAAGAAAGAGGGTGAAGAAGAGAGAGATTCAGGCCAGGGTAACACTAAGAACGAGGGTGAAGAGGAGAGAGATTCAGGCCAGGGTAACACTAAGAACGAGGGTGAAGAGGAGAGAGATTAAGGCCAGGGTAACACTAAGAACGAGGGTGAAGAGGAGAGAGATTCAGGCCAGGATAACACTAAGAACGAGGGTGAAGAGGAGAGAGATTCAGGCCAGGGTAACACTAAGAAAGAGGGTGAAGAAGAGAGACATGTAAGGGTGAGGAGAGATAGAGAGATAGATAAGTATCAGGGGAGAGAAGGAGGGGATGGCCTAGCTGCTGTCCTCAGTGTGGGTTGGCCCAGGCCCAGGACTGGCGTGGGAAAGCAGCAGGCCTGGGGTCGTAGGGTTCATCCTAGGGCAGGATTAGAGCGAGTAAATACAGACCAGAGCATTTGCTGCTCTATTGGCCAGTCACGTTGCCGCAGAGACCCGGCCCAGCCTGGCCGTCTGTGTCTCTGGGCCGGAAAGGGGGCCACATAGAGAGGCTATTCTCTGGAGGAGGAGGAGGCTGGCTGCCCAGTGCATTCAGTCTGCTAGGGCTAACCACACCACTGATAGATGGATGCGGTTTCATAGACTGTAACAAGGAGCTTGGAGCTCACTTGATGTGTTGAGAGTAGAGCTACCACAACTAGGACGTAAACAAACACACACAAACATAGAGGGGTACACACACATATATACACACACACACTCCCACCACCACCACCACCACCACCACCACCACACAAGCCCACAGAACTGTCCCTGCTCCAGGTAGATTTGCTTTCAGCAAACAACACAATCCAGACCCTGGCTTGTTTTTCTCTCTTTTTCCCCTCTCTCCTGTTACAGAGAGAGGCTTTTAATGATGTGTAAATGTCACTGGGGGACAGAAGCCATCCCACTGGAGGGCCTCATTACAGGGGCAATGTGGGACACCTGGTCCCCTGTCATCACAGACGCCCTGCGCTCCTCTTATCTCCCCCGTCACAGGTCAGCCCTAATGGGATTGAAGACATCTTAATACCGGCCCAGGTCCACAGAGCCTCATTAATGTAATAAGGCCTGTTTTGAATTATAGTCATAACTCACACATGCATCTGAAATGTAATTTGGCTGAGAGAGAGAGGGGCCTAGTGGGGTTTAGATGTGATGTGAGAGTGTTGTGTGTGAGCTGGGCTGGGCCGGGGGCTGATCTCTGTGTTAGAGATGCTGGTGGACGTCAACATGGATTGGGTTTCATCTCTGGGCTGGTAAAATCAATACATATACATAAACAGAGAAGGAGGGATAGGGATAGAAATCTACAGGGATTTGAATACGGCCTGTTACAGTATCACAAACATAACAAAAACGTATTTTTTGTGTTTCGTTTAAGGCAACAATCTAAAAACGATGAAGTGGATTAATGGTTTTAATAAAATGCAGAGAAAGGGAGCTCAGTAACGGTCTCCTATAGACTGAGTGTGGTGCTGCTCTGGCACTGTTACTGTAAAGCCTTGTCTTGTTCTCTCCTACACCAGTGACACCGGAGAGCTTGGGAACCAGGCCGCAGCATCTAAGACTGGACCATCCACCCAGTTCTCTAAGAAGCAGCTCTGCTAGATTCTCTCTCTCTCTCTCTCTCTCTCTCTCTCTCTCTCTCTCTCTCTCTCTCTTTATTCTCTCCCTCTTTCTTTTTTAGCAGGCTCACATGTTGTGGCTATTAGAGTCCCTATGTAAGAGTAATTCATTAAGTACGGGCCTAGGGCTAAGAGACTGCTTTTTCACAACAGAACTGGGTGGATAGTGTGTGTGTGTGTGTGTGTGTGCGCGTGCCTACGAGCGCAATTGCAGACGTGTACGTATGTGTTAATATGTGTGTGTGTGTGTGTGTGTGTGTGTGTGTGTGTGTGTGTGTGTGTGTGTGTGTGTGTGTGTGTGTGTGTGTGTGTGTGTGTGTGTGTGTAAATGTGTGTGTAGCTAGCTGAGGTTCATACAGAGCTTTACCAGGGAAAGAAGAGGAGATTTAAGGTCATCAACACGTGGATGAGACATTTCCCCCCACTTCAAAATCATTCTATCTGTTGTCAGGCTTTGAGTCAAGAGTCAGCATGCTCTTTGTCATCCCTGAGTTAAGGAGTCAGCATGCTTCAGTTCGGCTGGCGGCTAGCCAAAGTCGGCTAGGCAAACTGAACGGGTGTGCTCGCATACTCCCTTATTAAAAGACCTTCACTTGAAAAACAAGAAAAAAGCACAATAGTACTGTTTGTCCATTTTGAGAAGTCAGAGCCAGTATACACTTCTTCAAAATAGTCCGAATTAATCTAAGATAACTGTCATTAATTTTGTATTTTTTTTTGCTGAGGACATCTTAGTGGTGAAATTTTACATCTAACAATACATTTTTTTTGCATGAAAACGAGTCGTCACTCATTGAATGGCGACAAAGATTTTATTGAAGAATCCCTACAGTTGACCAATCACGGATGATTGGGTGTAGACTTTGGCTCCAGAACTTCGGCTGGCCTTGAATAAAATATGTTGTGCCCAAAGGCCGAAAAAACCCTTGCCGAAGTCCAAAACGAACAAAAACCTCACAACATGTCGTCATAATATATGCACAAACTCTTCCAAAATGTTTCAGCTGTGAAGCATGCGGATGTCTTTTCAGTGTAGTCAGTTTTAGTGTGGACACTCACGGTTCTGGTGGCTCTTGGTGACACTGTCAGAGTCCAAGGCGTGGTAGAACTCATAGACAGAGCGGCCCAGCAGATCTTCAGGACTGTAGCCCATCAGCTCAGTGACTCTGCAACACACAGAAATACAGACACCCGTTAGCACTGTTCTGTCTCGCTTTTTCCTCCTCTATTTGTCTCTCTCTCTGTCTATTGCACACATTCACGCACACACAGTGTTGGAGAAACTACTCTGAAAATATAGTTTATCAAGCTACCAATTACTTCACACTGGAAGAAGTTTAGCTACAGTAAAGCTACCCTTAAGAAAAATCTAGTTTAACACAACTAAAGTTACTTTGAAAAGTAGTTAACTACATCACAACTACTTAGTGATAAATTATCATATATTTTATCTGAAATGTCATAGACAAAAAATTGCAAGAACAGATTACTCTGGAGTCAGATGTTAACAGAATGTGTAATTTAGCCTAGTAGACACAAAAAGTATGTTTAAAGTGAGAATAAGGCAGATCTGATGCCAAAAAAGAAAGAAAATGATTGCCTACTTCACCCATATTTTGTTTTATTTTTGCCAATAAAGTAGTGTGTAGTTACAGTATTTGAATTTAGTTCAACCATTCGTCAAGCTACTGCAAAATGTAGTTAAATTACTCACGCACATATACATCACTGGAGGTTGGTGGTACCTTAAATGGGGAGGACGGACTCTTGGTAAGAGCTGGAGCGGAAGAGTGGAATGGTCTTAAATACATAAAACACATGGTTTGATGCCATTCCATTCACTCCATTCCAGCCATTATTATGAGCCGTCCTCCCCCCAGCAGCCTCCACTGATATACATTCATGCTACACACACATCACGACTGCTGCTACTAGACTTGTACTATTGCTAAATACTGCACTAATTAAACACTTGCTCTCCAATTCCCCCCTTCCCCGACACATGTATAAATATTGAACTTCTCACCCTCAAACACATTGAGAGCATCATGTGCAATTCATGAACCCCGGATGAAAATATATATTTAGTTAAGTCCCGAAAGAGCATGGCATATTTCAGCTTTTACAGGCCTTTTGCCAGCAGATAAGACCTTGATTTTGTGAAAAAGGAGAGACACCTTCTCTCCCTCTCCAGGCAGATCTCTAGTGGAAAAACTCTTTCATTCACAACTGACCTCTCACCTCTGACATAAAGTCCATCTACTCTCTTGTGATCTGATCTGTTAAGCGCTAATTGTTTTTCCCATAATCCTTTAAGTTTGAGCTGTCTGGGCCAAACGTGATGTTCTGTTCGAGCCAAACTGTCTCAATCTCTTTTTCTCACTCTATTTTCCATGTTCTACTGTCTAATGCTTTCTCTCCTCTACCACAGCAGGAGTAAGGATGGTAAGTGGGGAATGGTCAATGGGCATGGGAATCCTAGATCTTCATGGTCCATTGATCGCTGTGGGGCTGGGGACGTTCCATTCCATTCATATTTTGGGAAATGGAGTAAAAGCATTGGGAACTCTGATATCGGATTCCAAAAGCTCAATTGTGGAGGTTATAGGTCATTGACATGGTGGTTACACCAAACTTCAGTATTTCCCTGTATTGTAGGAGAACTGTACCTCCTTGTCTAGTCTAGTGGTTTTGAGTCATTGCACTCAGGTCACTAATCTACAAGGTCCTGTAGCTCAGTTGGTAGAACAAGGCGCTTGCAACGTCAGGATAGTGGGTTAGATTCCCAGGACCACCCGTATGTAAAATGTATGCACATATGACTGTAAGTTGCTTTGGATAAAAGCGTCTGCTAAATGGCATGTATTACAATGCTTGTGGGGATTATTTGTGAACAACTACTCTTAGTGTACAAAACATTAGGAACACCTGCTCTTTAAATGACATAGACTGACCAGGTGAATCCAGGTGAAAGCTATGAACCCTTATTGATGTCACCTGTTAAATCCACTTCAAATCAGTGTAGATGAAGGGGAGGAGACAGGTTAAAGAAGGATTTTAAGCCTTGAGACATTCAGAGGGTGAATACAAAGGGTGAATACAGAGGGTGAAAACAAAATACTTAAGTGCCTTTGAATGGTATGGTAGTAGGTGCCAGGCGCACCGGTTTGAGCATGTCAAGATCTGCAACGCTGCTGGGTTTTTCACGCTCAACAGTTTCCCGTGTGTATCAAGAATGGTCCACCACCCAAAGGACATCCAGACAACTTGACACAACTGTGGGAAGCATTGGAGTCAACATGGGCCAGCATCCCTGTCGCTTTCGACACCTTGTAGAGCCCATGCCCCGACGAATCGAGGCTGTTCTGATGGCAAAAGGGGGTGCAACTCAATATTAGGAATGTGTTCCTAATGTTTTGTACACTCAGTGTGTTAGACAAAGGCCCTCTCTTAGTGGTCCTGGGCTCTTGTCCTGTTGTTATGTAACCCCTGACAGCTGCACCCGGAGGGTTTGTGATGGAGGGAGGGGGGATCTTTGAAGGCCTCTCTATTCTAAACCCATTTCACTAATCACTTCCTGTGGATGAGTTGCAACCAGAGGGGCGTCAGTCAGCTAGCTATCCAGCCAACCAACCAGTCAGCCAGACAGCCAGTCCGCCAGCCAGCTAGCCAACCACGAGACAGATAAGTCCTCCTTCACTACATCATACCCACACATAGGTTGTGTTGTTTATGCGATTGAGTGATTTGTGTTTTTACCTCTGAGGGATGTGGGTTTAGGTGTTAAGTACAATAGAGAGCTCTAAACTCTCCCAATGATGCCTGCATAATGTTCAGAAAGATGAAGGGGGATTGGTTCGTGTTTTTACAGGTCAGCCGGTGGACCTCAATCATAGGTACTTATTATAAAATCAGAGAAATGTCTTAAAAAGGTAAAACAACGATGCAGACCCTGGATTAATACGTAGTTTCCATGTTGAAATAGCCACAATAATGATGATTGGAAGCTTATGTGCCAAGTCGCCTCAATCATGAAACTTTTCTCTTAGCCTTGCAGGTGCAACGGGTCAAAATATTCTGACACAAGCTAGAAGGAAAGTTTTGAATGTTGAAGTTTAAATCAACATTACATAAACATTTCGGAGTTCTTTCTGTTATTTTCAGCCTTTCTCCTCTCCTAGGGGTCGTCCTAAAGTAACCTGTGGCGTGCCAGGTGGGAGCACTGACCAGGACCACTAATGAGCATAATGACGTGCGCAAGGCATCATGGGCCCTCACCTCATTTGCGTAATTGGAGACGATTTGTGCAACGATTAAATTTAACAAAATGCTACAAAAGTAAAACGGGCCTCTTGTTCGCAGGAAGGTACCCGCTGTTCTCAATAGGAACCTTTTGTCTTTGCATGAGCGCTTGATCAGATTACAGAAAAACCAGACCGGTGTGGTTTCAAGCAGCGAGGAGGATGGAATGTTTTTCTCTGCCGGTGAGACCAGTTTTGGCTGAAAGATGGCTGCTGTGTCCGTGAAGCAGTTGACCCAGAGTGAACAGCAGACGGTCCTAACAGGGACATCAATCATAACGGAAACATGACGGTAGGACGTGGTTGGTGTGGTGATAGGCGCAGAGCGCTCTCTTTGTGTGAAACGCCTTGAGAACATGTTGTGGGTAACTTCTGGCGCTCATTGAAGATGCCGTGCAAGAGGTGTATTTACATGTCGTTCTTAATGTTTTTCCCATCTGGTCCAGCCAAATCAAACTCCTTCAGTCAGTATATCATTACCCCCAGCATGTTTGCATGCTTGTGTGTGTTTGTGTATTTTTGCATAATTTGTCGTTCAGTGACAGCACTTGGTTTGGAGTTTTACCAGTCACTGCAGCTGCTGCTTCTCTTGCCCAGGACCTACACTTTAAATGTGTGTGTATGTGTGAGTTGTACTCTATGTATGAGAATGAAATGGGTACATACTTTATGTATGAGTATGTATTTTAGTCTGTGACTATGCATATATAGAGAGTGAGTGTATGCCTGTGTGTGAGTATGTGATATGGTTTGTGTGTGTGTTCCCTGTTGCTATAGTACTGTAAGTGAACTTTGTGTCCCTGCTGGGAGTGTGTGTGAGTGTGTGTGTGTGTATCTGACAGTGTGTGAGTGTGTGTGAGTGTGTATCTGACAGTGTGTGAGTGTGTGTGTGTGTGTATCTGACAGTGTGTGTGTGTGTGTATCTGACAGTGTGTGTGTGTGTATCTGACAGTGTGTGTGTATGTATCTGACAGTGTGTGAGTGTGTGTGAGTGTGTGTGTGTGTGTGTGTGTGTGTGTGTGTGTGTGTGTATCTGACAGTGTGTGAGTGTGTGTGTATGTATCTGACAGTGTGTGAGTGTGTGTGTGTATCTGACAGTGTGTGTGTATCTGACAGTGTGTGAGTGTGTGTGTATGTATCTGACAGTGTGTGAGTGTGTGTGTGTGTGTGTGTGTATCTGACAGTGTGTGAGTGTGTGTGTGTGTGTGTGTGTGTGTGTGTGTGTGTGTGTGTGTGTGTATCTGACAGTGTGTGAGTGTGTGTGTGTGTGTGTGTGTGTATCTGACAGTGTGTGAGTGTGTGTGTGTATCTGACAGTGTGTGAGTGTGTGTGTATCTGACAGTGTGTGAGTGTGTGTGTGTGTGTGTGTGTGTATCTGACAGTGTGTGAGTGTGTGTGTGTGTGTGTATCTGACAGTGTGTGTGTGTGTGTGTGTGTGTGTGTGTGTGTGTGTGTGTGTGTGTGTGTGTGTGTGTGTGTGTGTATCTGACAGTGTGTGAGTGTATGTGTGTGTGTGTGTGTGTGTGTATCTGACAGTGTGTGAGTGTGTGTGTGTGTGTGTGTGTGTGTGTGTATCTGACAGTGTGTGAGTGTGTGTGTGTGTGTATCTGACAGTGTGTGAGTGTGTGTGTGTATCTGACAGTGTGTGAGTGTGTGTGTGTGTATCTGACAGTGTGTGTGTGTGTGTGTGTGTGTGTGTGTGTGTGTGTGTGTGTGTGTGTGTGTGTGTGTGTGTGTGTGTGTGTGTGTGATCTGACAGTGTGTGAGTGTGTGTGTGTGTATCTGACAGTGTGTGAGTGTGTGTGTGTGTGTGTATCTGACAGTGTGTGAGTGTGTGTGTGTATCTGACAGTGTGTGTGTGTGTCTGACAGTGTGTGAGTGTGTGTGTGTGTATCTGACAGTGTGTGAGTGTGTGTGTGTGTATCTGACAGTGTGTGAGTGTGTGTATGTGTGTATCTGAGAGTGTGTGAGTGTGTGTGTGTGTGTATCTGACAGTGTGTGAGTGTGTGTGTATCTGACAGTGTGTGAGTGTGTGTGTGTGAGTGTGTATCTGACAGTGTGTGAGTGTGTGTGTGTGTGTATCTGACAGTGTGTGTGTGTGTGTATATCTGACAGTGTGTGAGTGTGTGTGTGTGTGTGTATCTGACAGTGTGTGAGTGTGTGTGTGTGTGTATCTGACTGTGTGTGTGTGTGTATCTGACAGTGTGTGAGTGTGTGTGTGTGTATCTGACAGTGTGTGTGTGTGTGTGTGTGTGTGTGTGTGTGTGTGTGTGTGTGTGTGTGTGTGTGTGTGTGTGTGTGTGTGTGTGTGTGTGTGTGTGTGTGTGTGTGTGTGTGTGTGTATCTGACAGTGTGCGTTACCTGTCGTCGCAGTAGGTGAACTTCATGTCCATGCTGTGGCGGCTCAGGAAGGTCCTGCTGTCCAGGGGCGTGTCGATGTTGGAAGGGTGGGGGATGGGCTCACACATCATCACCAGGCAGGTGAGAGGAGGCTCCTTGAACCCACACAGCCCATGAGGGGCGCAGCTGTTGTACACCTTCAGGTGGCCAGTGCAGTGCAGAACCTAGGAAAGCAGAGGAGACACACATATATCAATAATATTCTATATAAAAACGATTAGATACAACGTCTGATGTCACGCCTCAGGATATCATCTCATTGATTCAGTACGGTCCTATTCTAAATAAACAACATGTGTTGTTCATGAGTAGTGATGGCAGTGATCTTGTATCTTCTGTTAGTTCCATGCACTCACTTTCCAGCTTGCTGATTTCAGGTTGACAGTGCGTCCACGGTTTGTCACTGTGCACTTCATCCTCATGAAGAAGTCTCTCTCAGTGCTCAAGGCTTTCCCCTTCTTCCCAGTGCCTGTGAAGAAACATACAGAGATAATTATTGAGGGTTAGCGTTCAAGAATGTGACATTTTCACCTTAATTTTCCAATCACATACTTGTGAGATTAAAGTTTGTGTGAGGTCAAGGTTTCGGTTTCTTTACACTCCTCTCTATACCACCAATGTGAACACAAGCGCACACACAAAGGACTCTGCCCTGTGTTTCTGGAGTAATCCCTTGCATACCTGGATCAGAAACTCAGTCCAAAACGGCTGATCATGAAAGCTGTTAGTGGTGACAGCATCACTACATTGTAGCACATTCACCACAGTGTGGCTGCAGCCAAGCTGTTACACCACAAGGTCAGAGTTCAACCCTGGGTGGCGTTCTTCAGACAATGGCCGCTAGCCGTGGTGCAAGGCAGAGACTTGTGGGTACAGCTGATAAGGACTGTTAAAGGGGGGCGCCATGAGGGAGATGGCGCCAGGGAAAGGCCTGGCATGGATTGCAGTGTGTGTGGACACAACAGCAGCGCACGCTCGTCCACCAACCTTTCCACCCTCCTCTGGCCCCCCGTAGCCCCTCCTCTATCAACAGTCCCAGGAAGGGGCCCTAGGAGTCGGCCTACTAGGCCCCTGGTCTGATCACCATGGTGTGGCCCACCCCGGAGCGAGAGAAATGGATTCAATAACAAAAAACCAGAACAACAGAACACGGGGAGATTAGAGGAGAACTGGGGAGAGAGACGCAGGCAAAGAGCCCGTGTGGTCAGAATATTATTTCTACCATCATTACAGTATTTTCTCTTGGCATGGCACACAAGACATGGCCGAGATAGCTGTTATTTTAGTGTTATTACGTAATTCAATAGCAGTTTATTGTCCAACAGCAAGTGTTCATAGGGTAGTGGAGTAGTGTTTATAGCATGGAACATGAAGTTATGTTAACTATTCATTGTGTGTGCAATTTAACAACTTCTGATTAACACAATAGGCTAAGGCTGCTATAGAGAACACAGTGTGTGTGTGTGCGCGTGTGCGTCCGCCCAGAGACAGTATGGCATTCCATCCTGCCTATCTCAGAGAGCCATTGCGCTCCGCTCCTCTCTCCTTTCTTCCTCTCCTCTCGTATCAGTCCAAGTCCCTTGTCCCAGCACACATTCACCATGCAACATGCATACTTTTCCATCTCTCTGTTGGCGAGCTCTAGATTCCACTCTACACTATGTGGTCTCTGCATGTTTTGGTATGTGCACGTGTTAATTAAACGACAGTTACGACACACTCTTTCACATGAACAGAGAGAACACGTACCATTTTTTAGACTCAGGTTCTCGCGAATCTCGTCGTGGTCGCAGGGGTGGGTGAAGTCAAAGATGCTTTGTCCAGTCAACTCTACCTGTAGAGGCACACGTATGGTGTCACGTCAGCAAGGACACAGACAGTGACAACCATTTGTTACGTTGTCAAAGAGACTAGTAACACCTACATTCAGCATTCAGTCACAGTAAAGAGGTTATGAAGACTCTGGCTCTCTGAGAGCATTGGTTATAAGAGACATTAGCTGTAAGAAATATAGGTGAAAGTGACAGTGTGAGAAGTGGTAGAGGGCCTTCTGGCCTACATAGCTAGGTAGTGCCAAACAAGCCTCTGACAGGGCTGACATTTCACACGGCTATGAGAGACATCACCAGCGACAGCCCATCTCTGTGTGTCTGCCTTCCTGTCTGTCTGCCTTCCTGACTGTCTGTCTGTCTTTCTGCTTGTCTTTCTGTCTTTCTGTTTTTCTGCCTGCCTGCCTGTCTGTCTGTCTGTCTTTCTGCCTTCATGTCTGTCTTTCTGTCTGTCTTTCTGTCTTTCTGCCTGCCTGCCTGTCTTTCTGTCTGTCTTTCTGTCTTTCTGCCTGCCTGCCTGTCTTTCTGTCTGTCTTTCTGTCTTTCTGCCTGCCTGCCTGTCTGTCTCCAGGGAGAGAGTACTGGATGTATTGTACACAACAAACAACCTGATTATGTTGATGTTTCAATCATGTAATGTTTCTGCTCACCTGTGTTAAGCCCATGAACTTGTTGATGTTTTCTGAGAGGAAGATCATGTCGCCGTCTGATGTAACCACGGTGACAAACCCCTCCAGTGACTTCAAATACATACTGTCCGTCTGTCTGTCCTCCTCTGTCTCTGCACCGTTGGAGCAGCCTTTGGGAAAACACACATGTCAGATGTGCAACATTATATAACTGTGTGTGTGTTTGTGTGTGTACGTGTGTGTGTTCGGCACAAGTTTGTCTCATTGTGAATGGCGACAGCTAGTCTTACTGAGGTCCGACACATAACAAAGAATACATACAGACAAAATACTTTACACTGAACAAAAATATAAACGCAACATGTAAAGTGTTGGTCCCATGTTTAATGAGCTGAAATAAAAGATCACAGAAATGTTCCATACACACAAAAACCTTATTTCTCTCAAATGTTGTGCACATATTTGTTTACATCCCTGTTAGTGAGCATTTCTCCTTTGCCAAGATAATCCATCCACCTGACAGGTGTGGCATATTAAGAAGCTGATTAAACAGCTTGATCATTACACACACCTTGCGCTGGGGACAATAAAATGTGCAGTTGTGTCACACAACCCAATGCCAAAGATGTCTCAAGTTTTGAGGGAGCTTGCAATTGGCATGCTGACTGCAGGAATGTCCACCAGATCTGTTGCCAGATAATTGAATGTTAATTTCTCTACCATAAGCCACCTCCAACATCGTTTTAGAGAATTTGGCAATACGTCCAATTGGCCTTATAAACGCAGAGCATGTGTATGGCGTCATATGGGCGAGCGGCTTGCTGATGTCAACGTTGTGAACAGAGTGCCTAATGGTGGGGGTGGGGTTATGGTATGGGCAGGCATAAGCTACAGACAACGAACACAAATGCATTTAAATCGATGGCAATTTAAATGCACAGAAATACCTTGATGAGATTCTGAGTTCCATTGTGATGCCCATTTCTTTTAAGGTATCTGTGACAAACAGATGCTTATCTGTATTCCGAGTTATGTGAAACCCATAGATTAGGACCTAATGAATTTCTTTCAATTGACTGATTTCCTCATATGAACTGTAACTCAGTAAAATCTTTGAAATTGTTGCATGTTGCATTTATATTTTTGTTCAGTATATATACATTTAATAACATTGACATGTAGTATGTGTGTGTGTGTATATGTGTGTGTGTGTGTGTGTGTGTGTGTGTGTGTGTGTGTGTGTGTGTGTGTATGTTCATCAGTTACACATACATGTCAGTACATACACACAACAAATAGGTCACATGGGGGAGAGGCGTTGTGCTGTGAGGTGTTTCTTTATCTGTTTTTTTAAACCAGGTTTGCTGTTCACTTGCACTGAATGAGATGGAAGGGAGTTCCATGCAATCAAGGCTCTGCATAATACTGTATGTTTTCTTGAATTTGTTCTGGACCTGTGTGTGTGTGTGTGTGTGTGTGTGTGTGTGTGTGTGTGTGTGTGTGTGTGTGTGTGTGTGTGTGTGTGAAGCTTGTTTTCCTTCTTGAAGCCCTGGCCCATGTCCAAAACAAACCAGAACAACTTCATCCTGCATCTCTGAACACTCCCAAATCCCCTGACCTTCCCTTGGTCGCTTCCCTCACACACACACGCAGACACATAAACACACACACACACACACACACACACACACACACACACACACACACACACACACACACACACACACACACACACACACACACACACACACACACACACACACACACACACACACACACTTGAGAAATGCTGTTGCTTTAACAGTGTCCATCTTAAGGCACACACTAATGAGTTAGCCTTAACCTTGAGACAAACATTCCCAGCACACTGAAAGTCACTGTGTAACGTACAATACATACTGCACAGTATTTGTATGTTTTTTTTAAAGTTGACTGAGAACACATTCTCATTTACAGCAACGACCTGGGGAATAGTTACAGGGGAGAGGAGGGGGATGAATGAGCCAATAGGAAGCTCAGTATCCAAGATGTTGTAGCTAAATCTAATGAAACCTACACAACACCCAAAAATTCTCTGCAGTCTGCACCACGTTACTTGAAGCCAAGTGAGAAAATGTAGATAAAGTTAATCTGGCATGGGCTCAAAAGGGAGGCAGCAGAGCGACTACAGAGTCCCAGTGAACAAAATGTGGCTCCATGCTGGGGGTCGGAAGCCTGTGATTCCTCCAGTGTGCTTCCCTTAGATAAGAGCTGTTCTCAAGGCCTACGGGGGGCCAAGAAGGCCTGGGCCTGGATTTGGGATTTTGGCCCAGCCCAGAGAATGTAGCCCCAGGGGAGCAACGACTTTCTCATGGATCTTCGGCTGATGGGAGATTCAACTCTACAGGACCACCTTTTAGCCTGAACACTTGATTTTTGCATCCGTAGTTTTCTTCTCTACAATTTTGAGCAGAATGTTTGGGATTGTAATAACTCCCATTTGAGCTGAGACATGGTTAAATGAGGTAATAGGTACAGTATGTTAACATCAAACTACTACAGGACTACAAAAGCTTCAACAAAAGCATAGATTATAAAACAGGTCACAGGATGCCATGTCTTGCATCATTTCCTGTAGTGTCTGTACTGTATCCTACTGATCTGAACTCAGAGGACTTTCTTGTTAAACGTTACATTTTACCCCATCTCAGCAACACTACAGCTCAGTGCAAATGCAACAAATTCAAAATAGTTTAAAATGCGACCTGATGCTGTTCTGAGATGGAAATAAACATAGTTTGTATTCTGAGTAAGAATGATAAGTCTGGTAGTTTTAGAGGAAATGTTTAATGCACATCAAAATCAAGCTTGTAAGCAACCATAAGATTCATTGAAACATTATCCCTGTGAATAGCTGTAATTGACTCAATCAGTCAATCATTCATTCAGTGTCATAGTGGCTGAGGGGTCAGTGTATTAGTGTCCCAGAACCACATGGGCTGCACTTATACACTGAGTATACAAAACATGACATAGACTGACCAGGTGAATCCAGGTGAAAGCTATGATCCCTTAATGATGTCACTTGTTAAATCCACTTCAATCAGTGTAGATGAAGGGGTGGAGACAGGTTATAGGATTTTAAATGCCTTGAGACAATTGAGACATGGATTGTGTATGTGTGCCATTCAGAGGGTGAATGGGCAAAACAAAAGATTTGAGTGCCTTTGAATGGGGTATGATAGTAGGTGCCAAGTGCACCACTTTATGTCAAGAACTGCAACGCTGCTGGGTTTTTCACGCTCAACAGTTTCCCATGTGTATCAAGAATGGTCCACCACCCAAAGGACATCCAGCCAACTTGACATAAGTCAACATGGGCCAGTATCCCTGTGGAACACTTTGGACACCGTGCAGAGTCCATGCCCTGATGAGTTGAGGCTGTTCTGAGGGCAAAGGGGGGGGGGGGCAACTCAATAATAGGAAGGTGTTCTTAATGTTTTGTATACTCAGTATATACTGTCACAGAGGTGTTTCCGCTGCTGCGGCTGTGTGTGTGTGTGTGTGTGTGTGTGTGTGCGTGCACGAATGCATGGCTGTTATACAACTGTTCTGTTTTAGAGAGGCATAAAAAGGGCACTTCAACAATCTGTACGATTCTTTCTCCTTGGGAGTGACATGTGGTAGATGTGTGTGTGTGTGTGTGTGTGTGTGTGTGTGTGTGTGTGTGTGTGTGTGTGTGTGTGTGTGTGTGTGTGTGTGTGTGTGTGTGTGTGTGTGTGTGTGTGTGTGTGTGTGTGTGTGTGTGTGTGTGTGTGTGTTGCATAGCGCCAAGGCAGATCTGTGTTATGGCTGAGTTGAGAGAAGGAGCGCCAGTCTCACGGTGGCAGAGCCGGGCCTTCCTCTGAGTGCCTTCCAATCACATTCTTCATCCCACTCCAATCAGAAGCACAGCCGTGCAGATAAGACAATCGTCTGTACCATCTCCCCTCTACAGAGCAGCGATTCTGTCCCTCGCCTTCCCCTACTGTCCCTCACTGCCCAACTCCAGCCTATTCTGAACGTATACGTCCCATCTCCTTTGCTCAATATCCCTCACCTTCTCACTGAACCACCTCTAGGCAGAACACTGAAATAAGTTACATCTAAGCAAGCCTAAATGTCTTATATTGAGTGATAATTCACTTAAAATGCTTCTTTTTTTACCAGGCTAAATTAGCTAATGTCATTGCCAGATTAAGTTGCTTATTTTAACCTTTAAAAATGTCTTAATTCAAGTTGTTTATCTTATTTCAAGATATTTTACCTTAATTGTCTTATAAGATATTTAGGCTTACATAGATTTTACTTGTTGCAGTGAAGTTACACTGTTTGACCAGGGGAGATGGCAAAGAGAGGCAGGAGATGACCAGGGTGCCATGGAAAGGACCAGAAACTATTGTAAATAATTTAGATACATTTTGCATCTGGAGTTGCTTCAGTAGTGTTTTCATGCGATGAAGTCTGATGTTTCTTTATTCCAAAACACAGACATTGTGGAATGCCAGAACAATAAAGAGGTTCCTTTGTCTGTCTTCCGGAGATTCTAATTTTATAAAAGCACGGGAAGGAGGACAAGTGTAATGACCTCCCCCACCCTCCCTCCCAATGCACACGCATCCGCCCTGCATCCAAGAAACTTCCAGAGACATGCTTGCCAGATTCTTCTTACCTACATGTCTGTCCCCTCTCACCAAGGTTTTACATCATCTGTCTCAGTGCTGTTTCCTTTGTTTACTTCACTGTCACAATTATAGTAGAGGAGGAGGCAGATCAGTGATTCATAATCTTCATCCCATATATCAGTGACCTAATGGGACAACGATATCCTTATAGTAACCAAGTGCAGAAATAATTATCTTGCTATGACTAGATAACAATACACACACCAGGGATTATGGATTTGATAGTCTTGACAGACAGGTGACATAAGTATATCTTCATAAAACATATGTATTTAGTAATTAGTATAAGCTTTATCAGGAGAAGAGTAATGAAGGCATGTGTGTTTGTGTGTGTGTGTGTGTCTGACTACGTGTGTATGTGTGTCTTTATGCATGTGTGTGTGGTTGTGTGTGTATGCGTGCATGATATAGCGCTGACCTGGGCCGACGACCTTGCGGGTGCGCAGGAAGCTGATGGCCAGTCTCATGATGGAGGCTTTGTCCAAGTGGGAGCTGACACTGTGTGGGAGGGGCAGCTGATGGGCCAGCTCGTAAAACCCCTCTGTCTCCTTACTTCGACGACAGCGTGCCGCGTCACGAGACTTCTCCTTCCGCCGCTCCGAACTGCTCCTTGACAGGAAGAGAAGTCAGGTCAGGTGGGGAGGTCAAGGGTCAAATGATCTATAGGCTACAGGTAGAATGTTCCACTCAATTTCCATTTCAATTCCAGTCAATTCAGAAGGCAAACCAAATTCCAATTCCAAATGTTCCTCATTGAAAATCATTGAAGTGGATTTGAATTTCAGTGTACTTCCTGAATTGAATGTAATTTAAATTGAATTGACCCCAAACTCTAACCCAACTCTTAAATAATGTATTGTTTCTTTGTGTTCTTTCTCCAAGGACCAGCACCAATCCCCTGCATTGTATATGGTGAGAGGACACAAACTGGCAAACACGTATAGGATATACTCATTGTGCTCAGCAACAAAAGAGACCCAAATCTCAAGAGAGTCTGTGGCTCAACTTCTTTGAAAGATAAATAGAACCACGCAGAGAATGATTAAGCATGCAACTTTTCCATGTCTTAATATAGTCGTCTAGTCGTCTGTTGTCAAACCTGTCCTTCAGTTCTGTACACAATCTCTGGTGGTTCTCACCATAGAGGTCTAGATAGATACAGTGGGTATAGAAAGTCACCACCCCCTTTCAAAATGTTCACCTTTTGTTGCCTTACAGCCTAAAATGAAAACACATCAAATTGGACTTTTTTCGTCTTTATTTACACACAGTAACCCACAAAATCCAAGTGAGAATAACATTTTTAAAAAACAGTAAGTAAAAGTAAAACAGTAAAATAACCTATTTGGATAAGTGAGTTTGGGACTTGGTAACAATGGTAACAGACTGCAGATGCGATCATTGGGGATTTTGATACTTAACTGTTACTCACAATGCTGTGAGAGAGAGAGAGAGAGAGAGAGAGAGAGAGAGAGAGAGAGAGAGAGAGAGAGAGAGAGAGAGTAAAAACGCTTGCTAAAGATGTACCCAATCACTGAACCCACGTCCTGTGTCTCCGAAAGCAGGTCAGTACCCAAGCCTTGTCACCACAAGCTTCTTAGCTTCTCAAACACACACGTACACACACACACACACACACACTATTTTACTTATCGAGACAACAGATTATTAAAGCCATTGTGATAACCATAACCACACACAAAGGGCTCTGAATAAAAGATCTTCCAACATCCCAGCAAAGACATAACTCTCTTCACACACACTCACAGACAGGTGGGGTTGAAATATTTCTGAGAGGTTTTTGGGAAGCGGAGCAGAGAGCACAGACAGGTGGGGTTGAAATATTTCTGAGAGGTTTTTGGGAAGCGGAGCAGAGAGCACAGACAGGTTCTTTAGCAGTCAATCATATGATAGGATTAGTGTCTTACACCTAAATAGAGCTTAGACGGAGTCCCACTCTCAAAGCGGGGGGGGGGGGAGTCCTGTGGTAGACCCACACAAAGACATACAGATTTGCAAAAACTGAGAGACACAGACAAAACATTTTGTGTGCTATAGGCTTTGCCTAAATCAACAAATTCCAACACAAAACAGCTTAGGGATGGGGCTGGACAAATGAAACCACTCTCAAATTTATAGACGCGGCTATGGATGTAGCAAACACAAACATACACAGAGTTAATATATCCCCATTCCAGTGAGCACAACACAGGCCCAGTGCCAAGAAAATAATTACTGATATAATAGTACTGGAATGTACTTCCTCCATTTTTATAAATTGCTATAAACTCTTACCCCTGACCTCTGATCTCTTCTGAATTCACAATGAATCCAAAACTATGTCAGAACCCCATATTACAATAGCAGTGTGTATTAAAGCAAATCAAAAATAATATGGTGTTTCTGTGTCAAACAGTTTTGTTATATTTCAGCCTTCTGTGATGTATATAAAGTGTAATATTGGAATGTAAACTCAATGTAATACTCTATGTGTGTGAGGTGTATACTTTAGTTTCAAAGTAGATTTGTTTAAGACGACCAATATACACTCTGTGTGACCCTGATTTAGCCCACTGCAGTAAAAGGTTCTGTGTGACCCTGATTTAGCCCACTGCAGTAAAAGGTTCTGTGTGACCCTGATTCAGCCCACTGCAGTAAATGGTTCTGTGTGACCCTGATTTAGCCCACTGCAGTAAAAGGTTCTGTGTGACCCTGATTCAGCCCACTGCAGTAAAAGGTTCTGTGTGACCCTGATTTAGCCCACTGCAGTAAAAGGTTCTGTGTGACCCTGATTTAGCCCACTGCAGTAAAAGGTTCTGTGTGACCCTGATTTAGCCCACTGCAGTAAAAGGTTGTGTGTGACCCTGATTTAGCCCACTGCAGTAAAAGGTTCTGTGTGACCCTGATTTAGCCCACTGCAGTAAAAGGTTCTGTGTGACCCTGATTTAGCCCACTGCAGTAAAAGGTTGTGTGTGACCCTGATTTAGCCCACTGCAGTAAAAGGTTCTGTGTGACCCTGATTTAGCCCACTACAGTAAAAGGTTCTGTGTGACCCTGATTTAGCCCACTGCAGTAAAAGGTTCTGTGTGACCCTGATTTAGCCCACTGCAGTAAAAGGTTCTGTGTGACCCTGATTTATCCCTCTGCAGTAAAAGGTTCTGTGTGACCCTGATTTAGCCCACTGCAGTAAAAGGTTCTGTGTGACCCTAATTTAGCCCACAGCAGTAAAAGGTTCTGTGTGACCCTGATTTAGCCCACTGCAGTAAAAGGTTCTGTGTGACCCTAATTTAGCCCACAGCAGTAAAAGGTTCTGTGTGACCCTGATTTAGCCCTCTGCAGTAAAAGGTTAAACAAGAAAAAGGGGTTGAGTCTGACAAAAGGAAAAGCTACAATTACACTAAACCACAAAAGGGTGAGGTAAGATGGGGTGGTTATACAAGATAGGGTGAAAGAACGGCAGGTTGAAGAAAGTTTAAAAGACTTGCAAGTGATGTTAATAGTGTGTAATGAGTTTTGTTTCCTTGGTGTGTTGTCTGCCCAGGGATGCGGTTTGCTGGCGGTTTTACTGGGGCATGGCACGTGGCACAAGGAGGGTGAACTCTGTGTGCCCTGAGCCCTGGCACACCACAGCTACTGTAGTCACATGCCACACACAGTAAAACATGGTGTATGTTCAGGGGTTTGACTTTTTGTGACTTTTAAAAGCCACAAGATGAGAGTACGAATAAACTGCCAAGACAAACAATGAATAAAATAGCAAACTAGTTGAAAACTAAACAAAGCAACAGAATCCTTTACTTTGATATCAAATTTTCTTTGCTTCAAATCAGTTCACTCGGTGTATTATTTATTTGGTTTTCACTGAGAGATTTATTTGGGTCTTGGCAAAGGTTCCCAAAATATTATATCTGACGGGACAGGAACTTAGCTGGAACTCACTCGATAAGTGGCAAGACTGATCTGAGGTGGTCTTGGACTGAGAGTGGTGGCACCAATTTGTTGTTGTCCAGACCTAGATCTTGTTCTGTTTCCTCCCTCAGTTTTGGATAAACACCGGACTGTGGTGTTCTGAGGAGTTGGTGCTTGGGTCTGCGCCAGGGTAAGAAGCTCAGACGTTCAAGTCGTTCCCCACAATAGGGTCCCATATTTGCCAACATTAACAGAAACAACACCCCACCACCTCCTTCCTCCCTCTCTTGTCCTATTTGTACCAGAGAATAAATCGACATTAAGCTGGTTTCCACAGAGACCGCCTTGGACGTAACGGTGTCATAGAGGCCACGTTCTAAAAACGGGAGACATTTTCCTTTCCTGTGTTGTATCCCATCGGCCAAAGGAAGATGGCGGAGCAGACTTCCCTCAGGCTCTGGTGTGATTCTGCAATAGCATACTGTTATCTTGCTTCATCTTGCTACACACCATGTCCTACTATCTGTAATTTTAGCCCTCAAACAGACAAGGAATTGATTTATTGCAAAGTCGTCATTGTCTTATCTATGGTTGGGAGCAAGAGTGATCAGTTAGGAATCTTGCCATGGCCATGCACTCTGACCTCTTGTGGACAATAATACACAATCCGGGGCATTTAACTGGAGGCAATGGAGATGTGTAGTTCAGTGGAGGCTGCTGAGGTGAGGACGGTTCATAATAATGGTTGGAATGAAGCTAATGGAATGGTATCAAACACATAGAAACCGTGTGCTTGATACCATTCCACCCGCCTGTCTTCCCCAATTAAGGTGCCACCAACCTCCTGTGGTGTAGTGAAGAGCTACTGTGGGTCAATATCTTATCGAGATGTTTTTACACTGACCCTTGTCATGTTAAACTATCCCAGAGGTCTGACCTCATTAACCCTGGTCATGTGATTTAGCCAGTGTCCACTCCTCACTGTCTGGCTAGTATCTGCGTGTGTGTGTGTGTGTGTGTGTGCGCGTGCGCAGCTAGTGGTGCCACTGTTTGATAGTCTGCCCTATTGTACTGCTCAGTCCCAGTGGAAGATCCAGGATATGAAACAATGGAGTCCCAGCACTGTTCGGGCACTGAGCCTCCCAGTGTACTCAGCGACCCCTCTCACAGGAGACAGTAGCCAATACAGATCCATCCGCCGAAGAGTTCAAACAGTCTAAACATCAATCATCAGACGACCCTTTAATCCAACTACATACCCAACAGCCAACAGTCTGACCCCAAGTTGGTCAATACGTCAACCCAGCTCACAGTGAGCCCAGCTTCAACCCTGACATCCAGGGGTGAGCCAACTGGCCATTACTTACAATCCCCAAGAGTCTATCAGGTCTGCAACAGGCTTGTGTTTCATTCTAGCTGTCAAGTGGCATAATTAACTATTGTCAAAAGTGAGGCACAGCCGCTCTGAAGGCTTGTTTAATGGTTATTTGGTCAAAAAGAAAAAAGGGAGCATTTTGACAGAGTGATCATCAGGCTTCAACGATCTGGCCACATAGCCTAGAGGTTGTCTACTACTAAGCTGCCATGCTGCTAGAGGTGGTTGTTTTGGGTGAGAGAGAATGTGTGTGCTTGTGGACAAGAGAGAATGAGAAAGAACAGAGGGAACGAGAGAGAGAATTTTTGCACAAAGAGAAAAAAATGTGTACAGTATGCAGACTCAACAAGACAAGAGAGAAAGAGAGAACGACAGACTTTCAGCATTAACAGAAGAAGAAAACATGTGGATGAAGAGAGAGACTCAACAAGCCTGTTCAGGTTGAAACATGGAAACCGCTTACTGAGGTTTCCTCATTCTCTGTCTCCTGAAATCCATCTGTATATCAAAGTTATCTACAAAACACATCAGAAGCCCGGGGACTAGGCAGAGATTACAGGGCCTTAAAATGTATTTCTTTTGAGGTACCATGTCAACACAGACCCCTATCACTGAACCACACATCTCTCTAATCTCCTTGAGAAGTAATGGAAAAACATAATGTTTTTTTTTTACATTCAGGGTCAGAACAGGCCAGTGGTAATCATCTTAGATTTGCCAGCATGTAAACACAATTCAAGTGTAGCACTAAATGGGCATAGCGTAGCTCATATACAGTGCATTCGGGAAGTATTCGAACCCCATAATGACAAAGCGAAAACAGGTTATTATAAATGTTTGCTAATGTATTAAAAATCTTAAACAGAAATACCTTATTTACCTAAGTATTCAGACTCTTTGCTATGAGACTCAAAATTGAGCTCAAGTGCATCCTGTTTTCATTTACGATCCTTGAGATGTTTCTACAACTTGATTAGAGTCCACCTATGGTAAATTCAATTGATTGGACATGATTTGGAAAAGCACACCTGTCTATATAAGGTCCCACAGTTGACAGTGCATGTCAGAGCAAAAACCAAGCCATGAGGTCAAAGGAATTGTCCGTAGAGCTCCAAGACAGGATTGTGTCGAGCCACAGATCTGGGGAAGCATCATTGAAGGTCCTTAAGAACACAGTGGCCTCCATCATTCTTAAATTGAAGAAGTTTGGAACCACCAAGACTCTTCCTAAAGCTGACTACCGGGCGACACTGAGCAATCGGGGGAGAAGGGCCTGGTCAGGGAGGTGACCAAGAACCCAACGACCACTCTGATAGAGTTCCAGAGTTAGTCTGTGAAGATGAGAGAAGCTCCCAGAAGGACAACCATCTCTGCAGCACTCCACCAATCAGGCCTTTATGGTAGAGTGGCCAGACAGAAGCCACTCTTCAGTAAAAGGCACATGACAGCCCGCTTGGAGTTTGCCAAAAGGCACCCAAAGGACTCTCAGACCATGAAGAACAAGATTCTCTGGTCTGATGAAACCAAGATGGAACCGTTTGGCCTGAATGCCAATCATTACGTCTGGAGGAAACCTGGCACCATCCCTATGGTGAAGCATGGTGGTGGCAGCATCATGCTGTGGGGATGTTTTTCAGTGGCAGGGACTGCGAGACTAGTAAGGATTAAGGGAAAGATGAACGGAGCAAAGTACAGAGAGATCTTTGGTGAAAACCTGCTCCAGAGCACTCAGGACCGCAGACTGGGGCAAAGGTTCCCCTTCCAACAGGACAACGACCCTAAGCACACAGCCAAGACAACACAGAAGTGGCTTCAGGACAAGTCTCTGAATGTCCTTGAGTGGCCCAGCAACAGCCCGGACTTGAACCCGATCCAACATCTCTGGCGAGACCTGAAAATAGCTGTGTAGCGATGCTCCCCATCCAACCTGACATAGCTTGAGAGGATCTGCAGAGAAGAATGGGAGAAACTCCCCAAATACAGGTGTGGCAAGCTTGTAGCGTCATACCCAAGATGACTTGAGGCTGTAATTGCTGCCAAAGGTGCTTCAACAAAGTGCTGAGTAAAGCTAAACACTAGAACTAGCTACACACAGTATGTATTTGATTAGTGGAGGCTGTTGAGGGGTTAAGACGGCTTATAATAATGGCTGGAACAGAGCTAATCCCATTCCATTTATTCTGCTCCAGCCATTACCACGAGCCCGTTCTCCCCAATTAAGGTACCACCAACCTCCTGTGGTCACAATAGACACATAACACAGCAGTCAATCAATCTAGTTTTATGACCTTACACTAACTAACATCCAAGTAAAACATTGTGAAACAAATACACTGACAGATCCCACTTTGAATGCACATTTAAATGCAAACTCTCAATCCTTGCACATGGCACACACACACCAACAAACAAACGTCAGGCTTTTGACTCAGCAGTTCAGCTGCAGTCAGGTGTTCTCGCTGCGACCAACAACAGCGTCACAAAATACCTTGTGACATCTTGAAAGGTCGGCGAACCTCCCTAAAATAATCTGTGTGCCTCTGCTGCCATCCCAGTCCTGTACTGGCTGGAATCCTCCTGGATCGGACCCCTGTCCTTGACCAGGGCCACATACACGCAGGCGAACACACACACACACAAACTATCTCTTCCTAGGACTAAACTAGCACCACTTGTACACAAGCAATGTCATCATTCAATTCAAATGTGTTGATACGCTTGTCCATTTCAGAATGTTCAGTGCACAGACAGACACCATATTAAATGTCATGATCATTAAATGGATACAGTTTTCTTTGGGGGAAAAAGGGTTAGAGGGATTTAATCTTATTTTAACTGCTCTCAGTATCACTTGACGTTTCATGAGAAGCCTACCTTATCTTGCTTAATTAACAAGTTTCAAGTTTTAATGTCACATTTTTTAAAAATGTAATCAGGTAAGACAGTTAAAAACAAATTCTTAATTACAATGATGGCCTACCCCAGCCAAACCCTCCTCTTACCCAGATGACACTGGGCCAATTGCGTGTTATCCTATGAGACTCCTGATCGTGATACAGCCCAGGATTGAACCCAGGTCTGTAGTGACACCTCTAGCACTGCAATGCAGTGCCTTAGACCACTGCGCCACTCGGTCCCACATGCACAAGTACAGTGAAATGCCTTTCTTGCAAGCTCAAAACCCAACAACGCAATAATCAAAAACAATATATTACTAGAAGAAAAAAACCCACAAGAAATAAGAATAAGAAATATCAAATACTTTATTGTGTAAGTAAGCATACTATATACAGGAAATATTTAAAAAGTCAGTTCCAATACCACATTTAAGTGTGCAGGGATACAGGAGTGATAGAGGTAGATATGTTTAGGGGTAAGGTGACTAGGCAATAGGATAGAAGATAGAGTAGCAACAGCTTGTATGTGAGTGGGTGTGTGCATGTGTAGAGTCAGTATAAATGTATGTGCATATTATATGTGAGTGAGCAAATTATGGAGGGGGTGTTTGTGTGTGTGTGTTGGAGTGACAGTGTGTGTGAGTGTGTAGGGCCCTGTGAGTGTGCATAGAGAAAGTGCACAAACTGAAAGTTCAATAGAGATACAAGGTAAGCTCAGTTCATGTAGCTATTTTGTTAGCTATTTATAGGTTGTATTGCTTGGGGATAGAAGCTGTCAGACTTGATGCACCGGTAAATCTTGCCGTGCGGCAGCAGAGAAAATAGTCTATGGTTTGGGTGGTTGTGGTCTTTGACGATTTTCCGGGCCTTCTATTTCTTTTAACAGGCTTACAAAGACACATGACTGTTCAACAAGATTGTGAGAAGTCTGTCCAGGAAAACACGTATACATATACCGTATATTAATTTGACCATCCTGTTGTAGGAATTGTCCTGCACAGCAGGAAATGCAAACTTGTAGTTTATTCAAGGTTTAAAAAGTATTTTAAAGTTTGTAATCTTCCTTTAAAATGCAGACTGGATTTGCCCCCCCCCCCCAAAAAAAAATCCATCAAACCCTACAAAACATGTCCATGAATTATAATCCACATAATAACTCACATTTCCTGGTGTTGCAGGATTATTTTCCTGCTATAGCAAACTGGCACAAATTAAGATCCTACATCTGTAGGAAAACAGTGGGCTTTTAAGCTCTGCCAGATCATGATGTAACAGTACAATGACAGAGTAGCCTTTGATATTGTCTGTTTCATTTACACATATTCACCCCTAGTTTACGCATTTTACCTGATTTAGCACCTGGCTGAGAGATGCAGGGCCGCTACACTTTCTCCATTCCAACACATTCCTGTAATGTGAGTCAGAATGAATAGATATGCAGTTCAGAACTTGTGGCTCTCCATACAGCCCATCTGCTGTGTCTGTGTCGTAAACCTGCGCATTAATTATAGGAAGCTGGTAAAAACAGAACGATGGTGCATGTCCTGAGGCATGACCCTTCTATAGACTGTATAGACATGGGACCAAGATCTGTCCCTTTAGCTTTTCAATGTGAGACGAGGACAGGGGGTACTAAGCCAGTAGAGGAGAAAGCATTAGCGTCGTTCCACCTAAAAAAGCACAAGAAAAGGATTTCGACACACACTATCTCAGATTTTCTGAAATCCTTTCTGTAGTTAGAAACAGATAAGATTAGCATTCCTGGAACATTATATTGTTAAAATATAATTTGATCTCTAAGAAATTGAGCTAATTATTGCACCCAAATTGGCAATTTTAATATATAGAATAAATATAATATCCAATAAATATAGTACCTAACATCTGATTTGGACCAAACTTTTTTCTAACAATGAGAAACATGAGGAATCCAAAGAGATGGTCAAAAACCTCCCACGGACCCCCACCCCATGCCAATCCCATCAGATTTATTCTAAAATTGATCAGGAAAACAATTAATTTAATCAATCTACACACAATAGCCAATAGTGAAAAAGTGAAAACAGGTTTTTAGAAATGTTTGCAAATTTATTTTTAAAAAATTATAAAATATCTAATTTACATAAGTATTCAGACCCTTTGCTATGAGACTCTAAATTGAGCTCAGGTGCATCCTGTTTATATTGATCATCCTTGAGATGTTTCTACAACTTGATTGGAGTCCACCTGTGGTAAATTCAATGGATTGGACATGACTTGGAAAGGCACACACCTGTCTACAGTTGAAGTCGGAATTTTACATACACCTTAGCCAAGTACATTTAAACTCAGTTTTTCACAATTCCTGACATTTAATCCTAGTAAAAATGCCCTGTCTTAGGTCAGTTAGAATCACCATTTTATTTTAAGAATGTGAAATGTCAGAATAATAGTAGAGAGAAAAATTTCTTTCAGCTTTTATTTCTTTCATCACATTCCCAGTGGGTCAGAACTTTACATACACTCAACTAGTATTTGGTAGCATTTCCTTTAAAATGGTTTAACTTGGGTCAAACGTTTCAGGTAGCCTTCCACAAGATTCCCACAATAAATTGGGTGAATTTTGTCCCATTCCTCCTGACAGAGCTGGTGTAACTGAATCAGGTTTGTAGGCCTCCTTGCTCGCACATGCTTTTTCAGTTCTGTCCACAAAATTTCTATAGGATTGAGGTCAGGGCTTTGTAATGGCCACGCCAATACCTTGACTTTGTTGTACTTAAACCATTTTGCCACAACTTTGGAAGTATGCTTGGGGTCATTGCCCATTTGGAAGACCCATTAGCGACCAAGCTTTAACTTCCTGACTGATGTCTTGAGATGTTGCTTCAATATATCCACATAATTTCCCTTGCCATCTATTTTGTGAAGTGCACCAGTCCCTCCTGCAGAAAAGCACCCCAACAACATGATGCTGCCACCCCTGTGCTTCACGGTTGGGATGGTGTTCTTCGGCTTGCAAGCCTCCCCCTTTTTCTTCCAAACATGACGATGGTCATTATGGCCAAACAGTTCCATTTTTGTTTCATCAGACCAGAGGACATTTCTCCAAAAACTATGATCTTTGTCCCCATGTGCAGTTGCAAACCGTAGTCTGGCTTTTTTAATGTCGGTTTTGGAGAAGTGGCTTCTTCCTTGCTGAGCGGCCTTTCAGGTTATGTCGATATAGGACTCGTTTTACTGTGGATATAGATACTTTTGTACCTGTTTACTCCAGCATCGTCACAAGGTCCTTTGCTGTTGTTCTGGGATTGATTTGCACTTTTCGCACCAAAGTACGTTCATCTCTAGGAGACAGAACGCATCTCCTTCCTGAGCGGTATGATGGTTGTGTGGTCCCATGGTGTTTATACTTGCGTACTACTGTTTGTACAGATGAACGTGGTACCTTCAGGCGTTTGGAAATTGCTCCCAAGGATGAACCAGACTTCCAGAGGTCTACAATTTTCTTTCTGAGGTCTTGGCTGATTTCTTTTGATTTTCCCATGATGTCAAGCAAAGAGGCACTGAGTTTGAAGGTAGGCCTTGAAATACATCCACAGGTACACCTCCAATTGACTGAAATGATGTCAATTAGCCAATCAGATGCTTCTAAAGGCATAATTTTCAGGAATTTTCCAAGCTGTTTAAAGGCACAGTCAACTTAGTGTATGTAAACTTCTGTCCCACTGGAATTGTGATACAGTGAATTATAAGTGAGATAATCTGTCTGTAAACAATTGTTGGAAAAATTACTTGTGTCAAGCACAAAGTAGATGTCTTAACCGACTTGCCAAAACTATAGTTTGTTAACAAGAAATTTGTGGAGGGGTTGAAAAATGAATTTTAATGACTCCAAACGAAGTGTATGTAAACTTCTGACTTCAACTGTATGTAAGGTCCCAAAGGTGACAGTGCATGTTAGAACAAAAACCAAGCCAAGAGATCGAAGGAATTGTCCGTAGAGCTCCGAGAAAGGATTGTGTCGAGGCACAGATCTGGGGAAGGGTACCAAAAAACAATGTCTGCAGCATTGAAGGTTCCCAAGAACACAGTGGCCTCCATCATCCTTAAATGGAAGAAGTTTGGAACCACCAACACTCTTCCTAGAGCTGGACACCTGGTCAAACTGAGCAATCGGAGCAGAAGGGCCTTGGTCAGGGAGGTGACCAAGAACCCAATGGTCACTCTGATAGAGCTCCAGAGGTCCTTCCAGAAGGACAACCATCTCTGCAGCACTTCACCAATAAGGCCTTTATGGTAGAGTGGCCAGACGGAAGCCACTCTTCAGTAAAAGGCACATGACATCCTGCTTGGAGTTTGCCAAAAGGTACCTAAAGGACTCTCAGACCATGAAAAACAAGATTCTCTGGTCTGATGAAACCAAGATTGAACTGTTTGGCCTGAATGCCAAGCATCACATCTGGAGGAAACCTGGCACCATCTGTACGGGGATGTTTTTCAGCGGCAAGGACTGGGAGACTAGTCAGAATCGAGGGAAAGATGAACAGAGCAAAGTACAGAGAGATCCTTGATGAAAACCTGCTCCAGAGCACTCAGGACCTCAGACTGGGGCGAAGGTTCACCTTCCAACAGGACAACAAACCTAAGCACACGGCCAAGACAACGCAGGTGTGGCTTCGGGACAAGTCTCTGGTTGTCCTTGAGTGGCCCAGCCAGAACCCGGACTTGAACCCGATACAACATCTCTGGAGAGACCTGAAAATACCTGTGTATTGACGCTCCCCATCCAATCTGACAGAGCTTGAGAGGATCTGCAGAGAAGAATGTGAGAAACTCCCCAAATACAGGTGTGCCAAGCTTGTAGCATCATACCCAAGAAGACGCGAGGCTAAAATCACTGCCAAAGGTGCTTAAACAAAGTACTGAGTAAAGGGTCTGAATACTTATGTAAATTTCATATTTCAGCTGTTGTTTTTTAATATATTTGCAAACATTTAAAAAAAACGTTTTTTGCTTCGTTTGCTTTGTCATTATGTGGTATTGTGTGTAGATTGATGAGGGGGGGAAATAATTTAATACATTCTAGAATAAGGCTGTAACGCAAAAAAAAAAAAATGTAAATAAAGGGGTCTGAATACTTTTCGAATGCATTGAGTTGCATTGGATTTGTGCCACAAATTAAACAAAGTTAGCATTTCAAAAAGTGACCAGGTAAACAACACCAAAGCAAGCATGGGGTGCTCTCATAACTTATCCATAAACTGCTTACAGGGTAAGGAAACCAATATGTAAATTTGGTTGAACTATCCTTTTAACATTGAAGGGAAAAGCACCATCTAGGGGGCAGAATCTTTGGGGCAATTAATTAGCTTTTAACAAAATAATGCTGCAGGAATGCTAATCTTATTTATTTCTAACTACAGAAATGGTTTCAGAACAATCTGAGATGGTGGGTGTTATGGCTTGCTGAAATGACATGGAACGACCCAGCATGCATTCTGATAAATTCAGGGCCCCTTGGCAGAGAATGCATACCTGACATTCTCTACTGTTCTCTTCATCACCTGACATTAACGCTGATGGTACTTAAACTCCTAGCTGTGGCAAGTCACAAGGCCCCTTGGGCCCAGGCACATTGTTAAGGAGGATTAAGAAAGGCAGAACAAGTGTGACATTTTGAGATGTAGCTATGATTGAAGAGCTATGAAGAGCAGAGTGTTGAACTTTGTAAGAGTTTAATGTGATACAAGAGTGTGATATAGTATGTAGAATCTTAATTTGAGCCAGTTTGCTACAGCAGAAAAATAATCCTGCAGCAAGAGGAAATGTTCATTATTATGTGGAATATAATTAATGGACATTTTTGTATGGGTTGATGCATTTTCGTGAGGGAAAATCAAGTCTGAAATTTCAAAATGGAAATTATAAACTTCAGAATCCCTTTTTGAACCTCAAATACACTACATGTTTTACATTTCCTGCATTGCAGGAACATTCTTCTGCAAAAGGGAGATCAAATTAAGATCCTACACATATAAGCATGTTGAACTCAGTGCACTGTTGCTCCAGAGTCATGAGATTTCCTAGTACCAGAGTAATCCTCATCCAGTAGGGGTGTTACCTAATGAGGACCAGTCTGGTTCACACATTCTGTTGGTAAACGTCTAGGCAACAAATACACTTGGGAGTAGCAATATCCATTTTCCCTCATTTTCTTTGCGAATTCTTTCTTTTCCATCAACCTTTTTTGAGTTATGGACAATTCCACTGTAAGGGAATTGCGCTGAGACTCTGATTTTTCACTTTAAAATGTATGCCAAACAAAAACCATAGCTTTCAAAGTTTAACAAACCAGACAACTATGTGCACAAGGATTTATTTTACAAATTTACACAGAACATTTGACAAAAACACACTTAAGGATGCAAAGTTTGGTAACAGAATTTTGGTCAACTATCCCTGAGTTTTTAACTGTACTACACAGAAAATCATAATTATGGATATGAATGTCATTCTCTTTATGGTAATGTATCCTAAATACATACAAAAAGTTAGACATTTGCAATATCCACCTTTGCATATTTGAGTATTATTCTTCTCACTAGCTATTATTTTAACCCCCAAACAAGACCAAATTTGGTTGGTCCGACTGGACCAAATCTGAACCTATTGTAGACGTCTATGTTTCACAAATTTGGATATCAAAGTACAGCACAGTAGAGCTCAGTCGAGTACAATACAGTACAGTACAGTAGAGCTCAGTACAGTACAGTAGAGTTCAGTACAGTACAGTATATTTCTGTACAGTACTGTAGAGTAGAGTATAGTTCAGTACAGTACAGTACAATGCAGTACATTATAGTGTATTCAACTCAGCTGTGCTCTGTATTGAACTCTACTCTATGTTACTCTAGAGCACAGTACTCTACTGTGCTCTACTGTACTGTGCTGTGCTCTCCAAACTTGTGAAACATAGACGTCTATGATTGGTTCAGATTTGGTCTGGTCCGGACTGGACCAAATCTGAACCAATCATGGACTTCTATGTTTGGGCCAAATCAAGGCCGGTCCAGACGTGACCAAAATTCAACATCTGTGGAAGTTGAAATAAATTAAAATATAAAAAACACATTTCAACTACTTTTCAACATCCATGGATGTCCTCTGTCGGTCAGTCCTCAGTGGGTGAGGATGCTGGTAACAGTTAATGTAAAGAGAAGGGGGCTCATGTGTTGGTGTCAGAAAGAGCAGGGAGAGGTGACAATAACTAGAAATAGAGAGAGAGAGAAAGAGGTTTCGCACTTGCTTTGACCACCAGATGACAGAAAGAGAAAGATAACAGTTATGATCTGAGTGAAAGGGAGGACTATAGCAGGTGACCCAACTGTGGTTTGTGACTACTATGATTTCCCATTGTAGTCAATTCAATTGCATTCATTAGTTACAGATTTCTGGGAAATTCTGTTACCAATTTGGTAACAGAATTTTGACTTTTAATCACTTTATAATTTGTAAACCAAATAGATATCAATAATATCACTATAACTAATTGGTAGTTCTACCTTTACTTGTTACTTCTGTGATCTTTCCTTATCTTCCCTCCTCATTAGAGACATAAACTAGAAAATATCTTAAAGATCTCAAAGGGACAGGATTCTTAAACTTACACAAGGCAAATCATTTCTCCAAAACTAAATATAAGTGTTGATATTAGTTGGCAGGGAACTTTACGCCTACATTATTCTGTTAAAACCCCTTTTGCATCTGTTTGACCAGAAATCAAAACCTTTGCCTATTCCAATACTTAGGTTAGAAAATTGTTGAATAATTTATATAATGTATGCCTTAATTTATCAAAAATATAGACAGCTTGCACTTGACACCAGATTTGACATGCTCCTATGAACTTCACATGTTGGAAATGTCGGTATGCTTTTTAATATTATGTATATCTCAGAGGATGTCCTTCTTGGTACCCCCAAGTTCAATACACACCCAAGTGAGGTGTGTAGGGTCACAGTCAAGGTCGAACACATGTGGGTAGTAAATACTTTAGGTTTTTCTTAGAAAGTCCACATAGTCACACAGCAAATTGGTCAGTGTTGATTTTTCAGTGTAACATTTCTAGTGTTGATTCAGGTGTTAAAGTAACTCTATAAGTGTTACATTAACACTCCTGGTGTAAAATAACCCCCGTGTTGGTGTTAATAATCAGAGTTAAACCGAAACCACGCCCATCATTATCATATTTCCCAGCATACTCTATTGCAGATGGATTTTTTGGTATTGTTTGTTTCAATGTGTATGTTTTTGTATGTACATTGAATAATATGACACATCACAAATATTAACCTGTTAGGGCTAGGGGGCCGTATTGACACGGCCGGATAAAAAACGTACCCGATTTAATCTGGTTACTACTCCTGCCCAGTAACTAGAATATGCATATAATTATTGGCTTTGGATAGAAAACACCCTAAAGTTTCTAAAACTGTTTGAATGGTGTCTGTGAGTATAACAGAACTCATATGGCAGGCAAAAACCTGAGAAGATTCCTTACAGGAAGTGCCCTCTCTGACAAGTTCTTGTTCTTCTTGGCTCTGTTTATTGAAAACTGAGGATCTTTGCTGTAACGTGACACTTCCTACGGCTCCCATAGGATCTCAGAACCCGGGAAAAAGCTGAATGATATCGAGGCAGCCCCTGGCTGAAAAACATTAGCGCGTGTGGATAGTGGCCGGTCAGAGGACTATGAGACTCAGGCTCGTGCACGAGGGGATCCCATGCTTTTATTTTCTCTCTCTTTGAACGTAAACACGCTTTCCCGGTCGGAATACTATCGCTTTTTTACGAGAAAAATGGCATAAAAATTTATTTTAAACAGCGGTTGACATGCTTCGAAGTACGGTAATGGAATATTTAGACATTTTTTGTCACGAAATGCGTCGTGCGCGTGACCCTTATTTACACTTCGGATAGTGTCTTGAACGCACGAACAAAACGCCGCTATTTGGATATAACTATGGATTATTTTGAACCAAACCAACATTTGTTATTGAAGTAGAAGTCCTGGGAGTGCATTCTGACGAAGAACAGCAAAGGTAATAACATTTTTCTTATAGTAAATCTGACTTTGGTGAGTGCTAAACTTGCTGGGTGTCTAAATAGCTAGCCCTGTGATGCAGGGCTATCTACTCAGAATATTGCAAAATGTGCTTTCACCGAAAAGCTATTTTAAAATCGGACATAGCGAGTGCATAGAGGAGTTCTGTATCTATAATTCTTAAAATAATTGTTATGTTTTTTGTGAACGTTTATCGTGAGTAATTTAGTAAATTCACCGGAAGTTTGCGGGGGGTATGCTAGTTCTGAACGTCACATGCTAATGTAAAAAGCTGGTTTTTGATATAAATATGAACTTGATTGAACAAAACATGCATGTATTGTATAACATAATGTCCTAAGATTGTCATCTGATGAAGATCATCAAAGGTTAGTGATGCATTTAGCTGTGGTTTGGGTTTATGTGACATTATATGCTAGCTTGAAAAATGGGTGTCTGATTATTTCTGGCTGGGTACTCTGCTGACATAATCTAATGTTTTGCTTTCATTGTAAAGCCTTTTTGAAATCAGACAGTGTGGTTGGATTAATGAGAGTCTTGTCTTTAAAATGGTGTAAAATAGTAATATGTTTGAGAAATTGAAGTAATAGCATTTCTAAGGTATTTGAATAACGCGCCACGGGATTCCACTGGCTGTTACGTAGGTGGGACGAAATCGTCCCACTGGCCCTAGAGAAGTTAATGACTTACATTTGCCTAAACTAAACCAATCTGTTACTTGGACTTATAGCACTCGTTACTGAAATGGTTGTTGCAGTTTAGATATGTTAGGTAGTCTCATATCTTAGTCTTCCCAACCCAGCAATTATTCTGAATGCAGGTTGCTGGTGAATAAAAATTACAAATGTTGGATATCCCCATTCCGGCTGGATTCTAATAGGAATTACACATCCCTTTGCAAGCCGGCATAATGTGACTTGCAGGCCTGATTTTGCCTGTAAACCATGAGTTTCAGGCCACTGTATTATGGTAGAACTAGGCCCTCAAAATAACGCCTTCTGAAATGTGTTATATTGTGCTAAAGAATTCAATTTGAATGACAACATACTCACTTAGGATCTCACTTGGTGACGGCCAGAGGACAAAAAATGTATGAATGCAACAACCATGTCTCTTTCATTAACAAATACAGTCATGGGTGGTAACTCTATAATTATTTCAAAAGGCAAGGCACTCTTAGAAATATGCAAATAAGGCTAAACACTAAACAGTGAGTTAATTTAACACTGAAAAGTGTGACCCGTATAGACACTGGAGAATTTGCTCTGCAGAAAAACCTCAGGGGCCTTGCTTTACCTCCTATTTAAACCAAAACCTATATCAGAAAAAGCCCCCATTGCCACTGTGAGTGAAAGCTTAGTTAAAATAATGAGGCTGCCACACCTCCACTTTTTCCTGTTTTTGATTAACATGTCAGTCAAAGACATTGCTTCAACATACCTAACCTAGCACTCCAACCTACCTTTTTTCTGTTGTGTCATTCATCCCCACGTCTCCTCTTCTGTCAGAGGGTTAATGTCATAACAAACAGAGTAATGCTTAGGAAACACAAAACATATACATACATACACTCCCTTCCAGAAGTGTCCTGAAGGACCTACAAGGTCTGGGCAGTTTGTGAAGTAGGACAGGGGTGGTAGAGAACCAGGTGGCTAGATACAAGCCACTACAGGGACATTACATGGACGTTATAGGGACGCTACAGAGAAGTTACAGGAGCGCTACCGGGACGCTACAGGGACGCTACAGGGACGCTACAGAGAAGTTACAGGAGCGCTACCGGGACGCTACAGGGACGCTACAGAGAAGTTACAGGAGCGCTACCGGGACGCTACCGGGACGCTACAGAGAAGTTACAGGAGCGCTACCGGGACGCTACCGGGACGCTACAGAGAAGTTACAGGAGCGCTTCCGGGACGCTACAGGGACGCTACAGGGAAGTTACAGGAGTGCTACCGGGACGCTACCGGGACGCTACCGGGATGCTAAAAGGGACGTTGTAGGTTTTTTTACACGTCTTAGGCCCTTATGACACACTATTGTATTGAGCTGATGGTACTCATATAGGATAGCCAGCTCCTTGGCCCAGACTGCAAGCCTTAAAAAGCCTGTGTCTGCCCATGTAGTTGTGGCTTGGAAGTTACTATTAGAATGTGCCAAAACAAGCAGCGTGGCTTGGTACGGTCGTGTTTCGGAGGATGCATGCAGTAACGCTACATGGACGTTACAGGGACGCCTAAGGGACGCGCGCGGGACATTACAGGGGCGCCTAAGGGATGCTACAGGGACGTTACAGGGACGATACAGGGACGCTACAGGGACGCTACAGGGACGTTACAGGGACGATACAGGGACGCTACAGGGACGCTACAGGGACGCTACAGGGACGCTACCGGGATGCTACCGGGACGCTACCGGGACGCTACCGGGACGCTACAGGGACGCTACCGGGACGTTACCGGGACGCTACAGGGACGCTACCGGAACACTACCGGGACGTTACAGGGACGATACAGGGATGCTACATGGACGCTACAGGGACGCTACAGGGACATTACAAGGATGCTAGTGCCGGACTCACCATTAGGCAACTCAGGCAATTGCCTGGGGTCTCACATCATCAGAGGCCTCGTGAACTTGGCGTAATGTTGTTTAATAACACATCATTTCTGTTATCTTGCCTTCATCCTTTACTTGAGGTCCTCCTCCGCTCATGAGTAACCTCCGATGTGCGCTATTTAGCAGCGGTTTCTGTTTTCTTCCTATGAATTTGGCTATAGCTTTTGAGCAGTTGGGGCTATTAGCTAGTATCATTACATAACAGAAACTAAAAAAAAAGAATATCTCAACATTTCTTTCCCAACAATTTAAATCAACACCTACATACAAAAAAAAACATATCCATGGCCACGGTGAGTGACAGCCTACATGTGAATGTAGGCTGTCACCTTTGATGAGGGACCAAAACAAAGTATTGCTCTCTTCAGGAATCATTGTCACTCTCTCTCTCTTCTCCAGCCCTCCCTCTCCGTCTCCCCCGCTTACATAAGTAGCAAATAATTTATCATTAAACATCTATGCACTAGCTACATTCCTCTCGCCTGTACAGGTTTTGTTTCATATTTGGTATTTTCATGCACTATTTGTTATGCCTGGAGTACAACAGAAACACCATTAGAGTTAGTAAGAGCTAAGGGGCCAGATTTTTATTTTAAGCACCAAAAGAAGGTTACTCACATGGCTTCCATTTTCGCCATCTGTATTCAATAAAAAATACATGCAATGTAATGTCGATAAAGGTGGTTTCAGGTCACATAATTGGAACAGACCATACGCCTCCCTCCCAAATACACACACACACACACCACACACACACACACACACACACACACACACACACACACACACACACACACACAAACACACACACACACACACACACACACACACCTTCCTTCCTTCCTTGCTTGCTTACAGTCAGTCTTCCTGTGGTAGTGGCGTCTTGCTAAACACAAACAGCAAACAATACGGCCCGGGCTAATCTCTGATCCTCTGGAACATAGTGTTCCTGCACACAGTCTAACAAACAGCGCCCGCCAGCTAGCCACCAGCCGCCAGCCCAACCAAGTGCAGCGCAGCCCAACGAGCTGCTCTCAATCAGGGGAAGGGAGATAAGAGGAGATGGCTGATCCATCTGATACACTCACTGAAAGGCATGATGGGATCACGCCCAGTCTGTTCTGACGATGGCTGCCCCCTGCTCCCCCTTCCCACGCCATAACGGCCACCCACATCTTCATGTTCATAACTTAATGTGCCACACCACACATCTGTCCATCATTCTCCCCTCGTGCCACTTCAACATCTTAATGAGATTGTCAACAAATATTTGACATCTTAACAGGCAAGACCACCTGCATAGCGGCCACAGGCACATTTTTCTGGAGGATAAACATTCTTCTGTGATTTGCTGACTGTGATGGGCTAATATTCAAAAACACAGGTGGCGGACCACAGTTGCCCAGTGCCGCTCTGCCACTGCATACAAACTAGGCAACCGCTGCCTTGGCAGAATAATGATTTAAGTGAGAGTGAGGGAAGGAGGGAGGGAGGGAGTGGCTAGAGTTGTTTCATCGCCTTTCATCTTTCTCCACTGTTTTATCAGATAACAACTGAAAATGCTGTGATTTAAGTATAATCTCAAGATTAGGATTTAGTAAAAAGATTAGGATTTAGTAAGAAGGAAATGCACCTCTGATCCATGCTTTTACTGTCACGGTGTCTCCCTGCCTACCTCCAATGCAAAATTACTCAATTCAAATGACGTTGGTTGATGAACTACTATACCACACCCATTAGAACTTTGCAGTTGAGTTGCTGTCCAGCATGTGGACAGTGGATTAACATTTTAAAAACAATGTTTTGGCACATTCTTCATTTTATGTGTTTGTATTTTTTGTGCTTTTACCTCTTTTACCTCTCCCTAATTTCGTGATATCCAATTGGTAATTAGTCTTGTCCCATCGCTGCAACTCCCCTACGAACTCGGGAGAGTTCGAAGGTCGAGCGCCATGCATCCCCGAAACAAGACCCTGCCAAGCCGCACTGCTTGTTTTGGCACATTCTAATAGTAACTTCCAAGCTACAACTACATGGGCAGACACAGGCTTTTTAAGGCTTGCAGTCTGGGCCAAGGAGCTGGCTATCCTATATGAGTACCATCAGCTCAATACAATAGTGTGTCATAAGGGCCCAAGACGTGTATAAAAACCTTATGAATCATAGCCTCAAAGACATAGGGGCTTGGTGGATAACGTTCTATACAGACATACTAATATCTCCAATAAAAAGGGGGTATTGACGGGAATGGGCCTGGGACTGAGGGCTGGACTGGGTTGAATGGAGAGAGAGAGGGGGGGAGGAGACAGAGATATGGAGAATACCAAGAATTCAGCCCCTCCCCCATGCTGTTTCTCCAGCGGGGTTGGGGCTGGGATTTCAGAAGCCTGCGTTCATGACCCTTCCTGAGAACTTGTCACAATAAACGGCATGTTTCAGTTTAGAGACATCATACAGCTGGGAAATACTGTTTCCCTCTCTCTCTTTAAAACCCTCACATTAAACTCTAAAAGAGCCCTAAAACCTCACACAAGCACAGTGGTCTTACACAAAGGTAGTTTTTGTGCCACTAGCCTGCCATTTAAAGCTCCATCAAACAACTGTGAAAGAGAAACCAAACTGAGACAGTACTCATTATCTGGGAGAGTACAAGGCCTGCACTTTGCTTGGCCTGAACAGTGTGTGTGTGTGTGTGTGTGTGTGTGTGTGTGTGTGTGTGTGTGTGTGTGTGTGTGTGTGTGTGTGTGTGTGTGTGTGTGTGTGTGTGTGTGTGTGTGTGTGTGTGCGCGCACATGAGTAAAGTTCTGGATTAGAGAGCAAAAATCTTTAGTGCCAAGTCTCCTGGGGGCACTTACCTGTCACAACATGTATAACACTGCCTGGCCCTCTCTAGGCTCTCTTCTCTTTTCTCTGCTCAACGCCAGTCAGGCATCTACTCAATGTCAAGTCATATTCAATACTGATGGAAAGAACTAAACCACTACAAGGCCCCATTCGATCGACTACTTTGAAAAGGATCCAAAAGAAATCGAGGTAAGACAGACACTGGTCCCACACCTTCCAAAGGTGTGGGACCAGCAACCACATACTGTCTCTCAGTGTGAATTTAGTTTATGTCTCTCAGTGTGAATTTGGTTCATCTCTCTTCATACCATGGCCAACCTGTAATCATGGCCTAGAGGAGAAGCGTTGAGTGGGGTATGTCAATGTTTGGGTAATGTTAGGATAGCGCTGTGGCAAGGCAGTGGGCACAGTGCCAGCTCTGTCTGCACAGGCCAATGGACTGAATGGCTGAGTTGACAGGGGCTTTGGCCAAAGCAGGGCCTTTCTACTCCCTAACAGGCTACTGGCTCCTTTAGAGGACCCATCACAGAACAAGCCACACACACACACACACACACACACACACACACACACACACACACACACACACACACACACACACACACACACACACACACACACACACACACACACACACACACACACACAGAGACAGAGAGACAGAGAGACAGAGAGACAGAGAGAGAACCCCGTAATAAAGGTGACATAACCTCACCAAAGCCACAAACCAAAACAGACCAGCACTAAGTGACTGGTGTAGAAAGCCAGAAAGCTTTAGCAGTTCACAGTGCTAGCTATGAGAATAAACGTTGTGGTGACAGTATGTGAAAAACATGGGAATAGACATATCCTTTACTTATGAAATGTATGATAAATGAATGGGGGAAAAAGTGGATACTTACATTTCTCATGCAGCTTGTACATAGTTATTGTATAGCCATATGAGAACAGTAAGTAAATAAACACATCAAATAATCCCATAAGTGGATCCTTTCACAATAACACATGGTCCTAAAAACTAAGTATGCAATATCACCGCTGAAATAAACATTGCTGTACAAGCCAGGCCAGAAGCAATGATTCACCCCATTGACAATGCCATAAAGACTAGTTATTTAAACTTGCAATAAATGGCAAGGCCTAACACACACACACACACACACACACACACACACACACACACACACACACACACACACACACACACACACACACACACACACACACACACACACACACACACACACACACACACACACACACACACACACACACACACACACACACACACACACACACACACACACACACACACACACACACACACACACACACACACACACACACACACACACACACACACACACACACACACACACACACACACACACACACACCCTTGGGGCTTTCTCTTTTTAATCTCTAACCTCATTGAACCAGTGATCTGGTAGACTTCTCTAAGATGGCCGCCGACATGTCTCTTGTGTTGTATAAGTTGTTATGTCTAATGGGAAACCCTTCTCTGCCCAAAGGAAATGTCACTTCATTCTCTACAGCCCCTCCAGTCCATGATTTCCTGATCATAAAGATTTAGTGTCCCTGTTCGATTCTTAATACCTGTCTTGTTTATGTTCTGGATGTTTGGGGTTGATCTGATAGTGTGTGTTTGAGAAAGCTCTTCAGTGCAGTCACGAGGCTGGGGCAGACTGAGAGGCGCTCATCTCGTTACTAGACTCTCTCACACTGCTCTCCTCATGGGGATATGGTGTCTCGATCTAACCCTTTTATTCAAACAATACAGAAAACGCTCCACAACTAAAGGACGCACAAATCCACTGTGTTCTCCTAGGGAGCCGGAGGAGAGCTAAGGAGCAAAGAATTAGAAGATGTTAAATATATTTTTCATGATTTGGCTCGCACACGGGATAGACCATTACTAAGCTGTGGGCAGTGAAAACTGATACCAGTAAATAAGTTAATAAGTGAAACAAACACGACTTCACAAGTCACCACCACTGGGGAACAATTATCGCCATGTATTTTTTTTTGCTGTAGGAGCCATAGGCTGAAGTACAGTATGCTGTGGGCTCTGCGTACTGTAAACCAGAACTACAGGCTCACCATCAGGCAACACTCAATACATACATACTACACACTATTACTGTACATGTATGTGGACATCTTTGTGGTTCTCAGAATTATTATGTCAATTTTCTTAATATAAAATGGTCACAAGGTCAATATTTAGTTTTGCTCTGAGGTCTGAGATTAAAGTCAAAGTTACAGGTGTTATGTCTTCTGAAAACCTTCCTTATAGATGAAGTAGGCTACAGCCACTGAAATTCACTCTCCCTTTCATCACTCTCTCTCGTTACCTGTTCATCACTCTAGTTACTGTATAGACTATCTTTATTATTACGTTGAGATTTTGAGAAGTTCTGTTAAGCAGATAATGTGTGCTATGTGTGTTCAACAGATTCAGTTTTTTTAACTCTTCATTAGCCCCTACATAGCCTACTAATGATGCGTGGGTTGACTCATAACCCGCATTCCCCACGGATATATCCATGGGCTGTATAAAGAGAAAACAATACCTTAAAAAATCCGTAAATGTATAATTCTTGTGCAATTTATAGCCTATCTAAAGGCTACATTGAGGTTTTTCTTTCATGATTGTAGGCTATCTGGCATTAGAGTGTAAGCCTAAGCTTTAGGGCCTAACTGTACGCGAGCCTAATAGCCTACACACCAATCGCCAAATGCTTTTGGGAACGGGCAGAAAAAGGTAATGTCATTGATCCACGGAGGCAAAAAGGAAAATGTCAGAGTTGAATTCAATAAGAGAAAAGCTGCAACATTTGCCCATTATTCTTTTCAAAATTCTTCAAGCTTTGTCAAATTGGTTGTTGATCATTGCTAGACAACCATTTTCAGATCTTGCCATAGATTTTCAAGCGGATTTAAGTCAAAACTGTAACTTGGCCACTCAGGAACATTCACTGTCTTCTTGGTAAGCAACTCCAGTGTAGATTTGGCCTTGGGTTTAAGGTTATTTTCTTGTCTGGTGAAAGCAGACTGAACCAGGTTTTCCTCTAGGAGTTTGCCTGTGCTTAGCTCTATTAAATTAATTTTTTATCCTGAGAAACTCCCCAGTCCTTAACGATGACAAGCATACACATAATATGATGCACCACTACTATACTTCAAAATATGGAGAGTGGTACTCAGTAATATGTTGCATTGGATTTGCCCCAAACATAACACTTTGTATTTACGATAAAAAGTTAATTGCTTCGCCACATTTTTTACAGTATTACTTTAGTGTGTTGTTGTAAACAGGATACATGTTTTGGAATATTTATGTTCTGTACAGGCTTCCTTCTTTTCACTCTGTCACTTAGGTTAGTATTGTGGAGTAACTACAATGTTTTCTCCTATCACAGCCATTAAACTCTGTAACTGTTTTAAAGTCACCATTGGCCTCATGGTGAAATCCCTGAGCAGTTTCCTTCCTCTCTGACAACTGAGTTAGGCAGGACGCCTGTATCTTTGTAGCGACTGGGTGTATTGATACACCATCCAAAGTGTGTTTAATAACTTCACCATGCTCAAAGGGATATTCAATGTAATCAAATTTTTACCCATCTACCAATAGGTGCCCTTCTTTGTGAGGCATTGGAAAACCTCCCTGGTCTTTGTGGTTGAATCTGTGTTTGAAATTCACTGCTCGCCTGAGGGACCTTACATATAATTCTATGTTTATTGCACACAGACTGAGTCCATGAAACTTATATTGTGACTTGTTAAGCTAATCTTTACTCCTGAACATGTTTAGGCTTGCCATAATACTTATTGACTCAAGACATCTCAGCTTTTCATTTTTGATTTAATTAGTAAAAATGTCTTTAAACAGAATTTCACTTTCACATTATGGGGTATTGTGTGTAGGCCAGTATTGTCTGAAGGCCATGTAAATTAGGCAACAACAAAAAATCCTGCACCCCTGTCAAAAAAAAAAATCGCCCCACCGTCTCTGACTGTAGCTTACAGCGCATTTTCTATATTAGCGGGTTACACTCTTAGAAAAACTGGTTGTTTGGGGTTTGATATAGAACCCTTTGGTTCTTCAGATGAGATTAAAGATCCCTTTACTAATAAAGGTTATATACACTACCGTTCAAATGTTTGGGGGTCACGTAGAAATGTCCTTGTTTTTTAAAGAAAAGCAAATTTTTTTGTCTATTAAAATAACATAAAATTTATCAGAAATACAGTGTAGACATTGTTAATGTTGGAAATGACCATTGGAGCTAGAAATGGCAGATTTTTTACGGAATATATACATAGGCGTACAGAAGCCCATTATCAGCAACCGTCACTCCTGTGTTCCAATGGGACGTTGTGTTAGCTAATCCAAGTTTATAATTTTAAAAGGCTAATTGATCATTAGAAAACCCCTTTGCAATTATGTTAGCACAGCTGAAAACTGTTGTTCTGATTACAGAAGCAATAAAACTAACCTTCCTTAGACTAGTTGAGTATCTGGAGCATCAGCATTTGTGGGTTCGATGACAGGTTCAAAATGGCCAGAAACAAAGAACTTTCTTCTGAAACTCATCAGTCTATTCTTGTTCTGAGAAATGAAGGCTATTCCATTCGAGAAATTGCCAAGACACTGAAGATCTCATGCAACGCTGTGTACTACACCCTTCACAGAACAGAGCAAACTGGCTATAACCAGAATAGAAAGAGGAGTGGGAGGCTCCGGTGCACAACTGAGCAAGAGGACAAGTAGATTAGCGTGTCTAGTTTGAGAAACAGACGCCTCACAAGTCCTCAACTGGCAGCTTCATTAAATAGTACCCACAAAACACCAGTCTCAACATCAACAGTGAAGAGGCGACTTCGGGATGCTGGCCTTGAGCTCAGGTTCATCATGTTTCCATTGATCATCCTTGAGATGGTTCTACAATTTTGATTGGAGTCCACTTGTAGTAAATTCAGTTGATTGGACATGATTTGGAAATGCACATATCTGTCTATATAAGGTGCCACAGTTGACAGTGCATGTCAGAGCAAAAAACAAGCACAGAGGTCAAATGGATTGTCCGTAGAGCTCCAAGACAAGGATTGTGTCGAGGCACAGATCTGGGGAAGGGTACGAAAACATTTCTGCAGCATTGAAGGTCCCCAAGAACACAGTGGCTTCAATCATTCTTAAATGGAAGAAGTTTGGAACCAAGACTCTTCCTAGAGCTGGCCGCCAGGCGACACTGAGCAATCGGGGGCCTTGGTCAGGGAGGTGGTCAGGGAGGTGACCAAGAACCCGATGGTCACTCTGATAGACCTCCAGAGGTCCTCTGTGGAGATGGGAGAACCTTCCAGAAAGACAACCATCTCTGCAGCACTCCCCCAATCAGGCCTTTATGGTAGAGTGGCCAGACGGAAGCCACTCCTCAGTAAAAGGCACATGACAGCCTGCTTGGAGTTTGCCAAAAGGCACCTACAGACTCTCAGACCATGAGAAACAAGATTCTCTGGTCTGATGAAACCAAGATTGAACTCTCTGACCTGAATGCCAAGTGTCACGTCTGGAGGAAACCTGGCACTATCCCTACGGTGAAGAATGGTGGTGGCAGCATCATGCTGTGGGGATATTTTCAGCGGCAGGGACTGGGAGACTAGTCAGAATTGAGGCAAAGATGAACAGAGCAAAGTACAGAGAGATCCTTGATGAAAACCTGCTCCAGAGCACTCAGGACCTCAGACTGGGGTGAAGGTTCACCTGCCAACAGGACAACGACCCTAAGCACACAGCCAAGACAACGCAAGAGTGGCTTCGGGACAAGTCTCTGAATGTCTTCGATTGGCCCAGCCAGAGCCTGGACTTGAACCTGATCGAACATCTCTGGACAGACCTGATAATAGCTCACAGAGCTTGAGAGCATCTGCAGAGAAGAATTCCAGAATGACAGCTTGCAAGTAGCCTAATGTTAGCCTACCAGTAAGCACGTTATTTTTCAATGTATCAAGGTAAGCAACGTTGACTATTTAATTAAAATATATAAAACCCAAGTCATATGATAAACTATAGGCTAGATAAATAAAGTTAAAATGTTATTAGAATGTAAGCACGTTTGTAAGATAATTTAGCTAGCTAGCTAGCTAGCTAAACAGAAAAACCTAGGCTACTTTAATTTGCCATTTTACAAGCTAACTCTTTCAAATAAACATCATTTTTATTATGGGATATGCCAAATAGAGCTACAGACCCAGTCTAACATGGGCAATTAGCGAACTGTTTATTTTCTTTCAATATTTCAGTGTGGAGTCAATTGAGGGGACTAGTCTGTTTCATGAAGCCATTAGAAGGCAGTTGCTGACTGAGAGGAGGTACAGTTGAAGTCGGACGTTTACATACACGTACGTTGGAGTCATTAAAACTTGTTTTTCAACCACTCCACACATTTCTTGTTAACAAACTACAGTTTTGGCAAGTCGGTTAGGACATCTACTTTGTGCATGACACAAGTAATTTTCCAACAATTGTTTACAGACATATTATTTCACTTATAATTCACTGTATCACAATTTCAGCGGGCCAGAAGTTTACATACACTAAGTTGACTGCGCCTTTAAACAGCTTGGAAAATTCCAGAAAATTATGTCATGGCTCTAGAAGCTTTTGAAAGGCTAATTAACATAATTTTAGTGTACCTGTGGATGTATTTCAAGGCTTACCTTTGCTTGACATCATGGGAAAATCTAAAGAAATCAGCCAAGACCTCTGAAAAAAAATTGTAGACCTCCACAAGTCTGGTTCATCCTTGGGAGCAATTTCCAACTGCCTGAAGGTACCACGTTCATCTGCACAAACAATAGTACGCAAGTATAAACACCATGGGACCACACAACTGTCATACTGCTCAGGAAGGAGACGCGTTCTGCCTCCTAGAGATGAACGTACTTTGGTGCGAGAAGTGCAAATCAATCCCAGAACAACAGCAAAGGACCTTCTGAAGATGCTGGAGGAAACAGGTACAAAAGTATCTATATCCACAGTAAAACGAGTCCTATATCGATATAACCTGAAAGGCCGCTCAGCAAGGAAGAAGCCACTGCTCCAAAAGCGACATTAAAAAAGCCAGACTACGGTTTGCAACTGCACATGAGAACAAAGATCGCACTTTTTAGAGAAATGTCCTCTGGTCTGATGAAACAAAAACAGAACTGTTTGGCGATAATGACCATCGTTATGTTTGGAGGGAAAAACGGGGTGGCTTGCAAGCCGAAGAACACCATCCCAACCGTGAAGCACAGGGGTGGCAGCATCATGTTGTGGGGGTGCTTTTCTGCAGGAGGGACTGGTGAACTTCACAAAATAGATGACGTCATGAGACAGGAAAAGTACGTGGATATATTGAAGCAACATCTCAAGACATCAGTCAGGAAGTTAAAGCTTGGTCGCAAATGAGTCTCCAAATGAACAATGACCCCAAGCATACTTCCAAAGTGGTGGCAAAATGGCTTAAGGATAACAAAGTCAAGGTATTGGAGTGGCCATGACAAAGCCCTGACCTCAACCCTATAGAAAATGTGTAAGCAGAACTGAAAAAGCATGTGCGAGCAAGGAGGCCTACACTCGAGGGCTGCTGGGTTCACATCATCAAAACATTCCCCTACGGTTGGGCACTTGGATCAAGGCCCTTAAGAACCTGTGCTCCTCTCAACTGTATGTGTGAGGTCTGTTGTTCGGGGGGTTGAGAACAGAAGACCTATTTTTGTTGCTCACTGTAACTAATGGACAATGTATATTATATTCTATTAATACCCAGTTCCACAAGGGGCCTAAAGGGGGCTTAGCCCCCTCAGTTCAATCTTGTGGCATCTCAGTTTTAGTTTTATGTCCCTATGTAAAAATAGCAAAAACGTTGAGTGACAGGTTGGCGGAAAAAAAACATCTGTATCTCCACTGAGCTGTCAGCACAATGGACAGAGCACGCCACGGTGTGTGTATGGGGACAATGGACAGAGCACGCCACGGTGTGTGTATGGGGACAATGGAAAGCCACTGGGGTGGTTAGGTATGACTCCTTTGTATTTCCATAAAAAGCGGGGGAAATGTTTGTCATCTCTGTGGATGGCTAAGTGAATAACGTGATCAAGTTTACCAGTTGGGTCCTGGTGAGGATGCCATGTTGGAGGCCGAACTGTCACCTTCCTGCTCTTCTGCTGTTCCTATAGGGGACGCTCTACAGGAGTGTCCTGCCCTATGATGGGGTGTGTGAGGTTTTCATCCCAACATTGACTGACACTGAATTGATTATGACCGAGCTCTCTCCGAAGTCTGGAGAGGAGAGCACCCAGAAGAGCACCCGGGCTTGGGAGAAAATGACTGCATCACTAAAATGTTCCTGAGTGTGGCAAGGAAGTTGTGTAACTGCTGGGGGATCTGGAGACAACCCCAGTGTCCACTGTGCATCATTTGGGAGAGAATGCTCCTTTACCTGCTTCAACAAAGGCCCATGCAGGGAGGTTTGTGCACCAGTATCGCCAAAAGTTTAGTGAACAGTGTTTAGGGCCTGAGCAAAGTGTTCATCTGCCTCAGGGCAACTTCTATGAGGTTCCTTTATTTGCTCCGCCAATCTACATTCACTAAATGGACATACCATGTTGGTCAATATGTATCATGTACCCAGTGCTTGTTTGGAATGTGCCATTCTGCCTTGCTGTCACATGTCCATTCGTTTAGGGAGTGTGTGCGTTTAAGGGGGGTGGTTAGAAATACTGAACCATAATGATTTCAGATGAAGGGAACGTCTCCTGTCAATGTTAATTAAGGTTACTGCTTATGTGTTAGGAACGTGACTTGAGCATAATTTAAAATGTGGAGACCAGGTGTGTGGTGAAGACATGCTGTAGACATGTCCCTCTCCACCACTATTGCGCACTGACTCCTGCCAATTCCTGCGGAATATTTGTATCAGCGTTCCAGTTGTTTGTCAATGTTTATCAATGCACCACGAACTATATATTCATCAGTGAAGTTACTGTTAATCCCAGCATATTCCCCCATTTATTTTGAATGTTTGGTTATGAAAATGTTGACAATTCATTATACAATATACATTCATACCATTCTCATTCTCCAAGTGGAAACGTTGTTTGGAGAGCTCACAAACTGATAAATAACGTGTGGTTTATTTAGTTGCATTTAACAGTTTACTGTCAATTTATTCATTGTCTTTGATTGGAGAACATGTGTCTGGTTTCTCTGTCATTTTTAATGTTGTGTGAACGCGCACGCTTTAGCTATCTATAGATATACCTGGTCTGCTCGCCAAGAATAGGTGCGGATAAATGTATTTAATTCCCTTTGGGGATGTTCTAGTTAGTTTACTTTTGGGTAACTCAAGAGGAGACTGTATCTGAGCCTGGTAGACCCCACATGTGCTTTATTGGTTAAAACAGGTTTTTCCTGAATGCTGGTTAAAACAGGCTTTTTCTTTTGAATGCTGACATTTTCAAGTCAGAACTTTGTACATATATTTGTAAATATCATCGTCATATTTGAAACACCAGCGCTGTGTAAATAAATCCGACACTCATTTGCACCTTTATCTGCCTGCCTCCTGCTGAATCTCTGTCCTTACGACTGCTAGAAGGCCAGTATTTTACGCTGATACAGCGCAGCAGAGATAGGCTACAGATTTCGTGCCAACCTGTCACTTCAAAAGCACTCCGTGATCTTGAAGTCTCTGCATTTGAAATATATGTTTATTGTGGTATAGCGTGATATAAGTAGAATTCAATATCATTCCAATGCAAGAACCCCCCAAAATGTTACAATCTCGGCGATTTCAAGAGCCCCCCTTTAGTAACTTTATCCTGGCGCCGTGTCTTATTATTGTGTTGTAAAGAAGTCAGCCAGTGTTAACCTGGCCCATCATTCAAACAAAGAGATTCCTCCCTGGCTATCAGTGCATATTTCCAAACTATGTTTGCATATAATGACAATAAATTCTAAAAACTATGCTGGTATTCTTTTGACCGTTATTTAATTGTTTATTAAATTATATTCTTAGCTCAAAATATTACTATTTAATATTAGTATAATTAATAAATGGCACCATGCAAGGTTCTATATAGAACCATTTTGGTTCAGTGAAGAATAACCTCTACGGTTGCGATCAAAGAACCCTATAAATGGTTCTATATATAGAACTTTTTGCGGTTCCATATATGTAGCAAGTGATAGAACCCTTTTTAGTTCAATAAGGAACACTTTATTCTAATAATATACCCTATATAGCACAGTGCGCCTTTTATTAAAGGACAACAGGTCTCCGAGCTGCACATTTTCGGCGAAATGTCACTCATAGATTGCGAGGAAAATCGCTTACTAGGCCTACCATTTAACGTGTTGATTGTAGGTTTAACATGATAATTTCTTATAAAATGTATACATCTAAGAGCAAATAGGCCAAACAATAAACCTAAAACAAATCTACTTTACCTTTTCTTGTCCTTATCAGCCGTCATGTTTTCTTTTGCAAAGTTCAGTGACAAATGGAATTTCCCCCGAAAGTCCGAATCAGTCCACTTATGCAACAATTTTCAAGTAACAGATAACATACACAATGAAGAATATTGAAAGTCAAATCGAGATGATGTAATTTCTCTGCTCTTTACGCACAGTCCATTTCAGATGCAAGTTGTCTTTCAGAAGCAGTAGGCAGCTGTACAGTCTCAGAACACTGCCAAGGATTGTACAGCCTATTCACCGATTCACTAAAGGTAGGCCTACAATCCACAACCTTTAGCCTACAAATGCTTTAGAAGTTGGATAAAATAGGGTCCGCTGTCAAAGTTTCCTTGCGTTGGTTGTGCTGGTCTGCTGAACTTCTAGCCCAGTTCGCTGTTCACTCTTCTGCGCTCAGCTGGCCCGTTGACAGCCGCTCACGCGTCAATCTGACCGCAGTGATTGGTGAAAATGCTGTGTAGAACCGCCTTAAATATCCCCACCCACTACTCTGATGGTTTCCTTGTTTTATGCTGTCGTTCAGTCCCTGTAGGCCTACATACGGTAGCCTACACCTTTGAGTTGACTTGCCCTTGTATGTTGTGTAAGTACAGTTGAAGTCGGAAGTTTACATACACTTAGGTTGGACTCATTAAAACTCGTATTTTAACCACTCCACAAATTTCTTGTTAACAAACTATAGTTTTGGCAAGTCGGTTAGGACAAACCACATTGTGCATGACACAAGTAATTTTTCGAACAATTGTTTACAGACAGATTATTTCACTTATAATTCACTGTATCACAATTCCAGTGGGTCAGAAGTTTACATACACTAAGTTGACTGTGCCTTTAAACAGCTTGGAAAATTCCAGAAAATGATGTCATGGTTCTAGAAGCTTCTGGTAGGCTAATTGACATAATTTGAGTCAATTGGAGGTGTACCTGTGGATGTATTTCAAGGTCTACCTTCAAACTCAGTGCCTCTTTGCTTGACATCATGGGAAAATGAAAAGAAATCAGCCAAGACCTCAGAAGGAAATGGTAGACCTCCACAAGTCTGGTTCATCCTTGGGAGCAATTTCCAAACGCCTGAATGTACCACGTTCATCTGTACAAAGAAAAGTATGCAAGTATAAACACCATGGGACCACGCAGCCGGCATACCGCTCAGGAAGGAGACGCGTTCTGTCTCCTAGAGATGAACGTACTTTGGTGCGAAAAGTGCAAATCAATCCCAGAACAGCAGCAAAGGACCTTGTGAAGATGCTGGAGGAAGCAGGATACAAAAGTATCTATATCCACAGTAAAACGAGTCCTATATCGACATAACCTGAAAGGCTGCTCAACAAGGAAGAAGACACTGCCCCAAAACCGACATTAAAAAAGCGAGACGACAGTTTGCAACTGCACATGGGGACAAAGATTGTACCTTTTGGAGAAATGTCCTCTGGTCTGATGAAACAAAAATAGAACTGTTTGGCCATAATGACCATCGTTATGTTTGGAGGGAAATGAGGGATGCTTGCAAGCCGAAGAACACCATCCTAACCGTGAAGCATGGGGGTGGCAGCATCATGTTGTGAGTGTGCTTTGCTGCAGGAGGGACTGGTGCACTTCACAAAATAGATGGCATCATGAGGCAGGAAAATTATGTGGATATATTGAAGCAACATCTCAAGACTTCAGTCAGGAAGTTAAAGCTTGGTCGCAAATGGGTCTTCCAAATGGACAATGACCCCAAGCATACTTCCAAAGTTGTGGCAAAATGGCTTAAGTACAACAAAGTCAAGGTATTGGAGTGGCCATCATAAAGTCCTGACCTCAATCCTATAGAAAATTTGTGGGCAGAACTGAAAAAGCATGTGCGAGCAAGGAGGCCTACAAACCTGACTCAGTTACAACAGCTCTGTCAGGAGTAATGGGCCAAAATTCACCCAACTTATTGTGGGAAGCTTGTGGAAGGTTACCTGAAACGTTTGACCCAAGTTAAACAATTTAAAGGCAATGTTACCAAATACTCATTGAGTGTATGTATACTTCTGACCCACTGGGAATGTGATGAAATAAATAAGAGCTGAAATAAATCATTCTCTCTACTATTATTCTGACATTTCACATTCTTAAAATAAAGTGGTGATCCAAACTGACCTAAGACAGGGAAATTTTACGAGGATTAAATGTCAGGAATTGTGAAAAACTGAGTTTAAATATATTTGGCTAAGGTGTATGTAAACTTCCGACTTCAACTGTAGGTAGGTTAATTTACGGCCTTGCATTGAGCAGATAATTATGTCAACCATCCCAACCATTCATCTGTTCATGTGCTTGTATGGTGATGGCAACAGAAAAACACACGCCTGTCATTCATGCCAGCCAATTGGGGCATTCAGAGTTCACATGAGTCTTTGCTATCTTTAAAGATAGATCTACTAAAAATGCCTTTTCTGAAGAAATAACAGTTTGAGTCTATCCTCAGATAACTGTTGCTTGTTTAGCCATTCCCAAATGTTGAAGAAGACGTTTCACAATTTTTCTTGTTGTTGACATTTCACGTGTGATATACAGTCAAGTCCACAATTATTGACACCTTTAATAAAGATGATCAAAAAATACTTTATTAAATAAATAATATCAATCCTGAGCTATATTGTATGCAAAAAAGGGGGGAATTATATTTTATACTAATACAATTGCTCAGAGGAAGATATTTTGTTTAAAAACTAATAAATGAAATCTAAAAAAGACAGGGGTCAAAATTATTGGCACCTCTCTTTTCAATACTCCAGCACCCTCCTCTTGTGAGGGTAGAGATACTGAGCCTTTTTCTAAAATGTTTCATGAGATTGGAGAACACACTGGGAGGGAGCTGAGACCACTCCTCCAATCATAATCTTTCCAGGTCCTTGATATCCTTCATCTGCTCTTATGGACTGCCCTCTTCTATTCAAACCACAGGTCTTCAATGGGGTTTAAGTCCGGAGACTGAGATGGCCATTGCAAGTTGATTTTGTCGTCAATTAACCATTTCTTTGTGGATTTTCACTTGCAGCCAAGTTTCAGCCTCCTGGCAGAGGCAACCAGGTTTTTGGCTAAAATGTCCTGGTACTTGGTAAATTTCATGATGCCATTGACCTTAACAAGGAGCCCAGGATCAGTGGAAGCAAAATAGCCCCATAACATTGAAGATCCACCACCATATTTTACCGTAAGTATGAGGTACTTTTCTGCATAGATATGGTTCTGTTTTCCAACACCAAACCCACCACTGGTATGCGTGGCCAAAGAGCTCTATTTTCATGTCCTCTGACCATAGCACTGGTTCCAATCCAGTGCCAATGACGTTTATCAAACTCCAGACACATCTTGTCACATTTATTTCACATTTTGGAAATTTCACATGATCTTAAGGTCGCTTATTAAATGCAATATGTTCTGCATCATCTCCTCTTTGGCCAAATGAATGGATTGGATGGGCTGCAGTGAATCTGACATTCTGACATAAACATTACCAAGAAACTCACATCTTTTTCCCTTGAAGTGTTTAATTATTGGTGGATTAACCACACTGAGCATGTGTGTTTACAATTATTGGCAAAAGAGCTGATCTGATTAGTCAAAATAACAATTAGTGAATAAAAGATCAGGATCGGACTGCCCTTGTAAACAGCTTTGTGATAAAAATTATTAATCTCAAGTATTAAACAAGTAAACTGAAGGTTCACTGACTGCTTTCAGTAAGCAATCTGTTGAGTTAGACCCCACTGGGTCAAAGTGACCCATAATAACTAATATACAAGCTGCCATCCTTCTCAAATACTGTATTTGATGAATCATGCAGAAAGGAAGGGAAGTGGTGCTAGCATATAAAACAGTAGATCTTTGTAGATAGAAGGTGCTCTTTGGTAAAGGGGTTAAGTGGTAATCAAAAAAACAAGGAGGATCAAGGGACTCTTCAAATAATAAAAAAATGTCTGCATTTTTATGGCATGTTCAATGGAATAAGATTTTAAAACTCTGACGCGTTTCGGCATAGGCCTCAGTCATCGGCTCAAACTACTGTGAATTTGTAATTTAAATAAATATTTTCTTTTCCCAGTTAGGGGATATGATTATAATAGTATGATTATGGGATAGTATAATTATGATCAAAATATAACTTAAAATGCACTCTTCTCCTCTCCATTGTGAGGGGGAGAAGAGGCTGTCAACATGTTCAATGTGTTCGACACACATCAACTGTACTGTAAATAGCATTGTAGTGACCTTCACTACATGACCAAAAGTATGTGGACACCTGCTCGTTGAACATCTCATTCCAAAATCATTGGCATTAATATGGAGTTGGTCCCCCCTTTGCTGCTGTAACAGCCCCACTCTTCTAGGAAGGCTTTCCACTAGATGTTGGAACATTGCTGCAGAGACTCCATTCGGCCACAAGGGCATTAGTGAGGTCGGGCACTGATGTTGGGCGATTAGGTCTGGCTCAAAGTCGGCGTTCCAATTCATCCCAATGGTGTTCGATGGGGTTGAAGTCAGGGCTCTGAGCAGGCCAGTCAAGTTCTTCCACACTGATCTCGACCATTTCTGTATGGACCTCACTTTGTGCATGGGGGCATTGTCATGCTGAAACAGGAATGTTGGAAGCACAGAATCCTCTATAATGTGATTGTATGCTGTAGCGTTGATTTCCCTTCACTGGAACTAAGGGGCCTAACCCAAACCATGAAAAACAGCCCCAGGCAATGATTCCTCTTCCACTAAACTTTACAGTTGTCACTATGTATTGAGGCAGGTAGTGTTCTCCTGGCATCCGCCAACCCAGATTCGTCCGTCAGACTGCCAGATGGTGAAGCGTGATTCATCACTCCAAAGAACATGTTTCCACTGCTGCAGAGTCCAATGGCAGCAAACTTTACATCACTCCAGCCGACGCTTGGCATTGCGCATGGTGATCTTAGGATTGTGTGTGGCTGCTCGGCCATGGAAACCCATTTCAGGAAGCTCCCGACGAACAGTTCTTGTGCTGAAGTTGCTTCCAGAGGCAGTTTGTAACTTGGTAGTCAGTGTTGCAACTGAGGACAGACAATTTTTACGTGCTACGAGCTTCAGCACTCAGCGATCCCGTTCTATGAGCTTGTGTGGCCTACCACTTTGTGGCTGAGCCGTTGTTGCTCCTAGATGTTTCCACTTCACAATAAGAGCACTTACAGTTGACAGGGGCAGCTCTAACAGGGCAGAAAGTTGATGAACTGACTTGTTGGAAAGGTGGCATCCTATGACAGTGCCACGTTGAAAGTCACTGAGCTCTTCAGTAGGGCCATTCTACTGCCAATGTTTGTGTATGGAGATTGAATGGCTGGGTGCTCGATTTTATACACCTTTCAGCAACAGGTGTAGCTGAAATAGCCAAATCCACTAATTTGAAGGGGTGTCCAAAGACTTTTGTATGTATAGTGTATATCTGTACCCTAATAGGGTGATTATGAATAATGTAGCTATGGTGATTATGGATGAATTATCACCTGTGAGACATCGATCAGAGATAGAGCCCTAATCGAGTAGCTGAACTGTGTTTGACTTTAACAGTTGCTGTACATTGTCATTGATAACAATAACAGCAATGTCAAAGTTATGGCCCAGTAGTCTAACACTGGTGTTTATACTCCATAATGTGTGATAATAGGTATCTTCTGTTGTTTTTTCCCTCTAGATATTGTCTAGATATTTTATCAGTTTCCATGACACTAGCAGGGAATGCAATGTTTGCTTTGAAAGGGAAGAATACCCAAATGTGGAACATCAGTCAATGATTAATGGCACATCGTGGTACCATTTTAGCAGTGCATATCTCAGAGTACATTCCAACAGTTGTTAGTTATGGACACTGGACAGTACTCTATATGCATTCAACCCTGGCAATGTAAACAGTGTTGCATAGAGAGCTTTTTTTAAACCTTTATTTTACCAGGGAGTCCCATTGGAACCAAGGTCTCTTTTGCAAGGGAGCCCTGCATACATACAGTAAATATTGATTAACACTGAACAGAAATTAGCCCTAAAACAAGCAAACCCACTATTTGTTTTGACATCATCATATTTAATAGGTTCCAAAAACAAACAATACACATTCACATCCTTTAGAATACAGTACATTTGGCACACAGCAAAATGCTTACAATGACATAACACTAATAAATGGCAAAGGAATTCAAAATAAAACATCAGTCAGGTGACAAATTGTACATATAAAGCTTCACAATACAGAAACCCAAAATTAAATCCGGTTTCCCAGACCCAGAATACGCCTTGTCCTGGTTTAAAAAGCAATTTCAATAGATATTCTTTATTGAACATGCTTTTTAGCCCAGAAGTAGTCGTAATTTGGGTCCGGGAAACCGACCCTAAATGTATAGAGGTACATACAGTAATATAATGCATATGTCTGTATGTTTTATTCTACTGTATGTAAAAAAAAAATACATAATACTCAGCCAGACATATTTTTACACACAATTTAAGAGGTACTTCTCCAGCCATGTACAGTATATTATACTTATTGAGCGTTACTGCTTCAATGACTTTACAACAGACCAAATGGGTTTCCTATGTGTTGTTTTTTTCTTCTTCCTATTACAAACAGTTTAAAAAGTCAAATTAAAAGAAGGAGGATGGAAAATTGGAGTTAGCATTTGGCATGGAGGATTTTGGATCTCTAGGGCCACCGTCCTTATGGGTCGGAGTAGGACAGGGATCCGCCATCTTACAAAACACAAACACAAACATAAGAGGCCTAACATCAAGAAGCACAGACAAAACACAGAGACTGTAAACCAAAGAGACAGGTAAATGAAATTAAAGGACATGATACAGACAGAGAGACACGAGGGTAGATGTGAGCTATACGAGGGGAGACAAGTACGGTAACGGTTAAATCCTAAAAAACTGTAAAATGTCCTCTTCACCTTCAGATGCTTTAACACGGTTCTCATTTTGCTATGCACTAACTGGGTAACAGAGGGGGATCATGTGATTAATTGACACCCGTGCCTACGTCTTTTCAGGATCTAGTATGAGAGGCATGTTTAAAGCCATTAAAATACTGCTTGATCAGTATTGCTTTGACAGTTGATGCTATGATACTGTCCACTATTACTGTTACTACCACTGTTGCTACAGTTACTCCTGCTCCCATACCATAACTGCTACTGCTAGTGGAGCTAGCACTGTTATACATGCTACTAATAATACTACATCTACACTACTTAAACTACTACTACTAAAACTACTACTACAATAACAAATGCTACGGATACTTCTACAGTATTGCTACTTTCACTACCACAGTGCCACCCCTGCCTCTTCAATTGCAAATAGTCCTACTATTATGACTCCAAATTTCAAATGTTACTTTAAAGTTTCTACTCCAAAATGGTTATTTTTGTGGTCTACTGATAGAATTTGACAGTAGATTGGACTTTACCTTGATTCTGTGTAGGCCTACAATAAACCATATATTAGCCAGAGAGTTATTAGGCATAAGTGCATTAAGAAGGTCAATGGTTTCCATAAGATCCAATAGCTTTGCTACCTTTGGTTACATTGATGTTTTAAAGGGATATGCTATAGGAAATGTTGACCTTTTCAAAGAGAGTTAAGGAGAGAGGGCAGGGAAAGGGGTGGTGAGGTGGTTTGATGGAGCATTCTGAAGGAAGCACATAGACATGGCTATCAACTGAGTTGAGGACAGGCAAATGAAAACAGCCATGCATATACTGTAAGAACCAAACAGACCGCAATAGCAAAGAGTCAGCGGAGGGAAGAACAGTGAAGACACCCGGCAAGAAAGAAAAGGAAAGCAAAAACAGACAGAAACAGACAGAATATTGCACATGGACATTGTAACTTTTTCATATTCTAATAATACACAATAATATCATATGCATGACCATGCAAAGGATGATACCTCTATTTCTCCAAGAAGTCCACAGGCTTCTATATACAAGGTGGTCTGTACAGAGGGAAAGACACGGCTATCTGGTGATGCCTTCACCCACATGATTGTGAGTCTTGTTGCATAGCAGGGAAATCCAGGATTTCAAACTCTGAGCAACAAGACAATCCAGTAAAATCACGACAAATCAAACATAATGAAATAAAACACACAATGAAATAAAACTGACCCAATGAAATGTAAAAGCTTCAAAAGGGCCATTCTCATGAACCCACTGCCTAAATCGCACACGCAAAACCCAGACTCGCACAAACTAACATACGTGCAGTATACTAACTGACACACACACGTGCACGCAAACAGACGCGATACATTCAGTTGTATCCCCACGATCACTCATGCATGCAAGCACATTCTTCCACATTGAAACCCATGGCATTCATTTGGAGCATATGAATCTAGACTACCATAACACTGTGGGCATATCTACAACACATAACTGGTTCGCAGTTACACACAAAAGGCATTTGATGTACTATACATGGACTCATTCTAATTCTGCCGTCGTTTTGATCTTGAGGAAACTTTGAAAAAGTATCAATAGTTACAGGCTTCTCTTTTTTATTGATACGGTGAACCAATCGGTTTTTAGCTTTTTTAAATACAATCATTGGTTCTAAGGATTTGGTTTTTCGCATTCAAACACGACAGAGGAGGAGATTCTAGTACATCGAAAGACTTAAAGGACAGCTTGAGAAATTACAGATTAATATAATAATATCATTGTTTCAGTGTCATATACTCACTGAGGAACTAGGATATTTGATGAACCAGTTGAAAGTATGACCTATCGTACGAAGACCATGTGGAACAAGACCCCTGCCCAAAGCACACATAACCCCTGACCTTTTAATCCTTATATACACATAAAGTTGACACCGTCACACAAACATTCCCTGTTCATTTCATAGTCCACTGGAAAGGGCCTTGTGACATAATCTGGGGCAGGACTGTGAGGAGCTTTCATCACTGTTATCAGCCCGGGCCAAGGGCCAGGCTATATTCAGTCTCAGGAGGCCAATCCATTGGCCACCCACCACCACAATGAGTTCTTTTTTTTTTTTACCGCTCTGATTGGATCAGGAGTGATCTGGACCAGCCAATAGGAACTTGATAATAAAGCAGATGGGCTTCCTATATGACCTACTGTTGAATTACATTGGTTTTTAACATAGAAAACATGCACTGATGGAGAGACAGAAAAATATACTGGTACAGCGCTGTAGATGATCAGGTTTAAGTTTTGGAGTTGTTACTAATCAGAGGCCCTAATGGCCGGAGTGTTGTATGAGTGTGTGAATGTAATAATTTACTCTGTGTGTATTGTACAGTATATTTCTGGATGTCTGTATGTGAGAATATATGTATGTATGTGTGTTCGTGAATGCGAGTGTGTATGTCAGTGTTTCTGCATATAGATGTATGTGTGTCTATACATGCATGTGTGTGTGTTGGTGTGTGTGCATAAACACAAGGATGAGGCGGACAGCATCTCTGTGTGTGTGTGTGTGTGCAGGCCTTAGGACAGAGTCTCCTCCCCTCCAAAGTAGGAGAAACCCTTGAACTCGTCTTGGTTGATCTGCTTAATAATGGCGTCTTCTACAGGGGTGAGGACAGGCTCCTCGCGAGTGAAGTCCTGGTCAAAGTTGTTCACGTCCCTTTTGGTTTTCTGTACAGGAGCAGGAAGGAAGGGAAGCAGGAGGGTCAGATAGTAAGGAAAAACAGGATGATGACTGCCAAATTAGATCTCTGAAAACATTTATAAAGACAGTCATAGTGTTATTACTAGTGAATTAGTGTCACACGTGGATTGACTGTTGTTTGTGTTTCCTTGATAAAGTCATTATAAAACAAGGCTGATTGACATAATAGACATGGATGGAGTAATCACAGAACCTCTCTTTCATGCCCCCAGTTCTCTCATTCACGTTGTGTGATTGTTGACGTGCTCGTCGCCCCCTCTCTGTGTACATGGGAACAGGACGGACCCTTCCCATCACACCCCTTCAGGCATTTCATACCACCTCATACCCAGCCCAGCTCTCTATCTTTACACTATACACACACAGGAATACTGATGCTTGGATACAGATGTAGGATCGTAACTTAAGCCAGTTTTCTACAGCAGGAAATGTGAATTATTGTGTGGATTATAATTAATAGACCCTTTTTGTAGGGATAAAAAAAAAAAAACATCTTAAGCGGAATTCAAGTCTGAAATTTCAAAGTGGAAATTACAAACTTCAGAAGCCATTTAAAACCTAAAATACACTACAAGTAAAAAACGTCCTGCATTGCAGGAAAGTTCTGCTGCAACAAGGTGATCAAATTAAGATCCTATATGGGGTCAATTTCACACCATATGTATTGAATTGTGAACATGAAAAATTAGGTTGAGAATGTTAACATTATATTTTCGAGGACGGGTGAAATAATGGATGTTGAAATAAAAAACCAAACAATTGAAAGCAAAATGTATAGAATTGTAAACAAAAATAAGACATCAATAGCAATCATACCACGGGCATGACAAAAGATGTATTTTACTGCTCTAATTATGTTGGTAACCAGTTTATAATAGCAATAAGGCACCTCGGGAGATTGTGGTATATAGGCAATATACCACGGCAAGGGCTGTATCCAGGCACTCCGCTTTGCTTAAGAACAGCCCTTAGCCGTGGTATATTGGCCATATACCACACCCCCTTGTGCGTTATTGCTTAAGTATACACTTGAATAAGCATAATAGAGGATAAACACATACAAGTCTACAACTTATTTACATGTTGAAGGTTAGAGGTTAATAATGGTGAGGGAGGAACAGTAAGGGCCCTAAAACATACAGTACGGTATGTTCCCTAAGAGTTCAGACACACTCCATGGTGAAGTTTACCCTAGGTGCAGATCTAGAATCAGATTCCCCTCCCCCAATCCTAACCTTAAAATGCTAAACTGACCCTAGATCAGCGTTTACAGGCAACTTCACCCTACATGGTCTGAGCTATAAGTGCTAACTCACAATGCGAGGTTTGAAGGGTGGTTTGACCCTCTTCTGCTCCAGCAAAACCCAGTCGATCTCCTTGAAGAAGGGATGAACCTTGATGGCTTCCTCCAAGCCCTGGGTGATCACACAGCCCAGACGCTTGTTTGGACTCTTCGTCATGAACTACAGGACAGGGAAACAGGCAGATGAATGAAGGGGAAGGGAAATAAAGGTACTTGGCCCCCTTAGGAGCATGGCGCGAGGAAGTAAATGTTAGGAAGAGAGAAATGGAGGTGAAAGAGCAAGAGTGAGGGGTTCAGACGGTCAAGTGGTGCAAAGTGGTCTTAGTGATCTGCTCTGTGGTCATCGTTAAGAGACCAGTGGTCATTTGAAGAATCTAGTGGTCAGATATAACCATTAGGACCTCTGGGCCGGGTAATGTGACCAAAGTACCAGTGAGACTGATCACAGAGTGACACGTGCCGGTCCAAGGCAAGCAAGCCTGCTTTCCCACAAGGCTTTGCAAACAGGCAGGGGACGGCCAAAGTAAATGCATGACTTGTGATGGAAAAAAGATCACACAGGAACTTGGGACACACACACAAACTAACACACTCACAGAAATATCCTGCAACACTAAAACACAAATATAGAATTACACAATGTCCATACACAACAGCCAACAGGACACAAACGAAAAAGCACGTAAATCACATCCACACACAAGCACAGGACACTAACAAATATTACACCCCCCCCCCCCACGCACACACACACACACAGAAAGCCGGCCTCGTTCTTGGAAGAGGAGGACCCCTCTGAATGCTGGGGCGGCCCACCCCTGCCTCCCCGATTGTGCGATTACACAAGCCCCGAAACCACCAGAGAACACAAACACGCTGTTCTTTTCCCACATGAAGTGCAACGTCTCCCAGGCCTCTCTCCCCAGCCCACACAGCACTGCACAGCCACTCTGGCTCTCTGAACTAACTCCACCCAGCCCTGCTCATCCTTCCTCCTCACTCTAATAATCACTGAACACCACTTTACTACCTCACCAGAGACAGGCAGAGAGAGAGAGAGAGAGAGAGAGAGAGAGAGAGAGAGAGACAGCAGGAGGAGGAAGAGGAGGAGGAGACAACAATAAGGTAAGGTGTGGGGAGGAAAGGGGGGCTGATAAAGAACAAGTGGAATAAGGAGTGGGAAAGATATGAAGAAAGAGAAGATAAAAAGGAGAGCAAAGAGGGATGGTTAGAGATACAGGCAGACTAGGACAGGGAGATATACTGTAGGTCACTGACCGCTTTCAGGATGGAGACTGCCTCCTTGCTTAGCCACACTGGGTAGAGGACATCATCGTGGAGAATGGACTCAAACAGGTCATCCTCATTGTCAGCCTCGAAGGGGGGCTGGCCCGCCATCATCTCGTACATAAGCACCCCCAGAGCCCACCAGTCCACAGAGGGGCCATATTCTAGCTCCTGTAGGATCTAAACACACAGGGGGACAGGAAACAATGTAACACCATCTCATACAAAAGCTCCTTTAGGATCTAAAAAACACAGGGGCACAGGAAACACTAACACCAGCTACACTACAGCAGGATTTATATGGTAGTAAGGGGGAACAGAATACTTGTGACACCAGCTCATTAGGGATGATATAATGAGAGAATGAGTAGAACAAATGAGTACATGAGTTTGATTGATTGATTGAGTGATTGATTGAGTAATTTAGTGATTGATTGAGTAATTTATTGATTGATTGAGTAATTTAGTGATTGATTGAGTAATTTATTGATTGATTGACTAATTTAGTGATTGATTGAGTCATTTATTGATTGATTGACTAATTTATTGATTGAGTGAGTCATTTATTGAGTGATTGAGTGAGTAATTTATTGAGTGATTGAGTGAGTAATTTCTTGAATGATTGAGTGAGTAATTTATTGAGTGATTGAGTGAGTAATTTATTGAGTGATTGAGTGAATAATTTCTTGAGTGATTGAGTGAATAATTTATTGAGTGATTGAGTGAGTAATTTCTTGAGTGATTGAGTGAGCTTTGTTTAATGAAACTGTGAGAGAGAAGCAGTGAGAGAGTAGAGGATAAAGAGTTGAGTCAATGAAAGAGTACAGCATGTGAGAGAGTAACTTATGGAATTGATGGTTGAGTACTGTCAGACTGTCCCAGATAAGTGAGTGGGTGGTTTACTGTCAGACTGTCCCAGATGAATGGGTGGTTTACTGCCAGACTGTCCCAGATTAATGGGTGGTTTACTGTCAGACAATCCCAGATGAATGGGTGGTTTACTGCTAGACTGTCCCAGATGAATGGGTGGTTTACTGCCAGACTGTCCCAGATGAATGGGTGGTTTACTGCCAGACTGTCCCAGATGAATGGGTGGTTTACTGCCAGACTGTCCCAGATTAATGGGTGGTTTACTGTCAGACTGTCCCAGATGAATGGGTGGTTTACTGCCAGACTGTCCCAGATGAATGGGTGGTTTACTGCCAGACTGTCCCATATGAATGGGTGGTTTACTGCCAGACTGTCCCAGATGAATGGGTGGTTTACTGTCAGACTGTCCCAGATGAATGGGTGGTTTACTGTCAGACTGTCCCAGATGAATGGGTGGTTTACTGCCAGACTGTCCCATATGAATGGGTGGTTTACTGTCAGACTGTCCCAGATGAATGGGTGGTTTACTGTCAGACTGTCCCAGATTAATGGGTGGTTTACTGTCAGACTGTAGAGGGTAGAGGGTAGTGGGTAGAGGGTAGTGGGTAGAGGTTAGAGTGTAGAGTGTAGAGAATGAATGGTAGTTAGTAGAGGGTAGTGGGTAGAGGATGAAGGGTAGTGGATGGAGGGTAGTGGGTAGAGGATGAAGGGTAATGGGTAGAGAATGAAGGGTAGAGGGTGGAGGGTAGTGGGTAGAAGATGAAGGGTAGTGGGTAGAGGGTAGTGGGTAGAGGATGAAGGCTAGAGGGTAGTGGGTAGAAGATGAAGGGTAGAGGGTGGAGGGTAGAGGATGAAGGCTAGTGGGTAGAGTGTAGTGGGTAGAGGGAGGGTTGAGGTTTACCTCAGGAGCGATGTAGTCAGGGGTCCCGCAGAAAGTGGTGGTGGTGACTCCGTTGAGGATCCCCTCCTTACACATGCCAAAGTCAGCCAGCTTACAGTGGCCATGTGCGTCCAGCAGGATGTTATCCAATTTCAGATCTCTGGAGAGACAGAGACAAAATGAGGTCTGAGAGGTCAGAGTGAAGCAGTTAGAGGTCAGAGATAGAATAGTATTAATCTGTCTGAGAGACAAAAGAGACAAAAATTCATAAAAGGTCACTGTGTCATCACATTTATTGGAGATGTATAGATCTGCCACTCTGCTACGAATTAGGGGAGGGGTGGTAGGGTTAGGCGAAAATAATACATTTTTAAAAACTCTGCCATCACTGCTGAAAAAAATACTAGGGGAAACACTGCAATGCCAAATATACTCTCAGTGTTCTTACTCAGCAAAAAGACACTATGCCAAATATACTCTCAGTGTTCCTACTCAGTGAACAGACACAATGCCAAATATACTCTCAGTGTTCCTACTCAGTGAACAGACACAATGCCAAATATACTCTCAGTGTTCCTACTCAGTGAACAGACACAATGCCAAATATACTCTCAGTGTTCTTACCAGGCAAAAAGACACAATATCAAATATACTCTCACTGTTCCTACTCAGTGAACAGACACAATGCCAAATATACTCTCAGCGTTCTTAATCAGCAAAAAGACACAATGCCAAATATACTCTCAGTGTTCTTACTCAGCAAAAAGACACAATGCCAAATATACTCTCACTGTTCCAGCTCAGTGAACAGACACAATGCCAAATATACTCTCAGCGTTCTTACTCAGCAAAAAGACACAATGCCAAATATACTCTCACTGTTCCTACTCAGTGAACAGACACAATGCCAAATATACTCTGTGTTCTTACTCAGCAAAAAGACACAATGCCAAATATACTCTCGGTGTTCTAACTCAGCAAAAAGACACAATGCCAAATATACTCTCAGTGTTCCTACTCAGCGAACAGACACAATGCCAAATACACTCTCAGTGTTCTTACTCAGCAAAAAGACACAATGCCAAATATACTCTCAGCGTTCTTACTCAGCAAAAAGACACAATGCCAAATATACTCTCTGTCACGATTCCCACCGACGGTGGCGCCCCCTCCTGCTCGGGTGGCGCTCGGCGGTCGTCGTCACCGGCCTATTAGCTACCACTGATTCCCTTTTTTGGTTTTCCCTTTTTTTGGTTTTGTGCACCTGTGTTAAGTTTGGGTAATTAGCGGGGCTATTTAATTTAGCTGGTCCGCTTCCGTGTTGTGCGGGATTATTTCGTTACTGACGGCTCATGTTCGTGTCGGCGCTGTTTTACGCCGTGTGTGTTTTCTCCCCTGTGTTTGGGAATATTTGTTTTGTGTGTGAGTGTACATTAAATACGCCACTACCCTGTGCTCACTGCTTCCTGTGCCTCATTCCTTCACCACGACTACCAAGCCATTACAGAATCTCGCACCACGAAAAGGCATGGAATCAGCAGGAGCAGCGGCCACCCCTCTTCCCTCGATGGAGGAACGCGTACTCCACCACACTACGGTCCTCCACCGCATCGGATCCGCGATGGACCAGATGATGGAGAGGATGGACCGATGGGAGAGAAGTGGTCTCCTCTCTCCACCTCCGGCTCCTCCGATGCAGCCACCTCCTCCTCCGACTACGTCTGGCTCTGGCGCGCTTCGTTTGGCGCTCCCGAGGGAGTATGATGGGGCGGCGGCTGGGTGCCAGGGATTTCTGCTCCAGCTCGAGCTGTACCTGGCCACTGTCAGACCTGCTCCCTCGGGAGAGGAGAGCGTGAGTGCCCTCGTTTCCTGCCTGACGGGCCGAGCTCTGGAGTGGGCTAATGCGGTCTGGAATGGCCCAGACTCGGCGAGGGACCACTATCCAGAGTTCACCCGCCGCTTTCGGGCCGTGTTCGACCACCCTCCGGAAGGAAGAGTGGCGGGTGAACGGCTGTTCCACCTCAGGCAGGAGACGAGGAGCGCTCAGGACTTCGCGTTGGAGTTCAGGACCTTGGCTGCTGGGGCGGGGTGGAACGACAGGGCCCTCATAGACCACTACAGATGCAGTCTCCGGGCGGACGTCCGCAGGGAGCTGTCCTGTCGAGACACCGCTCTATCCCTGGACGAGCTCATCGACATGTCCATTCGTCTGGACAATCTGCTGGCTTCCCGCGGGCGTTCGGAGAGGGTCCTGCCCGTTCCACCTCCGTGCACACCCGCCCCTACCCCTATGGAGGTAGGGGGGGCCGTGCCAAGGGGCACCAGAGGAGTTGGCTCCTCCTGCACCAGCTGTGGTCGGAGAGGACACACGGCCGACCGGTGCTGGAGGAGCCAGTCTGGGAGTCTAGAGGGCAGGCAGAACACTTCTCGGTCACCCCAGATGAGTCAGCACCAGATTCACCCAGAACCCCCTGTTGGTCACGTGTTTTTACCTGTTTTGTTTACTAAATTTTTTCCCTCTTCCCAGCATAGGGCGCTAGTCGATTCAGGCGCAGCTGGGAATTTTATGGACCGTGGACTTGCCATTAAGCTGGGCATTCCGCGGGTGCCGATAGATTCCCCTTTCCCCGTGCACTCCCTAGATAGCCGACCATTAGAGTCAGGGCTAGTCAGGGAGTCTACGGTGCCACTGGACATGGTAACGCAGGGAATCATATGGAACGCATTCGTTTTTTCCTTATTGATTCGCCTGCGTTTCCGGTGGTGCTGGGGGTCCCCTGGCTGGCTGGTCACAATCCCCGTATTTCGTGGAAACAGGGGGTTCTCCAGGGGTGGTCAGAGGAGTGTTCAGGGAGGTGTCTAGGAGTTTCCATAGGTGCCACGTCGGTGGAGAGTCCAGACCAGGTGTCCACCGTGCGCATTCCCCCTGAATACGCCGATTTGGCGATCGCCTTCTGTAAAAAGAGGGCGACTAAATTACCACCTCATCGACAGGGGGATTGTGCGAAAGATCTCCAGGTTAACCTGTTAGGGCTAGGGGGCAGTATTGACACGGCTGGATAAAAAACGTACCCGATTTAATCTGGTTACTACTCCTGCCCAGTAACTAGAATATGCATTTAATTATTGGCTTTGGATAGAAAACACCCTAAAGTTTCTAAAACTGTTTGAATGGTGTCTGTGAGTATAACAGAACTCATATGGCAGGCAAAAACCTGAGAAGATTTCATGCAGGAAGTGGCCTGTCTGACAAGGTGTCGTTCTTCTTGTCTCTGTTTATTGAAGAGTGAGGATCTTAGCTGTACCGTGACACTTCCTACGGCTGCCATAGGCTCTCAGAAGGCGGCAAAATGCTGAATCGTGGCTTTGCAGGCTCTGGCTGAAACAAAGTAGCGCGTTTGGGTAGTGGCTGGTTACAGTACTGTGAGACTCAGGCTCGTGCCCGCGTCGACCGAAAGCTTTGTTTTATTTCCTCTGTTTAGCTAAATGGAGATTCCCGGTCGGAATATTATCGCTTTTTTACGAGAAAAATGGCATAAAAATGGATTTTAAACAGCGGTTGACATGCTTCGAAGTACGGTAATGGAATATTTAGATTTTTTTTGTCACGAATTGCGCCATGCGCACGACCCTGATTTACCATTTCGGATAGTTTCTGGAACGCACAAACAAAACGCCGCTATTCGGATATAACGATGGATTATTTTGGACCAAACCAACATTTGTTATTGAAGTAGCAGTCCTGGGAGTGCATTCTGACGAAGACAACAAAAGGCAATCAAACTTTTGTAATAGTAAATCTGATATTGGTGAGTGCTAAACTTGCCGGGTGTCTAAATAGCTAGCCCGTGATGGCTGGGCTATGTACTTAGAATATTGAAAAATGTGCTTTCACCAAAAAGCTATTTTAAAATCGGACATATCGAGTGCATAGAGGAGTTCTGTATCAATAATTCTTAAAATAATTGTTATGCTTTTTGTGAACATTTATCGTGAGTAATTTAGTAAATTGTTAGTAAATTCCCCGGAAGTTTGCGGGGAGTATGCTAGTTCTGAATGTCACATGCCAATGTAAAAAGCTGGTTTTTGATATAAATATGAACTTGATTGAACAAAACATGCATGTATTGTATAACATAATGTCCTAGGGTTGTCATCTGATGAAGATCATCAAAGGTTAGTGCTGCATTTAGCTGTCTTCTGGGTTTTTGTGACATTATATGCTAGCTTGAAAAATGGGTGTCTGATTATTTCTGGCTTGGTACTCTGCTGACATAATCTAATGTTTTGCTTTCGTTGTAAAGCCTTTTTGAAATCGGACAGTGTGGTTAGATTAACGAGAGTCTTGTCTTTAAATAGCTGTAAAATAGTAATATGTTTGAGAAATTGAAGTAATAGCATTTCTAAGGTATTTGAAAATCGCGCCACTGGATTAGACTGGCTGTTGCGTAGGTGGGACGAATTCTTCCCGCCTGCCCTAGAGAGGTTAACGCTGCGCTTCCCAAGAGTCACGTGTACCCCTTGTCACAGGAGGAGACGGCGGCTATGGAGACATATGCCACGGAATCCCTGGGACAGGGGTACATTCGGCCCTCCATCTCACCCGCCTCCTCGAGTTTCTTTTTTGTGAAGAAAAAGGAGGGAGATCTACGTCCGTGCATTGATTACAGAGGTCTAAACGCTATCACGGTGTGGTTTAGTTACCCACTACCTCTCATCGCTACGGCGGTGGAATCATTTCACGGAGCAAAGTTCTTCACAAAACTGGATCTCAGGAGCGCGTATAACCTGGTGCGTATCAAGAAGGGAGACGAGTGGAAAACCGCCTTTAGTACCACATCGGGCCATTATGAGTACCTCGTCATGCCGTATGGGTTGAAAAATACTCCAGCCATCTTTCAATCCTTTGTTGACGAGATTCTCAGGGACCTGCACGGGCAGGGCGTGATTGTCTATATCGATGACATTCTGATATATTCCGCCACCCGCTCCACGCATGTGTCCCTGGTGCGCAAGGTGCTTGGTAGACTGCTGGAGCATGACCTATACGTTAAGGCTGAGAAATGTGTGTTTTCCAAACGAGCCGTTTCCTTTCTGGGTTATCGCATTTCCACCACGGGGGTGGTGATGGAGTGTGACTGCGTTAAGGCCGTGCGTAATTGGCCGACTCCAACCACGGTGAAGGAAGTGCTTTGCCAATTACTACCGGAGGTTAATCCGGGGTTTTGGCCAGGTAGCGGATCCCATTACCTCACTGCTGAAGGGGGGGCCGGTGCGTTTGCGATGGTCGACGGAGGCGGACGGAGCCTTCAAGAAGTTGAAGACGCTGTTCACCGACGCACCCGTGTTGGCGCACCCGGACCCGTCTCTAGCATTCATAGTGGAGGTGGACGCATCCGAGGCTGGGGTGGGTGCCGTGCTATCACAGCGCTCGGGTACGCCATCGAAACTCCACCCCTGCGCTTTCTTTTCGAAGAAGCTCAGTTCGGCGGAGCGTAACTATGATGTGGGGGACAGGGAGTTGCTAGCGGTGGTAAAAGCCTTGAGGGTGTGGCGGCACTGGCTTGAGGGGGCTAAGCACCCCTTTTTCATCTGGACCGACCACCGAAACCTGGAGTACATCCGGGCAGCGAGGAGACTGAATCCACGTCAGGCAAGGTGGGCCATGTTCTTCGCCCGGTTTAGGTTTACTATCTCCTATAGACCGGGTTCCCTGAACACTAGAGCCGACGCGCTGTCCCGTCTCTATGAAACGGAGGACCGGCCCATCGATCCAACTCCCATCATTCCAGCGTCTAGGCTGGTGGCACCGGTGGTATGGGAGGTGGACGCAGACATCGAGCGGGCATTAGTGTTGGAACCTGCGCCTGCGCAGGTTCCCGTGGGTCGCATGTATGTGTCGCTCGGTGTTCGTGATCGATTGATTCGATGGGCGCACACGCTACCTACTGCGGGTCATCCTGGTGTGGCGAGGACAGTGCGGAGTCTCAGGGGGAAGTACTGGTGGCCCACCTTGGCTAAGGACGTGAGGTCCTATGTCTCTTCCTGTTCGGTGTGCGCTCAGAGTAAGGCTCCTAGGCATCTACCGAGAGGGAAGTTACAGCCCCACCGCGTTCCACAACGGCCATGGTCGCACCTGTCTATAGATTTCTTGACAGATCTTCCCCCCTCTCTGGGGAACACTGCGATTCTGGTGGTTGTGGATCGGTTCTCTAAGTCCTGCCGTCTCCTTCCGTTGCCCGGTCTCCCTACAGCCCTGCAGACTGCGGAGGCCCTATTTACCCACGTCTTCCGGCACTACGGGGTGCCGGAGGACATTGTCTCTGATCGAGGTTCCCAGTTCACATCCAGGGTCTGGAAAGCGTTTATGGAGCGGCTGGGGGTCTCGGTCAGTTTGACCTCCGGTTATCACCCCGAGAGCAATGGGCAGGGGGAGAGGGTGAACCAGGAAGTGGGCAGGTTTCTGAGGTCGTATTGCCAGGACCGGCCAGGGGAGTGGGCGAGGTACATTCCTTGGGCTGAGTTAGCCCAGAACTCACTTCGCCACTCCTCTACTAACATGTCACCCTTTCAGTGTGTTTTGGGTTACCAGCCGGTCCTGGCACCATGGCACCGGAGCCAGACCGAGGCTCCTGCGGTGGAGGACTGGGTACAGCACTCCAAGGAGACCTGGAGAGCCGTCCAGGACTCCCTGAAGGAGGCCAGTGGACGGCAGAAGAGGAGTGCTGACTGCCACTGCAGTGAGGCACCCGTGTTCGTACCGGGAGAGAGGGTCTGGCTCACGACCCGGAACCTGCCCCTCCGCGTGCCCTGCCGGAAGCTGGGGCCGCAGTGTGTGGGGCCCTTTAAAGTCCTGAGGAGGATAAACGAGGTGTGTTATCGGTTACAACTCCCTTCCTATTACCGTATTAACCCCTCGTTTCATGTGCTTCTCCTCAGGCCGGTGGTAGCTGGTCCCCTGCAGGAAGGTGAGGTACCGGAGGTCCCTCCACCCCCTCTGGACATCGGGGGGTCCCCGGCGTACAGAATACAGGCCATTCTGGACTCAAGACGCCGGGCGAGGGGCCTGCAGTACCTCGTGGACTGGGAGGGGTACGGCCCGGAGGAGAGGTGCTGGGTGCCGGCGGAGGACGTCTTGGACCCATCCATGTTGAAGGATTTCCATCGCCTCCGTCCGGATCGCCCTGCGCCTCGCCCTCCGGGTCGTCCTCGAGGCCGGTGTCAGCGCGCTGCGGGAGCCGCGCGTCAGGAGGGGGGTACTGTCACGATTCCCACCGACGGTGGCGCCCCCTCCTGCTCGGGTGGCGCTCGGCGGTCGTCGTCACCGGCCTATTAGCTACCACTGATTCCCTTTTTTGGTTTTCCCTTTTTTTGGTTTTGTGCACCTGTGTTAAGTTTGGGTAATTAGCGGGGCTATTTAATTTAGCTGGTCCGCTTCCGTGTTGTGCGGGATTATTTCGTTACTGACGGCTCATGTTCGTGTCGGCGCTGTTTTACGCCGTGTGTGTTTTCTCCCCTGTGTTTGGGAATATTTGTTTTGTGTGTGAGTGTACATTAAATACGCCACTACCCTGTGCTCGCTGCTTCCTGTGCCTCATTCCTTCATCACCAAGCCATTACACTCTTAGTGTTCTAACTCAGCAAAAAGACACAACGCCAAATATACTCTCAGTGTTCCTACTCAGTGAACAGACACAATGATAAATATACTCTGTGTTCTTACTCAGCAAAAAGACACAATGCCAAATATACTCTCAGTGTTCCTACTCAGTGAACAGACACAATGCCAAATATACTCTCAGTGTTCTTACTCAGCAAAAAGACACAATGCCAAATATACTCTCAGTGTTCTTACTCAGCAAAAAGACACAATGTGTCACGCTCTGACCTAGGAGAGCTGTGTTTTCTCTGTTTAGCTTGGCCAGGGTGTGATAGGTGGGTGGGCATTCTATGTTTTGGCCGGGTATGGTTTCCAATCAGAGGCAGGTGTCTATCGTTGTCTCTGATTGGAGGCCATACTTAGGCAGCCTGTTTTTCCTTTGTTTTTTGTGGGTAGTTGTTTTCCGTTTAGTTGTAAGTACCTGACGGAACTGTCTGCTGTCATTTTTTGTTTAATTTGTAAAGTGTTCATTCTTCTTCATTAAACTCAAGATTAACATATTCCACGCTGCACCTTGGTCTACTCACTTTGACGCCTGTGACACAATGCCAAATATACTCTCAGTGTTCCCACTCAGTGAACAGACACAATGCCAAATATACTCAGTGTTCCTACTCAGTGAAGAGACACAATGCCAAATATACTCTCAGTATTCTTACTCAGCAAAAAGACACAATGCCAAATATACTCTGTGTTCCCACTCAGTGAACAGACACAATGCCAAATATACTCTGTGTTCCTACTCAGTGAAGAAACACAATGCCAAAGGACTTTCCTAGTATGGAGGCTAAGAGCACTGTGAGGAGCTATCTGCACTATGGAGGCTACTCTTGGCTCACACGTACAGTATGCACGCACACACACGCACACGCGCACGCACGCACGCACGCACGCACGCACGCACACACACACACACACACACACACACACACACACACACACACACACACACACACACACACACACACTGTTCCACAGAGTCGTGTGTCTCTCCATCGCTCCTCTCCTTTATCTTGGGCAGTGAGCGAGAGATGTTGGAAATGGCAGGAGGGGAGGACCAGGAGAGAAGATAAGAGGTCTCTGATGAAAGATGCCAGGGAGAGGCATGAAACCAGTCAGGTCAGGGTTTGATGGTTGATTGCTGAAAATATGTCAACATCTTTTAACACACGCCATTCAGCCCAAGGTGTTTTCACAAAACAGCCTCCCCGACCTGGGAGTGTGTGTGTGTGTGTGTGTGTGTGTGTGTGTGTGTGTGTGTGTGTGTGTGTGTGTGTGTGTGTGTGTGTGTGTGTGTGTGTGTGTGTGTGTGTGTGTGTGTGTGTGTGTGTGAGAGGCCGTTACACAACTGTTCTGTTTCAGAGAGACCTAAAAAGGACACATTAACAATCTGCATAATTCTCTAAACCCAGGTTTAGGTGGGTTCATTCATCCTTATAAAAACATTGATTAGTGCAGGTAATATTACTATAGAGCAGTGTTACAATTTTTTGTAAGGGGGCCACTTTGGGTTGATACAATCATTCATAGGGTCGTACAGATATTTAATTTGTTGTACTTTTTCTTCCAATATTATCAATTATCAATTGAGAGCAAATTCCGAGCAATAGAGCACATGCAATTGATTTGATGTACAGCACATCACAAACATATACATACACATCAAATAGGCTACATCACATGTATAAGACCCATATTAAGGGTTACCTCAGTAGTTGGATGAGTGAAAATGTCCCTTCTGCACCTTGACTGATTTCTTTTTAAATGTATAGTCTGTTGTTGCTATCCTTGTGAGGCAATCAAGGTGTGCATTGGTCAGTCTGTTTCTCTGTTTTTGTTTCACAATGTTCATTGTTGAGTCCCTTCTCCTTCCCTCGCATGTTTGTGGCGCCGTCAGTGCACACAGATGCCAGATTTGACCAGTCAATATTATTATCAGCAAAAAATGGAACAAGGTCTTTCAGAATATCCTCTCCTTGTGTTTGTCCCTGAAGGGGCAGTAAACATAAAAGTTCCTCTCTGAACGACTCATTTTGAGGGAAGCGGACCCAAACACATAATCGGGAAATGTCTCTTACATCAGTGCTTTCGTCAAGCGCAATACTAAAACACGGCGCCACGGACATGGCCTTGCCGATGTCTTCTATGCGTCTTGTTATGGTCGAGTCTGAGTGTTGCAGTCCCCTAATTTGCTTTAAAATAGCTTCCTTGTTTGTGAAATTAGCATACACTATTCCGGCTGAGGCCCCCAAAAATGTTTCTTGTTTCTCGCCGTTATCCAAGCAATCTCATATGTTGCCGCTGTCGTTTTCTCTGCAACAGTGCTAGATCTGTCCATCATTTGTTGTTGTCCTTTGAGTTGCGCTATTTTGTTGTTTCTGAGGTTGCTTTGTGTTTTGTCTGAGAGTGTTTTGTCAAAGTGGGCATGGTGCGACTGGAAATGTTGCTCTAAATTTGCTCGTTTAAAACAATCGACTGCCTTCTGTTCTGGCAAATAAGACAAAGTGAGCTAGTCCCATTATGCAGTACAAACAATACTTGTCTGTCCATTTCTCTTGGAACTTTCGGTGTGCTTCTTGAATCGACCGTATCCTTCTCTTAGCCACCGGAGCCACGCAATTTCGGCCTTTCTGTTAGCTACGTTAGCTAGCTGCATTTCCCCGCTGCCATCTTCCTGATTTTCCTGCTTCTCCGGTGGTTGTTTGTTCATAGCTGTCACGTTGTTCTCCAGCTCTTCCCCCTCATTTTCATTGTCAATAGATTTACGTTTCTATTTTACAATAAATTGATCCATGGCTACCAGGTCTGCAAGATTAGCTAGTAGCAAACTGATATGTGTCGGTCGCTGTAGCTGAGCAGTTGCGTACTATTTCGGCAAACGTTCTATTGCGGCCTTTCTGTTCAACAGCTGCGCTATACTGCTATCTATCTGCCATCCAGGGAACAATATATATATTCAATGTAGTGATTCAGGCCTGCATTAAACACATTGAATTGAAATTGTATCATTGTTATGTATTATGAATGGAAAATAGGAAAATCACAGCGAGCCGCAAATTAAGGGCTCATGAGGCCCAATGTGCTATGTATGAATATGGCAACTCAACTATGCTGTGAAAATCGGGGTTGATGTAATAACATCTGGTATCTAGCGTACATTGCAAGAATTCAAAAATTAAAAGTAAAAGTTGTCAAAAATATAAATAGTAAAATAAAGTACAGATACCACCAAAAAATACTTAAGTACTTTACACCATATTCCTAATATTGAGTTGCACCCCCACCTTTTGCCCTCAATAGAGGCTCAATTCATTGGGGCATAGACTCTACAAGGTGTCAAAAGCGTTCCACAGTGATGCTGGCCAATGTTGAATCCAATGCTTTCCACTACCGTACCCTTGCCCATTCAAAACCTTCTGAATGGCACACACAATCCATGTATCAATTGTCTCAAGGCTTAAAAATCCTTCTTTAACCTGTCCCCTTCCCTTCATCTACATTGATTGAAGTGGATTTAACAAGTGAAACAAATAAGGGATCATAGCTTTCACCTGGATTCACCTGGTCAGTCTATGTCATGGAAAGAGCAGGTGTTCCTAATGTTTTGTACACTCAGTATATTATACTGTATTATATGGACTGGAATTACACACATCGTTCAAACCATGATAAAGCAGGGAGAGAACATGCGATTCTGGTGCAGTACATGCAGCCTACAAAGTTACAAGTATAGGCTAGTGAATTCGATTTTAATTTAGAAATATAATAGGGCCTATTTGTATAATTAGTAGGCTGACGCATATACTGAATACCTTTCATAATATTTCCCCTGATGTTATTAGCCTACTTCCTATTTCTTTATTGTCGCTTCATTCATTCCTTGCTTTCAACAGTTAAATTAAATAAGTTTCGTTGTCCTTATTTTCATAATTCTAATGACATCCTTGAATAATATAGGACTAGAATTAAATGCAGAAGGCTTTCACTTCTCTTCATGAAGATTTAATGGTTATGGGTCTGAATAAATAACTGCTATAGCCTACTGCCATTGCGCGTTCGCTCTTCTTTCAAACTACCCGTGAGTTCTATTGGCCGCTATATTTAACAGCAAACAAGAGCTTGTATCCTTCTTCGAATAGTCTATTGGTTTAAGAAATGCTAAAAAAAATGGTACTCCAAGAGCTAAGGAGTGGTTTTTAAGGAGAGGCCAGCGGAGCACAGGTGCGCAGGTATTGTGCAAGAGACAGAGGGTATAAATTAGAAGCTTATTATGCATAATCCATCATTAATGATCTAAATATAAGGCATGAGGCTAATACTGCAGTGAATGTATTACCTGAAAGAAGTAGCCTAGGACATCTATATACAGTTGAAGTCGGAAGTTTACATACACCTTAGCCAAATATAGTTGAAGTCGGAAGTTTACATACACTTATGTTGGGGTTATAAAACTCATTGTTCTATCACTCCACAAATTTCTTGTTAGCAAACTATAATTTTGACAAGTCAGTTAGGACATCTACTTTGTGCATGACACAAGTAATCTTTCCAACAATTGTTTATAGACAGATTATTTCACTTATAATTCACTGTATCACAATTCCAGTGGGTCAGAAGTTTACATACCCTAAGTTGACTGTGCCTTTAAACAGCTTGGAAAATTCCAGAAAATGATGTCATGGCTTTAGAAGCTTCTGATAGGCGAATTGTCATCATTTGAGTCAATTGGAGGTGTACCTGTGGATGTACTTCGAGACCTACCTTCAAACTCAGTGCCTCTTTGCTTGACATCATGGGAAAATCAAAAGAAATCAGCCAAGACCTCGGAAAAAATGGTAGACCTCCACAAGTCTGGTTCATCCTTGGGAGCAATTTCTAAACGCCTGAAGGTACCTCGTTCATCTGTATAAACAATAGTATGCAAGTATAAACACCATGGGACCACGCAGCCGTCATACCGCTCAGGAAGGAGACGCATTCCGTCTCCTAGAGACGAACGTACTTTGGTGCGAAGGTGCAAATCAATCCCAGAAAAACAGCAAAGAACCTTGTGAAGATGCTGGAGGAAACCGGTACAAAAGTGTCTATATCCACAGTAAAACGAGTCCTATATTGACATAACCTGAAAGGCCGCTCAGCAAGGAAGAAGCCACTGCTCCAAAACCACCATAAAAAAGCCAGACGACAGTTTGCAACTGCACATGGGGACAAAGATCATACTTTTTGGAGAAATGTCCTCTGGTCTGATGAAACAAAAATAGAACTGTTTGGCCATAATGACCATTGTTATGTTTGGAGGAAAAAGGGGGATGCTTGCAAGCTGAAGAACACCATCCCAACCGTGAAGCACGGGGGTGGCAGCATCATGTTGTGGGGGTGCTTTGCTGCAGGAGGGACTGGTGCACTTCACAAAATAGATGGCATCATGAGGCAGGAAAATTATGTGGATATATTGAAGCAACATCTCAAGACATCAGTCAGGAAGTTAAAGCTTGGTCGTAGATCGGTCTTTCAAATGGACAATGACCCCAAGCATACTTCCAAAGTTATGGCTTAAGGACAACAAAGTCAAGGTATTGAAGTGGCCATCACAAAGCCCTGACCTGAATCCTGTAGAAAATTGTGGGCAGAACTGAAAAAGCATGTGCGAGCAAGGAGGCCTACAAACCTGACTCAGTTACTCCAGCTCTGTCAGGAGGAATGGGCCAAAATTCACCCAACTTATTGTGGGAAGCTTGTGGAAGGTTACCTGAAACATTTGACCCAAGTTAAACAATTTCAATGTAATGCTACCAAATATTAATTGAGTGTATGTAAACTTCTGACCCACTGGGAATGTGATGAAAGAAATAAAAGCTGAAATAAATCATTCTCTCTACTATCATTCTGATATTTCACATTCTTAAAATAAAGTGGTGAGCCTAACTGACCAAAGACAGGGCATTGTTGCTAGGATTAAATGTCAGGAATTGTGAAAAACTGAGTTTAAATGTATTTGGCTAAGGTGTATGTAAACCTCTGACTTCAACTGTATTTGCACGTGTTTGTTTTGGGCTTCGTTCCCTCATGTTCATGGGTCTCCCAAGTGGCGCAGTGGTCTAAGGCACTGCATCTCAGCTAGAGGTGTCACTACAGACAACCTGGTTTGAATCCATACTGTATCACAACTGGCCGTGATTGGGAGTCCCATAGGGTGGCGCACAATTGGCCCAGCGTTGTCTGAGTTTGGCTGGTGTTGGCCGTCATTGTAAATCACAATACTTTCTTTACTGACTTCCTGAGTTAAATAAAGGTAAAACCTTTTTTTTTATTACGTATGCTATTTTGGGAAGAGAAATTCAAAAAACTTTGTTTGCATTCCTGCGCCTGTCTCCTATCATTATACAACGTGACATGCCAAGTAGGCATACCTGTCCTTGAGTTCTAAATAGGAGACATTTTGTGTTTGCGAAAAAATTACGTTTTATAGTATGTGAAGAAACAAAAATATGTGTACTTTATGCTTTAATGACAGATGAAATACTAATTTTGACTTTTCATCTAGTAGAATTGTCTGCACACTATTGAGGAAGAGAATTGTCTTTTGAGATCCACGTGTGTCTGACGAAGAGTCGCACTTTACCAAAATGAACCAATGGCGGGAATCAATGCAATTGAGCATTAGATGAGGCATTCTCAGTAGGATGAGCCTAGTATGCTGATATGTGTTGCTTACTGCATTCGTTTTTTTTTAAACAGTACATTCTAAATAGTACATTATGTAGTTTAGTACACAGTATGAAGTTTAATTAAGTAGTATGGAAGCCAGATTTCGGACAGAGCCATGGTCTCAAATAGACATTTTAGCACAAAGGCACTTGTAGCTTTAAGGTTAAGCTAACCTTGAAAACAATTTCCTTTTCAATTTCCTTTTCCAATTATTTCAGTTCTAAAAATGAATCTACCTGCGGCAAGGAAAATGAATACAACACAATGAAACAGCAAGTCTTAAATTAGCTATTTGATGTAGTCTGCACAATAGATGATGACAATGATCAATGATTTTATTGCACAGCAGTGTGTACCAGTGCTCTCTCCATGTGTAGCAGCAGGTGGTCAAGAGCGCTAATGGAATGATAGTTATTTGAAGAAGTTCATTGAGTATACCCTGTGACGGTTACACTTAGATAACCTGGGTGCCAATGCCAATGTTTCTGCTTTGACTGGATTTGTTGTTGTTGATAATATAATATATAATATGCCATTTAGCAGACTCTTTTATTCAAAGCGACTAACAGTAGTGCACTCTTAGAAAAAAGGGTTATTCGGCTGTCCCCATAGGAGAACCCTTTGAATAACTAATTTTGGTTCCAGATAGAACCCTTTTGGTTTTAGATAGAACCCTTTTGGGTTCCATGCAAAACTGTTTCCAGATGGTTCTACATGGAAGCCAAAAGAGTTCTAACTGGAACCAAAAAGGCTTCTACCTGGAACCAAAAAGGGTTCTACCTCAAACTAAAAATGGTTCTCCTATGGGGACAGTCGTAGAACCCTTTAAGTCTTGCAGGTAGAAGCAGTCAGGTACCAATGCTATCATGTTGGTAGTTTGATCAAAGTTCTGGTCCTTGAATCTCTCTTTACTTCCTTGCACAGTCAGCCCATTTTGCTCTAGAGAGAAGGCCTTTTGGAGAGAAATCACAATTGCAATGTTGCAAGGCATTTCTCAAATATGAAATAGCTTGGAAATAATCTTTTGAGTCTTAAACTGGCTGGTGAGGAGTTAAAATCAATGATTGCTTCAATATATTTCTATGTCGACATTACAACGGATAACATATCATACCATGTACCAACATGGGCCACATCTCTCATGAATACAAATAAAATAAAATCTGACAAAACCCCAACAACAAACTTGCGTCAGAGTGTGCTTCCAACCAACAAACTCCAACTGAGATTATTGCTGAAAAAACAGAAAACAAACAGCTGTACGAGTATTCCATTGAAGTCGGAAGTTTACATACACCTTAGCCAAATACATACATTTATACAACAGTTTTTCACAATTTCTGACACTTAATCATAGTAAATATTCCCTGTCTTAGGTCAATTAGGATCACCACTTTATTTTAAGAATGTGAAATGTCAGAATAATAGTAGAGAGAATGATTTATTTCAGCTTTTATTTCTTTCATCACATTCCCAGTGGGTCAGAAGTTTACATACACTCAATTAGTATTTGGTAACATTGTCTTTAAATTGTTTAACTTGGGTCATACATTTCGGGTGGCCTTCCACAAGCTTCCCACAATAAGTTGGGTGAATTTTTGCCCATTCCTCCTGACAGAGCTGGTGTAACTGAGTCAGGTTTGTAGGCCTCCTTGCTCACACACGCTTTTTCAGTTCTGCCCACACACGCTTTTTCAGTTCTGCGCACAAATTTTGTATAGAATTGAGGTCAGGGCTTTGTGATGGCCACTCATATACCTTGACTTAGTTGTCCTTAAGTAATTTTGCCACAACTTTGGAAGTATGCTTGGGGTCATTGTCCATTTGGAAGACCCATTTGCGACCAAGCTTTAACTTCCTGACTGATGTCTAGAGATGTTGCTTCAATATATCCACATAATTTCCCTTCCTCATGATGCCATCTATTTTGTGAAGTGCACCAGTCCCTCCTGCAGAAAAGCACCCCCACAACATGATGCTGCCACCCCCGTGCTTCACGGTTGGGATGGTGTTTTTCGGCATGCAAGCCTCCCCCTTTTTCCTCCAAACATAATGATGGTCATTATGGCCAAACAGTTCTATTTTTGTTTCATCAGACCAGAGGACATTTCTCCAAAAAGTAAGATCTTTGTCCCCATGTGCAGTTGCAAACCGTAGTCTGGCTTTTTTATGGCGGTTTTGGAGCCATGGCTTCTTCCTTGCTGAGCGGCCTTTCAGGTTATGTTGATATAGGACTCGTTTTACTGTGGATATAGATACTTTTTTACCTGTTTCCTCCAGCATCTTCACAAGGGCCTTTGCTGTTGTTCTGGGATTGATTTGCACTTTTCGCACCAAAGTACGTTCATCTCTAAGAGACAGAATGCGTCTCCTTCCTGAGCGGTATGATGGCTGCGTGATCCCATGGTGTTTATACTTGCGTACTATTGTTTGTACAAATGAACGTGGTACCTTCAGGCATTTGGAAATTTCTCCCAAGGATGAACCAGACTTGTGGAGGTCAACCATTTTTTTCTGAGGTCTTGGCTGATTTCTTTAGATTTTTCCATGATGTCAAGCAAAGAGGCACTGAGTTTGAAGGTAGGCCTTGAAATACATCTACAGGTACACTGCCAATTGACTCAAATGATGTCAATTAGCCTATCAGAAGCTTCTAAAGCCATGACATCATTTTCTGGAATTTTCCAAGCTGTTTAAAGGCACAGTCAACTTAGTGTATGTGAGCTTCTGACCCACTGGAATTGTGATACAGTGAATTATCAGTGAAATAATCTGTCTGTAAACAATTGTTGGAAAAATTACTTGTGTCGTGCCCAAAGTAGATGTCCTAACCGACTTGCCAAAACTATAGTTTGTTAACAAAAAATGTGTGGAGTGGTTAAAAAACTAGTTTTAATGACTCCAACCTAAGTGTATGTAAACTTCCAACTTCAACTGTACATGTGGTATATGAACAGGAACTACTGTCACCATTGTCAGGACCTTTACTCAGGATGTTGGCAGGCATATACATTTTATATTACACACACACACACACACGCACACGCACACGCACACGCACACGCACACACACACACACGCACACGCACACGCACACGCACACACACACACACACACACACACACACACACACACACACACACACACACACACACACACCAATCAGGCTCAATTGAGAGCATTTCCTGTGTTTCATGTTAATCTTGTGGAGTGATTTTTCCATTACGTACACAGCAACCCTCTCTGCTCTGACAGTTAACCTCCCTCCCTCTGCTTCAAATGAGCTCCCCATTCAACCCAAAAGACACAAACACACAGGCACATGCACACACACATATGCATGTACGTACACGTGCGCGTATGCACATGCACAAACAAACACACAGGTTAGTGTTTTTTTGTCATGAATCTTGTTCTGGAGGCAACTCTGCAGAGTGGTCACCAGCTGACACAGCCACAAAGCAGTTCATCCTAAACCTAACCTTCACCACACTGCTAATCCTAACCTTAAATTATGACCGAAAAGCACATTTTTGTTTTCATACATTTTTACAATGTAGCTAAATTTGAATTTGCAGGGGGAAATCTAAGGGGAAATTGCTCAGTTCTGCCTCCAGGACTCCAACAATAAATGTCAACCTACGCGTGCACACACACGCACACACACGCACACACACATTATTCACTAGGACCCATGGGACAGCCCATGATCAATAGTGAGTAAGTACATTTCCTAGAAGTTCTAAAAAGAGACATAATGAGAATAGCTTTGAACAGGAGACACAGCCCCTTCTGTGCAGACACTGGTTCAAATACTTAGAAGAACAAACTGCCCTTAATATTTATTTCTATCTGGAAATATTGTCTGTCCACGCTAAAGTACACCACGCTAAACTACAGCTGAACCATATTAACTAAGTCCTTTTAAGTACACAACTACAGCTGAACCATATTAACTAAGTAGTTTTCAGTACACAACTACAGCTGAACCATATTAACTAAGTAGTTTTCAGTACACAACTACAGCTGAACCATATTAACTAAGTAGTTTTAAGTACACAACTACAGCTGAACCATATTAACTAAGTAGTTTTCAGTACATGCCCGATTCCAATGAGAGTTATCCGAGACCTGAGCATTAAAATGTCATGATATTCTTTCTCCAGATTACTACACCTAAATTCCCGAGCTAACACACAGATCCCAAAGGTGTCCATATAGAGAACATGGGCTATTTTCCTTCAGATAATTATTGAAGTTGGTGCAAAAAGAACCATACTTTTTGTGAGAAAATCACCTATTGACATAGCAATACATGTTGCATGTTCAAGTTCAACATGCATAAAGATGGAAATAGGGTGGGTGAATGATGGAGAGAAAGAGGGAGAGAAAGTGGGAGAGAAAGGGAGCGAAAAAGGGAGAGCAAGGGAGAGAAAGAGGGAGAGAAAGAGGGAGAGAAAGCTGGTATACATGAGGACAATCCGTGGAGGTGTCTGAATAAAGGTCAAAGGGAAGTCATGGAGAACAGGCATTACGTGGGACAGTCTTCAATGATATGGTATCTGGGGTAGCTATACATGGCTGTTTATTTTGATTGTACTGTATGCATGTCACACGCACACGTAGGTGGATGTTTGTATGTCTGCATAGTGTGTTTATTGCCAGGTTCATTAGTTTATAGGTTTATGAGTGTGGATTTGAACTGAGCATGTACAGTACACAATATGTGGTTGTATACATGGCTTGGTGGTGCATGTGAGTATGATTGCGTGTGTATTGTGCTGTGCTCTGTTGTGAATGCCGCCCATAGGGGCTCCAGTCTCATGTCAGCTTGTGCAGAGCGAGGAGGACGGACAGAAAGCCTGGTGATAGACTCCTCCCCTCTCCCCTCCCCGTCTATAGTGGCATACAGGCTTCTACCAGCCGACTGCATGCCAGTCCAGACTCGTCCCACATCACTAACAGATCAAACTGCTACTGTCTCAAATGAAACTTAGCCACTGTTTTCTTTTCTCTCTCTCAGAAGTGGGGGTTGAGGGGGAGTCATGTACCTACTTCCCAGAGTATTCCCAAAAGGGTTGTTTGTATTCTTGGTTGGTGTGCTCAACAGGTCACAGAGAGGTAAGGCTGAGTCAACTCAGGTTAAGTATGTGGCGTTACGTTAAATGTTGTAGACCTCCCACGCAAAGGTGCGTGCATCACATTCGTCAATCCTGGCTTTCCCTGATTTCATTGATTTGCCAAGTCCGAACAAAGCGAAATCCACTGACAGAACACGACAGAATAGCCTTGAGTGGAAATCATAAAGACATCTTCATCGTCATCCTACGCTCAATAACTACTCTCTGGAAGACAAAGCTGACACTTGCAGAGCTCTACAGTGAATGTGCTCGAATAATATCAAATGGATTTCGTTAAAGGTAGACTCAGCGTTATGACGTTGCAACAAGCAGCACCGTAGATATTGCGATGAGCCCGATGCAAGACTTTGCTCTCACACAGTCACACAGGGTATCTGTGCATGTGCGCGGGTTCGCTTCAGGCTTCTACAATGTGGTAGCTACGGCACCAAAACAGCAAAGTTTAGCCTTGCGCGTCAATACTTTTAGTTGTTGCGGAAATTTACCCACTACTGCTGTTTATTACTTTATACATCACTGAGTGTACCTTTAAAGCTAAAACTTGCTCCCTGACATTATTAATAAACACTGAAATAAATAGTCATTCAGACAATACGTGGAATCAAAAAGGCACCAAGGAGGCTGGCTATACTCTGCGCTGCTAAAATCACGTAGCCAGAACCCTTTGATTAGGAACAGGGACAATGAGTCCAGACTATAGTCTCACCAACTTTCCTGTCTTGAACACAAGCTCACTGCACAGCCCAGAGAGAGAGAGGGTAAGTGACAGAGAGAGGGAGAGAGAGTGAACGACAGAGAGAGACAGAGAGAGAGCCAGAGAGAGAGAGAGAGAGAGGGCAAAAGAAAGAGAGAGAGAGCAAAAGAAAGAGAGACAGGGGGAGTGAAGGGGAGAAAGGGAGAGAGAGAAAGAGCACCTTCAACCTACAGTAAATACTGTAGCCAGACTATTATTCCATTCCATTAACTATTATTCTTTTGATTTTACACAATACACAATTGGCCTGCTAACTACCTACACATATTGACAGACGGAATTTCATGACTTTTCCATGACTTTTATACAAATTTCCATTACCAATAATTGGCAGCGTCTATGTATGTACACTCAGGTGGCCAGTTTGTTAGGTACATCTAGTACCGGGTTGGATCCCCTTTGCCTCCAGAACAGCCTGAATTCTTCGGGGAATGGAAACGTTGCTCAATTGGTATCAAGAAACCTAACGTGTGCCAGGAAAATATTCCCCACACCATTATACCACCACCACCATTGTCACCATCCAGGATGGAGCCATGGACTCATGCTGTTTACACCAGAACCTGACTCTACCATCAGCATGACGCAACAGGAACCAGGATTTGTCGGACCAGGCAATGTTTTTACACTCCTCAATTGTCCAGTGTTGGAGCCACTTCTTCTTGTTTTTATCTGACAGGAGTGGAACCCGGTGTGGTCGTCTGCTGCAATAATAGCCCATCCACTACAAGGAAGCATGAGTTGTGTGTTCCGAAATGCCGTTCTGCACACCACTGTTGTACTACGCCATTATTTGCCTGTTTGTGGCCCGCCTGTTAGCTTGCACGATTCGTACCATTCTCCTTCGTCCTCTCATCAACAAGCTGTTTTCGCCCACAGGACTTCGCACCATTCTCGGTAAACCCTAGACACTGTCGTGCGTGAAAAGCCCAGGAGGACATCCGTTTCTGAGATACTGGAACCGGCACGCCTGGCACCGATGATCATACCATTCTCAAAGTCACTTAGGTCACTCGTTTCACCCATTCTAACATTTAATCAAACCGTAACTGAATGCTTCAATGCATGTCTGCCTGCTTTATATAGCTAGCCATGGCCACGTGACTCACTGCTAGGAGCGAAATATTTTAATTCAAGTGTCAGCCAGACAGCCACTCACAAAGTAAACTACCGATCACTGTCCATTTGTACTGAAAGTGCAACATGTCTATGCGGCTGCATGACTATCAAATCGATGATAGGCTTTCTATGGTGCAATGGCTCAGCTTTGCTTTAGCTAATGGATAAATGTTTATTGGTAGGTCTATTTGGTCATCATTTTCTCAGGTTAAGCCTAACATTCCACAAAGCTATACAAGGTGTCGCAATGCTGCCATTTTTAGACTGCTGGCTAGTAGTGATAATGCAATTACTTTTTAAGTAATTCATGTTGGAAATTTAAACACTGCAGATTGTCAAATACATTTTCCATACAACAGAATACTAATCAGCTACCAATTGATTTTTTTAGAATATACAGCTGTCCTGTATAGGCTACCTGAAAGTGCAAGACTTGAGCCATCCTTGCGCTCTCTCCCAGCTTGGATAGAAAGTTGTTGTGTGCAAAAACAGTCTATTAATGCCAAATAATACAGTCAGTCCACCCTCAAAACACTAGCTTACTAGGGATTGTTTCATTATGCAGTGTACTATCTATAGCTATATACTGTATTTAGCTGCTTTTTACACTACCGGTCAAAAGTTTTAGAACACCTACTAATTGAAGGGTTTTTCTTCATTTTTACTATTTTCTACATTGTAGAATAATAGTGAAGACATCAAAACTATGAAATAACACATATGGAATCATGAAGTAACCAAAAAAGGGTTAGACAAATCAAATATATTTTATATTTGAGATTCTTCAAATAGCAATCCTTTGCCTTGAAGGACACATTTGCTAAGCACTTGTTGGCTGCTTTTCCTTCACTCTGCGGTCCGACTCATCCCAAACCATCTCAATTGGGTTGAGGTCGGGTGATTGTGGAGGCCAGGTCATCTGATGCAGCACTCCATCACTCTCCTTCTTGGTAAAATAGCCCTTACACAGCCTGGAGGTGTGTTGGGTCATTGTCCTGTTGAAAAACAAATGATAGTCCCACTAAACCCAAACCAGATGGAATGGCGTATCCCTGCAGAATGCTGTGGTAGCCATGCTGGTTAAGTGTGCCTTGAATTCTAAATAAATCATGGACAGGGTCATCAGCAAAGCACCCCTACACCATAACACCTCCTCCTCCATGCTTCACGGTGGGAAATACAAATACAGGAGATAATCCGTTCACCTAATCTGCGTCTCACACAGCGGTTTGAATCAAAAATTTCCAATTTGGACTCCAGACCAAAGGACAAATTTCCACCAGTCTAATGTCCATTGCTCGTGTTTCTTGGGCCAAGCAAGTCTCTTATTCTTATTGGTGTCCTTTAGTAGTGGTTTCTTTGCAGCAATTCAACCAAGAAGGCCTGATTCACGCAGTCTCCTCCACAGTGTCTGTTACTTGAACTCTGTGAAGCATGTATTTGAGCTGCAATTTCTGAGGCTGGTAACTCTAATAAACGTATCCTCTGCAGCAGAGGTAACTCTGGGTCTTCCATTCCTGTGGCGGTTGTCACGAGAGCCAGTTTCATCATAGCGCTTGATGGTTTTTGCGACTGCACTCAACGTTCTTGAAATGTTCCGTATTGACTGACCTTCATGTCTTAAAGTAATGATGGACTGTCATTTCTCTTTGCTTATTTGAGCTGCTCTTGCCATAATATGGACTTGGTCTTTTACCAAATATGGCTATCTTCTGTATACCGCCCTACCTTGTCACAACACTACTGATTGTCTCAAATGCATTGAGAAGGAAAGAAATGCCAGAAATTAACTTTAAAGAAAGCACACCTGTTAATTGAAATGCATTCCAGGTGACTACCTCATGAAGCTGGTTGAGAGAATGCCAAGAGTGTGCAAAGCTGTCAACAAGGCAAAGGGTGGCTATTTGAAGAATTCCAAATCTAAAATACATTTTGATCAGTTTAACACTTTTTTGGTTACTACATAATTCCATACGTTTATTTCATCCATATGTGTTATACAATGTGGAAAATAGTAAAAATAAAGAAAAAGCCTTGAATGAGTAGGTGTTCTAAAACTTTTGACCGGTAGTGTAGGTCCTATTTATAAACTTTTACAAATAAAAATTACACATCAAATAGACTTACAACGAGGAAAAATGTAGTCGGCTTAAGGATAAATTCAGCCACTATTTATTGTTGAACTCAGCAAGTTTTGTCTGGCTGATAGCCTACACAAATGGGCTGCAATATTCAAGGTAAATTAAATTAAGCCTAAATCAAATTAAATCCAACTTGAGAGGGTCCCCTGGTCTCTTGAAGTCTTTTTTGTGTGCAAATGTTTTCACCACGGCCTGTAGGTCCAGGTTGCGGGCCCGACAGTGTTGCCAACCCAGACAGTCTGTCCTAAGACATTGTGCATTATATGTCCACTGCGCTGCACACAATTTAAACTTAGTCTTGAATGATGAATGCCAAGGTCTACCAGAGATAAGGGGCAGTTAATACTGAAACCACACAACTCAAACGCCGGTTCACCAATATGAACCAAAATCAAAAACCGCTTTATTTGCTCAAGCTCTCCAGAACTGTTGTCCACTAAATATGATAAACTGTTTCATCTGCTAATTTATTAGCTGTCCAGTATCCAGACGACCTGACTTCAGAGCTTCCTATAGGGAATTAAGGAGTATGATAGGCTCAATTAAAGATGTTGCAGAACTGCTGTATTTGAAGCACTCCTCCCTTCTGCCCTGTTTCCCTGATGTTGCTAAGGTAACCAAGCTGTTTTTAGCATCCCTGTAACTGTCACTTCTGCGAAGAGATGGTTCCTAAACTAAAACTCATCAAGAACTACCTAAGATGCATTAGGTTCTTGGTCTGATATGCACTTTTGAACATCTGAGTAACCTCCACTCATTGCACTGGCACCGTCGTAGTCTTGACCACGGCATTTGTTCGCCGATATCCCCCTTATACAACCAGTTAAATGTTTTATTTTTCAAGACTTGGGGCACTTTTTCAGGCACATTCCTGAAGCCCAAGAAACAAACACTTCGCTTCCTAGTACATATGGAAATGAAAAAGGTTCATGAATGAATTACTTTTTGGAGGGTTACTGTCAAGATTATTTATTACATATAAAATGTTTGGACATCGATGACTGGCGCATGGGCCCCCAGAGCTTGTGGGCCCCCCCCACCTTGTGGGTCTGCGGGGGTGTCCAGTATGCCAGTGCATGGGGTCAACCCTCAGTCTGGAGAGCTACTATGTGTGCAGACTTTTCATCAAGCCCTGCTCAAACACATCAGAGACAGCTTATCAAGGTCTGGTTAAGCAGCTCATTTCTAAAATGTGGTTTGTTAGACGGGGACTGGAATAAAAGCCTGCACCCACATTAGCTCTCCTGGAAAATGATTGACCAGCCTTGATGTATAACATTGCAACATTACAACCAAATACGTTTCATGCCTTTTGAAATAATTAGCTCATTCAATACATCACAGATCAAATGGCTATCTTTTTATTCAGCTGAAGCAAGCCCAAAAATGTTCTTCAGGAATGTACCTTTTCGAGTTTAGTCATATTTATCATAGCTACCTTAGACGTGTTTATTTTGCAGGCAGACTAACATCTATTGAGTTGCAATGTCCCATACATTGGATGCCCAAATCAACTGGAAGAATCTACAAAACACGATTTGAAGCCACGTAATCCAAAAGAAAAAAGAGGAATGTTTTGGTTTTTATGACGGTAATTATAAACCAATTCATCAGTTGTTACATAAAATATTTTTTCCTAAAATTACTGTTCGCGATTCACAAATTATTATTTTGATTCACATGATTCGATTCACCATGATTGACCTGAATCCCAACTAATACAATGGCGAAGTGAATTGTTCATTTTGTCAAAAAGAATCGTCTAAATGAATCATATGAATCGTTCAAGAAAGTGAATCAACTTTGTATGGCCTTATTTGCTAGTGTCAGTGGAAAGCTTTTCGGGAAATGACATGACAAAAACATGAATACATGCTAATAATAGCGAAACAGTTATCTAGAGTACAAGGTATGTTTTGAATTGGCTACCTAGTTATTAGTGTGTTCTCTATCATATTTTAAAGGCTTACCTGCCTCTCTCTCCTTGAGCAATGGCCCACTCGTCTCGCACAAATGCAGGTGATGTGTGCAAACACAGATGCTCTAAAGTGTCATTCCAATCCTGGCTGATATGTTGATTTTTATTTAATTGATCAAATATATATTTTAAACTGTTTCTAAAGAAATTACATTAACAGAAATTATGACTTTAGGATTTTAAAACTTTCCAAAACGTTTCTGCCCGTAGGTGACAAAATAACACTAATCTACCCATTAACCAAAGTAGCTTTGGGAGTACAGCCAATACTAAATAATACCTGCATTGGACATTCAGTGTAAGGAGACCGATTCATAGCATTGTTTGTCAGTTGGCCTAATGTTATGCAGGTGGCTCACTCTAAGAGGATACTAAGTCATGACCCCTGGAGTTACAGACTAAACAGAAGACGGTAGATTTCCCTCTGAGTGCTTATTGTCTGAATCAGAGAGGACCAGTATACTGACAAATACCTAGTGAGTGGGCGAGTAAGTGAGTGCGTGAGTGAGTTAGTGAGTGGGTGAGAGAGAGAGAGAGAGAGAGAGAGAGAGAGAGAGAGAGAGAGAGAGAGAGAGAGAGAGAGAGAGTGAGTGAGTGAGTGAGTGAGTGAGTGAGTGAGTGAGTGAGTGAGTGAGTGAGTGAGTGAGTGAGTGAGTGAGTGAGTGAGTGAGTGAGTGAGTGAGTGAGTGAGTGAGTGAGTGAGTGAGTGAGTGAGTGAGTAAGAGAGTGAGTGAGTGAGTGAGTGGGAAGGTGACTTTATTTTCCTCTGCATTCCATTGGAGCCTGGCTGTTTCCTTTAGCTCTCGGAATGACTAAGTCCAGGAAGAGAGGCGTTGACGAAGCCTTAATTCAATACAACATTAAGCTTTAAATGGGACTTTTCCTGTTAGGAGGTCATGGTGGTGGAGGTGAAAACAGACTGGGTGGGTTTCAAACTCCCAACTCCCAACCACGGGTGGTTGAGGGGTCCTCAGGTCAAGATGGGCACCAAGAACACTGGGCACAGAAACTTCTAGAAAGCCCGTGTACTGTAGGTGGGGGCTGATTAGAGCTGGGTCTACTCAAAGTGTTAGAGACTGATAGCTGCCAGAAGAGAACTACTGTCAACAGGGACAACATAGTTGATGGCTGCCAGAAGAGAACTACTGTCTACAGGGGCAACATAGTTGATGGCTGCCAGAAGAGAACTACTGTCTACAGGGGCAACATAGTTGATGGCTGCCAGAAGAGAACTACTGTCAACAGGGACAACATAGTTGATGGCTGCCAGAAGAGAACTACTGTCTACAGGGACAACATAGTTGATGGCTGCCAGAAGAGAACTACTGTCTACAGGGGCAACATAGTTGATGGCTGCCAGAAGAGAACTACTGTCTACAGGGACAACATAGTTGATAGCTGCCAGAAGAGAACTACTGTCTACAGGGACAACATAGTTGATGGCTGCCAGAAGAGAACTACTGTCTACAGGGGCAACATAGTTGATGGCTGCCAGAAGAGAACTACTGTCTACAGGGACAACATAGTTGATGGCTGCCAGAAGAGAACTACTGTCTACAGGGACAACATAGTTGATGGCTGCCAGAAGAGAACTACTGTCTACAGGGACAACATAGTTGATGGCTGCCAGAAGAGAACTACTGTCTACAGGGACAACATAGTTGATGGCTGCCAGAAGAGAACTACTGTCAACAGGGACAACATAGTTGATGGCTGCCAGAAGAGAACTACTGTCTACAGGGACAACATAGTTGATGGCTGCCAGAAGAGAACTACTGTCAACAGGGGCAACATAGTTGATGGCTGCCAGAAGAGAACTACTGTCTACAGGGGCAACATAGTTGATGGCTGCCAGAAGAGAACTACTGTCTACAGGGACAACATAGTTGATGGCTGCCAGAAGAGAACTACTGTCTACAGGGACAACATAGTTGATGGCTGCCAGAAGAGAACTACTGTCTACAGGGACAACATAGTTGATAGCTGCCAGAAGAGAACTACTGTCTACAGGGGCAACATAGTTGATGGCTGCCAGAAGAGAACTACTGTCTACAGGGACAACATAGTTGATGGCTGCCAGAAGAGAACTACTGTCTACAGGGGCAACATAGTTGATAGCTGCCAGAAGAGAACGACTGTCTACAGGGGCAACATAGTTGATGGCTGCCAGAAGAGAACTACTGTCTACAGGGACAACATAGTTGATGGCTGCCAGAAGAGAACTACTGTCTACAGGGACAACATAGTTGATAGCTGCCAGAAGAGAACTACTGTCTACAGGGGCAACATAGTTGATGGCTGCCAGAAGAGAACTACTGTCTACAGGGGCAACATAGTTGATGGCTGCCAGAAGAGAACTACTGTCTACAGGGACAACATAGTTGATGGCTGCCAGAAGAGAACTACTGTCTACAGGGGCAACATAGTTGATAGCTGCCAGAAGAGAACTACTGTCAACAGGGGCAACATAGTTGTGCAGCCCAGAGGGAGTCTGGGTTTGTGTGTGGTAAACGACAGTGAGATGAGAGGATAAACAGAGCGCCAGAAACAGGATAAATCAGCACTGGCAGTAAACAACCTGGTATAAACACAGGCTCCATGGCCCCGAACAACACACAACACAACATAAACCCGTTAGAACTTTGACCCAGTTGAGTTGAAAGTTCAGTTTGCTTTGGACTCCCTAAGACCTGTATCAAGCATCTCAGAGAAGTGTTGGTTTATGATCAGTTTTACATTTAAGATCCCAATGAATAAGATTGCAAGGATGAAGGGATCTGATGTTAGATCAGTATTCCGACTCTGAGATGATTGATACATAAGGCCCCTGATCCCAAGTCAGATTCTCCTCACTCAAAGTTAGCGTGAGACCGAAATTTGGACTGTACATTATTATTATTATTTGGGGGGAAAGGTGGGAATACATTTGGATTGAATCTACTGTCTTGTTACAATGATGTTATGATTTGTCATGGAGATGCATTCTGATAGTCTGTCTGTGTTGTTATTGGTTGACAATGATGCTGTGACAGTCACCGGTAGAAAATAGTTACTTCTGGGAAGGATGTTGATTGACAGAGGAGAGTGAGGTAGTGTTGGCCCAGTCTAACCACAGATGTTCTTCTCCCCCCCACAGTCCTTGGGTTAGGGACATACTGGGCTACTGTACCTGGATATCAGCCCATTACAGGATAGTCATCATTGAACAATTACTGTAATAGTGAAGCAATTGAGTTCAAGTTGAGTTCAACTGGGTTGAATATAATTTGATATAATAGAATTCGGATAGCATTGGAATTGGAATGTTGAAATAACAGGATAGCGTTATGGTATACTGTAGGTCTATCATTATAAGCCTGGCCCCAGATCAGTCTGTCATGTTTAGTAAAACAATTACAATAAAGGGAGCAAAAAAATCACAAACTGATCTGTAACCAGACGAGGGTAGCAACATGTGTATTTTTATTTTATTTAACCTTTATTTAACTAGGCAAGTCAGTTAAGAACAAATTCTTATTTACAATGACAGCCTACTGGGGAACAGTGGGTTAACTGCAAAATTCCAGTAACTTTCTGAAAATCCCCAGGGGTTTTCCAGAATTTCCAGGATTCCAGGATGTTAACAGAATGTTGCAACCCTTAACCAGGCTAGTATGACATGGTGAAGTTTAGAGCCTTAGAGTCGGGTTAAGTCTTTCTCTATACAATGTTATTAGGTGCTACCACTAACAGGCTAGTGTGTATGTGTGTGTGTATGTGTATGTGTATGTGTATGTGTGCGTGCGTGCGTGCGTGCGTGCGTGTGCGTGCGTGCGTGTGTGTGTGTATAGGGGTGTGTGTGTATATGTGTTTGTGTGTGTGTATATGTGTGTGTGAGCACGCATGTGTACGTGCCTGTGTGTATTTGTGTGTGTGTTACCTGTAGATTACTCCATGTTGGTGAAGGAACATGAGGGCAGACGTGACCTCGGCGGCGTAGAAGCGAGAGCGCGCCTCGTCAAACTTCCTGGAACGCTGGATCTGGAACATAAGGTCTCCTCCGTTCACGTACTCCATCACAAAGAACAGACGGTCCTGGAGATGGAGGGAGAGAAGGAGGAGGAGAGACAGAGAGAAAGACAGTAAGACAAGAAGAAGGGTTACATCTTTTTCACTCATGATTAAAACAATCCCTATAAAGACCAGAGAAAAGTTTTACTATGTGTCTCAAAGAATAAAGAGTTAATGATCAGATTGCATTGTGGAAGTAGACTGTTACAGTTATCATATAGCTAGTCAATTCAGCTCAATAAAGATTGAACTGAAGTTTGACAGTGTGACCCTCTGAGTAGAACCAGTATTGCTGATTTGCATTAGAGCATATTAAACCAACCTTAACCCTGCATTAACCCCTCCACACTTCCACCTTCACAAATAACTGTGGTCCTTATGGTCAGCAATCAATACCTGCCCCTAAGGCTAAGCCCCCCAGCCATCCCCACCCCACCCACAGCCCCTATTCTCCAGGCACAGAGAGCTGTCTCTCTGGGAACAACGGTCCCCTTCCTGAATTCCAGCTCCCAATAGGAAATCAGATTGAGGCGGGCGGGGGGTGGGTATATAAAAAGCCCTCTATATAAGAAAGGAGTGGTCCCGTCCGAACCATTGTTTAACGCCACAGGGGTCACGAAGCTATAAGACCAATGACACATATTCCATCATTCCTATTACAATGGTGCTTAACCCAGCAATCGAGAAAAATACCTTCATTAGATACTCGTCTTCCACAACTGGGAATTTACAGATTGTCCTTGGTCGTATTAAGGCATAAGGAGGATTTCTCCAAATGTTGACACCCCACCTACAGACCTCTATTACCAACACCCCACCTCGGGGCTCCCGAGTGGCGCAGCTGTCTAAGGTACTGCATCTCAGTGCAAGAGGCGTCACTACAGTCCCTGGTTTGATTCCAGGCTGTATCACATCCGGCCGTGATTGGGAGTCCCATAGGGCGGCGCACATTTTGCCCAGCGTCGTCCGGGTTTGGCCGGGGTAGGCCGTCATTGTAAATAAGAATTTGTTCTTAACTGACTTGCCTAGTTAAATAAAAGTTTAAAAATATATATGTATTGTCACACCCTGATCTGTTTTACCTGTCTTTGTGATTCTCTCCACCTCCAAGTGTCGCCCATCTATCCCATTATCCCCTGTGTATTTATACCTGTGTTGTCTGTTGCCAGTTCGTCTTGTTTGTCAAGTCAACCAGCGTTTTTGTTCTCAGCTCCTGCTTTTCCCCAGTCTCTCTTTTTCTCGCACTCCTTGTTTTGACACTTGCCTGTCCTAACCCTGAGCCTCCTGCCGACCTGTACCTTTGCCCCACCTCTGGATTACTGACCTCTGCCTACCCTGACTCTGAGCCTGCCTGCCGTCCGGTAACGTTGCCCCACCTCTGGATTACTGACCCCTACCTGCCTTGACCTGTCTGTTGCCTGCCCCCGTTGGATTATTAAACCATTGTTAGTTTGACGTTGTCTGTATCTGGGTCTTACCTTCATACCTGATATATCAAATCAAATCAAAGTTTATTTGTCACGTGCGCCAAATACAACAGGTATAGACCTTACAGTGAAATGCTTACTTACAGGCTCTAACCAATAGTGTAAAAAAGGTATTAGGTGAATATGTAAGTAAAGAAATAAAAACAACAGTAAAAAGACAGTGAAAAACAATAGCGAGGCTATATACAGTAGCGAGGCTATAAAAGTATCGAGGCTACATACAGACACCGGTTAGTCAGGCTGATTGAGGTAGTATGTAGATGTAGATATAGTTAAAGTGACTATGCATATATGATGAACAGAGAGTAGCAGTAGCGTAAAAGAGGGGTTGGTGGGTGGTGGGACACAATGCAGATAGCCCGGTTAGACAATGTGCAGGAGCACTGGTTGGTCGGGCCAATTGAGGAAGTATGTACATATGTACATGAATGTATAGTTAAAGTGACTGTGCATATATGATAAACAGAGAGTAGCAGCAGTGTAAAAGAGGGGTTGGGGGGTGTATATATATATATATATATATATATATATATATATATATATATATTAAATCTACAGTATTACCGAAAGCCCACCTACAGTACTGTATTACCGACACCCCACCTACAGTACTGTATTACCGACACCCCACCTACAGTACTGTATTACCGACACCCCACCTACAGTACTGTATTACCGACACCCCACCTACAGTACTGTATTACCGACACCCCACCTACAGTACTGTATTACCGACACCCCACATACAGTACTGTATTACCGACACCCCACCTACAGTACTGTATTACCGACACCCCACATACAGTACTGTATCACCGACACCCCACCTACAGTACTGTATTACTGACACCCCACCTACAGTACTGTATTACCGACACCCCACCTACAGTACTGTATTACCGACACCCTACCTACAGTACTGTATTACCGACACCCTACCTACAGTACTGTATTACCGACACCCCACCTACAGTACTGTATTACCGACACCCCACCTACAATACTGTATTACCGACACCCCACCTACAGTACTGTATTACCGACACCCCACCTACAGTACTGTATTACCGACACCCCACATACAGTACTGTATTACTGACACCCCACCTACAGTACTGTATTACTGCACTCTGTGTAGGAGCAGGTGTAGTACTTGCAGATTGAGGAGTCTCAATCTGGTTATTTATTGAAGGTCATTAAAGGGAATATAATATGTAGTCAATTCCCCAGGAGCATGGATTCTAGTACAGGATATGATCAGCTGGATCATCAACAGTTGTCACACAGTGTTTGAGAGACACTCGCCCAAAACCCTAAAGAGCAAGCAATGCAAATCTGTGATGAATCACGGAGATCAATGTGGTTTAGGGATTTAAGTGACATGAGGAGACTAGAATGCTTAGTGTTACAATATTACTGTAATGCTTGGCCTCTGCTTCATTGACTACAGCCTTGAACTGTACAACCTAACACAGGAGCTAAAATAGGCTTCCCTCACACTGCTAGGGGACTGGTAGGCTACCCTCTCACACTGCTAGGGGAATGGTAGGATAGCCTCTCACACTGCTAGGGGAATGGTAGGATGCCCTCTCATACTGCTAGGAGACTGGTAGGCTACCCTCTCACACTGCTAGGGGAATGGTAGGATGCCCTCTCATACTGCTAGGGGAATGGTAGGATACCCTCTGACACTGCTAGGGGACTGGTAGGATACCCTCTGACACTGCTAGGGGACTGGTAGGCTACCCTCTGACACTGCTAGGGGACTGGTAGGATACCCTCTCACACTACTAGGGGAATGGTAGGATACCCTCTGACACTGCTAGGGGACTGGTAGGATACCCTCTGACACTGCTAGGGGAATGGTAGGCTACCCTCTCACACTGCTAGGGGAACGGTAGGATACCCTTTCACACTGCTAGGGGAATGGTAGGATTCCCTCTCACACTGCTAGGGGAACGGTAGGATACCCTCTCACACTGCTAGGGGAATGGTAGGATACCCTCTGACACTGCTAGGGGAACGGTAGGCTACCCTCTGACACTGCTAGGGGAATGGTAGGATACCCTCTGACACTGCTAGGGGAATGGTAGGCTACCCTCTGACACTGCTAGGGGAATGGTAGGATACCCTCTGACACTGCTAGGGGAATGGTAGGATACCCTCTGACACTGCTAGGGGAATGGTAGGGTACCCTCTGACACTGCTAGGGGAATGGTAGGGTACCCTCTCACACTGCTAGGGGAATGGTAGGCTACCCTCTGACACTGCTAGGGGAATGGTAGGATACCCTCTCACACTGCTAGGGGAATGGTAGGGTACCCTCTCACACTGCTAGGGGAATGGTAGGGTACCCTCTCACACTGCTAGGGGAATGGTAGGATGCCCTCTCACACTGCTAGGGGAATGGTAGGATGCCCTCTCATACTGCTAGGGGAATGGTAGGATGCCCTCTCACACTGCTAGGGGAATGGTAGGATTCCCTCTCACACTGCTAGGGGAATGGTAGGAAACCCTCGCACACTGCTAGGGGAATGGTAGGATACCCTCTCACACTGCTAGGGGAATGGTAGGGTACCCTCTCACACTGCTAGGGGAATGGTAGGATACCCTCTCACACTGCTAGGGGAATGGTAGGATACCCTCTCACACTGCTAGGGGAATGGTAGGATACCCTCTCACACTGCTAGGGGAATGGTAGGATACCCTCTCACACTGCTAGGGGAATGGTAGGATACCCTCTCACACTGCTAGGGGACTGGTAGGATACCCTCTCACACTGCTAGGGGAATGGTAGGGTACCCTCTCACACTGCTAGGGGAATGGTAGGATACCCTCTCACACTGCTAGGGGAATGGTAGGGTACCCTCTCACACTGCTAGGGGAATGGTAGGATACCCTCTCACACTGCTAGGGGAATGGTAGGGTACCCTCTCACACTGCTAGGGGAATGGTAGGATACCCTCTCACACTGCTAGGGGAATGGTAGGATACCCTCTCACACTGCTAGGGGAATGGTAGACTGCCCTCACTTGGTTGTTAATCCTACATTCAGTAGGAGATGAGAAGGCAAAATGTGGTAATGCATTGTTAGAGTGTAAATTGCTTATGGGTGCTGCACTATAGCTGTCCTCTGCTACATCGTCTCCAACCTAATGTGTGTATGTGTGTGTACATCGGAGTGTTGGATAGAGCAGAAGACACATTTCTGTGTCCTATTCTCCTTCTAGTAAATGCTGTGCTGCAAACTTATGTTCTGTCCAGTAAATGAGTGTTCTGTTTTTTTTCAGGACATTGAGCAATTTAGCAATTTAGTTGACTCGTGGTGCTTTCAGTATTTTATCAAAGCTATAAAACTCTGAACAGTTATTGGAACAATTTTTCTCGGCTGAAGCCTTACATTTCCAGCAGTCCACCTCAGCGTTTTTTTCTCATTCTGAAAGCTAATTTAAACAGGATGCTGAAATAGTTTGTTTAAATGTGTCCGAGTCAGAGCAAGTCCCACCCAATCAAATGTGAATAAACATTTCCTTCTTCTAATTAAAAAAGGTAGAGATACTGGCTTCCCAGCGCCGACACAGAGAAAAGCCCCGATGGCCAGATAACCGCCAAGACCCAAAACAATCTCCCTGTGTGTGTGGGGGGGGGGGGGGGGGGGGTATTGAACAACCCAATCATGATTTCCTTCAGCTCTTTTCAAAGGATATGTTCCATAACATTTACAAAGGGAAGGTACATGCTGAGGTGGGTCTGGTCATTAATGGTTTCGTTTCATTCCATGTTCTGACAAGCTGTTTCTCAAGACATGAACATTAATATAACCCATCAGTATAGTACAGCAAAAAAGTCAGATTGAACTTTCATTTCCTTGAGAATTGGTGTTAAAAAAAATGTCACCACAGTTTAAGTAATTACTGTAGGAGATTACCACACAGTTCTTTCCCGTTAAAAACTAGGCAGCTTTGTGATGCTGATAGCAGCAGGAAATCATTATAATTTCGGTACAGAGCGTATTGTGTGTGGCCCTGGACACAGCTCAAGAATGTTTATCCTTAAGCCCAGAACAGCAGGCTGACCCTGCTCAGTGAGACACACTCCCTGGTCAGAGGAATACACACACACACATGCGCACACACACATGCGAACATACACATGCGCACACACACCTTTATTAATTGTAATACATGACTTATGAGAGACACAAACTGATGTAATTAAAGTCTGTAACATAGTCACCCATACACATCCACATGAGGACAGACACTCACATAATGTACACACATACACACACACACACACATACTGTACACACACACAGGACAATCACTCAACCTCTCACCCGCTACTCATTCTCATTCAGAGATTAAGTGCACACACACACGCGCGCACACACACACACACACACACACACACACACACACACACACACACACACACACACACACACACACACACACACACACACACACACACACACACACACACACAAACTGCACACACACACAGTACTCCCATTACCCCTGGTCTCCCTCCACAGGCGCTGTGTCCCATTACATTATGAAAAATGTGTTTCACATGAAATGAATCAAGGCAAACTATTCAATTACAGAACAATACTTTTTTCCTGAGCTGTCAAATCTGACCCACTGCTCTGATGGAAGCTGAGGTTTTCTCTCTGTGATACTGAAGAGAATGCTGGTGGACTCCATCAGACTGCAGTCCTTCTCTGACTTCTGGACACACACACATTTGTACAGGGATATTCTCACACAAACATGCACTGTAAAAAATGCTGGGTTAAAAACTATTTGATTTGGATTGTTTTGGTAACCCAGCGCTGGGTAAATATTGGACAGAACACATGCTGGGTTGTTTTGACCCAGCCAGTTGGGTTGTTGGGATTAGCCAAACATGGGTTAATTTAACCGCCAGTTGGGTATTTTTTACTCTCATGCTGGAGTGACCTAGCAGCTGTTTTTTTTAATGTAATCGTTAGGTTATTTTCATGAGGTGTGGCTTATTAGGTGCGTGGCTTTCAGCTTGATCTTATTGGCCACCCATGAGAACACGGGTGGTCTTAAGTTTACATCCTGCAAATTCAAATGTTCCTTATTATTTTTTACACATTCTTCTATATAATTATGATTACTTAATACATATTTTAATAAGGTACACCACCTTATTGCCTAATAAGGTACATTATAAACTGGGTGGTTCCAGCCCAGAATGCTGATTGGCTAACAGCCATGGTATATGAGAACATATACCATGGGTTTGACAAAACATCTGTTTTTACTGCTCTAATTACTTCAGTAACCAGTTTATAATAGCAATAAGGCACCTCGGGGGTTTGTGGAATATGGCCAATATACCACGGCTAATGGCTATATCCAGGTACTCCGCGATGCATCATGCATAAGAACAGCCCTTAGCCGTGGTATATTGGCCATATACCACAACCCTTCAGGCCTTACTGCTTAAATATACCACCTTATTGTATCCCAACAATGGGATTTACAAAGGCTTTTAGGGAATTCATACACTTCTGTAAGCATCATTGAAGCTACAAAAAATGTCAATGTTCGACCTTAACATGTGATAACTATACAACAGATGAACAGAAATTACATTTACTCTCGTGGGTGGCTAAAAAGAACTAGCCATGCCCCTACTAACCTAAGCCTTCAGTCTTTTGATCTGACCCACTGGGTCATATGTCAATAACCCAGCACCAATAACCCTTTAAAGAAAACAACCCAACTAAGTTACCCAACGCCTGCAAAGCCAGCAGTTGGGTCAACCAAACATCCCAGCATTTTTCTAGAGTGTGCAGTTCATGCACACACACATGCACTCATGTACAGTAGTACACACACACAGACACACATGCATGCACGCTCTTTACCAAGAAGCCAAGAAGCTGTCAATCCCCAGCAGGAGAGAGTGTTCTTTTCTAAGGTCGTCATTAGCTGAGACATTTTTCCCATTCTGGGGAGGGAGAATAAAAAACAAACAACCTCGTGACGGATCTCTTTACATAGGAAAAATCCCAGCAATCATGACTCGCTCTCTCTCTCCATCTCCCCCCTCCCTTCTAATCAGAAAGCTCTAATCGGAGCGTTACATAGTGACTGAGGCTGAAGGGTGAAGCGCAGAGCTCTCAGGTCCGAACGCACTTTAAGACACTCACAATCAGCCTGTTCTGCTCTGTGTGTTTGGACATATAAAAGCTCCACTTCATTTGTCATGTTATTGAACTACATGTTGTGTGGAACTGGAAAATTGTCATGTTTTATTGTCACATTCACTGGATAGGTGCAGTGAAAGGTGTTGTAATTCAGGGTCAGACATAGTATTACGCCACCCCTGGAGCATATTAGGGTTAAGTGCCTTGCTCAAGGACACAATGACAGATGCTTCACCTTGACGGCTCAGGTATTTGGCCCAACGCTCTAATTGCTAGGCTACCTGCCGCAGGACCAGACATGATCAGACTGGGCACAGCTCTGCCACTACCTGGTTGGTGGGGTGTGTAGTGTCGTGATAAGCGCGAGACAGGGCATGGTGTCTCCGCTGTAGAGGGGGGACTGTTTCCATGAGAACTGGGAGTTGGAGGATTTAAATTAGATGGAGTCGTTAGGTAGTCTCTAACTTGTATTCCCTTAACTCTGAGGCAGGACCAGTATTTAGTTGTTTCTCACATCATGAGTTGATCCTAACACACCACTAGTAACCACCAGAGAAATAGTCTGTTTCATGTCTGTATTATATGTCCATTATGAGCCTATTAGTTCTAAGATATAAAAGCCCCTCTTTTTGTGTGAAACCCCTTGGCAAATTTTTATTGGGTTGACAAGGCACTCAAAGTAAAACACATACATGCTAAACACCCCCACAAAGGCCATAAATAGCAGCCATTTTCCATTTGCTGAAGCAATCAGAAAGTCGTTAATCCTGTCTAAACCCAGCTTGGGCCAAAGACCCCTCCAGGATACACACTGGGACACGGGTATCTCCCACAACAGTTGTATCCGCAACACAAACTACACACACAGATAGCATGTGTGTTTGTGTGTGTGTGTGTGTGTGTGTGTGTGTGTGTGTGTGTGTGTGTGTGTGTGTGTGTGTGTGTGTGTGTGTGTGTGTGTGTGTGTGTGTGTGTGTGTGTGTGTGTGTGTGTGTGTGTGTGTGTGTGTGTGTATATGACTCAAAGATCAACAATCTTGTGGTACACAAAATTTAGTTGGTCAGACAAACCACTGAAATGCACACTTCAAGGTTCAAATAATCAAAAGCTTTTATGTCCATAAGGGCATTTGTCTTCAGAATACATTGTCAAAGTCCCTTTACGACGGGGGGATGATTTATGTGAATAATACGATAGCTAGAAAATTAAAGGGGGGAGACAGAGAGCATAGCTAGATAACAAGAAGAGAGAGAGGTGGAGAGATAGATAGATGATGTACTGTTTAGACAGACAGATCTCCGCCTCTCCCGTTTGTGCCCCCCCCCCCCCCCCCCCCCCCCATGGCTGTTCTCCCTAAACACACACACACACACACACACACACACACACACACACACACGTTCCCACGTTCCCCATTGCTAAGGTCAGCCAGGAAGAGCGGAGTAAAGGGGGAGGATCCTAATGAGCAAGAAGAGCCAAAGAACCTTATAATGGTACACTTGGAAGATGTGAGCATAACCACTGTGTAATAACCATGTCCCTATATCACCATTCTAAACCATGGGTGGGCAACATTTTTGGCTCGAGGGCCACATCGGGATTTCAAAGTTCAACGGTGGGCCGCACAGAATTTTTGGGGACCGATTTGTTTGTCAAAATCAATTTGTGGGCCAAAAAAAGGACAGTTATTTCAAAATATATCGGCCCATTATAATTTTGACATACTTTTCATCTAGTTTTAGACGTTCAACAGTGACCTGGAGTGTTTTTCTTACCCAAAAGAATAATCCCCCCCAACTCAACCTCACGTGGGCCAAATTGAAAGGGCTCTGTAGCCGCAAACGGCCCCCAGGTTGAAGTTCGCCCACCCCGTTCTAACACTATCATTAACAACAGGTTCCACTTAGAGTGACCATTTCAATACCCAAGGTAGAACACACATTCAATTCAGTTAATGGAAGACTCTCCAGTATGGAACAATCTCAATCACAACAAATGAAGACAAAGGACCTCTGCCCGTGTGTCACTCAGCAAGAATGCTCTGCAGCGTATCTCATCATTCCATGAAAGTACATGAACCTCAAAAGTAAATAAATTCCCTGTGAGCAAATTATTTTTCAGGACCAAAAGGCAAATAAAAGGCTCATTAGAAAGCATAGGCATGCATACTGTGCATATTGTGCCAAATGATTCATTATGGATGAATCTGAATGAGTGTAAAAACATGCCTTATTTCAACCACGGACATCATTCATTAATCACTCTATACAGTGATTCATTTGGGGGGTAGAGACATACTCTAAACTTGGCCAGACTGGTGTGTGTGTGTGTGTGTGTGTGTGTGTGTGTGTGTGTGTGTGTGTGTGTGTGTGTGTGTGTGTGTGTGTGTGTGTGTGTGTGTGTGTGTGTGTGTGTGTTTTGGTTATGGTATGGCTCCTATTTGGCTGTGTGCACAGCTGTCAGGGAGAGGAGAACTACAATCAACCGCCACAATTAATGGAGTAAAAACAGAGAACCAAGCTATTGCTGCCAAGTCACCTCCAACCCAGAGTCAGGCTCCAGGGCCCAGCCAACGGCCTAAAGAAGGCCCATTCACTCACTGATGCCATTAGGAGAGAATGAGGGGAATCGAGAGAGAACAGAACGTACCGTGCAAAGGTGGGAAGAGCTCCAAGGACCTGGTGGCAGGGCTGCTTTGTCTTTACATGGGCTCAAATAATGCCCTGAACAGTTCACTGTCTCTCCCTTTTAGATCTTTGCCTCTCTCTCTCTCTCTTTCTCTCCCTCGCTCTCTCTCTCCCTCTCTCTCTTTCTTTCTCCCTCCCTCCCTCTCTCTTTCTCTCCCTCGTTCTCTCACACAGTCTTACTCTCTAATTTTCTTCCCACAGAAGAAAGGCTCTTTTGGATACCTGGCTAAGCTCTGCCCCCCCACCCCCCCCACCCCCACCACCCCTGCATGATAATCCCTTTCCTATAACTATCTCTTACTCTCTCTCTCACTCCCTCTCTCTTTCTCTCTTCCCCTGTCCCTTTCTCTCTGTCCTGCAGCATAAGCAGCTATACACGGCCTAAGCAGGTTCTGCATGAAACTCTTGTATAACATCACTTACATTTCAGAGTGGTAATTAGGTCGATAAGGGCTTGGCTGTGATCCTGATGGTGATTAAGACTGGAGGCTGGAGCTCAGTCCACGGGTCGCTAAGAGTTAACGTTGTAGCCCTTTACACTCATACCCATATGAGCACTGATAAGCGCCTAAATTGTGACGCAGTGGCTGTACAGTGACATGCTATAAATCACATCAGAGCTCTGGCTCTGCACTTCACAGCTCTGTATGGGTTTGGATGACAGCCGTTCTGAACTTGAGCACTGCATTCAACAAGAAGTTGCCCCCATACCTCCCGCTAATTGGGCTACTTTTTTGTTGTCTGAGTGAGGGAAATGCTGTACATTAAGAAGATTATAATAAATACCGCTTTGATGTCATACAAGCAAGCCAAACATGCGTGAGTCCAAATGTGCACTTCACATTTGCATATCACAAAACTCATGTCATATTCAATGTCACTGTTTATGATCACTATGTTTGATGTACAGTTACAAGATGACCTGATGACACAATGACATTTTATTTATTTGTATTTATTTAACCTTTATTTAACTAGGCAAGTCAGTTAAACAAATTCTTATTTACAATGATGGCCTACCGGGAAACAGTGGGTTTGTTCAGGGGCAGAACGACAGATTTTTACCTTGTCAGCTCGGGGATTCGGTTACGCTCTAACCACTTAGCTACCTGCCGCCCCAACTGAATAGAATGGAACTATATTTGTCAGTTGGGAAGAAAATCCGATGCATGACTCCTTTCTATGCACACCAAAATAATGATATTTTTCTCAGAATTTTCCTGTGAAAGCCTAACACTGTAAGATCCGGATCGTATTTGATAACTTAGCTAGTCATGTTGGCAATAGAACAAGCTTTCTAATGATGCCGACCTGACCCGGATTGCGATTTATAATGGGCCGCATTTGGATTGCGTAAACAACAACAGTAATTGTGTGATGGCGGGGATGCAGGATTGTGTTCCAAACGAAACAACTACAAGTGTGCTTGTTCTACAGATGTAAGATATTAATTTGATCACTCTTTTGTTGCTGAGAATATTCTTGCACAGCAGGAAATGCAAACTTGTGTATTCAAGGTTTAAAAAGGCTTCTAAAGTTTATGATTTCCACTTTAAAATGTCAGACTTGATTTGCCATAAAGGAAAATGTATCAACCCTTACCAAAAATATATATAATAATATATTATTATATTATTACCAAAAATATATTTAATAATATATTATAATAATTCACAATTCCTGTTGATGCAGGATTATTTTCCAAATGGCTCAAATTAAGATCCTACATCTGCAGTTCCTCAACGGCACAGCTAGGAGAGCAAAATAAATAAAAACGTATTGTTGAAGGCTCTTCTTTGAGTCATAAAAGTGCATTGAAATTACTTAGGAACTGTGCACACTTTGGAGAGGTGTGTGACCACTTGGAGACACCAGTTAAGGCTTCCGCATGCTTTGGTTCGGCTAGGCAAACCGAATGAGTGTGCTCGCATACTCCCTTAAAAGACCTTTGATAAACAAGAAAAAGCAGAAATAGTATTGTTTGTCTATCTGAGGATGTCGTAGCCACTACACACTTCCTCAAAATAGTCAGAATTAATCTAAGATAATTCAAGAAATCTGCCAATAATTTAACTAAACTGTTTGGTGCAGTATTTCTCAGGTGCATGAAGACGAGTTGTCTATCGGTGAACGTCAATAAACACTTCATTGAAGAATACATACTCTTGACCAATAACCATCGAAAGGGCATAGACTTCGGCTCCGAACTTTGGCTTGCCTCATGAAAAAAATGTGTTTGCACAAACACTGAAAAAACCCTTGCCGATGACCAGAGCAAACAAAACGTCACAAAAACTGTTCCCAACGGTTTCGGATGGAAAGCATGCGGACAACCTAAGTCCTCTCACTCAAACCCTTGTAATTGTTTTGTCTTATGTTGCACCTACCCCACATTTTCCGGGAATGTGCTTATCATGTTACTGAACGTACCCAGAGTATTTCAGATTTCGTTATTAACAAATGTGGTGAAAAATACAGTAAATGTAAAATGCACATAAAATCAACAGTGTAGTGTTAGGATTCAGTCTTGTGTCAGGTCAACTGTTGTGTCCTCAACTTTGGTAGTAATCTCCAAACTGTTCCCTTTAAATGGGTACCATGCTCAGGGCTGGCTCCAGGCATGAACAACAGAAGCTGTCACTTAGGGCCTCAGGCCCCTTTAAAACTGGAACAATTTCTCACCACCCCATGGCAAAATGGGTAGAATTGCAGGAAATTAGCTGTAAAACTGAGAGAAAAAAACACTATCTGCCCCACGGAAAAATGAGTAGAATTCCATCAAATGTTATAACATTTCAAAGATTTCTCTCCACCCCATGGCAAAATGTGTAGAACTGCAGAAAACTTTCTTTAAAACTGGAACATTTTCTCTACACCCTATGGCAAAATTGTAGGAAATGTAATAAAACATTGTTTCTCTCTGCCGTCAAGAGGGGGGCCACAACCCCAAAATGTGAGGAGGCAGTTGGCAGCGGGAGGAGGTAGGGAACTGGTCTGTCTTCCCAATATAAAGGAAAAAAAATAGCATAAATAGGAAAGTATACCAGTTTCATTTGAGGACCAGGATGTTGACAGCTGTGCCATACACAATTGGCCCGGGTTACGGGACGGTTTGGCCGGCAGGGATGTCCTTGTCCCATCGCGCTCTAGCGACTCCTGTGGCGGGTCGGGCGCAGTGCACGCTGACCAGGTCGCCAGGTGTACGGTGTATCCTCCGACATATTGGTGCGGCTGGTTTCTAGGTTGGATGTGCGTTGTGTCAAGTAGCAGTGCGGCTTGGTCGGGTCGTGTTTCGGAAGATGCACGGCTCTCGACCTTCGCCTCTCCCGAGTCCGTACGGGAGTTGCAGCGATGAGACAAGACTTCCAATAGGACTATCAATTGATTACCCCAAAATTGGGGAGAAAAAGGATAGAAAAAATATCTATAAATAAAAACTGTACAGTATTGCTCTGGGATGAATCCCTGTTTAACTGAGGCCTTTCCTCTACTTAGCCTTGCCACATTCCATGCTGTAAACCTGTATGAGGCCCTCTGTTTCAATAACCCTATCAGCTCTGCTCACCAACTCTCTCCAAGGACCTCGTTGCCCTTAAGTAGCCTGCAGACACTGGCTTCATCCCAAATGGCACCCTATTCTCTACATAGTGCACCTATTCCCTACATAGTGCACCTATTCTCTACATAGTGCACCTCGTCTAAAGCAGTGCACTATATAGGGAATAGGGTGCCAATTGAGACGCAGACCCTTTGAGCGTCTTTAACGGTTGGAAATCCCAATCTATTGACGTATAGAACATCATTCTTCTCAATTGATGTGGAACCAATGTTACATAAGGCAGCAGGAGCTGAGGGCATGATTAAGCGTGACAGTTCCAAGTGGGCCAATGCGAAGCCCTCCTGGTCCTCCAGTCCCCATTGTGGGGCAGGTTGGCATTCATTGCGATGACTCATGTACTGGAGGCATCTTTGCAGTGGTCACTAGCTGGCACAGTCACAAAGTAATAAAATCGGATTTAAACCTAACCCTAACCTTAACCACACTGCTAACCACAATGACTAACCCTAACCTTAAATTAAGACCAAAAAGCACATTTTTGTTTTCATCAATTTTTATAATATAGTAAATGTTGACTTTGCAGCTGGCCCATCAGGCAGAAACCACTAATTTCTGCCTCCAGGGCAAGATTCATGACAATAAACATCAACCTGCTATTGTGGGGGAGTGGGGATGGAAGGAGGGGGGCAGAGAAAACAAACAGCATATGGAATACACATCAAGCCTGATAAGAATCAGGACCCTCTTATGTAAAACCTGTAACAATCCACTTGTTTGGGCCAAACACAAACCCCACATCTCCGTCCCTAGACAACTGCCTCTTTAAGGTGTGTGTGTGTTAGAGAGAGAGAGAGAGAGCGAGAGAGACATTTATTGTTCATCCATTAATATACCTTTACTCATTCACTTTTAGCTTTTTCCAAAATACTATTTAAAAAGGATCATAAAGGTGAACAATATCTCCTTCCTTAATCTCCTTCCTTTTTCCATGTTTAATCCCAATTTAACTGCCTCCAATATTCTAATCCCAACAGCAAGGTGAAACCTAAAACCAAGAAATAAGGATGAGGGATTTGACTATGAGTAGAGATTAAATTGCGTTACGATGTGTTAAACCCTTCATCCCTCTCCTCCTCTCTCCCTACTTGTCCTCCTCTCTCATCCCTTTGCCTGAGCACCTTCCCCTCTTCCTCTCCTCTGTTCGCTCCCCTTACCGCCCCCTTCCTCCCCTTTCTCTGCCAGAACACAATGTTCCCCGCCGTGTTTGGGGAATCGGTAGAAATAAATAAATGAGGAATGGAGCACGTCATATAGTTACTGCAGTATATTCCAGGCCACTCTGAGAAAATAAACAAGATGCTTGAAAAAAGGTTACCTCCTCTCCCTTCTGTAAACCCTGCCTTGATCGCCCCAAACCCACTCAGGGACCACTTAACCCCACAGGCAAATAATAAAGCGAAATGTGGTCACACTGGGTTTGAAGTTTGAAGTGCCTTATTTATCGCTTGTGTCTACAGTACATGTACAGTACACTGAGTTTACAAAACATTAAAAACACCTTCCTAATATTGACTTGCACCCCCTCAGAACAGCCATGATTTGTCGGGGCATAGACTACAACAGTAGTTCTCAATCCTGGTCCTGGGGACCCAAAGGGGTGCACATTTTAGTTTTTGCCCTAGCACTACACACCTGATTCAAATCATCAACTCATCAAAAGGCTTTGTTGATTTGAATCAGGTGTGTAGTGCTTGGGCAAAAACTAAAATGTGCACCCCTTTGGGTCCCCAGGACCAGGATTGAGAACCACTCGACTACATGGTATCGAATGCCTTCCACAGGGATGCTGACCCATGTTGACTCCAATGCTTCCCACAGTTGTGTCCAGTTGGCTGGATGTCCTTTGGGTGGTGGACCATTATTGATACACACAGGAAACTGTTGAGCGTGAAAAACCCAGCAGCGTTGCAGTTCTTGACACACTCAAACTAGTGTGCCTGGCACCTACTACCAAAACCCGTTCAAAGGCACTTAAATCTTTTGTCTTGCCCATTCACCCTCTGAATGGCACACATACACAATCCATGTCTCAATTGTCTCAAGGCTTAAAAATCCATCTTTAACCTGTCTCCTCCCCTTCATCTACACTGATTGAAGTGGATTTAACAAGGGACATCAATAAGGGATCATAGCTTTTACCTGGATTCACCTGGTAAGTCTATGTCATGGAAAGAGCAGGTGTTCCTAATGTTTTGTACACTCAGTGTATGTTTGTAAAAGTATGTATGTTTACATGTACTGTATGTGCATAAAAGTGTGTAGGAGAAATTGTAACTGATTCTGCAAGGACTTGTGAGATGAGGCAGCTGGCTTGAGCTGTGCGTGAGTCTGTGTGTCAAGCTAAATGGGTGGAAGCCCAGAACTACAACAAAGCCAACCATGTCTGTCATTGTACACTCATTGTCCATCAGTTGAAAGAGAGCCAGTGGAAAAGATTGGTTAGTGGAGGAAGAGGGTGATGGGAAATATAGGGTACAGAATGGACGGCAGGGTGCAAGATGTCTACAACTTCTAACAAAGGCTCATTAACTCAAATGCATTGACTCAGAAAGCCTGGCAAACTGTACAGAGGTCGATGCATATGAGAAACACCTACCAGCTTCCACATACAGTAGGCATAGTTTATATGTGGGAGGAAAGACACACACACTGCTTTCATGAATTTCATGAGCTCTGTGTTAGATACATATTTAATGTGCCAAATGCACAGAAATGCACAGAAATGCACAGAAACGTACAGAAATGCACAGAAACGCACAGAAATGCACAGAAATGCACAGAAACGTACAGAAATGCACAGAAATGCACAGAAATGCACAGAAATGCACAGAAACGTACAGAAATGCACAGAAATGCACAGAAACGTACAGAAATGCACAGAAATGCACAGAAATGCACAGAAATGCACAGAAACGTACAGAAATGCAGAAGTGTTGGTAAAGAACCCACACAACACTAACCTACTGGGTACCGTTTACTTATGGATGAGTCGTTCCACAAATAGAGTGCCTTTTATGACCTTGTGACATTATGTGTGTACATTTTGATAAAACTAAACCATGTTGAAAAATTCCAATAATAGTGTGTTTTCATGTTGGAAACCATGTTTGTTATGAAGTTGAGCATGTGCTCTTTCTGACAGTATGGTAAATTCTGTGAAATAAATAGATACTCCTGAACAAATGTAACTACCCAAAAGGCACTCTATTCATGGAACGACCCGGTTTACCATCCTACACTTCACCACCTATAGTCAGTAACTATCTATAGGCAGTGGAACGTTTGGTCTGTATGCATGTGTATTAACATGATTAACATGTATTTTGGAAAAAGGGTTACTAACTCGGGTTGTGTTCTCCAACTATGATATTATATCGCCACCTGGTGGTAATCATACTAAAATGCCAACCAGTGAAACTGCTGTCTTTGGAGTGTTCCTGTGTGTTTGTGATGGTTTTTAACCCTACGTTAGTCGGGAAGCAGCTGACAAGAAAGGGTCTGAGCACGTGAGAGTGTGTCTGTCATTCTGCCTGTCTGCCTGTCTGCCTGCCTGCCTGCCTGCCTGCCTGCCTGCCTGTCTGTCTGTCTGTCTGTCTGTCTGTCTGTCTGTCTGTCTGTCTGTGGTGTCCATACTCGTCCCTACCTTGGTCTGGAAGCAGCAGAAGAGCTGGGTCAGGTAGGGATGTTTCCTACCTTGGTTTGGAAGCAGCAGAAGAGCTGGGTCAGGTAGGGGGGTTTCCTACCTTGGTCTGGAAGCAGCAGAAGAGCTGGGTCAGGTAGGGATGTTTCCTACCTTGGTCTGGAAGTGGCTGAAGAGCTGGGTCAGGTAGGGGGGTTTCCTACCTTGGTCTGGAAGCAGCAGAAGAGCTGGGTCAGGTAGGGATGTTTCCTACCTTGGTCTGGAAGTGGCTGAAGAGCTGGGTCAGGTATGGATGTTTCCTACCTTGGTCTGGAAGCAGCAGAAGAGCTGGGTCAGGTAGGGATGTTTCCTACCTTGGTTTGGAAGCAGCAGAAGAGCTGGGTCAGGTAGGGATGTTTCCTACCTTGGTCTGGAAGCAGCAGAAGAGCTGGGTCAGGTAGGGATGTTTCCTACCTTGGTTTGGAAGCAGCAGAAGAGCTGGGTCAGGTAGGGATGTTTCCTACCTTGGTCTGGAAGCAGCAGAAGAGCTGGGTCAGGTAGGGATGTTTCCTACCTTGGTTTGGAAGCAGCAGAAGAGCTGGGTCAGGTAGGGATGTTTCCTACCTTGGTCTGGAAGCAGCAGAAGAGCTGGGTCAGGTAGGGATGTTTCCTACCTTGGTTTGGAAGCAGCAGAAGAGCTGGGTCAGGTAGGGATGTTTCCTAGCCAGGGCCAGGATGCGTTTCTCTGTCAGGGTACAGTCCACATCATCATCCTGCAGGATCACGTCTTTCTTCAGCACCTTCACAGCATACACCTCATCTGTTCCTTTCAGCTCAGCCAGCATCACCTACAGGGAAGAACCGCAGAGGTTATCATACACCTCATCTGTTCCTTTCAGCTCAGCCAGCATCACCTACAGGGAAGAACCGCAGAGGTTATCATACACATGCACACAAGCACGCTCACACACATGCTCACACACACACACACACACACACACACACACACACACACACACACACACACACACACACACACACACACACACACACACACACACTGCTACTGCAACAACACTCAAGACACTGACTCATTATATCTGAGGTTTAAATTAAGAGGAAAGACAGACACATGAAATGATTACGGAGGAAACACCAACCAACCCCAAAGTACTCTGTACAACAACTAGCCCAATGGAACCAATGGAAGAGCTGACTGCTCTTAGCATCAATGGAAGGGACTGATTATTGACCAATGAGAGAGATAGAGAAAGAGAGAGATGACAGAGAGAAGGAGACAAAGAGAGACAAATACAGACAGACAGACAGACAGACAGACAGACAGACAGACAGACAGACAGACAGACAGACAGACAGACAGACAGACAGACAGACAGACAGAGAGACAGACAGACAGACAGACAGACAGACAGACAGTACTGTACTGTACTGTACTGTACCTTTCCGAAGCTGCCTTTGCCCAGGACCTTAATGAAGAGGAAGTCCTGCAGGGTCATCCTCTTGGTCTGGATGATCTTGAGTTCTCCGTTCTCCCGGGCCTCGCCCCCCTCTGAGCCCACCCCCACCCTGCTGGAAGAGGAGGACGAGGCTGACTTGTGTTCCTGTCCACGTTGCTCAAACGACAGCGCCTTGCGGATGTTCTCCAACTCTTTCAGGTCTGGAAGAGAAACCAGAGAGGGAAATGAGGAATAAGAGTGTGTTCCTCTGTGTAAGGGCAGGGGTGGAAATAATAATAAAAACACTCCCCGGAACCCTCCAAAGTACCATCCATGAATTGAATGTACTGTACAGACGCACATTTTGACGTGTGTTTGTGCATGTGTGTGTACCTTGGTCACACGGGGAGGTGGGGGCCGATTTGGATCGGTCCTCCTCTGTCTGGGGGGTACATGGTAACGGCTGCTGGGGTTCTTGGGTTATCTATGGAGAGCAACATCCTCATTATCACCATTATCATAATCATCGTCCTGCAATCCTTCTCATTCTCTACCACATCTACCTACCACATCTCTCTATCACATCTCTCTACCACATCTCTCTATCACATCTACAACATCTCTCTATCACATCTACCACATCTCTCTACCACATCTCTCTACCACATCTACAACAACTCTCTATCACATCTCTCTACCACATCTCTCTACCACATCTACAACATCTCTCTATCACATCTACCACATCTCTCTACCACATCTATCTATTACATCTCTCTACCACATCTACCACATCTCTCTAATCTCTCTACCACATCTCTCTATCACATCTCTCTACCACATCTCTCTACCACATCTCTCTATCACATCTACAACATCTCTCTATCACATCTACCACATCTCTCTACCACATCTCTCTACCACATCTACAACAACTCTCTATCACATCTCTCTACCACATCTCTCTACCACATCTACAACATCTCTCTATCACATCTACCACATCTCTCTACCACATCTCTCTACCACATCTATCTATCACATCTCTCTACCACATCTACCACATCTCTCTAATCTCTCTACCACATCTCTCTATCACATCTCTCTACCACATCTCTCTACCACATCTCTCTACCACATCTCTCTACCACATTTACATCTCTCTACCACATCTCTCTACCACATCTCTCTACCACATCTACAACATCTCTCTATCACATCTCTCTACTACATCTACAACATCTCTCTACCACATCTACCACATCTCTCTACCACATCTACCACATCTCTCTACCACATCTCTCTATCACATCTACATCATCTCTCTATCACATCTCTCTACCACATCTACCACATCTCTCTACCACATCTACAACATCTCTCTATCACATCTCTCTACCACATCTACCACATCTCTCTACCACATCTACCACATCTCTCTACAACATCTACCACATCTCTCTACCACACCTACCACATCTACCACATCTCTCTACCACATCTATCACATCTACCACATATACCACATCTCTCTACCACATCTACCACATCTCTCTACCACATCTATCACATATACCACATCTCTCTACCACATCTACCACATCTATCTACCACATCTCTCCACCACATCTACCACATCTCTCTATCACATCTATCTACCACATCTCTCTACCACATCTCTCCACCACATCTACCACATCTCTCTACCACATCTCTCTAGCACATCTCTCTACCACATCTCTCTACCACATCTCTCTATCACATCTACCACATCTCTCTACCACATCTCTCTATCACATCTCTCTACCACATCTCTCTATCACATCTACAACATCTCTCTATCACATCTACCACATCTCTCTACCACATCTCTCTACCACATCTACAACAACTCTCTATCACATCTCTCTACCACATCTCTCTACCACATCTACAACATCTCTCTATCACATCTACCACATCTCTCTACCACATCTCTCTACCACATCTATCTATCACATCTCTCTACCACATCTACCACATCTCTCTACCACATCTACCACATCTCTCTACCACATCTCTCTATCACATCTCTCTACCACATCTCTCTATCACATCTCTCTACCACATCTCTCTACCACATCTCTCTACCACATCTCTCTACCACATATCTCTACCACATCTCTCTACCACATCTACAACATCTCTCTATCACATCTCTCTACCACATCTCTCTACCACATCTCTCTACCACATCTACAACATCTCTCTATCACATCTCTCTACCACATCTATCACATCTCTCTAACACATCTACAACATCTCTCTACCACATCTACCACATCTCTCTACCACATCTACCACATCTCTCTACCACATCTACATCATCTCTCTATCACATCTCTCTACCACATCTACCACATCTCTCTACCACATCTACAACATCTCTCTATCACATCTCTCTACCACATCTACCACATCTCTCTACCACATCTACCACATCTCTCTACAACATCTACCACATCTCTCTACCACACCTACCACATCTACCACATCTCTCTACCACATCTATCACATCTACCACATATACCACATCTCTCTACCACATCTACCACATCTCTCTACCACATCTATCACATATACCACATCTCTCTACCACATCTACCACATCTCTCCACCACATCTACCACATCTCTCTATCACATCTATCTACCACATCTCTCTACCACATCTCTCCACCACATCTACCACATCTCTCTACCACATCTCTCCACCACATCTACCACATCTCTCTACCACATCTATCTACCACATCTCTCTACCAGATCTCTCTATCACATCTCTCTACCACATCTACCTACCACATCTCTCTATCACATCTCTCTACCCCATCTCTCACATCTCTCTACCACATCTCTCTATCCCATCTCTCACATCTCTCTACCACATCTCTCTACCACATCTATCTACCACATCTCTCTACCACATCTCTCTACCACATCTCTCTACCACATCTATCTACCACATCGCTCTACCACATCGCTCTACCACATCTAGAGTGAGGGGAAAAAGTATTTGATCCCCTGCTGATTTTGTATGTTTGCCCACTGACAAAGAAATGATCAGTCAATAATTTGAATGGTAGGTTTATTTGAACAGTGAGAGACAGAATAACAACAAAAAAATCCAGAAAAACGCATGTCAAAAATGTTATAAATTGATTTGCATTTTAATGAGGGAAATAAGTATTTGACCCCCTCTCAATCAGAAAGATTTCTGTCTCCCAGGTGTCTTTAATACAGGTAATGAGCTGAGATTAGGAGCACACTCTTAAAGGGAGTGCTCCTAATCTCAGTTTGTTACCTGTATAAAAGACACCTGTCCACAGAAGCAATCAATCAATCAGATTCCAAACTCTCCACCATGGCCAAGACCAAAGAGCTCTCCAAGGATGTCAGGGACAAGATTGTAGACCTACACAAGGCTGGAATGGGCTACAAGACCATCGCCAAGCAGCTTGGTGAGAAGGTGACAACAGTTGGTGCGATTATTCGCAAATGGAAGAAACACAAAAGAACTGTCAATCTCTCTCGGCCTGGGGCTCCATGCAAGATCTCACCTCGTGGAGTTGCAATGATCATGAGAACGGTGAGGATTCAGCCCAGAACTACACGGGAGGATCTTGTCAATGATCTCAAGGCAGCTGGGACCATAGTCACCAAGAAAACAATTGGTAACACACTACGCCGTGAAGGACTGAAATCCTGCAATGCCCGCAAGGTCCCCCTGCTAAAGAAAGCACATATACATGCCCGTCTGAAGTTTGCCAATGAACATCTGAATGATTCAGAGGACAACTGGGTGACAGTGTTGTGGTCAGATGAGCCCAAAATGGAGCTCTTTGGCATCAACTCAACTCGCCATGTTTGGAGGAGGAGGAATGCTGCCTATGACCCCAAGAACACCATCCCCACCGTCAAACATGGAGGTGGAAACATTATACTTTGGTGGCCAACTACAAGAAACGTCTGACCTCTGTGATTGCCAACAAGGGTTTTGCCACCAAGTACTAAGTCATGTTTTGCAGAGGGGTCAAATACTTATTTCCCTCATTAAAATGCAAATCAATTTATAACATTTTTGACATGCGTTTTTCTGGATTTTTTTGTTGTTATCCTGTCTCTCACTGTTCAAATAAACCTACCATTAAAATTATAGACTGATAATTTCTTTGTCAGTGGGCAAACTTACAAAATCAGCAGGGGATCAAATACTTTTTTCCCTCACTGTAGATGTTGGACTTAATGCACTTTAGCACTTGCACTTCAACATGTAGCATAATTCTGTCATTTTTATGAAATTGCACTTATCCAGCCTACTTTCTTGTAAATATCCTTTGCTATCGGTTTTAAAATATGTGATTTTGTTTGTATGTATTGCAGAGGCGTGGACTCGAGTCACATGACTTGGACTTGACTTGATAGAAAATAAAACAACTTGAGACGACTTCGACTTGGAGCCTCACGACTCGGGACTCGATTTAGACTTGAGACTGATGACTTGAAATTATTTGGCCAGATTTTGTAACGTTTTGTCACTGATTTTGTGGCACAGAGTCTACGTGGATTAGGCTACTCTCAACGCTGCCAAAGACAGTATCTCACTTGCAAAAAAAACTCAGATTGGCTAGTGAAACTCACACTCTGCCCTCTGATTGAATCAGCAAACTGTCAATCAACACAGGTCGGGTGACCTACAGTAGTGCTGTGAGAAGGTTTTGGGGGATTGCGAGTGTGAAACTGAATGGGAAAAAATACATTAAAATGTCATTCATATTTTAATAGGCAAGATATAGCCTACCATTTATATTTTATATTTATACCTTTGTTTATTTGATCTGGTTACTAACACAGGCCTAAGGCATTGCACCAAATTCTTGAAATCTGTGTTTCAGAACCCAAAAATTATGCTTCTTGACTGTTGACCAATGACCAGTCATCAGCATTGGCGTGCAAAGGCGGGCGCACACGTCCAGATTATTGACCAGAAAACACTGGTTTAATTTTCTCCTGTTTTACCTGGCAAAAACACAGTAGTTTACCCACATTAATATTATCCATATAAAGTACCGTTTAGCAACCCGCTATGGATGCATCTTTTCCACAATAGGCTAACTGGTGATTTCATTGACCATTTTCATATTTCAGATAGGCCTAGTTTGGGTGTGTTATAATTATATAACTCAGTGGTGGTACTGCATATGTCTAAAGATAGCTGTAACATCGTACTACCTGCAATACTCATGGGATGAAGATGTAACATTCTGGCGAATTAACTAGGATATTTGTGAGGAAGAAAAAAAGGCTACAGACAAATCATGCTTCCATCTGATACAGCAACACCCCAGCAATAGGATCCTGCAACCTGGCTGCATACAGGTAGGGTAGGCCATATGATCCTGCAACCTGGCTGCATACAGGTAGGGTAGGCCATATGATCCTGCAACCTGGCTGCATACAGGTAGGGTAGACATATGATCCTGCAAAAAAGCTGCAAACAGGTGGGGTAGGCCATATGATCCTGCAACCTGGCTGCATACAGGTAGGGTAGGCCATATGATCCTGCAACCTGGCTGCATACAGGTAGGGTAGACATATGATCCTGCAACAAAGCTGCAAACAGGTGGGGTAGGCCATATGATCCTGCAACCTGGCTGCATACAGGTAGGGTAGGCCATATGATCCTGCAACCTGGCTGCATACAGGTAGTATAGCCATATGATCCTGCAACCTGGCTGCATACAGGTAGGGTGGGCCATATGATCCTGCAACCTGGCTGCATACAGGTAGGGTAGGCCATATAATCCTGTAACCCCCGCTGCATACAGGTAGGGTTGCCGTATGATCCTGTAACCCCCGCTGCATACAGGTAGGGTGTGCCGTATGATCCTGTAACCCCCGCTGCATACAGGTAGGGAGTGCCGTATGATCCTGTAACCCCCGCTGCATACAGGTAGGGTGGTCCATATGATCCTGTAACCCCCGCTGCATACAGGTAGGGTGGGCCGTATGATCCTGTAACCCCCGCTGCATACAGGTAGGGTGGTCCATATGATCCTGTAACCCCCGCTGCATACAGGTAGGGTGGGCCGTATGATCCTGTAACCCCCGCTGCATACAGGTAGGGTGGGCCATATGATCCTGTAACCCCCGCTGCATACAGGTAGGGTTGCCGTATGATCCTGTAACCCCCGCTGCATACAGGTAGGGTATGCCGTATGATCCTGTAACCCCCGCTGCATACAGGTAGGGTAGGCCATATGATCCTGTAACCCCCGCTGCATACAGGTAGGGTGGGCCATATGCTCCTGTAACCCCCGCTGCATACAGGTAGGGTGGGCCATATGCTCCTGTAACCCCCGCTGCATACAGGTAGGGTGGGCCATATGATCCTGTAACCCCCGCTGCATACAGGTAGGGTGGGCCATATGATCCTGTAACCCCCGCTGCATACAGGTAGGGTGGTCCATATGATCCTGTAACCCCCGCTGCATACAGGTAGGGTAGTCCATATGATCCTGTAACCCCCGCTGCATACAGGTAGGGTGGTCCATATGATCCTGTAACCCCCGCTGCATACAGGTAGGGTGGTCCATATGATCCTGTAACCCCCGCTGCATACAGGTAGGGTGGTCCATATGATCCTGTAACCCCCGCTGCATACAGGTAGGGTAGTCCATATGATCCTGTAACCCCCGCTGCATACAGGTAGGGTAGTCCATATGATCCTGTAACCCCCGCTGCATACAGGTAGGGTAGGCCATATGATCCTGTAACCTCCAGATCTCAGAACTGTTTTGTAGTGTATTATTTTTTCAAAACCTGTTAAGGTCCTCATCTTAAAGGTACCTAAAGTACAGAGCATCAAAATCCTGAGACATTTGTAAATTCTTTTTTTAAGGGGGTGCAATAGCAGATACAGTTCAGCCATAAGGCTCTATCACTTCTGAATTAGACATGTTCAGTTTTTAAGACTGTAGCTATTTGAATACTGAAACGATAGAATAACACTATTTTACCAAGATAGAGTCAGAATACATCATCAAATACATTCAGAAATGCATTATGATCTTTAGATAAATTACTGTCATCACCGAACAACAATGTGAAATCATTTACTTTTTGTTGTTGTTGCTTGCCTGCCATTTTTGCTGGCTAGACTGGCCTAGACCATACTTAGAGGGAGATGGCAAAGATGTGTTCTGATTGGTCTGTCTATATTTGTTCAGGCTTGTGATTGGATTGCAGATAGACCCTTATAGCACCAATTTCAAATGGATTTACGCAGATTGAACTTTCTAGTTGTAATTTTTTTTTCACATAAAATTGACTTTAAAAATAATATAACTTTACAAACATATGAAGAACCATCTAAAGATCTATTATATGTGACTAAGTCATTTCTGACATGTCAGATAGAACCTTATAGTCCCAAGGTCTCCATTTGTAGTTGATTTCTAGTTGAACAAGTCATTGCATGCATCTATTTATTTTCTTCTACTTGACTTGACACTTGACTTGGAAAAACTGGTGACTGGACTCCATTTGACTTGCTCTTACAATGCACAACTTGGAATTGACTCAAGACTCGCCCGTTTGACTTGGTACTCGACTTGAGACTTGGACCTTATGACTTGAGACTTGCTTGTGACTCAAATAATATTGACATGGTCCCACCTCTGATGTATTGTGACTGCTATAAAATGAATTGCCTCATTGAGGACATAAAAATGTTCTGAATCTGAATTCTCATCAATTATTGCCCTGATCACCCCCTGCCCATTCCCCCTGCCCCTCGCCCCTACCCATACCCCTGCCCCTCACCCCTACCCATACCCCTGCTCCTCACCCCTACCCATACCCCTGCCCCTCACTCCTACCCATACCCCTGCTCCTCACCCCTACCCATACCCCTGCCCCTCACCCCTACCCATACCCCTGCTCCTCGCCCATACCCCCTACCCCTCGCCCCTACCCATACCCCTCGCCCTACCCATACCCCTGCCCCTCACCCCTACCCCTGCCCCTCACCCCTACCCATACCCCTGCTCCTCACCCCTACCCATACCCCTGCCCCTCGCCCCTACCCATACCCCTGCCCCTCACCCCTACCCATACCCCTGCCCCTCACCCCTACCCATACCCCTGCTCCTCACCCCTACCCATACCCCTACCCCTCGCCCCTACCCATACCCCTGCTCCTTGTCCATACCCCTACCCCTCGCCCCTACCCATACCCCTGCCCCTCGCCCCTACCCATACCCCTGCCCCTCACCCCTACCCATACCCCTGCCCCTCACCCCTACCCATACCCCTGCTCCTCACCCCTACCCATACCCCTACCCCTCGCCCCTACCCATACCCCTGCTCCTTGTCCATACCCCTACCCCTCGCCCCTACCCATACCCCTGCTCCTTGTCCATACCCCTACCCTTCGCCCCTGCCCCAAACCCCTGCTCCTTGCCCATACCCCTTTCTCTCACCCCTGCCCCATGCCCCTGGCAGTGCCCCCTGACACTGGAAGTGTCCCCTTGCTCATGGCGGTTTCTCTGACCTTTTTCCTCCTCTGGGCACTGCTGGAGATCTTGTCTGGTGTGACCCCCAGGTCAGACAGAACCTTGGCAATTCCCCTCGCGTCCACCCCACAGTTAGGGGCCACGTTACTTTCACAGCGTCTGTGTACATTCACCTTGCAGACTGAGAGAGAGACCATGGTTACACCACATGTACATTCACCTTGCAGACTGAGAGAGACCATGGTTACACCACATGTACATTCACCTTGCAGACTGAGAGAGACCATGGTTACACCACATGTACATTCACCTTGCAGACTGAGGGAGAGACCATGGTTACACCACATGTACATTCACCTTGCAGACTGAGAGAGACCATGGTTACACCACATGTACATTCACCTTGCAGACTGAGGGAGAGACCATGGTTACACCACATGTACATTCACCTTGCAGACTGAGAGAGACCATGGTTACACCACATGTACATTCACCTTGCAGACTGAGAGAGACCATGGTTACACCACATGTACATTCACCTTGCAAACAGAGAGAATCCATGCTATTGGACTGCATCACAATCTTCTTGGCAAGTACCAAATGTTGTGAGAATGTACTACGTACAGTATGTTAGATTAGATTTCTTTATTGTCTGATTTTCACAGATATTTACTTTACGTACAAGAAAATGCACTGTGAAATGTGAATGACATGGCAAAGACCAGACATAACATCAAACATACACATTCATGAAAAAACAAAACAAGAATGACAGCTTAAACTCTTATCCCTCCTTTCCACATTACATAGCTGTCCCTCCTATATTCAATATTTTTTTATTATCATTTGTTGTTGCTGGGGGCAGTAGATCAGCTTTCATATTGCAGATAGATTGTAGCTTCCATCAATGTAATCGTCTGCATCATTTCTAATCCCCCATATATTTTTTTAAGTATACATACATATATATATATATATATATACTGCTCAAAAAAATAAAGGGAACACTTAAACAACACAATGTAACTCCAAGTCAATAAATTTCACATGCTGTTGTGCAAATGGAATAGACAACAGGTGGAAATTATAGGCAATTAGCAAGACACCCCCAATAAAGGAGTGGTTGTGCAGGTGGTGACCACAGACCACTTCTCAGTTCCTATGCTTCCTGGCTGATGTTTTGGTCACTTTGAATGCTGGCGGTGCTTTCACTCTAGTTGTAGCATGAGATGGAGTCTAAAACCCACACAAGTGGCTCAGGTAGTGCAGCTCATCCAGGATGGCACATCAATGCGAGCTGTGGCAAGAAGGTTTGCTGTGTCTGTCAGCGTAGTGTCCAGAGCATGGAGGCGCTACCAGGAGACAGGCCAGTACATCAGGAGACGTGGAGGAGGCCGTAGGAGGGAAACAACCCAGCAGCAGGACCGCTACCTCCGCCTTTGTGCAAGGAGGAGCAGGAGGAGCACTGCCAGAGCCCTGCAAAATGACCTCCAGCAGGCCACAAATGTGCATGTGTCTGCTCAAACGGTCAGAAACAGACTCCATGAGGGTGGTATGAGGGCCCGACGTCCACAGGTGGGGGTTGTGCTTACAGCCCAACACCGTGCAGGATGTTTGGCATTTGCCAGAGAACACCAAGATTGGCAAATTCGCCACTGGCGCCCTGTGCTCTTCACAGATGAAAGCAGGTTCACACTGAGCACGTGACAGACGTGACAGAGTCTGGAGACGCCGTGGAGAACGTTCTGCTGTCTGCAACATCCTCCAGCATGACCGGTTTGGCAGTGGGTCAGTCATGGTGTGGGGTGGCATTTCTTTGGGGGGCCGCACAGCCCTCCATGTGCTCGCCAGAGGTAGCCTGACTGCCATTAGGTACCGAGATGAGATCCTCAGACCCCTTGTGAGACCATATGCTGGTGCGGTTGGCCCTGGGTTCCTCCTAATGCAAGACAATGCTAGACCTCATGTGGCTGGAGTATGCCAGCAGTTCCTGCAAGAGGAAGGCATTGATGCTATGGACTGGCCCGCCCGTTCCCCAGACCTGAATCCAATTGAGCACATCTGGGACATCATGTCTCGCTCCATCCACCAACGCCACGTTGCACCACAGACTGTCCAGGAGTAGGCGGATGCTTTAGTCCAGGTCTGGGAAGAGATCCCTCAGGAGACCATCCGCCACCTCATCAGGAGCATGCCCAGGCGTTGTAGGGAGGTCATACAGGCACGTGGAGGCCACACACACTACTGAGCCTCATTTTGACTTGTTTTAAGGACATTACATCAAAGTTGGATCAGCCTGTAGTGTGGTTTTCCACTTTAATTTTGAGTGTGACTCCAAATCCAGACCTCCATGGGTTGATAAATTGGATTTCCATTGATTATTTTTGTGTGATTTTGTTGTCAGCACATTCAACTATGTAAAGAAAAAAGTATTTAATAAGATTATTTCATTCATTCAGATCTAGGATGTGTTATTTTAGTGTTCCCTTTATTTTTTTGAGCAGTGTATATAAAAAAAATAGAAATGAGATGACCATGAGATGTTTCTACAACTTGATTGGAGTCCACCTGTGGTAAATTCAGTTGATTGGACATGATTTGGAAAGGCATACACCTGTCTATATAAATATAAGGTCCCACAGTTTACAGTGCATGTCAGACCAAAACCAAGCCCTCATGGAATGGATTGTCCGTAGAGCTCCAAGACAAGGATTGTGTCGAGGTACAGATCTGGGGAAGGGTACCAAAACATTTCTACAGCATTGAAGGTCCCCAAGAACACAGTGGCCTCCATCATTCTTAAATGGAAGAAGTTTGGAACCACCAAGACTCTTCCTAGAGCTGGCCGCCCGGCCAAACTGAGCAATCATGGGAGAAGGGCATTGGTCAGGGAGGTGACCAAGAACCCGATGGTCACTCTGAAAGAGCTCTAGAGTTCCTCTGTGGAGATGGGAGAAGCTTCCAGAAGGACAACCATCTCTGCAGCACTCCACCAATCAGGCCTTTATGGTAGAGTGGCAAGACGGAAGCCACTCCTCAGTAAAAGGTACATGACAGCCCGCTTGGAGTTTGTCATTAGGCACCTAAAGGACTCTCAGACCATGAGAAACAAGATTCTCAGCGCTGATGAAACCAAGATTGAAGTCCTTGGCCTGAATGGAAAGCGTCACATCTGGAGGAAACCTAGCACCAACTCTATGGTGAAGCATGGTGGTGGCAGCATCATGCAGTGGGGATAGTTTTCTGCGGCAGGGACTGGGAAACTAGTCAGGATCGAGTGAAAGATGAACGGAGCAAAGTACAGAGAGATCCTTGATGAAAACCTGCTCCAGAGCACTCAGGACCTCAGACTTGGGCGAAAGTTCACCTTCCAACAGGACAACGACCCTAAGCACACAGCCAAGACAACGCAGAAGAGGCTTCGGAACAAGTCTCTGAATGTCCTTGAGTGGCCCAGCCAGAGCCCGTACTGGAACCCAAACAAACTTGATCTCAAACCCGATCTCTGGAGACCTGAAAATAGCTGTGCAGCGATGCTCACCATCCAACCTGACAGCTTGAGAGGATCTGCAGAGAAGAATGGGAGAAACTCCCCAAATACAGGTGTGGCAAGCTTGTAGTGTCATACCCAAGAAGACTCGAGGCTGTAATCGCTGCCAAAGGTGCTTCAACAAAGTACAGAGTATTGGGTCTGAATACTTATGTAAATGTGATATTTCCGTTTTTTTATTTTTAATACATTTGCAAAAAAATGTAAAACCTATTTTACCTTTGTCATTATGTGGTATTGTGTGTAGATTAATGAGGGGAAAAAATGAATTCATTATAGAGTAAGGCTGTAACATAACACAATGTGGGAAAAGTCAAGGGGTCTGAATACTTTCCGAACGCACCGTATATATAAATATACATGCATATACACATGCATATTCTATACTTAATCTTACACACCCCCTTAATGTCCAAGTTCCCTGAGCGTTGTACATAATGTTATTGCACACCACTATAGTTTCAATGTCCATGATTAGTAGTGAGTTGTAGTGCATTTGTTTATATATGTCAGTGTGTGCCTGTGTGTGTGCTTGTGTGCTGGCATACCTTTGCATTGCAGCCCTTGTCTGAGCAGGCCCCACAGTAGTGAACCACAGTGGTCACAGAAGGTTAGGACTTTGAAGTTGTGAATACCAAACTTATGAGGCATATTAACGCTGAACCGCTGGGATCCAACCTGCAGGGGGCGACAAAGAGCACTGACGATAACACAGTCACACCGCTTGATTGATTCACCTCATAATAACGAATATGTGGAGAGATGCCTACCTCCTCTGGTGTAGTGTCCTCTTTGTCTTTCTTCATCCCAGCACACTTTGTGATGATGAGCTCGTGGCAGCGCTTATGGACTACACACGTACACACTAGGAGACACCAGACAACTCAGTCATTCACTTTCATTTCAACACGTTAGCTGACTTATCCCTAAAGGCCCTATTACATATAGAGTGATAGGAATACATGTTAGTGTGCAGATATATGTCACACAGAGAAACTGTCAGTAAGGAGAGAGAAAGTAGATATATTACCTTGACACTGGTAGCCCTGTTTCCCGATCACACCCCTGTTGAGATAGATACATAGTCTCACTGACATTTCACTCAATGCAACATACAGTCAGATTCAAAATGGAACATTATTATGTTACATCAGTGGAATTGTAAGGTATTGCTTAGAATGAAGTGAAAATATTTTCTGACCCAATTTAACACGTTTCAAACTCCTTGCTATATTTGAAGACCCTCACAGTTTTGTCACATTCACATACATTTCATGTTTCTGATTGAAGGCACAATCTGTAATTTCAACAGCCTGACTGTGCTTCAAGTATACTGTAATTAAAGGTATTTTTTCCTTTTCCTGTTGAAAAACAATATCCCACGTATAAATACAGTAATGTGGACACACTTGAAGGTAAAAAAAAATGTTTTGAGCAGAATTTAGTTTTTTAGACACTAGTGCAAACTTCATGTAGTCGGCCATTAAGGGAGTTGGTCAATGGTGCCCTCTGATGTCATCGGCCTCCCCCTTGCTTGGGGGAACAATGGAGAAACAATAGAGTACCACAGTATGAGTCATAATACCCATTAAACCTAGGGGTCAAACAAGGAAATGGTTCCAATCGTTTGTCCACCATTCATTTTTCCCATAAGGGATTTTAGGAACCCTTAAAATAAGGGCTGTGTTTCATGTAGGCTTACCCTGGCGTGACGTTTTGATAACCGTGTACATTTCTCGAGGACAAGACTACTTTAATCAATATATTCACCTGTATTAACACCCCCAAAATGAAATGGTAATTAGCTGCTAATGTGGCTATCATAAAGAACTACAAATGCCATGATGATCTGGACGAGACTGCCGAATCGAGGCAAAGGTAAGTATCTCTGGATTAACTATCTAAAGCTAGCTACATTTAGTGTTAAATAAATTGGCTACATTTCTTTAACCTGTTGAGGGTAGGGGGCAGTATTTGCACGGCCGGATAAAAAACGTACCCGATTTAATCTGGTTATTACTACTGCCCAGAAACTAGAATATGCATATAATTATTGGATTTGGATAGAAAACACCCTAAAGTTTCTAAAACTGTTTGAATGGTGTCTGTGAGTATAACAGAACTCATATGGCAGGCAAAAACCTGAGAAGATTCTGTACAGGAAGTGCCCTCTCTGACCATTCCTTGGGCTTCTTGACTCTTTTTGTTGAAAACTTAGGATCTTTGCTGTAACGTGACACTTCCTACGGCTCCCATAGGCTCTCAGAACCCGGGAAAAAGCTGAATGATGTCGAGGCAGCCCCTGGCTGAAAAACAGCGCCTTTGGTAAGTGGTCTATCAGAGGACAATGAGACTGAGGCGCGTGCACGAGGCGACCCCATGTCTTTATTTTCTCTCTCTTTGTACTAAAACACGGTTTCCCGGTCGGAATATTATCGCTTTTTTAAGAGAAAAATGGCATAAAAATTGATTTTAAACAGCGGTTGACATGCTTCGAAGTACGGTAATGGAATATTTAGAATTTTTTTGTCACGAAACGCGTCGGGCGCGTCACCCTTCTTTACCCTTTCGGATAGTGTCTTGAACACACGAACAAAACGCCGCTATTTGGATATAACTATGGATTATTTTGAACCAAACCAACATTTGTTATTGAAGTAGAAGTCCTGGGAGTGCATTCTGACGAAGAACAGCAAAGGTAATACAATTTTTCTTATAGTAAATCTGACTTTGGTGAGGGCTAAACTTGGTGGGTGTCTAAATAGCTAGCCCTGTGATGCCGGGCTATCTACTCAGAATATTGCAAAATGTGCTTTCACCGAAAAGCTATTTTAAAATCGGACATAGCGAGTGCATAGAGGAGTTCTGTATCTATAATTCTTAAAATAATTGTTATGTTTTTTGTGAACGTTTATCGTGAGTAATTTAGTAAATTCACCGGAAGTTTGCGGGGGGTATGCTAGTTCTGAACGTCACATGCTAATGTAAAAAGCTGTTTTTTGATATAAATATGAACTTGATTGAACAAAACATGCATGTATTGTATAACATAATGTCCTAGGATTGTCATCTGATGAAGATCATCAAAGGTTAGTGCTGCATTTAGCTGTGGTTTGGGTTTATGTGACATTATATGCTAGCTTGAAAAATGGGTGTCTGATTATTTCTGGCTGGGTACTCTGCTGACATAATCTAATGTTTTGCTTTCGTTGTAAAGCCTTTTTGAAATCGGACAGTGTGGTTAGATTAACGAGAGTCTTGTCTTTAAAATGGTGTAAAATAGTCATATGTTTGAGAAATTGAAGTAATAGCATTTCTAAGGTATTTGAATAACGCGCCACGGGATTCCACTGGCTGTTACGTAGGTGGGACGAAATCGTCCCACTGGCCCTAGAGAGGTTAAATTGACAATTCTGTAAACTGTCTTGCGCACATTTTAAATTGACACAATACCTGTTAGCAAAGGTGTCAGCTAGAGATTACGTGCAGGAGATTACAGGGATTTGTAGTATTGCATGATGTCTACTTTGATGCTAATTAGCGTTTTCGAATCTGAGAGTAAATAGAGCCGAATATATTGATAAAAGTCACCTTGTCCGAGAGAGATTTACATGGTTATCAAAACGTCATGCCAGGGTAAGACTACACAAAACACAGCCCTTATTTTAAGTGTTTCTAAAATTCCTCATGGATAAAATGAATGGTGGAAAAACGATTGGAACCATTTCCATGTTTGACCACTAGATTTTATGGCTATTATGACACCTCCACTGTGGGGCTCTATAGAGAACAAAAGAGGAAAGGCCCACCCCCCCACTAGCGCCATGTCATGAGGATAAGTAAATCAGGTGATAAATGCAGACTGGAGTGCGACTTTAATTGAAATTGAACAGACTGTGCCTCTCAGTCTAATTTAATAAGTTCATCAGGTACAGTGCTAGGTGCTACATGTCAGGTTCCTGAGCCATAGCAGTGTGTTCTGCCACCTTTAGCAGAGCTGTCACTGTGGCAATGTGGCCATATGTTATGGCTGAGTCGGGGTGTGAGAGGGGGAGGAGGGGGTGGAGGGAAGATGAAGAGGCTGGGCCTGAAATAGCCACAGCTGTGTGCTAACACTCTTTATCACCTCTGTCAGGGAGACAAGTCACACCATTATCCCCCGTTACACTTATGGCCAATTCCCACCTGAGACTTACCACAGTGTTTTACCAAAAAGGCTCAGACTTTTTTGTTTCCACCTCTATGGACCATCTCCATTGTCTGGTCAATGGCCTCAGCTGACCTGCTCTGACTTGGGGCCAAGGCCCTGGAAACTGACATTAGCTGGCATTTACAGAAAAATGGCTAACTGTGAACATGGGTTAACAACTTCCACGGTAAACACCTTCTCACAAAGCAACTGTCTTGATGATGCAGAGGTTGTTGATTCTGCTCTTCACAAGTCTTTTGTGTCACACTCCTGATGGAAACACAGTTCCCCAAAAATAACACTAGAGCTTACATGAACATAAACACTGACAAAACACTGGTGTGGGGTAAGTCTCAGGTGGAAATGGGAGCGTCTGAAAATGCGACAGTATCCTGCAGTCAGTTAGGGACCTTTTGACAGCGACACTCTGTATTTCAAAGTTCATCAGAGAACTGGAGGCACTTGTCAGTGAGAGAAAGACTATTGTGCACTACCATCAAGACTCATGTTGTATCAATGAGATACTGTTTAAAGTAACATCAACCTGTAGGCAGGCACTGTTCCCAGTTCAGATCAGACTCTTCTCACAGCTTTAAGACACTCGGACTCCATGTGCTCTACAGTGATCTGTTAGGTCATAAGCCCTGGGAAGCAGGAATTGTCAGCTTGTACTACAGATGCGTGCTTGGTGCATGTAGCTTGGTGCCATCGGGGAGCAGAGAACCAGCTGGACTATCCAGGATAAAGCTTCCACTGTCACACTGTAATGGCTAGCCTAGGGGCTTTTCCCACTGTCTCCATGGCAACACTGACAGACAAGAGCGCCGACCGTCCATGACCACGCATATAAAATCTCTATAAGCTGACGCAGGTAGGTGTGTGTGTGTGTGTCTCTCACCATATAAAGTATCTACAGGCTAACATAGGTAGGTGTGTGTGTGTCTCTCACCATATAAAATCTCTGCAGTGGGAGCAGTAGGTAGGCTGTCGTAGGTATGTGGCCATGAACTTGTGTCCATTGACCTGATGGACCCTCCTTCGTACGGCACCCTGCCTCTTCCTTGGCCGCATGCGCTCCCGAAACACACGCTCCTCTGCATTCTCACTGGAGCCTGGAGCTGGAGAAACACATTATTAGCAAAACCAAGGAATCATAAGATTGTAACATGGGAAACACATGACTTCCTCTTTAATGTATCAACTGGTACACAACAGAATGCCACAAGAAGGAGGCTGATGAATTATTTCACATTGGTGAAGAGTCTGCCAGTAGTATGCTTCTCCACAGTGCTACTCCAACCCCCATACAGCTGGGAGGGAATGGAACAGTCTAGTGCTACTCCAACCCCCATACAGCTGGGAGGGAATGGAATAGTCTAGTGCTACTCCAAACACCCTAGCTGGGAGGGAATGTAACAGTCTAGTGCTACTCCAACCCCCATACAGCTGGGAGGGAATGGAACAGTCTAGTGCTACTCCAACCCCCATACAGCTGGGAGGGAATGGAACAGTCTAGTGCTACTCCAACCCCCATACAGCTGGGACGGAATGAAACAGTCTAGTGCTACTCCAACCCCCATACAGCTGGGACGGAATGAAACAGTCTAGTGCTACTCCAACCCCCATACAGCTGGGAGGGAATGGAACAGTCTAGTGCTACTCCAACCCCCATACAGCTGGGAGGGAATGAAACAGTCTAGTGCTACTCCAACCCCCATACAGCTGGGAGGGAATGGAACAGTCTAGTGCTACTCCAACCCCCATACAGCTGGGAGGGAATGGAACAGTCTAGTGCTACTCCAACCCCCATACAGCTGGGAGGGAATGGAACAGTCTAGTGCTACTCCAACCCCCATACAGCTGGGAGGGAATGAAACAGTCTAGTGCTACACCAAACACCCTAGCTGGGAGGGAATGGAACAGTCTAGTGCTACTCCAAACACCCTAGCTGGGAGGGAATGGAACAGTCTAGTGCTACTCCAAACACCCTAAAGCTGGGAGGGAATGAAACAGTCTAGTGCTACACCAAACACCCTAGCTGGGAGGGAATGGAACAGTCTAGTGCTACACCAAACACCCTAGCTGGGAGGGAATGGAACAGTCTAGTGCTACACCAAACACCCTAGCTGGGAGGGAATGGAACAGTCTAGTGCTACACCAAACACCCTAGCTGGGAGGGAATGGAACAGTCTAGTGCTACTCCAAACACCCTAAAGCTGGGAGGGAATGTCCAGTGCTGCAGGGGTGTCATTTAAGCAACAAGGCCCGGGGGGGTGCGGTATTTGGCCAATATATGACCAAACTGTTGCCACAAAGTTGGAAGCACAAAATCATCTACAATGTCATCGTATGCTGTAGAGTTAAGATTTCCCTTCAATGAAACTAATTTGCCTAGCCATTATTCCTCCTCCACCAAACTTTACAGTTGGCACTATGCATTGGTGCAGGTAGCGTTCTCCTGGCATCCGTCAAACTAAGATTCATCCGTCGAACTGCCAGATGGTGAAGCGTGATTCATCACTCCAGTGAGCTTTACACCACTCCAGCCGACGCTTGGCATTGTGCATGGTGATCTTAGGCTTGTGTTCGGCTGCTCGGCCATGGAAACCCAATTCATGAAGCTCCCGACAAAAAGTTTTTGTGACGTTGCTTCCAGAGGCAGTTTTGCAACAATTTTGACATGCTACGTGCTTCAGCAGTCAGCGGTCCCGTTCTGTGAGCTTGTGTGGCCGAAAAATTATTTGTGGCTGAGCAGTTGTTGCTCATGGACGTTTTCACTTCACAATAACAGCACTTACAGTTGACCGGGGCAGCTCGAGCAGGGCAGACATTTTACGAACAGACTTGATGGTAAGGTGGCACTATGACGGTGCCACGTTGAAAGTCACTGAGCTCTTCAGTAAGGCCATTCTACTGCCAATGTTTGTCTATGGAGTTTGCATGGCTGTGTGCATCGATTTTATACACCTGTCATCAACGGTGTGGCTGAAATAGCCGAATCCACTAATTTGAAGGGGTGTCCACATACTTTTGTACATATAGTGCCTTTGGAAAGTATTCAGACCCTTTGACTTTTTCCACATTTTGTTACGTTACAGCCTTATTCTAAAATGTATATATTTCTCAGCAATCTACACACTATACCGCATAATGATGAAGGAAAAACTGTTTTTTAGACATTTTTGCAAATGTATTAAATATAACAGAAATACCTTATTTACATAGTATTCAGACTCTTTGCTATGAGACTCGAAATTGAGCTCAGGTGCATCCTGTTTCCATTGATCATCCTTGAGATGTTTCTACAACTTGATTGGAGACCACCTGTTGTAAATTCAATTGATTGGACATGATTTGGAAAGGCACACACCTGTCTATATAAGGTACCACAGTTGACAGTGCATGTCAGAGCAAAAACCAAGCCATGAGGTCGAAGGAATTGTCCGTAGAGCTCAGAGACAGGATTGCGTCGAGGCACAGATCTGGGGAAGGGTACCAAAACATTTCTGCAGCATTGAAGGTCCCCAAGAACACACTGGCCTCCATCATTCTTAAATGGAAGAAGTTTGGAACCACCAAGACTCTTCCTACAGCTGGCCGCACGACCAAACTGAGCAATCGGGAGTAAGGGCCTTGGTCAGGGAGGTGACCAAGAACCCGATGTTCACTCTGACAGAGCACTAGAGTTCCTCTGTGGAGATGGGAGAAGCTTCCAGAAGGACAATCATCTCTGCAGCACTCCATTAATCAGGCCTTTATGGTAGAGTGGCCAGACAGAAGCCACTCCATAATAAAAGGCACATGACAGCCCACTTGGAGTTTGCCAAAAGGCACCTAAAGACTCTCAGATCATGAGAAACAAGATTCTCTGGTCTGATGAA